>NC_071573.1:54447944-55072944 GCF_024509145.1 Vidua macroura | reverse complement strand
ACCAGGAGATGTCTTTCCAACTTGAGAAACCAATGCCACTGCTGCCAAATTAACTGGGAGGACAGTTGTTCCATGTGCTCATACTGATTGTATGTGGGACATCTCACTGTATTGAGGGTAGTTTTGTTATTTTAAGTTATAAAGGAGCTTAATTCTCTTCCAGTGTCCAGAGTGAAATCATTTGTCAATACATTTCATTATCCTCATCAGCTCATTTGCTTTTCCTGATGGAGAAAAAAGGCAGACTCTTGTTTTACTTTATGGAAGTCACGATTCTTTCTAATTAATGAAGTTTCTGTTTAGCCGGCACTATGAAGGGTGTTCTTTCCACTGTACATGTGTGTGCTGAAGAACACATCTGCTCCTCTGGTAATTTTTTTCAGTAGCACCTTTTTGTCTGAGTTGAAAAGGATCTGCTCCTAAGTCCCAGACTGAGAGCTGTGCTCCTGAAGGAGAAATTACTCTTTTAAGAGATTCCCAAGAGCTGTAGCCAACCACAGCATACTGTAGATGTTACACTTTTTGTACATTGCATCTTTGCCAATATTTGAATACAAGCCATAATTCAGTGGGAGCATAAATAACTTCCATTCAGAGAGATGGATGCTGTGGTATCAGGCCAAATGGTAAGCCTTGTCAGTGCCTGTATTTTCACTTTATTGATCACACAGCATAATATGATGCTTCTTATTTAAATCCTTCATGCAGATGTTGTACTGGGTTAATTGACAAGCAACTGGATTTGATAATACGTATAATGCTGTAGCAGGCATTGATTCTTGGATAGTGTGGATGTGCATGTAGTGATCATGGGGTTATGATTCTCAGCGGTAGGAGATGAATAAGTCTGTGGGTTGCAATGTAAATTTAAGCTGCTGAGGGATGAGCATTAACTTACGTGCCAGTTTAGATTGATATAATAGTTCTTTATAGGGACAGAGCATGATTGGCTGTAAAAGAGTTGTCCTTGTACCTGAATTGTTTCAGCAGCAGAGCTTTATGCTGAGCTAACAGCATGCTGTTAAGAATCAGTACCGATGTAAACACAGAGAATGATGGCTTTATGTTGGCCGTTATGTCATGCAGTATTTCACAGTTGTTGAAATCATTTCATTTTCAACCAGGTTGCTTTGTCAGTCTATCAGCAAAGACTAAGCAAAGTGCAGCACTGAAAAGGAAATTAAACTCCCAGCTCTCTGGATACATAAGTGATAGCACTTTTGTTGAGCTGGAATTCTGTAAGAATGTATACTAATTCCAGCTAATATAATACAAAGTCATTTGCTGCTTCACTTTTTTGTCTGAGGTTCATCATAGTTATATTGTTACATTTTTACGTGAACTTATGCCACTCTACGTCAGAAAGGAGGTAAATAAGAAGGAGCAAGGAAAGGAGGTAAATAAGGAGAAGAGGACACGGAAAAGGTCTATAATGGGATGAGAATTAGGAAGGAGAAATAGGCGACATCAGAAGAGCAAAAGATGAAGGAAGAAAAAGAACAGTGTATCACAAGAATTGAAAAAACAAGGGAGATGTTAAAGTGAAAAATAAAATAGGGGAAATTAATAAAGGAGATGGAGAAAAAGTAAGAAACATCTTTAATTTCTTGCAAGAATATTTAAACTTGTTGGTAGCAATCCTGCTTGCTGTAGTTCACTGTGTTTGGCTCAAACCTTAGAAACACACGTCTGTATGAGTCTCCCCATTTCTTTTTGGCACCTGGCTTGCTCATGTATAGGACTAGGCCTCCAGAGGTCAGAGGAGAATGGGTTTCTAATAAAGCTCCATACCAGAGTTCAAAAGCTCTCCCACAATGTAATACACAATGAAAACTGACACCACCAAATGGCTTTAGTTTCCCTCTTTTTTTTCTCTGGATGTTACGCGCTTTTTCTTGGCATCTGCATGTCTGACTTTGGTTTCTTGCTGAATATTTAGCATGTGGTATGAAGAAGTAAGCTATAACCAAATATATATATGTTTATACATAAAAACTACAGTAACATAGGTCATTGTAAGTTTTTTTTACTTTAATTCTGTGAGAATAAGCAAATGTGAGGCACTTCCTCTATTATGTACATTTATATGGGCTGTGTGGTCAGAGGTGCTTAGCAGTGAATTTGGCTCAGGGCAAGGGAACAAGAGCAGTAATTTGAGGGGAGATTTACTCCTGTTAACACTTTTCAGGATTGGCAATAAAAACAGTTCAGTGCTCTTAAGATAGGGAGGGCTGGATTTTAAGCAAAATATGGAAGATATATTATCAAACCTGAAAAGTGATCCACTGAAAAACTGTTTATTATTAATACCTAAAAAAATCCATACATATTTCCAATGAATGATAATGAGAGGACTGCTCCCTTTTCCTAGAAATGATTACATTTTCTTTGCCCTTCTGGTTTGGCTGCTTTTAGGCTATTGCTTATGTAAAACAGAACACCTCCTAAGCCGTCGTTTACTAAACAATCTCTGGCTTCTGATCTCACACTACACAAGAAGGTAAATTGTATTCTGTGTGAGAAGCTTTAAACGTGAGCATAATGGAAAAGGTATATTCAGCGAAACAAAGACACACCTCCAGAAACAACAAAGACGGTAAGTTTGAGCTACTTAAATTTGAATTTTCATAGTTGAAAAGTAGGATTCAAACATGGAAAAAAGACATAAACTTTCATTAGCCCCACAGGTATTTATTTTACCAATTTGTATTTTGCTTTTCTCTTCTCTTAGCAAACCTGTGTGGCAGAGTTTGTTGAACAGAGGGGGACAATTCTGCTCTGAAACAATGGAATGCTTTTCTGAGAGATCAGCTTCCAAAGGTGACAATCTGGGGCCACGGCAGGGATGCTGACTGCTTGGTCCAGCGTGCTCTTAAACAAGAGGGGATTCTCATAGCTATGAGCTGTCAGCAATGAAATCATGACCACATCCAGCTGTGCTATCAGTAAGATAGGTTGCTCAGCTGCAGGCTGTACCTCTGACATGTGAGCACACAGGCATAGGCCTTAAGGGGTATCCAGACTTTCATGACAAGTGTGAGAATCTCATCTTTAGTCTGCAGCCCAACTCCATGCAAAAAGCATGGTTTATTAGATGGTGGTGTCCGTCCACTGATGTGTCATAGCGTAGGCAAATGTCAAAGTGTTTGTGTACTGTATATGGACAGAGAGTCTTCTGTGATAGCCATCAGCTGAGAGGCAGAAACCAGCTCAGTCCCAGGCTCCACAAAGGTGTAAGAGCTATTCTTGCTCCTATAGGCACAGGTAATTAATCTTGTCTGTCATGTTAGAGCTGTTGAGAATAGCTACAGGCAAAGTGTTGCAATACAGGAATCTCTCCAAGGAGTTACTGCAGTGGAGTTTGACCCACACTAAGTCAGTAGGGTTAGAAGTATAAGGCCAAATGAGAGAAAATCTGTGGACAGTAGCATATGGGACTGGGCATACTGTTGAACAGTTGAACACTATTATTTGAATTATGGTAAATTATTCTCTGTCATCTGTGTGTCCCTAAGAATAAGTGGAAGTAGAGATAAAATGAAGGCATAAATGGGGCATTTCGCTTTAGATCCTGTGTTTTGGAGGAGCTGGCAAAGATCCCAGCTCATTCCAGCCTAATACATACAGGATCATCACCAAAACCATGCACCAAGCTGACTCTGAGGCTGCCTACCTGGCATTTGCCTGGCAGCTGTATAGATTGTAGTACTGTGGGTCAAGGCAGAGAAATACCTCTTCCAAGATGGAATGTCTTTTCTTATATTAGTCATCGGGATGTGCCAGAAACATGCTTAGCTTCCTCAGAAGGACTGGGCAGAAGCAAAGGGAAAATCAGTAACTTTTCTCAGAAATTATGATGTAATTGCCTTTTCTCCCTGCAATCAGGCACAGAAGTCCCTGGCAGAGAGCAATACCTGAGAAAGCTTTACAGTGAAAAAGCATTCTTATTCCTGAAAACAAAACAGCTGAAAAAAATAAAAGGACCAGCAAAAGATGCTTCTTCTAAGGAACATTTTGTGCAAATTTGCTTCACAATTAGACAGTCAGAAGGCACCTAACATGCTTGCCCAGGACTTGTCTAAGAGAAGGAGCGGGGGCAGCCTGTTCTGTCTGTGGCGGGGAATTTGAGCTCTCTCATGGGTAATTTACAAACATCCAAAAGAGATCCCTCCTTGTACTCTGGGGACTAAGGGCCCAGTTAGTTATGGAATAAACGCGACCAGTATTTTGCATGGTGCTGTGTCACACACAGTGTGTTCTTAGAGAACCATGCCTGGCACCTGCATTCTTTTCCTCATTCATCATACACCGGGCATGCATTAGTGACAGCGCCATAGGAAATTGTATTCTTCATACTGAAATACATATATCTACCTGTCAGAAGCCCACATGTTGTCCCAATAAGGGCCAAGGCTTAACTGCTTCTTAGTAGTCTGGTGCAGAAGCGCATATTACACAACTACCCTCTGTGTTCAAACGAGCCAGTACCTCAGACAGAGGCTGTTGCAAACCAGGATGGCAGCTGTCTGTGGATATAATCGCCACTGAAGACATACTGCCAGGGCTTCTGTGTCCTGGTTGCACAGCTAGGGGCAGAGCACTCAAATATTTCTAAAGCTAGATATGCAAATGCCTCTGGAATGAAGCCTTTTACAGTTCTGCTCTCATTAACCTGATTTGCATATGTAAATGACCTCTTGCCACATGATAATGAGGTCTGCTCATGCAGAGATGTTCAGCATATAAGCAGAGGGTTTTCAGTGACAATTAGAGCATTTTGGCTAAAGGAATTGCTACAGAGACAGGACCAAGAAAGAGGTAGACACAGAATCCAGGGATAACAGTCAAGGAAGCAGAAGGAAGCTAAAAAAATCAAATATTGTAGATGCCTCTTCCAAATGCCAAGGGCATCTGCAGTTCTAATGCCTTACTGAATTGGAGCAATTTCATAGAGGAGCCTGTGAAATTAGAGCAGTTGGAGAACACTGACAACTGGGAAGTGACCTGTGGCATGGAGCTACTCAGACAACAGTGCATTTCTGGCTCTCCTAGAACAGTGAGTGCATGGTCTAGCATTCACTGGCTAGTTTAAAGCAGCCTCTTCCAGTTACTCCTGTGAACACCATCATAGAGAACAGAGAGCTGGACATGTGGTGGTGGGTCAATCCTTCTTCAAGGGCAGTCTCCATTAATAATTTCTCTGTGCATACCTCTTTGCCACTGTCACACTCCTCCTGAGGCAACATTTCTCACCACAGTATGCTGCTTAGCTTCTCATCAGGAATATTTTATACTTATGCCTTGCTCAGTGTATGTGGAGGCATGACAAAATCCCTCCTAGGTTACCCTCCTTGGATACCGTGCCACTTTTAGAGAAGAAATGACTGCTCATCTCCTGAGATATCTGTCTTCCTACTTACTGTGTTTAACTCTTGGTTCCTGGTCCTGCCACAGAACACTCAGCTGCTGAGGTTTGCTGACTCAGAGCTCTGCAAAACCTACCTTATCCAGCTCAGAAAAAAAAGGAGTGATTAGTTCCACTCAAGACTCACACAAGGTAGGAATACATTCCTCCTTTCAAAGGAGGGAATGGTTCTGGAGGTTAGGTCTTCTCAAGGCTACCTGGGAGCCAGTGTGGCTGTCAGCGATTATCTGCTATTGCCAATGACAAAAAAAAAAAAAAAAAAAAAAAAAAAAAAAAAAAGTGGGCTAACTCATAATTTGCTTGTGAAAAAGCTTTCCTTCTTTCCTTTGTCCAGTCAGTAGACTGTCAGTTTGTAATGGTACTTGCGAAGTCAGGTGTGGTTGGTCTCTTTTTGTCACTGGAAAAATAATAGTAGCCAGGACCAAATATCCATAAAAGTTCTATTCATAGCTGGTAAGCAACCAAACTAAGGTTTAAGGAAATAGAGTAGCAGTGCATGTCACAGTCAATTAAAAAGAAGTTGTGTACCTATCTTCTTGAACAAGCCAGAGTTAGCTAAATAAAGTAACACTGAAGGCAAAGCAACTTGGATATTGGATTTATATAGAAGTTGAATTCAAGCCTATTGAGGAAATTAGTTCATCTCATTACTACTTTTGCTTCACTCCCACTCACACCAAAGTGGAGATAATGCATATGGGAGACAGAGAAACCCGACACGCTTGTATTTCATTACCTGTCCACTGCTGAGAGAAATATATGCAGTATGACTAGAAGCAATGGTTAGCTTCAAAGCCTAAAAACTGATTGTCAAACATGCCCCATCCTTTTTGCACATAAGTAGGCAATTCCTAGAGCAGCCACTGGCCCAAGCCTAATTCATCTGTGCTCCACCCTTTACAATATGGTCATTACATGGGGAAACTATAGTGTATTCCCTCCCTATCACGTCCACCATTAAGAGATTAAATCAAGAGATTCAATCTTATTGTATTCACACAGTCAGTGTTGTATTTCACAGCCAACAATATCATCCAGACTCATGACTGTCCCTTTCTTAAAAGCTTTAAGGTCTGGGCCCTAGTTTTTCTAAGGTTATGTTCCAAAGCCTTCTCAACGCTGAATGCTCAGCTTTTAAGAAAAACAACACTATTGAATATCTGTGCTAATATTAATTTGTTTGGTGGTTGTAAGAAAAGAATAATGTGCAGAAACACCTACAAATGAGTAGTGTCTGAAGAGCTCAGTCTGGGCCTGGTGGCTTATTCATATAAATAAATCACAAGGATCTGGCAGAGCATGCAGGGTCTTTTGAGTGTTTCTGTATAGCCTGTCTGAGCAGCAAGCCCTTAACCACACACTCAAACAGCCTCTGGGAGCACTCAGGCTATTTGGGCAACTAACAACCTGTCCTAAAACTGTACCTTCAAGCGTTTGCCATTTAAAAAAGGCTGTCAGCCCACTAAGCCAAAAGCTCATGGAATTCTCTCACTTATTTGGTGCCATCTTTAAAACATCCTTTGTTTAACTTTATTTTTAGCTTTTTAGTAGGCAGGCATTTCTTTCCTTGTTTTTAGAGACTTTAATCAGACAAGAGTTTTATGAGGCTATTTGAGGAGAAGATATTTAATTAGTTCCAGACCTTTTTTTTCTCCCTCTTTTATTCAACTTAGGTATACCATCTACATACCTGTCTGTAACAACTGAGGTAAAAATCCTCTGAGGCTTCTAAGAAGCTTGGTTCATCTTTCATTAGATCACAGCAGAACTGAACCATATCCTCTCATTGCTAGACAGTTTTTGAACTAGGCTTTTCCCAGTCTCACTGGGGTATATATGTGAGCTGGAAAGCTTCACAATGCATTAACATTTCATGAGGGCCTAATTCTGTTCTCTGTTGCACTGCCCTGAATCTTCAGTGCGCAGCACTTCTGCTTCAGTGCCACATAACTGGGAATACAGTAAGGCTCTGAGTAGCCAAACTTCATTGAATGGACTGTCTGAAAACCAGTGTTCTAGCCATGCTATCTTTGTGATTTTTATCTTGAAAAAACAAAAGTTTAGTGTCATTACATCATTCCTGTTAGATAAGTGTTTGGGACACAGGAAAGACATTTTGGCTTATAGAGAAAACTTTTCTTCCAAATGTGCTTTTACTTTGTTTAAAAAAAAAAAAAACAAAACAAAACAAAAAAAAAAAAAACCAAAACCATGCAACCCCCCCCACAAATAAAAAAAAAAAACCACCAAAAAAAACCCTCACCAAAACAAAGGCATTTTGACAGATCTTATTTTGTTACGTTAAATGGTCGATGGCCTTTCATTATTTTGTCATGGATTGGTTGCATCTGGCACTTCTGTATGATGTCATACAAGAAGGCACAGAATTTTTCCCTTCTTGGTCTGCCCTATTACAGGATATAATTGCAGAATCTGCTTCTTTGTAGAAGTAGCAGCTCAGAACAGGACTTGGACATCTTGTAGACCTGAGATCAGCAAGGACTTTGACTCAACATACCATTATTAGAAACGAAGACAAGACAAAATAATTGTCACAGAAACAGTTCCCAGCTCCCACAAAGAGCTGTGGGCGCCTCAGTTTCTCCTGTTCCTGTCTGTAGCATACAATTTAGTCACATTAAAAAAAAAAAAAGCTGCAGTTTTAAGTAGTAGCTGATGAGGAACTGAGTAGATGGAGGAGTTCTTAATTAAGTAATTACACAAATAAGAGGGGAAAGGATAATATGATACAAAGTGATGAATAGAATAGAAGAAGTAGGTCAGGAATTTCTGTTCTCCCTGTATTGTGGTGCAAGAAAAAATGGCATGGAATGAAGTTCAAAGGTGAGAAATTCAAAGTCAAGGAGGGAATGGTGTCATGTAACCAGTAATTATCTAGGGGAAGCCTTTCGCTTCTGGAAGTCCCTGATGCCAAGAATTTATCAGGTTTAGCATTGAGATTAAACTATCCAGAAATACCATAGAGATAATAACAGCTTTACAAAGTGAATTAAACCTCCCTTTTTGTTTTAATCCAGTCCTAAATAGAAAGTCCTTCAGCTTTGACACCTTCCTTTGAGCTATCTGGTAATGGCCACCATCTAAGATAGGTCAGTGGAGCAGCGAGATCTGAGTCGCCTGCTGATTCTTGTACTCTTATGTCCATATAAAAGTCACCTTTATAATTGGTTCAGAGTGCAGGACAAAGTCCCACCCCAGGGATATTTACAGCCTTGTCCTGCCTCTAAGAGCTAAAGCCCCCTAAAAATGAATGTAGCAATGAATGTAGAAATGCATCTCTACATCCCTAGGAGATACCTAGCTTGAGGAGGATTTGCCCCCTGCAACAAATATCAGCATTCTCAATGAGATTTTCAGAGGTATCCATGTTACCTGTCTTGGAAAATAGGGCATCCTTCTGCTGATGTCTTAAGTCCCTGGGATGCTTCTCATGCCACCAGGAGCTCAAATACCTGAGGCCTCATTATTGCCACTTTCCATCAGAACAGATTTGCTGCAAATGCACACTTTTTCTGCACCTTACATATTATTCCAGGCATTCAAAACCAACTCTCTCAAGCTGGCCCAAGTGTGTTATGGTGCATTTAAATCTGGTGTAAATCATGAATTTGCTGAGGACAAGCTGCTTTATATTTTCAATAAACTTTTGATTCATGTTTTTTAAGTGTACTTTAGAGTTTTACACACATTCATCAAAACCAGATGATTTGATTATTTTCTATGTTCATCTACACCACTGCTTTGCCTGCATGTTTACAGCAGCTATTAAAACAGATGAAAGTCATCATGTGCTTCAGACAGATCAGGGTAATCACATCCACCAGTGTAACACATTAATTTTCAGCCTATTCCAGCATGAGATGCAAGAAAGAAATCATCAAGAATGAAAACTATTGAATACAGTTGTATTATCTGGAGCAAAGTGATGCAGGTCTCTTGGAGCCTGGTGCCATTCTGTGTCACCAAGGTTATGACTTCTTGCCATATTTGAACAAGAGCTACCTGATGAAACTGACAGCATCAATATCAGTTCAACTGGCACTTAAGTCCAGAAAATATTTTTATGTTTGTAAATAAATATATTTTCTTTTGTCGTGGAGACAATATTCAAGACTACAGCTCTGGGATTTACTGACATGCACCTTCCTGATATGGTATGCTGAAATGCAGTAATACAGTAAAGGAATTTGCATTCTGTATTAATTTGAAAACATATAGATCTACCTTAGTAAAAGATAATGCTAAAATCAGTTTGAAGGAACACAACTCAAGACAAACCACATCTCAGCAAAATACTTAAGTGTTGTTAAAAGTTCATGCCAGACAGGGAAACAAACAGCAGCACATGAACTGAAGGACTGCAGCAGTTTAAAGAGAGACCGCTGCAAGAACAGCAAGTGTTGGAGCTGTTCAACCTGATATCAGGCATATCCACAGGCTCGTCCAAAAATGTTCATTTAGCCTGAAAGGTGTCAGGCCCTGGTCCTACAGTGAAACAAACGTGTGCACTGATTGATTTTTTCAGACTTCAGCAGCCAATTGTCTTCATGAAGTTTCTTCTTCCTGTGAAGCACAAATGGTAACTTTGGTTACTATCTTATGCAATATCACAGATTTTCACAGGAAAGAGCCACACCTTACAAATAGAGTTGGAAAGGTATCCTGGCTAAGCACAACAGTGTTAGTGTGATCCCTCCTGGAAGATCCTAAATCCATGAGGTCATTTTTTATCATGGAATCATTATAGAGACAAGGTTTTAACCACTGCATATGCCAAATAGTTTTCATCTTCACAGGAATTTTTTACCAACTCTTTGATCATGCATTCAGTCTGTGTAAGATAGTTTCTGGCAATTAATTTCATTTGCAAAGTTAAATATCATCAGTGTAAAGTGACATCCTAAGCAAAATCCAGCCTGTTCTAGAAAAAAAAATTAAAGGAAATCTGCTCTAGAACAATAATTTGGGCTGAGAGGTCATGGCAACAGACAATACAGTGGTAAATAGGGTGCCATGACCATCTTCTGTAGCTTTAAGGTGAATTTCTGCCTTTCTGTATTCTCCTGAGTACTTATTTGGTGATAACAACTCTGTAAAGTATTTGTAATCTCTTTGCTTTGGGCATCGCTGATGTTATGCACATAGACAACCATCTGTACTTCTATTTCACAGAAGGCTGAAAAAATGATAGTTTCAGTTGTGAGCTGTGTTATTGGTGAACAGAAGATTTCTCCAGCATTTCCATTTATGATTTCTAGGATTGATTCAAGCTTCCAGTACACCTTGGGACTATGTCCATCCCCAGAAATTACTTCAGATATTCAAAATATAGTTTTACAAAATTGTTGCTTATCTGTGATTTTGTCAAGGAATAGGAAGCAATCAGAATGGTTAAGTGATATGCAAAAGGCACTCTAACCTTCAAATTGTAGGACTTCAAAGGTATCTTTGAAAGAGAATACTTGGCAATGAGGAAAATGTATATGCATCTCAAAAAACTTGTTAACAGTAAATTGAAAAACTTCACTAAAACATCCTTTTAGAGTAGCTTTCCTATGACTGTACAAAAATAGAGACACCCAGGCACATACAGGGGAAGGGAGAAATCACAGTGCAATTTGAGGAGTTCGGTTACTCATTCCAGTACATTGAATTCACAACTTTATCATAAAGTAATATGGTTTTGTAGAATTTCATTCCTCACCAGTGTTTCAATGTCTTCAAATGAGATTAATCTGAAGAAAGATATTTCTAGTTTCTCAGCATGTTTCAGATAGATTTTTGGAGTGAAGTAAAAAGGTGAAAATATATTTTCTGTTGTACACATGTAAGCGCAAAATCAGCTTTTCTCTCAAGCACTACAAATAATCATGAACAGCTCAAAATCTCATCAATGGGCATGGGTTGTCCATTTCAAGAAAAGCTGAAATGAAGGAGGAAGAAATATCTGGGGGAGAAATGGTTTATGTTATTTTGGTTTTTATTTTATTGCTAGAAACTGCTGTCTCTTTACATTTTCTTCTCCTGAAAAAGAGGTTGCGCTCAGTGACTAAATCTGTCCTCTCAAGGGAGCATGCATTACTACTGCAGCAGCAGAGGTAGAGGCAGCCCAGGCCAGAGTTAGTCTCAGAGACTAATCAGCCCTTTTCTTAATATCAAGAACTCAATTCCAACTTCTTGTTTTATTGCTGCCTTATAACAAGGAAAAGGAAAAATAAATGAAGTTACAAGAACTGAATGATAAATTAAGCATATAAAGTCAAGACAGAGAGAATTAATTACTTATTTAAAGATTTGCTCAGCTCTAAGCAGCAGTGTTTATGCTAACTTCTTATGCTGTTTTAACCTTCTCTGCTCTGATGCCAGGCCCGTGGCTTTGGAGTTTCTATAGTATTTTTTTTTCATTAAGATGTGGTGACAACAGCCATTCTTTCCTAGCACAGAAACTTCCATTGGTCTTAGTCCTTTAGTTTTGATGTATTGTCTTTTTTTTTGCTCACCTTTCCTGCCACTGTGGGTAGATGATTTATAGACAGCTTTGGATTCTTCTATACTTCCTTTATTAAATGGAGCAAGATATTTAATTAGTTCATCATAACTGGCTTGGATGCAGCCTTCATCATTAAAGTTTGTCAGCTGTCCACATCTGGAGGAGTACTCTAATGGTATTGCTTCCCAGGTCTGCCAGCCCATGTCCTATTATTCAGGGGCCTTATGTCTCTGTGCCATTTCCTCCCCTCAGCTCCAGCAAAGCTAGAATGTAAACACATTCATGTTCTCACTTGAATTTCCCTCAAAGGGGTATTTTCCAGTTGAGAAGGGGCCAAGAAACACAATACAGCTAGAACTATATTATCTCCATGGAGCTGAAGTGCACAGAAGAAAAAGGAACTCTGAAAATTGCAGAGTCTGAGGCAGCACCCCAAAACCGAAAAGAAAATGTTAAGGTGCATTGCAGAGACAGACTCTCCTGGAAAGAGGCATGAAGCCAAATATAAGGGATTGGTAAGTGAACGCAGCCCACCTCCCACTCCATAAGTGTTTCATTTAGCTACAAAAGCTGTGGCACCCAAGCAGAGCATGAGTTGATACAAATAAAAGCCAAGCCTTTGTCCAGCAATGATCAGATAGTCTCATTAGCTTAGTGTCATCTGTGCTCAGTGACACATAGTATACATGCATTAACGTAGTCACGGATCTGGAGACCTGAAAATCTAGTCAAGTCTCAGGCTTCTGGTTCAGGCATTTATGTAAGTGACTTTGACTGAGAAGTAGTCTTTCAGGCTTTTTGGTTTGGTTTGGTTTGGTTTATTTGTTTTGTTGTGTTTTGATTTGTTTTGTTTTGTTTGTCTGTTGGGTTTTTTTGTGGTGCTGGAGGGATAAGAAACACCTTCCAATTCACTGTTCTTCTTGTGGTTTAGTAGTCAAAGTTCCATTATTAGGTAGAACATTTAACTGGAAGAGTTGCTGAAGCAACAAGACAAAATCTGGATTAAAAAAAATCCCTCTAAGGACAGTGGGTAGAATGGGTGGTCAGGCCTAACAAACACTGGCAGCCAGCCTTCTGTATGCTGTCTCTTTTACCATCTATATTCATCACTCTCATAAAATGGGTCTAGATAGCTGTGATGATAGCTGGGCAGCCCATTTCACAAGTGTAGAAGTCACAGCTATTTAACAAGTGCATTTTCTAAGAGTCAGCATGGAGCTTGCATGGCTAAAGTGCAATCTATGTCACACATTCCTGCTAATGATCTAAAGGACTATGCTCTCACAGCAGAAGAAGGGAAAATTAATCTTCACCACAATTGTTCCATTTCTCAAACTTCTTTTTAGCAAAGATATAAATTGTGCCAAATATCTATCAGTTTTATGATGACAAGACCATCAAACTTGTTTCATTAAACACCCTTCCCCCCCCCTTACAACTGTCTAAACAAGATTTTTCCATTTAGTGCCCTATCAATCCAGAGTTATGATTATTCAGTAACTGAGGGGATCTCTTGTATTTAAATATTAATGTTTGTGTAGTTATTAAAGTATTTGATGATTTGTCCAGGGGCACTGTAAAATTAAATATAGCATGTCATTTATGGTAATACAGAGGAGAATAATAAAAAATCGTTTTCATTCTGGTTTTGCGTCTGGCTCTTCATGTTACTTTTACTGCTTATTTGATAGTTTGGGGTATTGTGTGTTGTTAAACCCTTTTAAATGTAGGATTTCAAAGCATATTTTTAGGAACATATAAAAGATTATCTCCCAAGTTATGACTTGGTGTTGCTGTGTGTGAACTGTTGCCTGACAGTTATACTGCTAAAGGGGAAGGCAGTTTTCCAATAAACACTTATCATGTATTGTGTGTAGCAGTACAGTAAGCCCATAAATATTTTGGGAAGCTCACTTTTGTCCATGTGGTATTTGCTTTCAGAAATCACCTCAGCATACTGGAGCAGAGATGTGTATATGTAATTAGTCTTCTCAAGTTATGTATATTTAAAGAACATTGTTTAGGCACTCCACTCTGACTTCCTCATGCTATAAAGAACAAAAGAGAGAGAAAGCAGGAAGGAGAGAGGCAGAGCATCTTATTTGAGGCAAACACTTGACTGGCATTTTTATGTGTAGGTGTGTAGCTTCTTCAGGGATAGGTTTTTGAGGTGGGATAATGGAAGAAAAGTGCCTATGCTTGACCCATTCTGCTAGGAAACCATTCTGTCCATTTAAAAACAATAGTAGATAAAAATGACTTTCATAAGGTCACGCAGAGCCAGAGCCAGGAATAGAAAGCAGGTCATATGAATCTAAGTCAGAGCACTTGCTATGAGACCAGACTGGTATTTCCTGCTGAAAAAAATTAAATGAGTTAAAATCTTGAATGACTGCTTTTACTGCACAAGAGAGGGGATATGATTGAGGCCTGCTTCAGTTTTTTCATATAGGTCATTGTAAAATGATTCTGTGGCTAATGATGGACAGCTGCTACAGGATGTATCTCTTCTTGGTAAAAAGGTATAGAAATCTATTATATTTTTTAAAATATGCCTGGCAGACTGAATGAATACAGAAAACAAAAACTGAAACAACAGAAACAGTTGGTATATTTAAGTTTTATTAATTATGTTCATTCTAAGCCTGTTTTTAAAGCTGATCATAACTTTCTGAGAGTGTCTATCTATCTATCTATCTATCTATCTATCTATCTATCTATCTTTATCTATGTATGTATGTGTGTAATGTAGCTAAATTACCATAAAGCAGCTTGTTTATAAATTACAAAACATATAAGAGTCAGGACATTCACTTAGCGTTCTCAGTGAACCAGTAATTCACCTGTCTCAATACTCAATATAGAGAAGTGCTCTGCTTCATGTTGACTGTGATCGCAAGATACCAAGTGCATTTTTTTTTTCCACTGGCTTAGCTTGAAATGCTTCACAGGAGGTTTGGGATCCTTATTATGTAGCAGCAATTTAGAATTTCTTAATTAAGGACGACGTATATGCATGTAAGGCATCCAGATTATGGTTCCAATCCAAAGCTCATTGCAGGCAATGCAAAGACTCACATCAAGTACATTAATTGCTCTATCAAAACCCAAGTGCTTATACTGGAAATAAAACAAAAATTAGGGTTAGTGCCTTTTTCAAAGGATAGATTAATCTGCACAGACCTCAGTGCTACCACAACAAGGGTGTTTCCTGTTTAAAATGAGTTTGTATATGTTTACATTACACCTTGGTATGCTGTGGGAATATGTGCAACTACCATGCCAGGCTGTCTGAAAGGGCAGGAATGGCAGAATGGCAAAGGATCTGTAACCTCAGGAGTGATATGTGGAGAAGGCTTTACCATGAGTAGTGAAGAATGGAGACCACACTGATCAGAGATGAATATGTTATGTAAATCTTCACTCCTCTGTGTCTCAACTGAGTCTTCAGGCACATATCAAACATAGGGAATGTTTTAGCTGAACCCCAAGCAAGAGTGCAAGATACTCTAGCACAGGCTGCAAAGCACAGAACCAGTGTCTGTGTCATGGAGGCCACACAAGGTAAGGGTCAGAAGACTTCTGACAGCCTCCTGTAGAACAGCCAAGAAACACAGGGCTTTCATTGAAGTTTGAAAAACAGATGCTCTTACAGCCATTGAACTGCAACAGTTTCTACCAAACAGCTCTATCAAAACACTCCCATCGTCTTCTGTCTTGGCACTTCACTCCTGTCACCTCACTTCACTGCCACCACAGGCCTATACCTTGCATTTCACTTCAGACTCAAATTCACTTCAGTATTTATCTTGAGAGCTTATCCCTTTTCATCCTTCATGATTTCCTATAGTGAATCAGAATCCTTAGCACTCACCTCATTTTTACAAAAGGTGAAATGCTTTTCATACCATTTTCTTATGAAGGTATTTTCCCCATATCTGCATGTGAAGGAGACATTACAGAAGTCTGCCTAGTCATTTTGTCATCCTCCTTCAAATAATTCTCTTACTCTCACTCTTGTGATGACTAAAAAATTATCTGAGAATGGTTAAAACGCTGGTGTGCTGTGACCACCACTTCTTATAGTAATAGTAATCCTCCCACTGTAACCTCAAAATGTCTCTGTCTCTTTGTTGTATTCATATGTTGTCTCTTAACATATTCTTGGACTGCAAAATATCCAAGATAAGAACCAGCCTTTTTCACTGACCCATAAAAATTAGCATAGTGCCTTGCACCCCCGTACCCCCACAAACATCACTGCAGAGTTCCCTGTTACCTCAAGCACAACTAAATTATAATTATTTTTTGAGAAAATAAATTGGAAGAGAATTATAGACACATGAGTAATATATCTACTCTACTGTGCTTTCATGGAAGAAATCACTTATTTTAGATACATTGTCACTGTGTGACGAAATATATTCCAGAAATATAGGGACACATATTGTATATCAGAATTCAGTGTATTGTTAAAAAGTTAATGGAAATTGGTGTACTGCACACCAATATATATCCCTTATATTTGGACAATAATTCTGCACCTCACAAGGATGTTGCAAGGATTAGTTAACAAGCTAGCATTTATAAAGTGCTTTGAACATTAAAAGAGATACTTAAATGTGCATTATTATTATTACTACTAATAATAAAAAACCGTATTTATTCAACCTTGTCAGAATCACTAAATATGAAAAATCTCTGTTGGGTGTGTGTGTGCATATTATTATTTTGTAATGTAGCAATCAAGTTCTATGCATGCCAAGAAAGACTGTGTCATGTTTGATTGGCAAAAATGTTTCCCCTGCAGTATGTGCCCGCCTCCTGCTACTTACATATATCAGAAATGATCGGTAGGTGCCATTTAACTTTACATCTTTTTCCTTGTAGCCTCTAGAAATGTCACCACAGCCGAAGGTTAGTTTTCACTGTTGTAATTAGAGCTGTACTAATCCCAAGTTGTGACTCAACAGGTACAGAAGAGATCTGTTGTTTCAAGAACTGTTAGGAATGGACAGGCAAAGACTCGTCAATCCTCAGCCTGTGCAGAGCAATCCTGAGCAGCCTGGATCTACAAGGTAACCTCTGCAGTAATTTCAAGTTTAACCATGGCATTATATCATGGGTAGGTGATATAAAGTTAAACATCACAACAAACCATTGCTACAGAAGACCAAAGCAAAACAATTGACAGCAAAGCATGTCCCATCGCCAAAGGGAATGGTCCCCCTTTTTAGCCCTTTCCCACTTTGGCCTCCTGCATGCTCTGCCACGGCCCTGCAGCTCGACTCCCAGGAAGGTAATAGCAGGGCTGAAATGGATGTGTCCCCAAAGGGCAGTGACCTGAATAAGCTTCCCTTCTGACTTGTCCATTTGGAAGTTCAGTGTACAGGCACAGCAAAGTTCTGTGTGGAGGACATGCTTCTCCCCATTAGCTGTATTTAAGCTCTAAACCTAGTACCCAGTTAGGAGTCCTTGGTAGTTCTGAAAAACTGCATTGCATTAGATCACAGAATGCTACTATGTAGCCAAGTAGCATTTGGCATAATCAAACCTAAGCTGTCTAGATTCAAGCTCAGGGATGAAAGAAGCTAATGGAAATAAAATATATTGATTAAAATGACACGTTTTGCCCTACCACCATATTATTGTGACAGGAGCACTGTAGCAATCTCCATTCACAGGGAGGACACACACAGACAGCCATGGAGGAGGTTACAACAAACATATTGGGTAGGAAGAAATGAGTTGATCAAATGTTGGAGTGAGGACAGATCAAATGATGCCACATGGAAAATTATGGTTTGGAATGAAGAAGTGGTCCATTTAACAGTACATAAAGTCTCTGTAATATGCATAAAATCAGCAGCTAGCAGATGTTTTCTAACACAGTGCATCTGTATGAGGCTGAGGCATATTCAGTTCCACTGCAGCAGCAGTACACAGAGCAGATATAACGGCAGACCCTCCAGACAGATAAAGGCAGCCCTGCCCTTACTTAATAGTAACAGTAAATAATAACTTGCATTAATTAGCAATCAGAAATTTAATTATGGATTTGGATGCAATTGTGGGAGGTATCATACAGAGGATGAAAGGAAAACCTATCATCCATTGGTAACAGATAAGACGAGAAAAAAAAATTCATTTCAGCCCTGTGTTTGATAAGATCTTGCTGAAAATATCACCTGGGTTACAATTCTCCATTCATACTTTGTGGCCAAAGGCAACCTCTTTTAAATTACAGAAGTGATTTAGGAAAGATCACTTTTTTCACAAAAGTGTCTGAGTTTTGAGAAAGTAGCTGATCTGAGCAGGATGGTTTATTTAAAGAACTGATACATCAAGGACATTTTCTTTCCCTGAAGTTACTTGTTAGCTGGGAGCTAGTGGAGGAAAATATAGTATGGCTCTGTCTCAGGCTTCTCTGGTATTCTAAATAGACATTCATGCCTATCCATGGCAACATATAGGCTACTCACAGTAGGCAGTGTAGATATTCACAATTTGTTCTTTGTTCTTCAGTGGTTTTACCAGAAGAAATAATACTTAATGACTGAGAGATTTAAAATACCAGAATGAACACTTAATTGGTTATGATTACCATAACTGATAAAAATATGGAAGTTCTCAAATTAGAATTTATTTCAGGTCATCTGAACACTCAGGGCCAGCATGATGGAGGCTATCTTAGAGTCCACCAGCACTTGTGATAAATTAATTTTTTTCAAGTCAACACACGAAGACTGAAGCCAATTGAACAGTACTGCACTTGACCAAACACAGCTGAGAAGCACCCAGTCTTGAGCACAATGACATCATGTCTTGGACACAGTATAGCCATGTGTTTGCAGCTTCCAAGGATCATATTCATCAGGGAAAGAGAGTTTAAAAGCTTCAGTCCTGCAAAGTACAGTTCTTATACTATAGACTAAAGATCGTCTATCTTCTTAAGCCACTGTGTTTAATGATTTTTAAGATTCTCAGCTGTTTTCAGAGCCTTTTATGGGACAGATCAGAGAGAGTTAGAAGAAGTCTCTTCAGCCCATGCTAACATGGCTTCTTAAAGCATCTCTCTGAAACAACTGTCTGCGATGAGAATGAGAGATGTCAGTGCAGGAAGCAGAAAGCTGAATATGGAACTATCTCCCTTTTGATAACACTGGAACAGCGACAGATCTTCCTGCCACGAGATTACTTTTTGTCCATGAGACACAAGAGCAATACGATACAATAAATAAATGCAATGCTAACTCTAAGATATAAAAGATAAAAAATATGTACCTCTGTACATAATTGTTAAAGTATATGATCTTGGAGTGTATTACCATGGAGGTAAATTGGATATAGCTGCCTTAACAGATACCAGGGATTAAGTTTTACCCAACAGTTCCAGAACCACAAAGAGAGAGAAGCTTTATAATGAGACACATTCACCCCGAAAAGGTTGTCAGACCTAGCAGTGAAAAATGAGCATATATAGAAAGCTCATGTAAACTGAGCTTCCTACTAACTTTTTCTGTTTTGGACAACGATCTCGCAGTTCTCCAGTAGTGTCTTTAGTATTGCCATTGTGGCACTGGCTGCCAATTGCTAAGGGCTTTGTTAATAGAAAATGGAATTATTTTTACTCAGGATTCTTTATTCTTATTTGGTGTGATTTACTGTAGTGTTATTGAGAAAGTCTCATTGTCACAACCAATGACATTACTGTCAGGGAGAAAGCTGCTCATTCCAAGAAACATTTGGTAATAAATTGATTACTGGTTGAAGCTGATACTTTACAAAAAGAGCAATTAATTACATATCTACCACTGCTCAAAGAGTCTCACATTAGAAAGGCACATAAAATAATCACTAAATAAGTGCACATGGCGGCTTGGCCTGGACTGTGTGAAATCAACTTAGACACACACAGGAGTATAAAGTGTTTTTCACACACTTTGAAAGGCACAGTGTAAAAAGCAATGATTGTAGATGACCATGCATAATAACTGGGTTGTGAAGAAGCGTCTTGCTCAACCTCATTCTAAGCACGGCATACTCAGTACTGTTTACACTCACAGAGTAATAGTTATTTTTAACAATCACGAATGAGTTGAAATATCCCAGCCCCCACTTCACACTTAGTATTCATTTTCAGATCTACTATTCCACTGCCTTCATAAATTCAGGAGGCCCCTGGGAGATCTCTTCCTTGCCTTGCGACCATGCCTGTGGGACATGCTGCTGTTCCTCCCTTGACACTAATTCCACTGACATCCGGAGACATACACACAGAAATGCACCAGGATACAAGCTCCACATCAAGAGAAATAAAGACTGTATGAATGATCTCTTTTCTTACCCCTGCCTTCCTGTTTAAGCCATGAAGAGCCTTCCTTCATCAGTGCCTTTACTCCTGAATGTCAAAACAGGCTATGGGACTGTCTGCCACCCCCTAGAGCAGGAGACTATAAGAAAGGTTCCCCGGTGAACATCCCAGGCATAGATCCAACTGCTGAATTAGGACAGAAGAGGAAAGACTTGTCTCTACCTGCTGCTGTGAGGATTCACTTGTTCACATTTTTCTTCCCTTCCAGAAAGAAAGACTGCAGAAAAATTCCTCCTCCCTTCTTTTCAGTCTTCCATTTATCAGAAACTAGACTGAGAATTTGGGTCTGACTGGTGCAAGATCAGGATTTCCAGTCCTTTGTTGCTCCACTAGCACCAATTACCCAGGAGCAACCAAAATCTCAGTCATCATCTGCTGCCAGAAGAGGTGACTGCTGAATGATCCTCTTATATATACATATTCACTACTTCTACCATGGCCACAAAAGAAGTTCTATCTTGTATTCTTATTTCCAATTTATTACAGGTAATTTTCTTCCTTTTTTGTTTTCCATGTTTAAAAATTAAGGCTCTTTACTTTTCTATAAAGTGTCATTGCCCAATACTTGTGAGAAATGAAGACCATAAAGCCCCTCCTTCCCAGAAATGGCAAAATCCATGCTGACTCTGCTGCATCACTATTCGATGTTTAATTCCCTGATTTTAATACAATGGTGTAATTACTTTTTTTTTTTTTTTTAACTATTTGAGAAGCTAACAGCAATTCAGTTGAACTCAGAGGGCTCACCAGTGAAATGAGTAATGCAGAGTGCTTTGGAAGTGACATGCAGGAGAGGTGGGGGGGGAAGGGGGAGCACCTGCAGATTGTAATGGTAAGGGCTGGAGGAGAGGCAGGATACAGAGAGGAAAGCTGAGAAGGTAGTTGCAGATTTAGGAGGAGAGGATGGATTCGAACAATGATAGAGTTGCAATGAGCACTGAGATACTAGGAAGGGTCCTAGTAAAGGATTTGAAGATAGAGAGTACATTCAATTTGTATACACAGCTGTTCTTAACATGCCTCTGGAAAGAGACAAGAGCAGGGTCAAGAGGTTGATGTGGTTTTTCATAGAGTATAACCGTTTATTTTAGGCCCAGTTTCCAGAAGTGATTTAACACTCCACTTAAGTGCTAGTTTTTAAACAGTACATGGAAACACACCATTCTCTGGGGGGGAAAAAAAATCAACAAGCAAGGAACTCTAGCACAAACTCTGATTAGCAAGAAAAAGCATGAAGACAGGGACAATAAGTCCAGTTAAAAATTACCTGTAAACACATTAATGACAGAGCTATACACATTTACAGTGAAGAAAAATTGAGAGATTAAGAATGAGGGCTAGCCCAAGAGGTATTCTTGGAGAAATCTGGAATAATCTTTAAGTGAGTGATGTATTATTGATTGTGGTTCTGAAAGCACAGCTGCAGCTATAATAGTAGCAGTAGTATAGTTCCTTTCTTCCAAGTTTTTTTCTTCCAAATGTCCACACTGTGCATTATCCTGAAACACTAGTAGAAACAGGCCATAAAGAGGCCAAATGATTAGCCTGGTATCATGTGCACCACTGAGGGACCCAGACTTTGATCCTTGTACACAGGACTCCTGGTGACCTCCTCTGTTTAGCTGTGCTGCCACAACATGGCAAGAGTCTGTCCCACAGTCCATCCAAAATACACTGCTAAAAGCTGTACCTATAAAATTCTGTGAGTTTTATTTTCTTCCGTCCAGAAAAAGAGACACACAGCAAGATTTTACTTCTGCCAGTTAAGGATTTCTTAAAGCATCTGCCCTGGATCGAGGGAGTGCTGAAGCAGTATGTGGTATTTTTCTCAGAAGAATTGCAAGTGCTACACAACACTCAGTGGCTCCAGCACAGTGATACAAAAACCATGTGGCACTTCTAGCTACTTGATGACAGATATTCTCTTGTGTTTGGCCATACACTTACAATACATTTATTCTTAGGATTATGTCATTGAGCATGAGCTGCTTTCAGGCATTAGATCATACACCTGGTCCTTCCTCAAATGATGTTTTAACCATTTGCTGAAAGCACCAGTTGAAAGGATGATTTGACTGTGTGACTAATTTGACTGAATGCCTGTAACACTTACAAACTATTTTTAAGCCATTTAAAGAACTTTGTCTGATAGATTTGGGCAAAAGCTGCATAAATTGTGGGTCAGCACAAAGCAGCAATTCACAGATGGGCCTCTCCAAAAAAAATCACACTATTTTTGGAGGCATTTGCTCCTGTACCAATTCAGACTAGTACTATATCTTTTCTTTGCTCTCATGGATTAAATAGGCAACACCTTCAAAAGTAAATACATACATAAATTAGGTAAGAATGGGAGGTTTTAAAAGACATAAAGGCACAAAAAACAGGAGTTAGGTGCCTAAGAGATGACTGAAGGGGCCTCATCAATGTCCATAAGTATCTGAAGGAAGGGTGTCTAGAGGATGAATCCAGGCTCTTCTTGGTGGTGCCAAGCAATAGAACAAGAGGCAACAGACAGAAACTAATGCACAGGAAGTTCCACCTGAGTGTGAGGAAAAACTTCTTTACTGTGCAGGTGAGCATGCACTGGAACAGGTTGCCCAGAGAGGTTGTGAAGTCTCCCTCACTGAAGATATCCATGAACCATCTGGACACAATCCTGAGCCATGTGCTCTAGGATAACCCCAGCTTAAGCAGCGAGGTTGGACCAGGTGACCCACTGTGGTCCCTTCTAACCTGACCCATTCTCTGATTCTGTGAAGTGCCCTTTTTCATTAATTCAACACTTGCATTCTCTGCTTTTTAACCACTATGTAAATTGTGGAGTCATAGAATGGTTTGGGATGGAAGGGGCCTTAAAGGCTATTTAGTTCCCTAAACTAACCCCCTGCTGTGAACAGAGAAACCTTTCACTAGACCAGGATGCTCAGTCCCCATACAACCTGAACACTTCCAACAATGAGGCATCCATATGTCTGGGCAACCTGTTCCAATGCCTTAGCACCTTCACAATAAAGAATTTTTTTCTTAATATCTTATCTAACCCTATTCTTTTTCAGTTTGAATCCATTTCCCATTGTCCTATCACTACACGCCCCTGTAAAAAGTCCCTCTCCAGCTCTTTGTAGCCCCCTCTTTAAGTACTGGAAGGTTTCTCTAAGGTCTCCTCACAGTCTTCTCTTCTCCAGGCTGAACAACCCAAATTCTCTCACCCTTGTTTTCACAGGAGAAGTGCTCCAGCCCCCTCATCATATTTGCAGCCCTCCTTTGGACTCACTCCAACAGGTCAATGTCATTGCTGTGCTGAGGACCCTAGAGCTGGATGCAGCACTCCAAGTGGGGTCTTACCAGATCAGAGGAGAGGGGCAGAATCACTCTCTTTGACCTGCTGGCCACACTGCATTGGATACAGTGGGCTTTTGAGGCTGTGAGAGCGTATATGCGTAACATACTTAACATACATAATAACCTATACAGGCACCTGGAGTAAAAAAGTTTTAAATGGATCCAAGTAACAGCAGTTTCCACATACTAACTCATTATACTGTTTTCCTTCCCCCAAAATAAATTCACCCCATTTTTGTTTTGGGGCAGGCATATTCTGCTCTGCAAAGAGGATGCAAAATGCTACTAGTTCAGCATCTGCACTGATTTACATAGATGTTACTATCCAATAGCCATTTTCTGTTGACTCTCTTTGGTTTACATAACTGGAGGAGATACAGCATAACAAAGAATCCAGCACCTGGTTTAAAAACAGACACTCCATTTCTGGCAGCGGGTAGGATAGCAAGAAAGCCTTTAATTCGAGCCTTTGAGTGTATCCATGCAACATAAAGTACAAGCGTGAGAGGAACATGCTGATAGTTCTGCATTATCGCTAACGATACTCAGATGCAACAACAAGGAAAATCTAAGTGTGCCTGCTTGTTTTCTCAGAGAACCTCCCCATCAGAGCCAAATGATGGTGCCCTTCTGGGCAACTTGGTCCAGTGTGCCCTTTCTGGATGGCCAGCTTCCATCAAGTGGAAGTGAGAAACTTTACTGTTTATATTGTGTATTATTTATACAATGGTTGTGCACACAAGAATTCAGAAAGGCTCTACGTGCTTGTATGTGTAACAATACCAAGTGACAGAAATGCAGAAATTAATTGCATCACAGAAATATCAGAGAATAAACTTTTAAAGGTGTTTGTATTTAAGGGCTAGATTTGGAATAGGTTACAAGTGGATTTAGACAGTACAAATTGTCAAGAGATTGCAGAAAATTCCTATAAATTTATTAATATCATCTGCAGAAATAAATGTCCCTGCCCAAACTGTGCAGAACAAAATAAACAGATTTATTTAGTTGAAAATGATATTTATTCTTTTCAAAGATAAATATTCAAAAGGTACGGATGTATTTTATACACCACAAAAACAGCTGTGGGGCAACTGCAGCTCTATGGTTTTGTTCGGTTGAATGCAAGCTATGGGGAGCCTTTATTTTTCTATTATTTATCATTTTCAGAAAAAAAATCTAGATTGGAAACAGTAGATTTTGTTCTTTGTGCAAGGGAAACATGGTAAAATCCAGCACTAAGCAGACAGCTTAAAGACCAGTTTTAGTTTCTGAAGTGACTGGAGAGAAAAAATTGGGTCTTGACAGTACAGTAAGTAGATTTCTAAAAGGTTTTTCCTTCCAGCTCAAATATTTTATGGAACTCGACAAACATTAGGCTCCACTTGTAAGAACAGAAAAGGAGGATAATGGATAGAACAGTAAAAAAGATCACTTTGAAACAGTGTCAGAAGATTCAAAACAAGGAGAAGCATCCCAGTTTAAGCTATCCACTATTTTCAAGATTCCACAAGCCCATGGATTAGGCAGTTTCCCTGTACCAAGAGTAAGTAGCAGTATTATTTTATCAGTTTAATTGATCATTCAAACCAACAATCAGTACAAACAGCCCTCAAAAATATGGACAAAGGACAGATATTGCCTGAATATACAAATGACTGCTTGTTGTTTATGTGGCACCCTAGGTCCTTGTTGTATAAGCTGCCTCACAGAGTAAGTGGGCTTGGATTCTTGATGCAGTTGTACAAATCAGATTTTGTTTTGGTACTGTTTCCAGCTGAAAGCCTTTTCTTTATTCTAATGGTAGGAGACTTTCTTCCTAATAAATGCTTCAATGGTGGATTTAAATATTTAGAGGATCCACATTACAGGAGAACTGTCTGAGAGCATCACAAAGAAACCATTAGTTAAATCCATTAAGGATCTCCGTAAGTGGAATTCCCTGCTGTTATCTACATGATAGCCACATAAAAAATGACACTGGAGAAAGAAAATGTTGGGGAAAATATTCCTCCTCACATACTGTATCTGTAAAAATCCAGTTTACTGAAGGATCCCTTTTTAATTGTCTCAAAAATTCTAGCTGGGAATTTATATACTCTGAGCTGAATTGGAGTAGGGGAAGCAACACATCTCAATTTCAGCTGAGCTTTTGCCCCTCTCAAGTAAACCTTTTGTCAGACAAGAAGGTACGGGATCTCTTTTTGCTTTGGACATGGCATAAACTATCAAAGTTGTATTCACACTGCAAGACACATGAAGTATACACAGTCTTTTGTGTTGTCTATTATGAAATACACGTAAGTGGTAGCAGTACAGCTAAGATGTTCTTTCCTCCAACTCCTAGAGTAAGGCACTTGAGCCATCTGAATTTTAAAACTTACACCTTCTTTCAGGTTGCTCTTGCTTTTACAAAGGAGATGAAGCGTGAACTCTACAAAGTCTTTCTTCCATTCTCTATAACCATGGTTTGACACATGTTCAAGAAGGCAGCTATATTCATCAGAATCTTTCTACTTTTTATAATTTATTTTATATTTATATAGTATTTTTGAATGCGCAAGAATTTCTGATGCCATGTAAGCTTATGGATAAAATGCAGGTACAAAGACAGTACAAACACAATACATAAATATCCATGTTGGTTGTAATATTGATATCCCTAATCTTTCTGTAAATCAGTGTATAGTGGCTCCAATCATTGATTTTTTCCACACCCAGAGAAATTACACTAGGACACAGATCAGGTACGGTGTCAGGTAGTACTGCAAACCCAAGGAATTACAAAAACAGATGTCAGACCCTTTCCCCAGTCAAATATTACCTTAATAATGGGACTGAAAAATAAATAATGGTTGTCTGGACCATCTAGCATTCCACCCATTGAATGGTATACTTCAGTAACATTTCTAACCTTGTCAATATACTTATGGAAATTTAATTAAAACAAAACAAAACAAACAAAAAAAAAACAAAAACAAAAACAAAAACCGTAATTAAGTTCTCAAAAGAATGCAGAACACTGGCTTGCTATGATAACATTGCCTGTCAAGGCTGTGGCACTTACAACTTTGTATGACATTGGCAGCACACAATACTGCCTGGTGGAGCAGCGGGATCACAGCTTCTTCCTTGCCTTCCCCCAAAACCTCCATCACAAAACAGACTTAATGCCCACCAAATGGCAAATGGAGCAAAGATACACCACAGCCCTGAGAACTTTAATTACAGATTAGTAAGGGTCTTGTTGTACACCTATAAAATGAAAATTAAGGGTGTGATAAAACCAGTACTCCTGTTTAATCCCTCTATTGATTTTCCATTGGTATTTGTAAGCCTTTAACAATTTAACTTCTGTGCTCTTTGTACCCCAAATAAAAGTTTTTTAGTATTTTCCAGGGTTTTTTTTTTTCCATTTATGCTCCTTCAAGGTAACCATGATTTATAGGAACTCCTATTACCTCAAGCGTTTTCTCTACAGACAATGCATACGCCAAGTTCCAACACGGGGAACTTAAATAGCAGTATCTTTTAGGAAAACACTTCTGAGTACAACAAGAAAGGGATGCACAGCCATGGGGGGAAATGTTGCACCCAAAAAAAAAAAAACAACCGTGGCAGGCAGTGTCACCAGCTCCGTAAGCGGCATAGGGCACCGCAGCTCCAGTGGCACCACTGCGCGGATGACCTGGCACAACACAGCCAGAACACAAGGAGAAGGCAAGCACCTAAACTCCGATCCCGCCCGATTCCAGAGAGGCGGGTCTGTGCGCGGAGGGGAGCGCTCCCGCCATGCCCACAGCCCGCGGTGCGCGACATGGCGGCCGCTCCCGGCAGGCAGCGGGCGCGCGGCGGGCGGGCGGCCGCGAGGTGGCGCCGGGCGGAGCCGGGCCTGGGCCCGGCCCGCCCGCGGCTCCACGGCGGCCGCTCCCGGCCTCCCGGTGTTCGCAAAGCGCTCCCGGGATCATCCTGAGCAGCACCGGGGCCGGGGCACTTAGCTGCGCCGAGCCGGGCTGAATCGATTTAAAGATACACGCTTTATTTACCCACTCAGTTTGGGGTCCCATATAAGTACTTCTTCACATATAAAGGGTTATTGCAACAAATTTGGATCTGTGTTGCTCACACTCCCAAAATCTTTGTGCTAAAATAACATTTGTGGAGCAAATTTGCAAGACATGAGTGTAAGTGATGTTTGAATTCACTGTTTCAGCCATTGTGGCTGTTTGTTTGTTTGCTTGCTTGCTTTATAAATCTCCCTCTCCGTGCCAGCAAAAGCAAACACAGCTCTCGCCAAGCAGTGCTTCCATCTCCAAAGGGGACCCTTGTGAATGTCCCCAAACCAGTCACCACCCCAGTGCTTCAGCAAGGGCTGCACAGTGCTCGTACTCCCAAGCCGGAGGCCGCTTGCCCAAGGAGTCGCCCAGCACAGCCCTGCCAGGTGTCTCCCACAACCGAGCCAAAGTTTTGGTGCTGCCGGAGTCCCACTGGGCTTCCCGCTGGGTGTTTGATCCTCCCTGGCTCAGGGCAGCAGTCGGTGCACGCCTCACCCTGCTCCTGTCTCCACCGGCCGCAGCAAACCAAGCCGAGCAGCATCTCCCATGCCTGGGCTGGGAGCAGCAGGGCAGTGGCCAGCAGTGCTGGGCACAGCGAGCTGCCGGGCCCCTCACCCCGTCACGGCTGGCTCCGCACCAGCCCCTTCATGGGAGCGAATTTGGATCTGCCCTGCTCTCACCTCCATTGGCAGCTGAGCCTTTCTCCCTTGCCTGAGTGAGCCCGAATTCCTTGGAAAGGGCAAGCAAGAACGCGCAGTAACTGCAGAGAGCAGTTCACTAATCCACAGGCTCCAGCTGTGGATTAGTGTTTCCAGCTGTGTTCATCTCCTTGGGCTGCTTACACACCTCATGGAGAGGAATGGGCTACTTCAGTGTTCTCCAGACCTCCTGTGTGCCGGCGCTGTCCTTTCTGAGACACAAAGCACAGCCTTGAAGCAGAGATTGCAATCTTTTCTCTAGTCCTTTGCTTCTCCTGTTCTCTAGTCCTTTGGTTCTCCCGTCCTCTAGCTGTGCCTGCCCTGAGATGTGCCTACACCCCTCCCAGAGCCCTCATTTTCCTGCCTCACTGCCAGTCCTTCAAGTTTTTCCTGAGAGGAGGAGTGAAACAAAGCACCACACAGCCCTGCGTGGGATGTCTGCACACACATGAGACTGGCAGCTGCTGTAATGGGGGACAGACAACAGGGGTGATGGTGGCGCGAGTGAAGGAAGAGTCAGAGCTTCAGTGATGGAAATAAGGAGAAAATCCCTGTGGTAGGTGAGCACTGTGAAGAGCACCATGAGGCACAAATGGCACAACAACTCAAGAGGGAGAGAGAAGAAGCAGTCAGAGCAGCCAGGGAAATTTGTTTCCCCAAAACCCTCACCCCTAGTTCACTTTACTTAAAAACACATTCCCACAATCACCTTCAAATTGTTTCTGAATGCCCTGAGGTTCAGGCTTTGAGTCCTATTCCTCAGCGAGGAGAAGGGCTCAGGTGTGAGTGGTGCAGATGCAGTGAAAGCATAACATACAACCAGTGAGTTGTGTAAACCTCCTTTGAGCAGGAAAGTCATTGCTATAGCTGAAGCTGCAGAACTAGTCACAGAGAAAAAAAAACTGCACCAGAGTACTGAAAGGCTTCAAGAAGTTTATATAGGATTAAAAAAAAAAAAAAAAAAAAAAAAAATTAAGGGCATGGAATGTTGCACAACTTTATGAAGGTGGAGTAAAGGTTGATTAGTGGTCATGCCCTTCCAAATTATAGAGCGCCTAGATTTGAATAGTGAAAAAGAATTGTACTTTTGAGCACCAGCTCAGTAGAGACTGAACATGCCAGGCTGGTCCTTAAGCCATGCACACCTATCTCCTTGGAAATGGAGGCTGTGAGCACAGCTAAATAAAGAGTAAAACAGAGTAACACCCACACCTCTCACGGGCAAGGCTTGAGAATTGCTCACAGTCTGATCAGGCTGGTGCATCTGGCCTACACTTACAGACCTAAGCAATGATGTTCCCTCCTCATTCCCTGCTCCTGAATGAAGTGCTAACTGTTACCACCCTTCACCCTTTCCCCTAGAGTCTCTTCTGAGAGCTAGTTAACACCACAAAAAAATTTCCAGTATAGTTGTAATTACAAAAACCACGGGGTCAGCATAATTCATTCCAGTATCACTTTTGCCAGTATTGTTAAACCTTTGCTTCAAATGATAGAAACTATTTTTGAGAAAGAACTTTTTTTTAGTCATTGTTTATTCTGACTTTGATCAGCTTGATCTTTTCACACTCCTCCCTGACATAATTATTTGGCTGACAGATTTAGCCTGGACTTATCCAGTACTCTCTCTGTACTCTCCCTTTATTAAATGCTGTCATGTGTGGCACAAAGCAGATAGTTGCCAGGGCCAGTTGTATGCCCTTTCTTTGGCAGCACCAACAAAATTGATTTGTTTAGGAATCATTGAGGGGAGTATTTTGCTGTGAATACTGAAGTCCTAAGCAGATACCCTCTGCTAGTAGAATAAAACGATCTCCCAGCGCTGGCATAAAATATTATTGGTAAAAATACCATTTTACTGGTACAACTGTGTCTCTACCAGGGGCTTCTGTTGACACAGCTATGCCTGTCAGGGCTGGCAACTCTTTAGAGCTATGCTGGTAGACATCAGTCCTGTAAATGTGATCTTGGTCATTCAGAACACACGTTCATCTCTTTTTGACTCACAGTGACAACTCCATCACAAAACTGCATTCAGTACAGTTACTTTTAAGACGGTAAATGCAAATGAAGATGCAAATGCATGTTGTAATTCAAATCAGTGAAACAACATCATATTCTGCTGTTCTTTCCTTATAGCTACTTTATGCAGATTCATAAAATTTAAGGTCAGAAGATACCTTTAGGTATCATAACCTGAGGTATAACACAGGTCAAGCAATTTTATGTAATTAAGCCTCATGATTCATAAATGAGCAAGCATCTTCTAGAAACCATTTTTAAGTCAAAGACACCAAGTGAAGAAGTCACCATTTTCCTTTCTAGCTGTCCTTTCTAGCCTCACATTTTTGAGTCCAGAGCCCCAAGAGATGTTTTGACCTCTGTGATGCCATCATCTGTGCAGGTGCCTCTACTTGGAGTTTCTCCTCTCTGTGATCCATTCTTTTACTCCTTTTATTTGCATTCCTCTAGGCAACATTCTAATCCCTTTTCCAACAGCAGACCTACCATCAGTCTCCCAGAGCAGCATGAACCACCAGGCTGACACACTAAGGCATATCCTCCCCCTCTTCTGGTGTCTTCTGCAGGGAGAGGGAGAACACCCTTGTGACGGTGTATGCTCAGTGGCTGCTGTCAGCTTTGTGAATGGGGCTGAAATCAGCTGGGTGGGTGCGTATTTTTATTTTACATTCTCTGTCTGCCGTGCCAAGTTTTACATTGCACTGATCTCCAAGCTCTGTGGAGGTAAAAAGCATGCCTGGGTATTAACAACTCCGCTTTTGTAAGGTCTGGGGATATTTCACATATATAAATCTTGGTAAATTTATTCTAAAATGCAGAAAGTAAGGGGTTTGACTGATATATATTTGTAGGTACAAAGGTATACTTCATATTAAATTCATGTTATTAAAGCCCTTACAAGAGAATCAGCCAAGCAGAAGATGACAAGCTTAAAAAGAGATACAATTGTGATTACAGAAAGACAAGAAAAACAAACAAAATTCTTACTTTCATTCTTTCTAGCCCATAAAGTGTTTATGAGTAGCTGGATTTAAGTATACCTGCCAGCACAAAAGTAATCAATAAAGGAACACCTTGTATAGAAATAATGAATTTTCTGCAGTTATAGCTAAACAGAACAGATTCTAACAAATTCCTAAGGATCCACTTTCAGTATTGAAGAAGATTCTGAATTTTTAGCTCTGCAAATAACCAGCTGGATAGCCTGTAACTCAATTTTTATTAACATCCAGTTGTACGTCACATACCTCAAAGTCCAAGTGTCCCTATGTATAGTGTTTCTGAGTACTTGACATCAGACAGCTGGAAATTTTCTCAATATGATGTATAACAAGTGACTTTATTGGAGTAATTTAGGACAGACCCTGTAGAACATGTAAAAGAGTTCTTGGCTGGGAGCTGTTTCTCTGAATCTATCTGAGAAATGACTTGCAATCTTACTCATCTTCACAGGTGCTTGATGCCATTGATTTACAATCTTATATTGCAATTCTAACAGGTTAGCTGAAATAGAGCATACACGTATGAAGGACATTATTGAGTCCAATATCTCCAGCTCAGGAGAATGAGATAGTTCCCTTTCCCATTTAATCATAAATGTTTCTTTAGTGGGCAATAAAGAAAATGCAATGGCTTTATACAATCACCCCACAATGTTCTGAGATTCATTGCTAAGGAATAAGATTTGCTCAGATAAAAAGGATTCTCTAATACAAGTAGTTTTAACATCAGAGTGAATAAAGGAACTCCTGAACTGGAAGTAAAGAAGCAAAAAGGAAAGTCTAGCATGTTCCACCTTTGTTGTATTTCTAAGGGAAACGTGAATACTGACGAGTTGAGATAAATATTCCAAAAAAATGAAATCAGTTGTTTCTGCAGTCTTCAGAGAAAATAGGAGCAAAATACACACTATCATTAGAAAAAGAGGCAGATTACTTTTAAAGCTGGTATAGACTCATCCCAGGAACACAGAAAACTTGAGTTCAGGTCTGGTCGTAAAACCTGCAGTTTCCACACCTTCTGGCTCATGAACCCTCTGTTTTCAAAACCTACCTAGAAAGTCAGTTCCATTTAGCTGAGTAATGAGCTGCATTTATACAACTGTAACAGAACCCACCATACTCAAGAGGCTTGCATAATGATTTTTATGCCCAAGTAAAGTTAGCAACAAGTCTTTTGAACAGGATGGAGCACTGAGTGTGGTGAAGTTCACAATAGTGAACTTTGAAACAGACATAAAATAGAGATCACCTAATTCATTCATACTGAACCAACCTAATTAATCAGCAGTGCTCTTCAAATACATTACTCCATTGAGCTGTGCAAATAAGATCCCTGTATAAAAATTATATGTATTCAAATTAAATCAGCAAAGTGTTTAGTACTGGCCTCACTTTGCTCTTGCTGAACTTTGATTGTTCTGTCACAAGGCACTTTGAAAATTCCTTCTCAGTAGTACCAGCCCTTCAATGAAGAGCAAAGAAGACAAGGTGACCGTGATTTTATATTATGTGGCCTTTCCCAAAATGAGTCCCTGATTATCTAGTTGGTGAGAATCACCATGGATAGTGGTTCCCAAATTATGGTCCTTTCTTCTTGGACATATGCATAGTAAGTTTTCACCCAGCACAGAATGGTGTGGCAATTTATACTTAAATGTGGCCAAATAAAAAACACATTTGTCCAATCCTCTGGATGAGAAGAAACCAGTTGTATCAAAGCAAAAAGATATAAACACATTTAATTTTGTTACAAACTCTCCTGAATAGATTAGAAAAATCATATTAGTATTTGCATATTACCATTTTAAGAAAGAGAGAGAACTGAGAATTTTTCTTTTCACTTTAAAATTTTCCTAAAATCCACCAAGTGAGATAAAATATTAGGGATGGTCTGTTTGGAATGAAAAACAAACAGAAAAAAAAAATTAGCATAAAAAGCAAGCCTATTGTCAGTCCCTGAGTCTTTCCTGCTTCTGACTATAGCATCTGGATTTGGTAATGCAGATGACTCACATTTTTAAGTCTTTGTTAAATAACTAGATGATATTTTGGATTAATAAAATGGTCTTTCTAATTTTAATAACATTACTTTTTATATTTAAGCAAGAAGAAACAGATGTTTTAAACAATCCTGTCCTCATCACATGGTAGATTCTCTAGTCTGTCACTACATTTCATGGCTTAACAGGAGCAAAGACTACATGAATTAGTAAGCATTTCTAGGATCACACCCTAGACTAGTAGCATTTTGAGATCTTTCAGAACTGCATATCTTGAAGTAGTTTACATCCACGATATTTTAAAAAATCCTCCTCTTAGGTTAGTTGAGATCTTAGCTTATTTGAAGCAGGCAGCCAGCTGTGAGGGATGCTCTTCTAAAGAAATGCTTCACCCTCATAATGAGGATTTGATTGTGGCTTTGGCAAACAGACGTGGCAGAGAGGATGTGAAAGTGAGGTACCCGAGCGGCAGTTGGTGGTGACGTCCTGTTTGCTGAGGACAGGAGCAAACTCAGCATATCCATGGGGACTGTGCATGTAACCGAGAGCTACTGCGCCCCTCAGGAGAGCAGCTTTCTTCTCTGCTGGCTCCCTGGGAACGAAGCCACAGCTGCCCCATCTCCAGCTGATGTGTGGAGCAACTTCATCCCAGCTAACCTCTCAGAGTGAATTTAGAGATCACAGGCATTTCAGCTGCAACCTGTGCAAGGAGCATTCCCTTGCAAGAATTGCAAGCTCACTTTCACAGCTTACAGGCTCTATTGAATCACTGTGTAAGCAAGGATGATGGACCAGCAGCTGTAATACAACCCTGGGAGTATGGAGATATACATATAGTTCAGCATATGCTTCATAAGTGTACATCCCACTGATGCAGAAATAGAAAGAATATAGTAAGAAATTAATAAAGAAATTAAGATGGCAAAGCCCACACCCTGAAGTTTTTACTACTCCAGGCCTGACATGTAAAGAATGGATAAATGGTCTTTACTGATAAGTAACTGTCTCTATATCACCATGACTAACATTTAGGGCCTAAATGTATGGAGTCCCTCAGTACATCAAAAGTACATTGTATTTATTGAAGAGGTTACTACCACCTGCCAGCTGTTTATTGTTCCTCAGCTGGAGTCCACTGTCTCCTCAGATCTATTGGCTCACTTGATCCTAATCTTATTTAGGCAAATGAATCTCAGTTAATGCAAATAATTTAAACAGTAAGTCTGGTAACTTGGGTTGTTTAATCTAGACAGGGTTGAGGAATATACATAGGAGCAACTGTACCAGCAGATGTGAGGATCATTAATATCTGACAGGGTGATGCTGACAAAAAATGGGAACAGTAACTTTTTTTACACTGGCTTAGCTGGATTTTGGAAAAGAGCACCTGTTTATAATCTTATGACATAATTTTCTTTCAGCAGTAATGTTGGCTAAACAGACCCTATTATCTCCCTTTGCCACCAAACCTCCCTTTGGTCAAACAGAAAGAAGTGGGTAACAGCCTCGTGCACTCTGCCCCTTCTCTTCCCCCTTCCTGTTATGCCAGCACTACTGTTTGGGCCGTTGGGTGAGTCAGTGCAAGGATCTGGATAAAAATAAGTTTTCTTTCTCCCCTCTTGGGTTGCTGGCACATCATGCATCTGTGCAGACCCTTGCATCAGCACCCCCAAGGTCCATACCAGGTGTCTGTGGCAGTCACCTGAAGCTCCTGGAGCTGGTGCTGCAGATGAAAGAAGTGTTCATGCAGTATGCAGTCATGGTATTCCTCCCTTGTGTCTGTTTTCCTTGATGGTGAAGTGGAAGCAACTGGACTTCTCAGTGTGCAATAGTGCTTTAAGGGTAAATGTATTAAAGCAACGGCTCTCAAACCAGGAAGTTGCCCCCTTGAGAAAGCACAAGATGTACAAAGCTGGATGGAGAAGGCTCAGGACAATTTCATTTGGCCTGTTCCACCTCACATCTCCCTCATCCTCTTTGAGGCTTTGCAGCTCTTCCCTTTCATCCCCAAGAGCATTCACTTTGTGTCCCTTGTGCAAAGGAGCTGAAGAAAATTGGCACTGGGGTGAACTTTGTTGGGACTTGGAGGGCAAGATTACAGTGTGAGTGATATATATGACTGATACAGCATGACTATACTTTAGGAGGCTAAGGCAGCTGCAAGTTGGGCTGCAGGAATTTGGGATTATCCAGCAAGCAGATGTGTATACATGTGTGAAAGGATGGGGAATGAAGATGATGTGAGGGAAAGAGGGAATTACAGACTATTACAGTAAAGGAAAAAGGTGAGGCTCCAGCTAAAAGACTCAGAGATGCTGTATTTGAGATTGTAAATGGTAAAATACTACAAAAATGGGTCAGAAATAGAATGCATCAGGCAAAATCATAATTTGGCACACTTACAAAAATTCAGAATTACATATAATTCTGACACTATAGTAAGAAAAAAAAATCAGATTACAAAGGAAGAATACTGTGCCATCTTGTATTAAGATCCATGCATTTCTGTCTGTACATAAAAATATCCTACAGAAAAATATTTTACTTGGTTAAGCCATGGAGGCTACAGTAATCTGTTTCTAGAAACAGCAATTGATAAATACTGTGATACATAAAATATAAGGCTATAGAGTGAAAAAAGTTTAGGAAAGAAAACTTAAGGCTTTTTATTTTTCTTGGAACATACAGCATGTTTACAGCTAAGGTACCAATCTCATTTATTTTATGAGAGTGAAAGCTGTGTACTGTCAGTTTGACTGTTCCTTCAATGTATCAGTCAACCTGGCATGCTACAACTGGCAAAAGGAAGGACCTCCAACCAGTGTGTAGTGAGCAGCCAATATTTCTTTTGGTTTCCCATGTATCTCTTGCACATCAGACAAGAAAAGATTTGTAAAAGGCAGGAAAATGGGAAAGAAACTTGGCAGAGAACTCTATGATTACTGTTATACTGAGTCTTGTTTAACTTTTCTAATTTGTAAAAAATGTGACATAAATTATAATTCAAAGGAAGGCCAGCCTTTTCCTAAATTTTTCCAAAATGCAATGATGTTCTCAAACAATGACATAGGATCCAGAAATATTGGAGTAATTCAGTTTAAAGGCTTAGGTTTCACTGGTAGGTGAACTCCGAAATCAACAATCCTTCCTATTACTGCCAAATGCAAGATTTTGTTTTGACTTAGAAAATTGGTTGGGCCCCTATCTCACCAAAGTACGGACACAAGACCTGTTTTTTCATAGAGGCCTCAGTCCACAGAAGCACTGAGTCAGGGCTTCAGTTTAAGGAAGCAAGTAATCTTACTGACTTCAATGGATGATTCGCATTTGTAAAATTGAGGCGTTTAAACAGTCTATTCAAGTGATCTAACTTTAGCAAGTTGCATTTTTGTAATAAAATCATGCATGACATTCTCGAGATGGAGATGGTGATGTTGTAAAGTCCTTTTGTTTACACATTGCCAGAAGAAATGGATTAAATTGCCCAGGATTAGTAGCTGCTAAAGATTGGATTTTAATTAATTGGTACAATGTGTCACTCTCTGCATGTTTTAGGCCATGATCTGTTGGCATAAACCACATTTTTTTCAAAGTTCACTTTGTCCAGCTAAAATAAAATTTTTACACTTGCTTACAGGCTTTACACCTAACAGATTCTGGCTTATCAGCTGCACATCTATGGCACTAGTTTACTTTTTACATTTGTGACTGAAATGTAAATATTACATAATAAAGAAAACACGGCTGTGTTATATTTATATGTTGACCACATAAGGGATCTTTTAAAGCAAAATTCCATTACTATAGTTCCAAATGCTAGGCTAAAACAGCCCTGAGCTGGCTGCCTACTTTTATGTGATCTGATTTATGCCTTATTGAAATAAATTAAAAGATTTGCACTGACTTCAGAATGATTTTGATTGGATGTTTAACTAGTAATAGAAGTGATAATTTAATAAAAGCCCACATACTTCTCTCTTTTTTTCTCATTAAATCTAATGCAAATCTAAAAGAAGGAAATTGAGAATTACAGTGAATTTGACAACAGTTTCATTAAATTGTGCAGTGGATTTAACCATAAAACACAACAAGATCCAAATGAAAAGCTTTTTCTTTTGTACACAGAGATTTTTCAGACTCCTGTGTGCACCAATGTCAAATCCAACAAGCTCTTGAACCTCGGATTGGATTTTTACCTAAAAAAATTTAAATATTTTTCCCAATACCTCTAACATAACATCTCAGAGATATTATTACAATATTGGTTTGTTTTCCATCTCTCTCTTCAGTGTTACTCTTTGTATGACTTGGAAGGCCAAACAGAAGGATGGCTGCTGTACTGAGGGGAATGGCAGTAACTTTCATGGGATCGAGATACAGACAGGTAGCCTAGGGGGTCTGTATAAATGCTGTAGCCAATGGTGTAAACAAATTACCAACAGTAAGTTTAGAAAATTATGTTGTTTATTTTGATGAGGGATCCTAGAGCACCACAGTTTATAATTTATCAGGAAAAATCAAAAGAAAGAAACTACACTTGGACAACATTGGTTTATAGAAAATAATTAAATTGAAGGAACAATGAAAATAGAACTAAAGTTGAAACTGCGCACTTGCGATATCAAATATCAATGCAATCACTTTGCAGCAGATAATATGCATGGCAATTAGAGCTTTTTTACATTATATTATAATAAATTCATAATTCATGCATACAATGAGAGCTTTTGGAAAGGAGCATTTGAATTTAACAAACACTACCACTCATCATCTGAGCAAAGATGGCAAAAGGAATTTCAACATTATTTGCGCTCTAAAAAATTGAACCATCGTTGTTGCTTTGTGTTGTGCTTCCCTTGCACAGACTGCAGTGCCTTCTGTCTGCTTTAGGGTGTGGCATCTGCCATTGGGGAGGAAAAACTGGCATGTGTTGCCTTTTATAGCAGACTGATTTCATTGTGCTGAGGGCCTCAATTTTATAGCCTCTTAGTTCCAATCTTGTAGCCGAGTTGCTGAAACAAATGGGAGGAAAAGGAGTTAGTGGTACGAACTCTTCAGTTTAAAGCCTCATGCTTTTTTTGCCCTTTTCCCAGGGAAAACATTTCAAAGTAAATCTGTGTTAAACTTTTGTGGGTTATTTTCCCGATTGGAAAGAGTTGCGAAGTATGTCGGGAAGTACTGCGATCTGCAGCCCAGGCACTATCAGCACATCTCAGCAGATCATTGATACGTGTATTTTTGCTCAAATATAAATGTCTCAAAGTATAGGTGTTTAATTGATTTTATATTTTATGTTAGAGTACACATGTAAAGAAATATACACGAGACATCTATATTTTTATTTGCATATGAAAGACTTTAAAAATCAACTTAGGTGGTTTAATGTGTATAATTAGCGTGCATTTGAATATAGAAAAGAAGAAAATCCAGGAGATAATGTCAAAAAGGCTCACTAACAAAGATGTAGTATTCTCTTGGCAAAAGCTGATGAATGATTTGGCATGAATTCATCTTACGGTTCTGTTATTCTCTCTCCTACAAAGATGATATATCCCTTTCTAGCAGTTTGCATAGAATTGCAATTTGTTGTTGTTACAGACTGTAATGACCCTTGGGTATGCACCTGATTCCCCCTGCTAGAATTACTCACCATTTTTTTTCCCACTCTGTGTTTATATATGTGTAGCCATATAACATTTTTGCACTTGCAAAGGATACCAAAAAAACCCCCCACAAAACCACCAACCAACCAAAAAAACCGAACACCCCAACTGTAAAACAGAAGTATTAGCAAGATGTACTTCACGAGCACTGAGACTTTTCAAAACTAACTCCCTAATGCAAATCATAATATTTCTGACTTTTCAGACAGAACTAAAATTAATAGACACTGGAATCACACTGCTCATACATTTATCAATAATCTTTACATGTAACTCAACATTAGAGCATGAAGCTTCTGCTCCTTTAATATTTTCACAGTGAATTCAAAAAAGCCTACCTACTCGTGACAACATCTTTCTTGATATGCTGCGCTTTTCTCTACCATTATGATTGAATCTCCTATTTATCCATTTTGATATTTGAAAACGTGCTTACCTTTAACAGACCGTATAAATATATTAATTTAAAACATCGTGGTTTAGACCCTTGCTGTATTGAAAACGTTCGCTAATATCCCAGTTTGCTGTATTCTTAGCCAAGTATTTGATCTCCTAAATGCTTTCATTAGGTCAACGTAATGTGTGACTATTACCTTTTGTTATACTAGGGTATCACTTGTATTAAGATAGTTATAAAAAAAAACTTCAAACCGTTCTGGTTCAAGAATGTAGGTCAGCAGCAGCTTTCCATTTGGAGCAAGAGTTACTCCGATTATATATTTTGGGGTTTGTGTTACTACGTTTACATGAGTGTCTTGTGCATACTAGAAATTATATTGTTTGGGGAAACAATTATGAGACTGAAAATGTCTCTCACTCTTTGATCATCTCTTGTTGAACTGCAAATAAGTACACAGAACATATTGAAAACGGCCCTATATATAAAAGCATCATCAGTGCAAATGACCGTTAGAATTTGGAGACAGCTGGACAATGTGGACAACTGCAAAGATGCTACCGCTGCAGAATTTTAGGTTAAATTTTATAACCGTCTATACATACAATATAAATCTTCAGGGGGCGGGTGGCTTGGGGGAGGGGGGGGGGAATCCAAAACAAGTCTGATTTCTCCGTCACACGAGCAAACGCGTCTCTGCCCTCGGAACACGAGGCGGCTGCTGAGCACGGAACACGGGGCTGGGGGGCAGCGTGCGGCCCCCGAAAGTTTGACCGATCCATCTGCTCCGGCACAGCTGGAGCGCATGGCGGCCCCTCGCCTCCCTCCCGCCGAACCGGCCCGCGCGGGGCAGCGCCGCCGGCGGCACTCTCGGCCCCGCAGCACCGGGGACAGTCCCGCTCCCCGCCCCGCCCAGCGGCGTTCGGCGGCCCGGGGCGCCCGTCGGGGCCCGCCTCGACCCCTCGCTCGAAGCAGCTCCCGCGGGTTCGGTGCTCCGCGCAGGCCGCGACCCCCGGCGCGTACGCGGGCGGGACCCCGCTGCGAGCGCGGGGACCCGCGGGGGCCGCGCCCCCCATCCCGCCGCGCTGCCGGGAGAGCAGGGAGGGGAGCGGGAGCCCGAGCAAGTCCAGCGTGGAGTCCAGTCCGCGTTTTGCGGGTGCGCGGGAGCGATCGGGGCGGAGGGGGCGATGGCTGCCGGCGCTGGCTCGCTCGCTCGCTCATGCCATGCTGGGCCAGCGCGGCTCCGGCAGACGTGTGTTTACCCATATCCGGGTTAGGGAGGAAAGGAGGAGAAAAAAAAAGTTTCATTTAAACCTGAACAAAAAAACTTTCAACGTGAAATCACACAGCGGGAACGGGCACGGACCGTAAGGCGTTCTTACCATTTCTAACCTCAACCACGGACTCGGGGAGGGAAATCGCTGTAACTCGGTGCGTGCGGAGCGGTCCGCAGGGGATACTCTGGGCTCAGTCAAGTCCCTGCCCCGGCCGCTTCTCCTGCCCCTCTCCTCTCCTTCCCCCCACCCCTCTGCTCGCCCCCCATTTTTTCAGGGTGGGAGTAGATTTTTTTTGTTTTGTTTTGTTTAGTTTTTCAATTTTGGGTTTTTAAATTTTTTTTTGGTAGTTATTATTATCAGCACCAATTTCTCCGGACTCGCAATGTTGCGATGATCATGGCCGCACAAGTCGCAGCGGCTCCGGCGAGTGCGAACAACAGCAAGGGCAAAGCCCCGAGCCTGCCGAGCGGCCTGGGCCCAGAGCGAGGCCCGGGGGGGGCCGGGGCTCCCGGGCCAGGCCCCGCACTGGGGGTCGGCGAGGGGAGTCCGGCCGGCGGCAACAGCGTGAATAATTTAGATCACCATCTCCACCACCACCACCGCAGCGAGCCGCCGAACATGGCCAATAACGCGGCTCCCGCCGCTGCCGCCGGTAACAACAACAACAACGCCAGCGGCTGCGGTGGCGGCTCCTCCTCGGAGCCGGCTCTGAAGGAAGGTGGAAGCTCCTCGGAGTTATCTTCATCTTCTTCGTCTTCTTCCTCCTCCTCCTCCTCCTCCTCCAACCCGGGCTCGACTATGGAGACGGGGCTGCTCCCCAACCACAAGCTGAAGAGCGTCGGAGGCGATCACCCCGCCGCGCCGCCCCACCACCACCATGCCCACCACCCGCATCACCATGCCCACCACCACCATGCCCACCACCCGCACCACCACCACCATGCACTACAGCAGCAGCTAAATCAATTCCCGCCGCCGCCGCCGCAGCAGCCGCCGCCTCAGCACCATCCCGTGCAGAATAACAACAGCAGCCTCGGCGGCGGCGGCGGCGGCAGCGGCAGCAACAACAACGGCGGTGGCGGTGGCGGCGCTGCTCAGCCCAGTGCAGACATGGAGCAGCAGCAACATGGAGGAAAAGACAGTGTTTTGGGCGCTCAGGCCGAGCCCCCCCAGCAGCCGCAGCAAATGCTGAATAAAGGCGCCGACGAGGAGGAGATGCCCGGCAAGATGGGCGAGCCCATCGGCGGCCGCTACGACCACCCCGGCTTGGGACCCCTGGGCGGACAGCAGCAACCCCAGCAGCCGCCCCCGAGCGCTGGGAGCGGCGGCGGCGGCCTCGGCGGCGGCGGCGGGAGCGGGGGAGGCGGCGGCGGCCCCTCCGCGGTGGGTGTCTCGGAGTTCAATAGCTATTATGGCAACCCTGCCCCTGCCCCGGCCAGCAGCGCTACGGCGAGCCGCGCCGGGCCTTGCTTTGATCAACATGGCGGACAACAAAGCCCCGGGATGGGGATAATGCACCCCACGGCGGCCCCCAACAGCATGGACCCCCTGCAGAACTCCCACGAAGGGTACCCCAACAGCCAGTACAACCACTACCCGGGCTACGGCCGCGGCCCCAGCGGCGGCGGCGCGGGCGGCGGCGGCGCGGGAGCCGTGGCGGCGGCGGCCGCCGGGGCAGGCGGCGGCGGCTACGGGGGCTCCGCGGCGGGCTACGGGGTGCTGAGCTCCCCGAGGCAGCCCGGCGGCGGCATGATGATGGGCCCCGGCGGCGGAGCCGGCCTCGGCAAGGCTGGTGCCGGCGCGGCGGCGGCGGCCGGCGGCTTTGCGCGGTTCTCCGGGCAGAACCAGCACCCGTCCGGGGCCACCCCTACCTTGAACCAGCTGCTCACATCCCCCAGCCCCATGATGCGGAGCTACGGCAGCAGCTACCCCGACTACAGCAGCCCCAGCGCCCCGCCGCAGCCCCAGCCCCAGGCAGCGGCGGCCGCCCCGGGAAGCCAGCAGGCAGCGGCGGGCATGGGCATGGGCAAGGACATGGGCGCCCAGTACGGAGCGGCGAACCCGGCCTGGGCAGCGGCTCAACAAAGGAACCACCCGGCGATGAGCCCCGGGAACACCGGGCAGGCCATCAGCAGGACCCAGGTAACTCCCCGCGCTCGGTTAATGACGGCTCGTGTCTCCGTATCGCTCGTGTTGGGCTCTTAGTTTCTTTATAATTCACTTTCTGTCTCCCCCCCCCCCCTTTTTTTTTGTATTTTATTTTTTTTTCCTCTTTCCCCCCACCCCCCCATTTTCTTCTGGGCCAGTTTTGCCCCTCGCTGCCTCCGTAGCGAGGGTGAGCCGTGCACAATGCACGGCCCCGTTGGGGCTGGAGGCACCGGCGTGTGGCTTTCGCTGCCGAAATTAGGTTGTTCTCAGACCCAATTAATATTTTCCCCTACCACTTTGAAACAGCGTTGGAGAGACGCAGGGCCCGGAGGACAAACAGCTCGGGACGGACGGGGGCGGGGGGTTGGATTTTGTAACCGGAGTGCCGGACCCGGGGGGCTCCCGGGGGATAACGTCCATTATATTTCACGGGGCCTTTTTTTTCTTCTGTCTTTAACCCGTTGCTTTTTTTTTTTGCCTTTTTTTTTTTTTTTTTTTTTTTTTTTTTAATCTCCGAGCAGAACGAGTTGCGCCGTTGCGCGCTCTCAGCAAATTAGTTTGTCACTGATTGGAGTTACCGCAGTGAGATCCACGTTACGCGGCCGCGCTCCTTTCCCTGTGGGAAGAGCGCGCGCACGCGTGTGTGCGCGCGTGTGCGCCCGGTCCACGCGGGTCGTCCCGGCTCGGTGACCTGTGGGGACTCGCCCGCCGGCAGGAGCGTGCCCGGGTGCGCGGGCGCATAATTGCCTTTCACTTTTCCACAAACACACGCGGAAATTAAAAAAAAAAAAAAAAAAGAAAAAAAAAAAAAAGAAAAAGAAAAAAGGAGGAAGAAAAAAAAAAAAAAAAAAAGAGGGAAAAGTCCTTGGCGTCAGCGAAGGGGCGCGGGCCCCGCTCCCTCCGGCACTCCTCTGCCCCAGCCCCGGTAACTCCGGCGATCGATGGATGGATGGATCCGATCGATAGGCAGGCGCGATGATCGCGGGGCGGCGGGCGCGGCGTAGCGCCTTTCCGGGGCGGCGCGGCGCGGCGCGGCAGGAATGCCGGCTGCCGGGCGCGACCCTTGGAGGAGCGTCCGGGTCTCCTCCGCCCGCCAGGTTGGGAATTTGAATTGTGGAGGTAAACTGGCTGCAACCGTCTCCCGACAGCTGCCTCCGAGTTGACATCTAATCTGCCATCTGATTGGCTCCGCGCGCGCCATTGGGCACCTCGCGCCGCTGATGTAAATAGAGGCGCTGGAGCGGCGCAGGCACAGGAGCCCCCGCCGCAAGCACCGCCGGCACCGGGGGGCACCGGGGCACCGCCGCCAGCGCCGCGCGGGCACCTTCCCCCCGCCCCCCAGCCTGCCCGCGCCGCCTGCTTCTCCTGGGCACCGATTGATTTGTTTATCTACTTATCTATATTTACTTACTTATTTTAGATTTTTAATTCCGCGCTAATTAGGGGCGGTAGGGAAAGTGCCTCGTAATAACAGTGCTTTTGGACGAGGGTTCGGGTTTTCGGGTCGCGCTCGCGCCTTCTTAGGGAAAAAAAAACCAACCCTGACAAACTTGAATATTTTGTAATGTTGCAGATTACGGATGTTATGCAAGGGATTGGATTTTTATTAAAAAAAAAGAAACAAAATACTAGTTTTGTTGCATTTCTGTTAGCTCGATGCCTAACCTGTGCATGCCTCTTAAAAAGACCGTGTTTGCATGTGAGCTGCTGTAGGTGAGAAAATGCCGTGTGTACTGTACAAAGAACGCAAGAAGGAACCGCTCTGCCAGAGGTTGTGTTTGTTTCAGCTCTGCAACAAATCCAGATATTCGGAAGAAAACATGCTTTTGGGTTTGAATTGTGGTTAGAATACTTCAAGAAGCATCGGGAGTTGTTGATCTCATTATTTTTCTACACAAGTGTGAGATTAGGCTTGAATTCTCTGTAGGAAGGTAAATTGTGTTAAATGGAGTAGTGCATTAGAATTTTATGGGTTTCTTCTCCCTTCAACAAGATCTTTCTATTAGGAACTGTTAAATCTTTTAACAGCAAGGTCTGACAGGAACAAAGGCAGGTGTATGCTTTTGGGGTTCTCCAACAACTGGATCTTTCCATAAAGTAATGAATAGAATCTGGAAAAATCACTGCTTAATATTGCAAATGGTGTATTAATCCTGAAAAAAAAATAGACCTCAGATGGGCTATGTGTGTGTTTGTCTACTTCCAACAGACCATTCCTGTCATGTTTTTAGTTTTTATTCCACTTTCCTTTCTTTTTCTTCCAAGGAAATAAGATTCTTGTGTGTGTGCTAATTTTTACCTTTTTTTTTAAATTTGCGATGGTAAAAGGGTCACTGGAAGCCATAATGTAATGAGGCCTCGTATGCATAACCTTTCATAATTACTCTAAAAATATTTGCATCATCTCCTTTTAAACAGGTAGTTCAGAATTTGTAGCTTTAAAAGCTAGGAAAACCGTTGTCACACATCGTACGTGCTAGTTCAGGGTGCTCTTTCTTCGTGGCAGATATTGTTTAAAGTATTTTATTTTTATTGGAGGAGTGAGACTAAGTTCATTTATGTCCCCTGTATGACCCTTAGAAATACTTCCTTATATTTATGGGTTTACATCCTCTCTTACAGATTTCTTTTTCTTTTTTTTTTACCGTAAGGATTGGCATGCAGCTCAGAAAGAATAGTCTGTCAAGAGCAAAATTTCTTTGACTATTTTTAAAATTATTTTTTCCTCAAAATAATTGTCATAAAGGCAAGACATCATTGTTTTTTGTATTACAATTTTTCCATTTAACCAGTAAGAGATTGAGATAAATTTTTTTTTAGGTTTTAAATTAATATTTTTTGATGTATAAAATGGGTTGTGTCAAAAAGTAGTTACCATTAGCTTGCAGAACACAATTGGTTTTGTACACTGCTATTTATTTTTAATTCCCACATGTCAATCTCCCTGTAAGTAGAGAAATTGATTGCTCTTTCAAAGAGAAAATGTATATTTAGTCCAGCATCTGAACAGAAGACTTCTCTTCAATTTTATTAATAATAATCTGTGTGTGTGCTCTCGATATGTGTATACACACATTAGAATATGCTCACTTGTCATGTGTCTTTGTAAAGCAGATGTTGATTGGCCCCTAAGCCTGTAAGGAACTATTGTCCTGTGAACAGAGAAAAAGGACTGACAGTAGGTTACAACATCTGAGATGCTTGTTCAGGAAATTCTTGCCTCGGCATGGGTAATTTTTGTAATATGAAGAACTGTGGCATCCTACTCTGAACTGAGTTCTGTATTTGTCCAGCCTATTAAATTATTTAAGAAAATTTTGCTTCCATTTAGTTTAATCACCTTACCCAACTGAGAGATGTGATGGAAGCTTGCAGCAGAGGCTTCCTGCTTCTGTTTTCGAAGCAGATGGATGTTGCTCACACAGATACATTGATTTCGTGATGGAGGACTTATATGATACTAGTACAGAACCTTGTCATTCAGATCTTTTGATTATTGATTAATCCTTGACAGCGTACAGATATTTTAGAGTCCTAAGGCTCCTTTTAGTCTTCACTTCTGATTTGCACTGCAGTAATTTAACACATTAGCTGGCCTATCAGTGTGCACTTTATACAGGTCTTTCTCCTTTGTGCACGTGTGTATGATTTACATACACCTACACAGAAGGAGAGAACCTGGGTCTTTTCAGGAGTACCTGTATGAGATACAGAGGAAGTGTTAGAAAAAAAAATCTGTGGAGCTACTCTGAGTTTGTGTATGTATTGTTTGTTTTGTTGCAGAGAAACTCTGAATATGCCTGATTCTGCAGCTCTTTTAATGCCAAATAGATTGCCCGTATTGACAGTTCTGGCTAAGCCAAGGCTGCAGAATCATGTCCTGTGCCTGAAGGCCATTAAACAGCTGTTAGTGTGGTGAATAGATTCTTGATGTCTCAATGGGAGAATAAAATATATTTTTCCCTGTGCAGTTTCAAATAAACAGTTTAGTATTCACATAGCTTCTATTTAGAAGTAGCAAATAGCAATATTCACAGTTAGTAGCATCTATATATATATTACGACCATATATTTGACACTTTGTGGTTTGGTGTTCAGTTATTGGTTTCTGTAGTAGCGCTTATGCCTACACATGGAACAGCAGAACCCTGTGTACAAGATACAATGAAGAAAGAGAGATGCAAACCTGCCTACTCTATTTCTGCTTCCATAATGTAAGGATTCTTCTACTGAGCAGTCCATTACTGTCTTTTTGGCATTCTGATCTGAATCTCGGGGGACAAAAACTAAGGCATTTAATCCATTGCTAAATTTTCTAGTTACATATGTAAAATAATGTTTTTGAAATTACTAAGCATGGTCTGTTAGGTGATGCTTATTCATTCTGAAATAGTATCTTAGTTAAAACTAGATTAAATTTGTGCAGTGAAAACAAGTTTGATTAGCTACTGATAGATCTTTGTTACTTTTATTCCTCCAGTATTTTGTTATAGGTATTTTGACATTCTAATTGTTAATATTAAGAATGGCAGTAGTTTATTTATTCTTTGGTCCCTAGGATTGTACCTGTGCCCTACACCAGTTACATCTTTTAGTACTTCTTCAAAATGTGCCATTTCGCAGGAGGCTTTGAAGATTCTCTGTGGATATGTAAAGCAGTGTTGCCACATTCACTGTGCATGCATGCTCAAGGCTGCAGAATTTCAGTAGCATGTGTTTGTGGTAGGCTAACTTGCTAGAATATATTTTAGAATTGTGATTATTAAGGTACTTGGGAAAAAAACCTTTTTCTTTCAATTTTGGGGCTATTTACATAGTGTTAAATATATGTTTTAGTACGATTGAATGAGGACTTTAATTAAACTTAAATTAAAAGTATACCTTAGTGGTTTTCAAATTTGTTTTGAAAACTAGTAAGAGAAGAGTGCTGCTTAGTTGTGTTGTTTTTGTATCGCTTGGTGCTTATAGAAGCAAATAAATGTAATGCCAAAAATCTTGTGGAGCCAATCATATTAGAGTAAAATTTATTTTAAGGAAGTATTACCTCTTAATAAATCTAAAAATATTTTTAGTATACCTGAAGGGTTTCTGTACATTTCATGTATGTTCTCCCATTCAGATCATAGTATTACCCTTTCACTTTTTCTGTTCCCCAGTGGTACCTTTCATGCTCAGTTTCACACACAAATGCTGATGTGCTGGCAGAGTGCTGCAGTGTTTGTGTTGCAGGTAGGCCAGACAGTTTCCCTTGTTGTACTTCCACTTCCAAGAGTGTGGCATCCAGTGGTCCACCAGGAGTACGTCAGCTCCAAAAAAGCCAAACACATCCACGGTGGTGTTCCACTGCTGTCTAAGAATCCTCAGGGATGAATGTATCTTAAAAAACAGATGTGAATCTGTGAACAGTGGGGACAGTGGCTAATTAGTACAGAATTGATTTTAACTACCTTTATCTTCTCAGTAACAATATTCTAAGTACATTTGATCTTTACACTATTTTTCTAGAGTGCCTTGGATTGGAGTAAAAAATTATTCTTCCTGTTGTACAGGGTGGGGAAACTGAGGTGCATTACATCCACTTTATTTCAGACAGGCGCACCCAAAGACAGGTGTTTTGGAAATAGCCAGGGTCTTGGGGCCATAAACTCTAATTTTTGAATAAATCCAGTCTTATTGTGTACACATTTTGTTGTGGGAGAACACAAGCTTTACTGGAATCTATTCAGTGAGTAAGAAGACAAATAACTGAGCAAAACAAGAGATTTTCTGCTCTATCAGTACAGTCACCTTAAACTAAAGGCACCGTAATTCAGAATTTCAGTATTCCTTGCACTATTTTATCATTACATACCCAATATCATCTATATAAAGATACTAGATTTCTCATAGAAATTAAACTCTGAGGAAACTTGAGTTGAACAAGTGCCTAGGAGCTTAATGAGTATCATGGAACTTGTCTTTTGATGAGTATTCTGCATAGAGCACCAGTGTGTACTGGGGTGGGGTCAGTAGGAGGGTGCATGCACAGACTTCCTTACCACCAAGTCCGGTTGTTTTATCTGTCAGATACATTGTCTTCAGTTTTGAAGTGAACAGATTTGATGCAGAAATCAAATTGCAGTTGTTGTGTCTTGCTTAAAGATTGCTTTTCACATGGGAATTGTTCTTACTGCAAATATGAAGTACCTTTTATCAAACTTTTGTATTCACAATATAGGATGCTTATGTTATCTGAAGGTGCCTGCAGCTGTTTTGGAAATTGGGAAACCTGAGATCATTGTCCTGAAGCTTTTATTAAAATATTTTATCTATGTTTATTAAAACTAATGTGAAATCTGTGTAAAAGTTTTTGGCAGGCATGATTTGAAAGGGTGTTGCTACATTGTGCATTTATATTCCATGTATTGTGGAAATGTTAGTTTCCTTGTAAATTTAACAAGTTTATGAAGTGGCTGATTTTCTGAATGTGTAGTGGCCAGTTTGTGGGTATAAAACAGTTTGATGGTTCTGCGGCATGTATAAGGAATTGCTTTCAATACAGACCTATCAGTGTGTGATCTATGTTCATAGCACTTTTTGCATTTGAGTCATTGTGAGTTAATAACTACATCAGAAGGACTAAGCATGTGTAGAAGTATGCAATCTATTTATTATTTTTTCTCCAATTTTAAGAGCTATTAATTTTTAAAATTTTCTTTTGCAACTAAACATGCACAAAAATTGCCAAATGATGTCCTACCTTTAAGAATTCATTGCTGTGCTCTATCTTCGCCCTACGTTGTAGGCTTCTCAGATTTGAAAAGATACTGAATTCAGGTTTGTGATGTAATTGTTTATGAAGACATCCATCTGAGTGATAGGCCCTCTGACACTTCCATCTGTAAAGCTGTGCCACTGATCTCCCCTGCCACTCACATCAGTCTCTGTCTGACCATTGGAGGGTGGGGAAAGAATATTCTTCTAATATTTTTTTACTCTTTTTTTTTTAATTAAGGAAGTAGATATACATTGAATTTTAGTTTGTTGCTAAAAAAAGAATGAATATGAAAATGGGAAAAAAACATTGATGTATACATTCCCTTTTTTTTTTTTTTTAAGGGATAATGTTAGTTGTGTTACTGTTAGAGTCTTGCAAGATTCTACTTCAGTTTTTCATACTCATGGGGTTTTTGGGAGTGGTTTGGGGTTTTGTGTCTCTTTTGTGTTTTGTTTTGTTTGGTATTTGTTTTAGGTATCTTCTTACTCAAAAAATAAATCTTATGTAGCAAGGCTTTTTCTCGGATGTGATTCTGCCAAGTTAGTGAATCAATGTACTTGCCCTTTAAAGACCATGTGGCTCGCTTCACTGTGAAGTTCTGTTGTTGCAGCTATGTAGTTAGATTCAGGGAATTAATTGCATCCTTGACTAATAGCTGTTGTGGCAAAGCCCTTTGCATTTAGTTTACCATTGGGGTGGTAGCATATCTTCACCGCCAAAATAACAGCCTTTATAAGAAGCCACTCTTGAAGGGTTTGCGGGTATGGCTATTGAGGTATTTTGCTGAGTTTTTCAGAAGGTAGATAGTTCCACAACAGGTTTTGGTCAGCTCTTAAAAGGGCAAAGAGGTCTGTGTTGTATGGCAAAGAGAGGGCTGTCCTGGCTGTAGCACCAGTCCCTGGTACAGCTGTCTTTCACAGAAGGACCTCAAGTTGGAGCATGGTTGTTCTTTGTTCAAATAAAGAAAGGAAATCGGTTCAGAAAATCCCAAAAGGAGGGATCCTGATCTAAAACATAATTGTAGTCATGTGTGCTGTTCCCAGTGTGGACATGGCTTAATTCACAGATTGATTGAAGTGGAATAGTGCCTTCTTAACACAAGCAGTGAATTCAGCCATGGTAAGTAAATTATGTGACTTCAGGAAAATGATATTAGTAGAGGATTGGTGCAGGAATTATTAATATCTCTCAGCTGTCTGTATGAGCTGGTTTCACTGACTGATACCTCAGTTTCCCCATGTTAAAAGAAATAATATTTTTTGCCTTATTTAATTGTTCGAGTTTGATGTGCAGTTTTAATTACTGAGTAAGGCGGAATAAATAGGCAGCCTAAATACTTGTTACATGGGAAAGTATCCAGTCTGCACTGTGCCTTCCTCTATTTGGATGGGATCAGAGGCTTGGTGTTCCCAGCATTGATCATGTTATTTGGTTAGCTTGTCAGACTTACTTGTTTGTAAGCAAGATACTGGAACATCAGATCTGAAAATTTCTTTTGAAAGCACAAGGACAGGATTTGTAGTTCTTAAATTTTATTCTTTTAAAGTTAAAAATAAAGATAAGGAGGTTTGTTTTGACAGCATCAAAGGAATATGTTGGTTTGTTTGCAGCCTTTGATTTGGATGGAATGTATGGAGTTCTGTATTTTTTTTTTGTGTAGCAATTTATGTTGTGAATATCTTGGATTTTCTGTTTATATGAAACGTTAGTATTGATGTCTTATTTTCAGGCATGATTTATGGAAAAGAATTGTGCTTTTGTGAATTTTTTTTTAAATTCGGTGTTTCTAATTTGGTTGAAATTCCCAAGCAAAGAAAAGTAATAAGCACGTTCTTCAGAGCTGTTGCTGTTTTAAGTTTATGGTTGGTCATAGAGGCTATTTAAAAGAAATATTTTTGGAAAAATAGAGGTAGGTACATTTAAGGCTGTTTTAGCTGCGTACCAGCAGTAGCAAAATAATTTTACTTGGCAGTTTTACTTGTATTTGAAAGTTCTCCCTTCCTGTAGGCAGAAAGGTCGACTTCTGTGAGGGAGGTACCTTCTTGGTGCCCGTGGGACGTGCCGGGATGTGTGGATGCCGTTGGCTGTTTTGCCGAAGCGGTGCCTGATTGAGGCATTTCCGTGGCGGGACACGGGGACGGGAAAGGAGTGGGGGGAGTCGGCGGGGTGCCGGGCCGGTGGCAGCGTCTGTGCAAGTTGCCCACACGAAGAGAACTAGTTCTCTTGTGTGGCGTCACATGATCAAAATATTTTCCCCTTTGCCGCTGCCAGAAGCTATCTATTGCTTTTCAACAACCTCGCCGCTCGGGCAGCGGGCCAGGCGCTGCTCCCGGCCGCGGGATGCCCCGGCCCTCACCGGTGGGACCGGCAAGTGCGGGCGACGCATTTGTGTCCAGCGATGGCCCTCTGCTGCCTTGGGGAGAAGGCTTTCTCTGCCTTCACATCTAAGAAGCCGCACCGTGTGGAGTATTTCTAGCATTTTAAATGACACTTATTTTACATTTTAAATTTTTGCTAGTAAAGAGATACTGCAGTTGTTTGTCTTGTATGTTACATTTTGGTTTACAATATATGTATTTTTTCTTTTAAATCCCAAAGCTAACACACATCCCTTGTGATAGCCCCCCCTTCCAGCCTGGCACAGAGCCGGTTTTCCTACTAACAAACTGTAGGAGCTACTAATTCAGCAACATTTCTGAGATTTTTAACTTTCTGCAGAATGCTCTTTTTGTTGTTGAACATGTGGTATGCAAATACAAATGGAAATAGGGCTATGGAGTATTTTGTTGTGGGTTTTTTTAAGTATTAAAAACACATTTTGCTTTTCTAATAAACCCCATAACCAGACCTTCTAATGTTTTGATATAAATAGCAATTACACTAACTGAGATTCAACCACAACTGAAAAAAAAAACCATTTAAAATCATTCAGAAGAAAAGTTCCCAATTTAATTGAGCTTTTCCTTTAAAGAGGAGGGACTGATTGGGCAGCAGCATATGAAACAAAGTGTCTTGCATTTTAGAACAGTGTTCTTGAAGTGATCAAGGTGTTGGAGTGGAGGCCAATATTTAAAGATTTTTGCAAGAATTAGCTAGGAATCTAAAGGCTATTTCAGTCTAAGCTGTTGAGAGCTTTATGTGTGATTGCTGATGGCAATCAGAACATTTTCTGGATTAACTGAGAATGAACCTTGAAAAAGACCCTTGAAAAGTTTTAGATTTAGGTACATGGACTGGTTGTTTCATATATTGGGACATTTAGGGATTTGGTTGTTCACAGGAGACTTGCTAAATGCGGCTGTTTGAACAAGCAGTGGAGAGGGATTCTCTGTCCCAGGAAGACTGCATAGCCACACATTCCTCCTTTTAGTTCTTCAACTCATTTCAATAATAATAGCAACAGTAACAATGCACTTTCTCATTAAGAGGAAGGTTGAGGAGGGCCTGAGTGAGCTGATACTTTGCTGGAATGTGGTTGACAGAATGGTGGATGCAGTCTTCTACTTTTTCTGCAGATCCTAATGTTGTTATGTGTCAGCTCTGTTGTGTGATGTGGTTGCTTAACACTCTTCCTCTGTATTTTCCCCTTCAGTGAGTGAAAGATTTATTTGTGGGTTATTTAAATCTCTTTCATTTCTTTTCTTCCCAAAGTCATAGTACTTGTTTTATCCAAATGTCATAATCTCTTTTTGCTCCTTTGTCTTATGATACTTCTTTTTCTTTCTTAAAATGTCTTTCTTACTTTCCAAGTCATTGGAGCGATGGAAAAGTCATCCTTACTGTCTTCTGCAATTTTACCAGTTGTGCAAGAGTGATTGGTGTAACTGTATAGTCACTGCGAAAATAGCTTTAGAATGATCCAGGTACCCATCCTGATTTGTATTTGCTCCTCTGTCCTCCAAGACAAAAGTTGTTGGGCAAAGAGTGGCAGCAGGGAAAGTGTCTTCACTATCCAGCTTCCTGTGCAGGCTCTCCTAGTGACTACAGGTCAAGTTGCATATATGAAAAAGGGGGAAAAAAGCCACTAAAAAAACAACCAAGCAAGCCCCCCAAATCCTGGCAAGACTTAGCAGTACAGTAGTAAAAATTGTACAAGTAGTTATCTGTGGGCATTGGCGCTGGTATTTTTGTTTTAAGTTCTTCTATTGCTGATCTTCTAAGCAATAGCAGACTTAAAGGAGGGAAACAAACAAAGGAGGCAAAACCAAGCTGAAATGTAAATGTTGATGTGCATAGTTTTTTTTTACCTGCCATGGCAGGTGTGTTTAAAAAAAATATATTTGCTCAAAAGCTATTTGAAAAGATGTCTGCATGAAAATTCAAGTGTGGTGTTACTGTACATGTGGAAAGTGTAGAAAAGACTGGAACTGAGTAGAAGGAACACTTGGCATATGATTGTCTATATTAACTAGTGATGTGGTGTACTAGATATGTTCTGTACAATTTTATAGAACTTGATACTTCGTGCCATATTTTATTTGAGGGAATCTATCTTATGAAGATGGTGAATGAAGCCTGTTTAAAAAGTGAGTTAAGATCCCATTATTCTAAAATACCTTAGTAATTCAAGAAAGAGCTGAGGCCAGTTTCTTCCTGCGTGATAGTTTCCAAATTCTTTTGCTTTGCCTCTAAAAACACCTAGATGTTTATTTGCAACAATCTTGTTGCCTGGTAAAAACCCTCCACAGTGTCTGATTTACTCTCTGTGTTGCTTTTCTCTACTCCTACTTTTTAACATTCAGTTTAAATTCTTCATTTGCTTGTGGCTGATGTCTTCCTTGATAAGATTGAGGGAAAGTAGGTGCTTTTTCTTAAAGGTTGCAGTGAGTCATGGCATCATAATGGAAGGTTCAAATATTTATGATTTGTGATGACATTTTTTACTTTCTTGAAATTATTGATCTCACATATGGTTGTCTGTCTTACTTGAGCAAATTGTCTCAGCTAATGTGCCAGAAGTAGAAAGAAATGCAGTTTTCCTCTCCAGAAGTGTTTTTATATATATATCCAAAGAGACAATGAACATGATGGGGGGGTTTTTTTCCCCATCTTTTTTTTTCTCCAAATGTTTGATACTGAGCGTTCAGTAACATGTTTTGTTTGTCATTTTAAAATTAATTCTTGGGAATAAGCAGCGAATATTTTTTTTAAATTTAGTTCAGTCTATGTATATCGATCAGAAGGTCTGCATGGGTATTCCTCAGAAAGACAGCTTTTTATCCTTCTTGGCTTTTGAGAATCACAGGCTGAAACAAAGAAGAAATTAGCAAGAGAAAGTTTGTAACACATAAATGCACAGGAAAATATATGTTGACCCAAATGGACATCTGCTTTTTGTGTAGATACAAAGCCAGAATTTCTCTTGGGGGAACTGAAGAAAACTTGAAAATCTAATTTGTTTATTTCTGCATTTTCAGTAGCCTTTTGTTACACTCCTTCATTACGCTTTCATTCAGTTTTGTGTTGCTAAAAGATCTTGCACCACTATGTGAGTCTGATAGTTGTCTGAAGCTGATCTAAGACTTGACTTCTGCTGTTAAGACCAGTCCCCACCTTTTTATCAGCTCCCTGCTGCTTCCCTTGTGTCATAAGGTGAGTCGCATCAGCTCGAAGATTTGTCTGAAAACTAATCCTGCCAAACAAGACCTATGAATGTTTAGCTTTTAGCCAGATCATTGAGCAGATCTGACTTGCAGCATAACCTTGGCAGCACAGAGGTAAAGCAAGGGAGAATATGTCCAGTTTGACTGAGGATGGGCGTCAGGCCATGACAGTCCCTTTGGTGGTGGTACAGGTGGTGGTTCTGTCAGCCTGAACTCCTCCTACTTTGCCTCTTGAGTGTAAAATTAGTCTATAAATAATGACAGGCAATTTCTTAACATTTCTCTGGAGCAGGAAGCCATTGTTATCCCTCTCTTAAAAGGAGAGAAGCTGAGGCAGAGAGTAATTTTTTTCCCCCAAGGGTGATAATTATAAAGAATGCATTGATTGCAGTGGCCAAATAAGCTGTGAGTATCTTATTTGAAAAATAAGATATCAAGGGTGGAACTCATCTAACCATATGTGCTGTAGGCATTTGTACCTGATCTTTTTGTGTATCTTTGGTGCAAAAAAAAAGTCAGATCTTCATGTGAATCATCTCATCCTAAAGTAGATGTGTAATTCTGGTCTAATGAATCATGCTCCTAAAGTTTCATGCTTTTCCCCTTGCTCTAAAGAAAATCTAAGCTGATAAGCTCAGGTGTTGATGCCAAAGGCCAGGTGAAATTAATTCCTTCCACAGTGTTTTCATACAGGCAAATTACTCCAGACTTGTATTGGAGTTCTGGACTAACTTAGCTTCCTCTTCTTGTCTTGCTAACCTGTTGGAACTAATGGTTTTCATACCCATTTCTGCTTAAGCTCGATACATTTCTATTTTGTTGTTGTTTGTATAATGCCTATTCAGAGATTTATTTTTTTTTTTGCTGCTGCTTTTCTTTTGGTATGCCAAAATTTTGCATGTAAGAACTGTCAGTATCATTTATTTTTGCCCAGCGTATTTGCAGACATACTGGCATACTGGCAAATTTGAAAATACCAGGATGAATTTCCAGATCAGTTGACCTTCATGCTTAGGTACGCAGTTTCCTCTGTACACAGATGCAAGCTTTTGATTTAGAAATAGGGCAGCAGTTTTGTCGTTTAGATGCTGCTTCACAGTCCACTGAAAACTCTTTACCCTTTGCTGGCACTTCAGCTTGCAGAGAAGTGGGCACCTCTGGGAAGGAGCTTCCCTGCTGTGGTAATCCTCCTCACCCAGCACTGGTGCTCCCTGTGACTCTGTGTTCCCCCGACTGATTGTTCATGGGGGTCTTTCTGTGGGGCCTCGTGCAGAGTAGCAAACCCAGTGAGCACTTTGGAGGGCTGAGGGGCTGTGCTGGGCATGGGAAGTCAGGAAGGGGCAGCCTTGTCAAGAGATCTCTGCCACTGAGAGGGACGGTGGTTGTGAAAGCAAACAAGATTTGTTCTGAATGCTACGGGTGTATTCCAAGGTGACGAAACTTGGTGTTATGCTGAGGGATGAAATTGTTCAGGACAAAAGGAAACACAGGGATGCCTATCCTTCATAGAGCTCTTCTTGGCAGCATTGTGTTTTCAAAATGGTTAAGGAGGAAAACCCACAGTTTGCTAAAGAGATTTACCTGTGCATCCTGAAAAATGGGTACCATAATCCTTGGTCTTTCTTAGTAAAGTATTTAAAATTCCCATACTGAAATATTTTTGTGATTAATAATTTCACTGGTATCTTTGTAGCAGGATGTCAGTGCTTTGCACTTTTTGGAGGCTGGCACAACGTTATTTTTGTTTGCATCCTTTTTAAGGGTTCTTTCTCACAAAGGGCATCAGTTTATTTGGCTTAGGCTTAGGTTTCAGAGTTATGTATCCTCTGAAAATTGCTTGTTTTCAAAAAATTCTGAAGAGTCTTTTGTAGTGTTAAAAGATTGTATCTCCTTTTCGGTTCTCTCTTATAATTTGAGGTTCAACTAGAGGCATGATTTTCAGATGTACTATTTTTCCCCCAGTATGTACAGGGGGAGGAGGAGGAAGCATGGCTTCCTCAAGGTTGACTGAAATGTTTTAACTTCTATAGCAAATGAGGTGAGAATGAAATTGTCAGAAGGATAGAGACTAAATTATTGAAGCACTTGACTGTTTAAAGTGGCTGGGGATGTACTATAAAAGGTGCGAGTCTAACAGTCAAATGTGTAAACAGCACCTTATTCCTTCCTTGTACCTGATTTCTCACCACTTGCTTTATATGAGAGCCTAAATCAGTGTGGGAGATACCGCAGCCATTCTCGAAGTGTTAGTTTACAATGCCTCCACCAGAAGAACATTGTATTACCATATAGAATAGAGAGAGAAAAGCATTTTCAAGGAAGATTAATTGAAGTAATTCATCACTTTAAAATGAAGAAGGTGCATCAAACAAAAATAAAAGCTAAGTATTTTATGCGACTCTATTGGAATTTGATAACCATTTGTTTTGCTAGAAAATATATGTGGACTGGGCATCTAGTTCTTGTCTAAACTGTACAACTATGTGCTATAATTATATGCTATAATTATACCAATATAACTCCCTATGGAGACACTCTTATACCAGAATAAGAGTTTTTGTGGTTTATCTTACTTTGCTTCCAAACCATGTAAGCTTAAGAGGGAAAGGGTACTCTTATGCTGGAGAAAGTTTCCACACTGAGATAGTTATATTGGTATAATTATGCATGTTTTTACTTCAGTGTAGACAAGTCCCTTGTGCCTTTTCAGCTTTGAACTTTAGTTAAGAATTTCTTGGATGTGATAAGTGTCTAAGCATTTTTATAGTATATTTTTATAATGGGACTTGGGTATTTAAGCCAATTACTTAGGCCAATTAACAGCTTCCTGGGTTGTGGATAACAATAGGATATAAAGAGGGATCAGAATTCATGTTCCTAGCTGCTTGGATATATCTGCATTTTCACCCCCCTGTGATTTTACCAGTATTCGGTGTACAGCGCAACAGGTGGAATAGTGTGTGGCTGTCTAATGAGTTCTGTGTTAGAACTTTTTGTCTGCTGTTTCTCATTATTCCTTGAGTTTTGTTTTGCTGTGACTCTAATTGCATGTATTTCCATGGATCACAGGAAGAAGCTTCCTTGATGAAGTTGAAAAAACTGCTTCCAAAAATGTTAATTGTTTGGAGAATTGCTGAAATTTATTGATCTTTACACAAGACAGGATCATAATTGACTTGCTAGGCACAGATTGTGCAAGGAGCATCTCAAATTGGATTCAGAGGAAGGGGAAGGTGCAGGAGCCCTGTTGATGTGCAGTATAGTCAGGCAAAGGGTGATGATGTGTAGAAGGTATGTTTGGTAGGGTTGATGTCTCCTGCCTGCTTCAAAGGTGGGTACCTAGACAGAAGTATTCACATGGATGGTGCTTTGAAGTTGGCCATCTTCTCCGGTTGTCTTCTCCCCATATCACCTTTGCTGTTTAGCACACAGCTCATCTCATCCCTACATTCACACCTCCCCAAAAACAGGAATATGTAAACATTTTTTACAGTATTTTCGCAGTTTCTGCAAATATCAACATAAATTACTTAGAAACAGTTTTTCTTACATATATTTTACTCCTTGTGAAAAGATTGGTTTGAAAAACATACCTCTTTTTATTCCATTAATTTTCTTTCATCAATGTATCTAGTATGTTTGTAGTGTTGTAATGTCCATGTGGTCTAGTTTTGCTAGAAATTGAGGATTATGACTTGGAATGAAAAATTGCAGAAATGGGAGAAACCTTGTAATAAAATAGAGGTGATGTAATAACCTCCAAATCATAGAAGAGCAGGGCTTGAAGTGACACTAAGAGGTCATTTCATCTATCTGTCAGCTCTTTGACAGTATAAGGCAGACCTAACATTCATGGCAGATGTTCATCTGTCCTGTAGTAGTAACAGACTGAGCAAAAAAGAATTATTTATACTTACTCTTTCCTCTTCTCTCCCCAGAGCTTTGTGCAAGCTGAACTTTACATAGAATTGGTGTGAGAGGGTATATGTATTCCTTCAGGATTATTCCAAGTTTCTGAGTTACTTCTGTTGTTTGGAAACTCTGTATTTCTGTCAAAATAGTCTAATGACGTTTGTGTATTTTTGAGTGCAATATCCTATTTTAATTTTATTTGGCTGTCAGATGTTCAGGTGTATTTCTTCCTGAAATAATTATTTTTCTGTGTTGGCTTTGTAACCAGTGTCTCCTCTTCTCTGGCATTGAGCAGTGTGGTTTAAAAACGTGTAGCATTTCATTTTCATACTTGACAGTATTTCTGGTGTGTAATCAGTTTGTTTTCCTTTTTTTATTCAATTTCTTTTTGCATGAAAGAGCTGAGCAGAAAAAAAGTAAAACAACTGTGGTTAGGAGTGTAGAAGTGAGAAGGGGAAGAATGTGTTCAAGAAATGATAGTACTCAGCAGAGGAGCTGGTTTTAGCTGAAATGTCAGGTTAGATATGAAGTGAACAGTGTGGCCTTAAGTAAAGATTTATATTCTTTGAAGAATAAAGGGAACATATGTTTCAGAATTTTACGTGTGGTATCTGCAGCTCTTTAATCTAAATCGAAGGTTGAAAATGAATGTCAGATGAATAGCATCTTTCTAAAGGGAACAATACCTAAAACTGGAATTGCATTTACCATGTTGCTAAAATGAGTCAGTGAGTTTGTTTGCTTCATTTTCCCTTTTGGTTATGTCAGCTGAGAAACATCTGTCTTTGCTGCTAAATGACCTTTTCTGACTAGGCCAAGTGATTTTGACTGAGTGGACTGTCTTGAGCCCTCAACAGCTGCAGGAAGGTGCTGATGTAAGTTGCCGCCTTGGAGAAGGTTTAGCTGTAAATATACTCAAATAGCTGTTGCCCCCAGAAATAGCTTATTCAGACTTACAGGAAAGATTCCCTGTAGCTGTACTGCTTCTGTGTTTATGAAGGTAGCGATTCCCTTCTCTTTCCTTCCAATCTAATCTGGTTGTTAATTTTACTTCTGTTCTAGATTTAGCAATTTTAGGAAGTTGGGAATACTCTCTTTCAGGTTGTGCCCAAAGGGGGCTCATTAATCCTGAAGATCCTCTCTAACAAATAAAGAAGTTGCTTTGAAGTGCTTTTAGATAGCTGTATTGGTGTTTTTGCATGATGGCTGAAGTGGACTCTCTTAAGGACTGGGAAATAAGAGGTGGGCATAGAAGTGGAAAAAAGCCAAGAGTTTTCAGGAAGAGAGAATTTGAAAATATAATGGTTTCAGCTGTGGGAGAGGGAAGGCAGTTCTATGAATATGGCATTATCAGGTTTCCTGTTAAAATTTTTTTTTTTTTTTTGGATGAGAAATACTGAAGAAGTGGATCATCTTTCCTGCTTTCATATTTCTCAGACCACATATATCTCACATGCTGATTTTTAATTTAATTTTAAATGGTGTGATATTAAAAGAAAATTATGATCATATATTGAAAACACGTCTTCTTTGTATAGAAACTGAAAGTCCCAGATAGTAGTTGTACTAAAACTATGCATTTAATTCAGAACATCCTACATGATTTGTTGCAGAGATGTTCATACCCATGGTTAATCCTACTTCTTTATTTCTGCACTTACCTAGATGTGTGTTATACACATGTGTTTGAGCTGAGATGCTCTGGGATGTTTCATAGTCTGCCAGGATTTGTGGAAGAACTTGTCCCCTTTGTTGTGATTGCAAGAAGAGTAATGAAGACTTAGTGACTTCTGCCAGTTTTGAGAAATAGGTGAAGGTTCTAGGATAAACCAGAATTTGACCTGGCTGAAACCCAGGTCTGACTTTTTTGACCCTGAGTGAGCCACATTGAACTTTGTATTAACATTGAGATACATTTTCTGGAGGTCATTTCTCTAGAGTTCTTTGAAAGTCATTCCCAAATTTCTGCAAAATTTTAAGTTTGTTTAAAACATGTAGGAATTAGAGCTGACAGTATTTTAAAATCAACATAGCTTTTAAATAATAATAACAGAAAGCTATTTTGCTTTGAAAATGTTTGTATAAATACATATATGTTGATCAGGTTATTTTAATTGTAGAAAATAAAATTCAAGGATTTAACAGATCCCTTAATATTTTGAGTTTTTGACTTGCTATGTTTGTTTCAGTACAGCTACTACATGCTAAGCGCACTAGTAGTTTTAGAATTCCTTGAAGGGTGTTAACACCACTACCTTCAAAGTGAAATGTACAACTCATCTAGTTTTTGTCCTTTTAATTCTAAATCTAGATGGAGTGTAATCCCAGGAGTGTCATTTTGCTGTTGCAATGTAGTCTTTTTCAGATGATACATGATTTAGTTGGAAACAAATTAGCAGTTATGAATGCCTAAAGAAAGCAATTTAATAAACAAGATTTTTGTAAGACCTAATCAGAATTGTAAAATGATACTTGGGAATCAGTTACATTATACAATAGAGCGGGTGTGAATTGTAGGCATGTGTGCAGATTCATGGTTTCTAGTCACATTGTTTTCTCAAGTGATACAAGGGCTTCAACCTTCAGTTTATTGTTTCTTCTAATTTATAACTTAACTATTAAATGTTTTCAATCAATAATGAAAATTCCCACTCATAAGTGTAATTTGTTCTGGTGATTGATTTTAATTTTTACCTTATCTACTTACAACCTCCCTCCCCCATTTTCTAGTTGCTTGTGAATTTTTGTTTGTTTTGCTCCTGCCCAGGTAGTTCCATGCTGCTGACAGTGTCTGTGTTGATGAGAAAGGTCATTGTAAATGGAAAATAATCACAGGCAGGTACTTACCAAGATTCTATTGCTCCAGCTCCACAATATAGGTGTATAGCTCCAGATGAATTATCTGTTTGTAGCGGACCCTTGGGCTGAGCTGATGCTGCTGATGTGTCTCTAACTGGGACACTTTATTTTTGCGATGTTCAACCAGTGTGCTACAGAGATCATAATGGAATGATGGTAAAAAAAAAGATGAACTGATTTGTTTCCAGGTAACTTAAAATTTTGCACTATTTGCAACTAAATTTTTTCAGCCTCTACAGGAAGCAGTTTTAATATAGAAAATATGTTGCAAGAGAAGTTTCTTGGCAGTTGAAGAAGTGACAGGACTTCTGTTGTAGAGCTAAGTTTGCTTTCCAATTACCCTGGTGCTAAATATATGCTTTTAGGAATTCTGCATGTATTGGCTCTAGCTAGGGGCTTTCCCCTGTTTTCTTGTTTTAATGAAGACCATTTTTTTATCTATTAAAAAAGAAGAAAGTTGAGCTTGAAAAGAGGAGATGTTTGATTAATCAGTAAGCTACCTGCTATGAAGCTAGAAACCAATAAATACAGAAAATGAGTGCTTTGCACTGCTTTTTAGTGTCCCAGTCTGCTATCCCGTGTTGTAAGTAGGGTGACTGATTCCCTCCTTTTTCTGAACTCTTACTGGTGTGGCAGAAGGATATAGCTTAAAACTCTGGCAACAGTTTCTCAGTGTGGACAGAACTTTCTGAACCTCCCTAAGCTGAAATTTCATGTTATGGCTATGGAAAAGGAAAACAGCTAATGGCTTTTTTTTGTTTGGTGGAGTTTTCCATTCTTTTACTTTTTTATGCTTCTGTATTTCAGTAATCTATCAATTTTGTCAATGATATTTGTTCTGGTGTCCTCCTGTTCGTGTCTCACCTCCTCCCCAGTTTTATTCATCATGAACTCAGACACCTGCAAAAAGGGAAGAAAATTGCATAAAGCTACTCAAGTGGCAGACCACTTTGCAGAGAAGAATGGAAGATAATATTTGACAATAGTTAGGGATGAGAGTAAGAATTGCGGGGTAGGAAAAGGGGCTGTGTTGTCTAGAGTATCTGCTAGGTTCGAGTGTTACCTGGACTCTGATTTATTATGGAATTGCTCTGGTGAGGTCAATTACAAATACTAGCAGTAAGTATAATTCAGTTTTTGAAGAGTTGTCATTTGCTTTTTTTTGTAATTGTGTAATCTCAGAACATGGCCTAGAAATTTTATATTTGCTTCATTCATGAACACTTGATGAAATCTATAATGTATAAGGCTGAATTTGAGCTGTTCAGGGGCTTATTTTTGAGCTTATCTTAGAAATAGATGATTTTTTTCAAAGTCATTAATACTGTTCCAGGTGATCTAGCAGCAGAAATTTGAGGTCATCTTTTCTCCTTTTTTTCACTCCTTTTTAAGATGCTTGTAGGGACCTTTTTTCTTTGGAGTGTAGGTTTCTGAAAGTTTAGAGTACTTTGTTGCAGCCTGTCGATGCAATTTTTCCATTTCAACATCTACAGGTTTGGGGGGTTTTCCTCCCTTAGCCTACCCTTCCTAACTCCTAGTCCTGTTTCCTGTTGCCCAGTAACTGACATCAGTCTCCCCAAAGTCCTCATGTGTCTTTTCTTGTTAAAAGTGCATATAACACTTGTTGTTATGAGAGTGAAAACCCAGTCACAGGAAGGTGAAGTGTTGTGTTCATGTTTGCATATCAGGTCAGCTGCTGAGCCAGGAATAGAAGTCCTGTCTCATGACTCAGTGCCCTAACCGCTGGCCTGTGCCACCTCTCCAGGGCACTGGTCTTTTCCAAGAATATAGTAGTGATGGGTATAGGAGTAACTACAGCAAATACAGGAGCTTTGCTTCCTACTCTGGCAGGGCTCCAGGGCTTATACACAACTTATAAGACAAGGGGAGAAAAAAAAGCTTTCTAAAGGAGCTCCTAGATAAGTTCTGTAAAGTTATGGTTTGCTTTGCTTTGTTTGAAAAACAGCAGCCAAAAAACAAAAAACAAAACAAAACAAAACAAAAAAAAAAAAAAAAAAAGGAGAATAGCTTTCCTGAAGCTTTAGGATGTGGAAAAAAGTTCCGTGTGTTTGAAAGTCAAACTTTGCTCTACAAATAACCTTAAGAGTGGCCTGTGATTAAATCTTTTGTATATTCAACAACAAACTCATTTTATGCAACCGCAACTATGATAAAATTGAATTAAATGAACCTGCCTCTAAGTAAAGATACTGAATAGCTGAGTAGCGCATTATTCAATGAATGGAAAACAGGGAGGCTGGCTGAAACTGCTGGGAAATGGTTTTAACATTCTATCAGGCTAAAGAGCAATTCTGTGAAATCACTGTATTTGTTTCCCCCCTACCTCCCCGCCCTCATTTTTTAAATAGCAGTGCTCTTCATACTGTCAGAATTCAGTGTTGTGACACCCCTACTCAAAAGTTATGACAGCAGTGTAATGACAGCTACTGCCTCTTGAGAATCAATCAGGCAATTAATTTTGTAAATGAAATGCTGATTATACAAAGCTTCACATGAGAGGCCCAGTGATTAAAATCAATTTAACAAATTGTTTCAGGTGGGACTTGATTAATAATTTGCCATAAATGCTGAGGATATATGACCAGCATACCTTTGTGTGTGTGTGTGTGTGTGAGTGTGTGTTAATATAGAACTATATATATCGCTGGGAGTGGAAAAAATCTGCAGCTAACTGTATGTACTTTTGGCTTCTGACCTAGATGTGATTGGTTATACCGTTTTGCGGGTACTCTGTCATCTCCAGTGTCCACAATGTCACTTTCTCAGCTAGCGTTCTCTCCAGCAATTAAATACATCTAACTTTTAATTTTATATCTGTGAGTAAAGCCAAGTAGTTGAAAAAGTGTATTCAGATCCATGTGAATATTAAGTTTAGGAAGTTTTTTCTTTAAAATTTAAAGTGGATGTGGGATTTTTTTCCATTTGCATCCCTCCCTCCTGTCACTTATATTTAGGACGTTGTGCATTTTCCCCCTCTTACTGCAATACTTCTCTGCAGGCAGCCTTCCTGCAGAGCTCCCTTCGTTCCACTCAGGGCAGTGCTCTATTCCTTGGCTGACGGACACTATTTTTAGTACATCCTTTTCTGTCCATCTAACGCTGTGTTTGTTTAAGAGCTGTACAAAGTAGGTAAGGGAATTTTTTTTTCTGAGTTCCAGATGGCAGCCATGCACAGTGAGTGAAGGTGTTTACTTGTCTAGGAAGCTGAGAACCTCCTTGCCAGACAAAATAGAAGGAACTGGTGTTCTGGGAGGGGCTTTGCTTTTTTAAACTTGGTTTTCTGGGTTTATGAATGGATTTTCTCATCCTTGTTGAGCCATAGCCTTGGCTACTGAGGAGGCCTCAAAGCTTTGAGGCATCCAGTGGTAAATCTAGCCTGAGAACTTTAGGTTACTATTTTCCCTTGCTATCTGCCTTGCTCTCCTACTGGGGGTTGCTATTTTGACAGTTGAAATGCCAGACTGAGAGCTCTGCCTGTGTCTGACCGTGCTCCAGTGCCAAAGCTGTTGTATTGGTGCAAAACCATCCAACACAGGCAGTTCTAGGTTCAGACTGGACTGTGGTTTGGAGTAGCCAAAGTGTAGTCATGATGTGGCAGCACATAGGAGAAGCAGCTGGAATGAGTGACCTGTTGTATAGTTGCAGATAGGTTTGCTAGAAGAACCCCTGAATTCTGCTGCACTAGAATTTGCTGCAAACTTGGTGAGGAGGGGAGTAGAGCTTTTGCATGCCTGAAGAAAAGTAGTCTTCTTTGTAGGGGCATCCAAGTTGGAGAAAACAAATCTAAAGACAGGACTATAATTCCCCAGTACTTCCTGGAAAAAGTTCCATATTAGGAAAGTGGGTTACAGGAGAAAACTGAATGTTCAGGTGTGAAGAGGATAGATGACACACATTAAGCTGACTTCAGAGTAACCTATTAGCTCTCAGTAGCTGGCAATGACAAAGGCGACTTAAGGGGCAGTGGTTCTGGGCTGTATATCCATGTCAACTTGTCAGAAACCTAGGGTTGTTTTGGCCATCAGCTGTGTTAATGTGTATAAGTGCTTCTTGATGTTGTCTTAACCTTTGCATGCACTTGTAGTGGCAACTGAAGAGGTTAGTTATGTACATTTCATTAAAAACAGGTTTATTTTCTTTGTTATGTTTATTGTGGTTTATTCTTTCAGTAGTTGTTTAGTTTTATCTATATGCAAAATTATAGAGAATGGCTGATACACAGGCTTTACAGTTTTTAGGTAGTGTGTGTTAAAGAGGACTCAGAAGAAGGCTGAAAAACAGTATATCCTTCTACCTCACCCTGCAGGAACAGTTGCTTGTATAAATTATTTGTTATTGTTCTAGGCAAGTAGTAGTTGTTTCTTTGTGGGGCATAACTTTGATTTTTTTTTTTCTTTTGCCTTGTTAATTACATACTTTCTGTTTTGAGTGGTAAATAATCTTTCTGATACCTCCCTGCAGCTGAAATCAGACGCTATGCAGAGCCTTTAAGACAAGCAAAATGGCTGTTTATGTTAAAACTCTGCTAGTGTGTGCTTCTTCATTTACTGGATTTTCTTTCACCATAGGCTTATGTTTTTGGTTATTGTTTATTGTGTTTGTGCAATTGCCTTTTAAAATTAAAATTTTAGTAAAACAGATAGTAGATTTCCTTTTTCAAAAAAGGAAATCTAGTCACCTCTCAGACTTTATTATTAATGTTAGAATTTAATGCTGTACATTCATACTTTTAAAATAGTTGCTTGCAACTTTCTTAAATGGATATTGAAACACACTAGACTTGTTTTGATACTCCCTCTTTTGTCATGTAAAAATGTGGCTGAGGTGTCCTTGTACATGTTCATACAAATGATGACATTATCTAGGAGTGGATTATCTTTTCTGCAGTTGTTCCATCCTCAAGCCAGCTGTGTCACTTATTATAGTGAATACTTGTGATTATCTTCAGCGATAAATTTGTGGCTTGGTGCCTGACATGGAGTTGAGAGCTCCATGTCTGTCTTCCTTGGAATGTCGGTAACCGATTGTCAACTGTCTTTACTTATTATGAGGTTTCAAGGCTTTGGTTTTTATACAGAGGCATGTTTGCTTCTTTTTTCTTTTTTTTTTTTTTTTAATATAGAGACAGAAGCTTTGGCTGCAGATCAATGAATAAACAAAGAGTTATTGTATTCATAGCTCTAGGAGTTTGAGGAGAAGCCTACTTGAGAGTGTTGAGTTCATATTGTTTTGTTACAGGCACAAATGATGGAGCATTACTTGGGATACTCTGTGGCTTATAGTTGCTTTAAATCACTGCATTTGCTGTTGTCCTCTTTCAATGTTTTTTTTGTTTAATCAGAAAAGCACACTTTCACTTGAAAAGTAGTTATATGTCTCATGTAAATACTCATCTTCTAGTGAATTGCTCTGTCTACCTTGTAGAAAAGAGCACTAGCTGCATGGGATTCACATCTAAATCCCATTGTGACCTTATTAAAGTGTCTCCCACTCCTCCGTGTACTGAGTTTTCAGTGGTGAGGGTCTTTGTGGCATCTTTAAATGGAAATGTTAGTTGTATTTTGGGACAGTGACTGGTGTTGTTCATATTCATAAATATCATTCAAATAAACATTTTGTTGTTAGAAATGAAGCACTAGTTGATAACTTAATAGTGGATATATATATGTAATGTGTGCATAACATCAGTAATGCCTTAAAAGTAAGAGCTGGTTTGATCAGACTGCTTCTCAAGTTATTCTCTTGTGCAAGCTGCCTCAGATCTGAGTGTAGATACTGTAACTGGAAAACACTGGCTAAATGACTAAAGAAAATGGTAGTGTATTTTTCTATCACTTTAGAAAAGGCAAAATTGAATCTCTAGGTACTTCAGGGTGAGGTGATTTATTTGATCGTTTTGGATGGGAGGAGACCAGGACGGTGGTGGTGATACTGAGTTTACAAGTGGATGTAGAATATTAATTTTTTCACTTCTGCATATAGCAGGAATGTCGAGTTTATGTATTCTTTTACACAATACATTAAAGAAAGGAGCAGGTATGAGAAAAAGATTGTCAGTTACTATTAGTAAGTAGTTTAGATTTTTCAGTGTCCTACCTTAATGGTTGTATTGTCAGTCTAAAGACTGGGAATGAAACCTTGGCCCTGTTGAAATCATAAGCAAACCTTCCACTGGATATTTTAAGGTGCTCATGAGGCACATAATAGGTAGGAACTCTTACGAAATGCTCTGTTCTCACAAAGCCTGATAGTACATGTGCAAATGAATCTGATCCTGACATGAGATAGGTGTTATAATAAAGGGGTTATAAATTATGGTATTTCTGTGGACTGAAGCAAAGAACAAGACTGAGGTATTTTGAGGAACCGCAGTTCTACTCAATTTTAATGAAATGCAGCAAGTTGAAGAGGAGGTGCGGAATAAGAAGCAAAAGGCAGAATCCATCTAGGCTTGCCTAGAAGAATATGGCAGTAAAAATAGCATGAGCAAACTCCAGATAAACTGGCAAAATGGAGTATGTAAAATGGAGTGTGTATTAGGAGTAAAACAGCACTAGAGAAAAATTGGACTGTTCTGCAAAGGCAGGAAAAGAAACAAATGGATGTTGATTACTACAATGACACTAAAATAAAATTTAATAAGTGATTAAAACTTTGCTCTACAGCATGTAATAGAAAGTAAAAGCATGGAAGATGTGAAAATACACACATCATCCATTCCTAGTCAAACATGCATGCTGGGTTTTAGAGGAATGTGATGCAGTTAGAGCAATGCTGTCATTTTTGGTAGATGTTAGAGAGCACTTGTGGAGGGGTTGGGTTATGATCCCTGCAGCATAAAGAGATTGATATATCTAATAATCATCCTGTCACTAAAAACTTGTCTGAAAATTGTTGGAACTGATGTTAAAGAAAATACTGGAACTTAATAAATTACGTTAGAGGAAACTTCAAATAAGATTATAATATGTCACAATTAGCAACTTCTTCTAAGTTTTCAAAATATCATGGATGAGAGAAAGTCTTGCTATAAGAATGAAGTCAGAAAGTCTACAGGAATGATAAAGCTAAAAAACTGTGCATGCATTAAAGCTGGAAAAATTTACATTGAAATTTTTATCTTCACTGTAATGCAGACAGTACTTGATGAGGAGCTCTTTTATCTTTCTGTTAAGTGTATGGCTCCAGGTCTTCCTCACCATACACTGTTCTTAAGACAAAATTTGTCTTTTTGTTACAGAGTTTTCAGTGGTATTGATCATGGACAAATTAAATTCCAAAATCAGTTCTGTGTTGAAGAAATTATGGGGCTTTTTTGTTCATTTTTGGGGTTGGAATTTTTTCGCCTTTTTTTTCATTTTTACACAAGGGAAATGGAGGCATTGTTGTAGAAAGTTTGGCCTGGTTTTGATGGCTGTAGGTTAAATTTTTTGAAACACACAGTTTCTGGAAACACTTTCAGAGCACATCTATCATCAAATTCAGAAGTTGTTGCAGTTGTAGATATGCAGCATTTCCTGCAATTTAAGCCCCAGGATTTCAAGTCAGGATGCATTAAATTGGTAAATTTTGAAATTTTTTTGGTTTAGTGAAAAGCTGTGGCAGAGGTAGAGTCCGTTTCTACCTGAGCAGCACACAGCTGCTTTAGATGGTGGGACAGTTGTCTCCTGCATTCACTACCTGTATGGTAAGTGAAGCCCTGCTCCAGTAGCTCACACTGGCCCCTTCACCGCCCTGTGCTGGTGGATACCTGGAGCAGGCACACACGCTGCCTGTGAGGATTGAAGTGTGACTGTGGGTTTAAAGACAGCCATATCTGTGAAAGAGACACACTTAATGGTGCAAGGGCAAACTTAATTCCAAGAGCTCTCAACTTCTGCTGTAATAATCTTTCTTAAGCCTGGGGGAGAACTGGCTCTTTGGTTTTGTTTTGCCTTGCAGAAATACATTGACCGCCACTGAGTCACTGGTAGATGTCTTCACCTTTAGCTGCACCACACAGAAGGTTGAGATCTAATCTGAAGGCAGTCAGGAATAGCAGTGGTGACTTGCCACCCTTCATAAAGACCAACCAGTATATAGGATGAGAAATGTTTCCTCACCAAGTCTATCTTCTCCTACCTTAGAGATCATAGAACACTCTACTCCTTGTTCTTTCCTTGAGATCTTTGGAGGGAGGAGGGAACAGGCAGCACTGATAGGTAGGGTGGGTCCCTGTGGATTGTCCCAGTAATTTGTCCAGGCACAGTCACTGCTCTCTCTCGCCCTCTCATTTTCAAAGTATCTCCAGTCCTTGGTCCAGGTTCTTAACTTCCAGTGCTCACAATAAGTTCTGAGTATGTCCAAATCCCTTGCCTCCCAGTGACCACAACCCCCTCAATTCCCATGTTGTGTGAGACACTGCAGCCCCTGGTGACTGGATTTATAGCAATATCTGAGGCTCTTCATCCCTCCACCTTTCTGAATTGGAGGAATATCACCCGAGGGAAAGAGGAATGGCTCACCTGAAGAGAACACGGAGAAGTGTTGTGATGGCAGGCTGGTGAGAAGGAGGGAAGGAAGGATGCACTGGCAGTGAGGCTCACTCTCCTAACACACACACAGAAGCTCTGCTGCTTGGAGGTCACTAGTCCAAAGGACAGAGACTCTTTGGCCTGTATCCATGTCGCCTCCTGACCTTGTTTCCTCCTCTCCCCTTCAGCTCTTTCTGCCTCACTTCTGTCTCCATTGCTTTTTTAACTCATTGTCCCTCTTCCTTTGTCTGGCAAATTCAAGGCAGCTTCCATACACTTTGTAACTCCTCTGAAGAAGCCTTGCCCTGCCCCTCATGTGCTCCTGTTTATTCCTCCTGTGCTCCCAGTCTGGTGACATTCAGGTGCTCTCTCTGACAGGGGCACATGCCTTGCCTTTCACGAATGTCCAGTGTCACCCTGGGAAATTAAAATTCTCTGCCTCAAAGCATGGTATTCAGGAGGTATTTTCAAGTGTTTTATGTGAGAACATAAACCATGTATTTTTCTGTGACCTCATTCTAAGACATAGCTGAACTATTTCTGCTGAATTTTCCAGAGAATTTCAGCCTCAGGCATACATATGCCCTGGAAAATTTCAGCCTAAATGCTTGAAGTTTGGCAAAGTTTATACGCACCTGAAAGTAGTCTTAATAATGGATAATGTTAGATTGTTTTAGCTGTGTAGCTATCTGCATTGTTTATATTTAAGAATTGGATGCAGAAAAGAAAATATTACACTCAAAATTAATTAAACTTGAATTTAAGTAATTGTGGTTATTGGAGATGAGACCTGGAAATTATACCATGAAACAGAAGATGGTAGCAATGAAAAGTGCTGTTTGGCTTCATGGGAATCTAATGGAGGAAGCTCAAGACTCGCTTTGAATAAGGATTTATGTTTGCAAAGAAGAATATGGCAGGTGATACACTGAACATTAAAACACAGAAGTAAACATAGATAAAATATTGTGGTCTATAGGAGGAAATGTAAGTTTTCCCCTGGGAACTGTAAGAAGGAATCTACAGTTTGTCTGCTTAGCCTTTGTGTTTTTAGTTGAAATTGTGGTGAGAGTGTATGATGGCCTAAAAAAAATCAAAATTGAGAATGTTGTTGTGAGTCAGGTGATCTGCAGTGGTTAAGGAACCATTGATTTTGAAAAGTATGAAATATAAATAGTAAATTACCCAGGGACATTTTGTGGCAAAAAATAGAAACTTCTAATCTGGCTACAGAGCATGCAAGCAATAAAGGGAAAATTGCTGAGTAATACTTACCCAAAATTAGCAGTGAATGTGGAATTTGCTATGGTAGCAAAAAAGGGCGGTCCTCTTCTGAAGTGAATGGAGATGTCATGTGAGGAGGAGGTTATAATTTCCATCTCCTCAGGTGTAGTGTGCCCATATTCAGAATACTTTATTAGTTTTGGGTGACATTCCTGGAAAATTGGTATTGGTAATGGTGGAGACAGCCAGGGGAAAAAAAATGAGGTTTGATGGATTTTATTTGCAGTAAGGAAAGAATAATAGTTCATTAAGCAGTGACTACTTTGGAAAGGGCATATTTTGGATAGGAACAAAAAAAGTAGCATGTTAGTAGTACAAACAGCAGTGATTAGAAGAAACAGGGATGGGAGTAGGAAATGTTAGTTATTGTCATAATAACTATTACATCAGTATATAATAGCCAGAAAGGACATGAAGAAGCCATATTACATAGGAGGTTTTAAATTAAACTGTTCAGCAGTGTGCTACAGGAAAACATGTGCAAAATGTGCTGCAGGAGGGAATCCTGCTCCTGGTTGGGGAGTGGGCTGGCTGGGTGAATTAATAGGTCTTTTGGGAGGGGAGGGGGGAGCAGGAGGGGGGTATCTGCCACTTTCGTGGAGATGAGATTGTGATAGGCTTTTGGAAAGCTTACCCCCACATTCTTCCAATAATCTAACCAGAACTCAGGAATTAAAAAATGGATGTCATATTAACAATACAGGGCTGCACTTCACGAAGTATGGTATTTTTTCTGGTTCAGTTAGTTCTCATAAAACATGAGGGTAATACTGCACAATGGTTGACACCTGTCCCGAAACTGTTACAGGGCTTGGTAAGTGCTGCCAAAAAGTCTAAAAATAAAACTTCCTCCCTTACCTCCCTTCCCCCTCCATCACTGGTTGCTGTTTGGATTTTCTGAGGTCTGTTAAGGAAGCAAATAAACTTTCATGTAAAATGTGGGTTATGACTTGCTTTTTGATCTGGAAACTAAGTAGCGTGCATGAAAGCAACAGGAAAATGCTGAAATGCAGTGTTCTGTATGCATTGCACTTCTCGGAAACTTTATTTTCTTCCCAGTTTCTCTTTTTTTTTATGTGAGAGAACAGACATTTTCTCAAGGTTAAGTGGCTTGTCCACTGTTTGTGTCTCTCGAGATAATATTTATGTTTTTATTTTATTTTTGTTTTAATGTTAAGGTCAGTGATGCTTATCAGTGTGTAGCAGTATATTTAATTATTTCTTAAGCTGAAATTTTTTGGGCAGATTTTCTGCTCTCTGTCTGTACAGGTAACAGACAGCCTCAAGTTTTAGTGTAAAATATATTTTAAAGTTGTTTTAAATGGAATGGAAGTCCCAAACTTACTATTCAAAACCTCATCTAATTAATCAGAGAACCCAGGGTATAGTACTTTGCCAGTTTGTATATCAAGTCAATATTTGATGTATAAAGCATTGAGAAAACACATGTATAATTTGCCTGCAGTGAGCATGACGATTCTGACCTTTTTCTTTGCATGTTTTAAATATTCCTTTGCTTGTGTTTGCCAACAGGGCAGTCCAATGGATCCGATGGTGATGAAGAGGCCGCAGCTGTACGGCATGGGCAATAACCCTCACTCTCAGGCACAGCAGAGCAGCCCCTACCCCGGGCAGTCCTACGGCCCTCCCGGCCCCCAGCGCTATCCCGTGGGAATGCAGGGCCGAGCCCCAGCAGCCATGGGAGGAATGCAGTATCCACAGCAACAGGTTTGTGGAGGATTTTTCTGGGTTGCTTTGGTTTCCCTCCTCTCTTTCTCTTCCCTTCTGACATTCTGGTAATACAGAGGGTGCAAGAGAAAACCGTCAGAAATAAGTATTTCTTGTGCAGAAGGAGGATGAAGGACTGTTTAAAACTGAAGAAATTATGTTCACAGTGTGAATGTTTTCTGAAATCCCTTACAGTTTGAACAGGATTTAGTTTGTTGCTGGTATCTTTCTGGAGAGAAAGAAGTATGTCAAATGCCACGAGTTTTCTTTTTTTTTTCCAGTTGACACCACTTAGTCTTGCATATTTTTTGGTTCTTTTCTTTGCTGCTGTTGCTGTTTTGTTCTTGGTTTGTTAGGGGTTTTTATGTTCTCTTTCTCTCCGGCTTACATACACTTAAATGTAAGATGAAAACCTAGAGCTGACATTAATACATCAAGGTTAGCGTAGTCCAGTGCATACAAAACTGTTCAATTTTTATATCAGCTGTTTGTTGTTGTGGTAGTTGGTTTTCTTTTTTCTCCTCATTTTGATAGGAGTTTGTAGCTTTTCTTTTTTTTTTTTTTCTTTTACCAACTCTTTAAAATCAGGATTTTTTTAATATATCAGAGTATATAGAAAGGTAAGGATCTTCTTTTTTATCTACTTGGATTTCACTGCTGATGGAGACCTCTTGTGCTTTTTTCCTACCCTTTTTAAGAAGGTCAATCTCAATGTGCATACCATGTACTAAGGAAAATACAGCAGTTTTCAAGAGGGAGAAATAAACCAAGGTTATCAAGAAGTTAATGTTTTGCTAATTTTTTTTTTTTCTAAATTAGGGACGTGAGTGTAGGCAGTGAGAGCTCCACACTGCCTTGTAAGTACAACAGATTAGTAACTTGATCATTAATGGGAAAGAACATTTGTTTTGTGCAACTAACCAGTCACAGATTAGCTTCTTTTTATGCCATTTATTGTTAAATATAGAAAATAAAATAAAATTTTGGACTCCTGGCAGATAGATGCCTGGCCAATTCTTGTTATTACCCATCCAATAGGACAAGATGTTAATCAGGCAGTTAATTAAATAACAGTTTCAAATATATTATAGTATCATTATCACAGGTCTTAATTTTTATTCTTTTCTGTTGTTAAATAGATACTTACTGATAACGAAAAGATTGTTTAATTTAGAAATGTCAGACTGTGTATTTGGTTGCTAGATTCAGGCAGCAAAGCATTTTGTCAGTTGCAAAAGGGAGTTGAAATTGAATAAAGGAGGCTTTATTTTTCTCTGTGTATCTGTAACCAAAGTGAAGTTATTAAAACAGATTTTTAATTTAAAAATGAGTTATTCTGTGTTACGCAGAGATGACTGTTGAATTTTCAGTGCATTTGCTAATTGCTTGGTAATTGTAAATTACCCGTCAGCAGGCAATGACCTGGCAGCTCCATTGGCTGCCGGCCCCATCCGTCTCCTCGCAGCACTGCCGTAAGTGGCGGAGCGGCAGCGCCGGCCGAGCACCGGAGCTCTTCGGGGAAAAAGGGACAGGATAATTATGACATTGAATTTTTATTGAACGGACATCACCACCTAGGCATGATTTTGTTTTGGACAGCCTCCAAAGCTTCGTGTGTTTGGTTTGTGAACCTCTAATGATCTGAATCCAGTTCTTTTCATATTGCTCATATATTACCACCTTTCTACAAAGGATTAAAATGCAGGAATGCAGGTTTGTAAATTGAATTGCCAACTTACCAGCTGAGTGGTAAGTTGTCTTTGGCACAGGATGCCACAGTTTGATTCCTGGCTGGATTTTTACTCCTGTGACATGAATATTAAATAAGGAGAGCCTAGCTACACTTGTTAAAACTGTGTAGCACGTACCTACTTTATATCATATATATATAAAATACATAATATTGCCAGAAGTTTCAGAAGATGAATCTCAGCACTTTCTGGAAATTGGACTGCTTTACAGTGTCACATTGAATTTATCAAAAGCGCAAGGCACTTCCAAAAACTTGATTGGTTAAAAAATACTGGGCCTTAAACACATACTGTGCTCAGATTTAAGTATTGTGCAGAGATAGCACTGAGTAGATGGATTATGAGGGTGGAAGTGCCACACTGTAGGTAGGGTGGGAAGCATCAATGAGAGAGATTGTTCTTATTTTAAGTTATAGTTCTCTGTTGCTCAAAGACAGCTGAGGGTGTCAGCTCTGTTTCTTTGGATGGAACAAGAAGGCTTTTTGTTAAACTGTGAAGATTTTTGAATTTTGAAGAAGACCTTGAAATGTTAAGTCTGGCTCTTTGTCAGCAAGTGTTGTGGCTTGAGGTTAGAACTATGGGACTTGACAGATTTTAACTTGCAGGCTCTTCTGCAGGATGCTGCAAATGAAGAAATAAAGATGAAAAACAACACCCTAAAGATTGAGCTAAAATTAATGAAAGTGGTAGAATTGCAGATAATTGCCTAGATGTAGTTAGCTGGTCTATGTCATATTGCAGCAGAGAATAGTGTGTTCCAGCCTGCAGCCCAGAGGTGGAAGAGCTCTCAGGAAGGGAGGCCTCTGGCATAAGCAGTAAAAGATTAAAGAGGATAAAAAAGATGAAATGGTATCAGGTGCAACAAGCCTATGTATCTGCAGCATGGGTGTCAAGCACAGCCTGCTAACCAGTTTTAAAAGGGGTATCTATGAAATGCTGCAGTCGTTCTCTTACAACTGCTGTTTGGTCTAGGCATGCTTGACACCAAATATGGAGGTGCAAATAAACCCCCAGATTCTCCTAAAATTCCATGTGGAAACTGCAGGATGTTGAAGTGACTGTGGAAAGCATGGGATATGTTCTGCAAAGGACTGAAGAGAGAAAGCAGATCCCCTAAGTGAGTTTTGAACTCATCTCTGATGAGTTATCAATGATGAGCTCCAGCACAACACACTGAACCTTACATAAGGGGCATAATTTGAAATCCAGGCAATCTCTTTACACTAATACAGCTAAAGATAAAGAGGTCGAGATATATAAATGGCCATATAGGAAAGGCAGGTTGATTGTAAATAAAGCAATGGTAACCTGAGATTTTAGCTTTCTTTTCTGACAGTTAACAACAGAGATACAGATTTTCATGTGAAGATGGATGATAGCCTCCTTGGACAAAGTGCTAAGCAGTTTGAAGAATGCTGCAGCATTTTATAAGATTTTGAGGGCATGTCCAGTTAACTCAGTGTGAGTCAAATAAATACATAAAGCCTTTGGACTGATTTGACACCTATATAAAAGGGAAGGTATGAGAAGGGAAGGTGATACAAAAAGAGTCATATACTTAATTTATAGGATTGCAGAGGTAACATATTTCTTGTCAGGATGTATTAATATGGAAAATTAATTACTTAGAGATTTTTATATTGTTAGGAAACTTGAGATTTTGTTTCTTTCCCATTCACCTTCAGTGGGAGAGGGGGGAAGAAGGCAAGTAAAAGCTGGGAGCAAGATGACCTGTGCCAATGTTGTCAGTCTTCATAAATGGAACAGAAGTTGCAACAAGGTTTTAAAATGCTGTAAGTCTTGCCTGTAAGTCTTAATACAGCTGTCTCATAATCTCATGAACTCTCTCTCCTGGTTTGCATGGGATTAATGTAATTTTTGGATTATTAGCACTCCTTACCCAGGGAATGTATTTAAAACCAGAAAGCAGAAAAATATTCTTTCAGATTTAACTTTCAATTTCCAGTATTTTAGATATCACTTGGAATTACAAAGAGATGATGTCAAAACTTAAAATCCTAATATGCAGGGATAGCTAGCACCTGAAAATTTCAGGCTTGATTTTGCAATACATGTCACTATGAGTGAAATACTACCTGAGTAATAAGATCTGATTATAAAGACAATAATTTGCTTTTCATTTAACTTCTTTTCTGCCTCACACCCTTTTTCGACCCCAGTCAAGAAGGTGATGATGCCATGATTGGTTCCTTCTGGCTTTAGTTCGATTACCCGCTCTAAGTGCTTTAGTACTGTGTGCTGTAGGAAAACCTTCTGCTGCTTTGTAAAGACATTTTTTTTGTAAAAATAAAAAGACCTCATAATACTGATCAAAATAAGGGGCTTTTTTCTCACCAGTGGTGTTGCTTTTTCATGATAATAGGATGCAGTATTTTATTTTGTGAGGCATTGCATTAAGCTTAAAAATCATATACTTGAAATATTCACTTACAGGTTTTGAAAGTTTTTATCAGAGTTTGAAGGCTTGGATTTATGAATATGTTTGAAAGAATTGAATGGTGTGATATGCCTGTTTAATCAGATGATCATTGCCTAATTGATTTTTTTTTAGCATGCATTAAAATTCCTTGTGTACTTGATGGACTGGAACAACAACTTATTGTGTAAATAGGATTGTGTTGCTATAATGCATAGTAAATTCTTGATGAAAGATATTTGCATGGACACATACAACAGCCATTCCTAATAGCTATTTAAAATGGAACATTTCAGTACTGATCATGCAGTTGCCTGAGTGCCTTGAGCCTGCTTGCAGCAAGAACAGGTTATGAGGCCTGAGCCTCAGTCTATTCTTTCTCCTTTTTTTTTTGCTATAGAAGTACGATGAGATGAAAGGGTGCTAATCACTTGTCCCTTTAACTTTTTTTTTATATTCTTGATTTGCAGAATTCAAAACCAAATTTTATCAGTGTCCTCACTGTTTTAAGAATGGAACTGTAGATATTCAGAGAAGTACTAATTCCATTTCCCCCCTTTTTTGATATACGGATTATTTTGAGGTGTAAGGAAAATATGCCTACTGTTGTCTTATATGGCAAGTTTCAAGTGGAGTAACTTTTATTTTTTTTAAGGGGAGAAGAAGTTGTAAAACCTCTAGGAATATGTAGCAAGGATTTACTGTAATGGAAACTGCAAGTAAACCAGAACTATAGGAGCAGCAGCATGATTACATCATTTAGGAAAGGGTTTCCAGTGCCCCTATTGGGTAATGTCCCAGCTTGGAAATGTCGAGTTTATGCCAAGGAAATCAGTTGGCTGTTGCCTTGGCAGATAGAGTTTTAAAGCTAGCAAACACACGTGTTTACTGCTGGTTGGCTGGTTGTGTAAGTTACTTTCTGAGGTCATTTTAATTCTAAAAGATTGAAGTATGCCAAGAAAGTGAGGCTTACTGTCATATTTGGCTCTGACCATTAACTTAAAATGCTCTGTATACATGCAGCAAGTACTGGTCAAGTGATTACCTTTTTGGTCCTCTGTGTGTATAATTGCCCTCAGCACCTAGATGATACTAAATGCATTGCAGTTTTTTGCTCCTAAGTAGGTGTTAGCACAATTGATGTTAATCTTGTTAAAGAGAGCAGACACAGAAAATAAGCACCATTTTCAGTTCTTGGTCTATTTATTTTGCAAGAACAGAGCATGAATCGATGTGATTGAATCGCAAAAACAACCAGCAGAGGACAAAATAGGGAGATGTGTTGCTTTTTCTTAAAGATTGATAGATACATTTGATGCACACACATAAGAAGGGAGTGTAAAGCTTTGATCAGCATGCGCTTCAAAAGTACATTTTTCCAGAGTTCTGTTTGATTTACCTTTGGGGTTTGGGGGCCTTTTGTTTTTCTTTTGGTTTTGATATGGCTTTTGTGGCATGTGTATGTGTGTGTTCTATTTGGGTTTTTGTTTGCTTGTTTAATTTATTTTGGTTTGCTTTTTTCACTGGGCATTTATTCGGAACTGTCACTAGCAGATTATGAATCTACTTTGTTATTATTTTTTTCAACTTCCTGTTCTGAGAAAAACATAAATACTTCTAATTAAAATAATTCCTTAGTAGCATTTTATTTGAATGATAGATCTGCTATCCTGTTGAACTTCTGTTAACCTCTAGGAAAAAAAATCAGTAAAGTAAGTAGAACTGCTGCTTCCTGGATAATGTAAAGTTTGAACCAGAAAAAGGGACAAGAAGTCGTAGCTAGTTGCCTTTCATGTAAGGTCATCTTTAAGAATGGGTCTTTTGATAGTCAAGTGTTAATAATTGCAAAGAAAAGTTGTTGCTCTTTGTCATGTAAAGAAATGGGATTTTTAAATTTCAGATTTGGGAAAATGCTAAGTACTGTGCTTGTGCAGACTGTAGGAAAATGTTTAGCATGGTTCTTTCTTTTGGGTATACTAAGCCTCATTGACTAAATTGAAAAAAAAAGGCTGCTACTTTAGTTCATGGCTGGATAAGGCTTTATGTTGTATTGTCTCCTTTAGAATTATCCCTTCTATTGAGTGTAATTCACTCTATAGAGGGAGGTGAGCACAGATTACAGATAATCACAGAATCAAATTTGAAATAAGTTTGTGGTCCTTATGATAGTTTAGCTCTTCATCTTAATGCCGGTCATCTGAAATTGTTTACCGAAGAAAATCCCTTAAGTAACGGAATTGCATTGTTATGGTAAATAGAAACATTTCAGTAGCTTCCATCATTCTTTGAAACAGTGCAGAAAAAAAAAAGTAGGTTGAAAAGGGAAAAGAACTGATCTTTCAGCTGTTGAGAGATGGTTCAGAAATGAGGCTGGGTCAACATTTTTATTTGTTGAATTACCATGTAATGATGTTCAGTAAATGCTAATTTTTACATCCAAACTGGAGTAAGAGGCAGACAACATTTGTACACAAAGTGTGTAAGAATGATCAATGTATTACGACAAATGAAATGTATTTTTGTTACTGCTAAATGATTGTCATTTAGCTGGAATATTTAATAGCTGTAATCACATTCGTTTTTCTGCTTGGAAGTGGGGACATTAGAGAGGAAAACATGCAAGCCCTCTCTGTTGGTGTTCTGAAAAAGGTAGTTGTTTAAAGAAGCAGCAGTTATTTTGTTATTAGGAACTTGATTTGCTAGCAGAATTAGCTGTCAGTCTGCACTGGAGTTAGGCAGGAAATAGATTTGGTGATCAGGAGTGGAGATCAGAGAGCTGTTTGCTGCTTCACTAGGAAGGTACAAAATCGCTTACTTATGAACAGCTCATTTTACATGGCAGCAGGAGACATGAGTTTATTTACATTTGAAGTAAAATAAGCATCTTGCTTTAAGAAAAGTCTGCTGCATTACTCTGTTCAACAGCTGTCATATAATGATTGTGCCAGGAGGGTTTTAAAGTGTATGTAAGAAATAATTGACTGTTACTCTTAATTTTATAGTCATAATAATTTTTTGTTAATAGTATTAATCAAAGAATAATTGACACTCAAATGGTTGAAATGATGTCCTGACCCATCATGCACATATACAATATGGTTTTTTTAACCACATTGTAACTGTATTTCCCAATATTCCTGAGGGAGCTCAGATATTTCTTTCTATTTATTTTAAATCATGGTATGAGTTTCTAAGAAGATGCTATCATTTGTCTGTAAATTTGGACTTGCTCAAAGGAAGCAAGGGAGGCAATAGAGCATGCTTTTTTAAAAACAGGGAGTGTGTTTCTCACAGCTGAAAATAGGGCTGAAGATAAGGGGAAGTCAGTGGGAAATTTGCTGTGACTTCATTGGAACTACAATTTCACTTTGGGGCCACATTGCTGGGGTTGGGTGACTTGGCTTTAGCTGATATAAGGGTAGGCAGAATTAATCTGCTAAGTCAGTTGAAGAGACTTTCAGAATGAGACAGGTCAGTACCCTTCACTTTGGTCACCCTGGGACAGAGTCAGGTAGTTTTCTTCTTGAAACAATAGGCTTTTCAAAAAATATCTGATGTTTTAGTAGTTCAAGATTTGACTCATATTGCTAGCAGCAACTTTTATTTTTTTATAGGCTAAGATTTATATTAGATTTAGCTTCAGCAAAACTTGTGCAAAAATTACAGTGGGAGAGTTAGCACTGCAAAAAAACAAAAGTATTTTCCATACCTTTTTTATCTAGTCAGTATTAAATGACATGGGTTCCATGCAGTACAATACAAGCTTGTTCAGTAACCTGCTGTAGTTTTGCATGTTTTATCATCTAGAACATTAAGACTTTTTGTGGGAGTAGATGAATTATAAAATCTTAAAAAAGGAAAAGCTTAAATATGTTTGAGACTATTTTAATTCTCTGTAGATATTTTTTTTAATACTCGTGTTTGTTTATATTTTGCATTGCTCCTTATAACTATTCTAACTGGGCATATCTAAAAATCCTAATGTAAATACTTTAAGCTTTTGGTGTTTGGTTGTTTTTCAAGATGGATTAAAGAAAGATTTAAGAACTTAAGGAATAACTCAAATCTACAGCTCATGCAATCTCTGTAGGCTTTTATTCTTCTGCTACCTTGGGTGACCCCATTTTTGGGTACTTCTGGTACTTGTTCATTGCTTTGCCTGAAATAGAAAAAATGTGTTAAATGCTTGCATCCTTGCTGATAACGTATTTCATCTCTGAAGCTTATAAAGTATTTTGGGGGTGTGGAAGAGTACCAGGAAGAAAATTGTTTTATTTCTTTGTGCATTCCATTTTTTTCCCTCTTCTTCTGAATATTGTTTCTTACACTCAAATGCAAAAAGTATTACTAAGAGCAAGACACATACAGGTAATAAACAATTCAGTGACTGGACATTATTAGAAATCATATTTGAATCTTATATCCAAATACACCTTTAGGAAAGTAAATGGATTTAGTTTTGGTATGTACATCAAAGGGACAAATTTCTCTTGCTTCTTCATTTCTTTCACAGAAGTGACAAAGAGTTTCTGCATATTTCTTGGCAAACTGTAGTATAACTTGTCTTTTGAGACAAGAGTCCAATCAAAATAAACAAGGTTTATATAGCCACTTAGGGAAGATGATTTAATTATTTAAGAAGTAACGTTAGTTATCTGCAGTCTACATACATGTGTGTTTTACAGGCCATGTTGGCAAGGATGTGCTTTACAGGACAGTTTACTGGAACCACCTTGTTCTTCCCACAGGATTGTCTCTCTGTTTTGTGCTCAACAATTGGTGCTTAATAGAAACAAGCACCTAAGAGTCCATGCAGAGAACAGTCTGAGCCTGTGCATGGACAAAGCAAGCAGAGCTGCTCAGCAAGGACCTCTGCTTGAAGCTACTCCTGCCCTTCCTCAGAATCTCTACTGCTTGCCTCCACTCTCTCTCCTAACTTTCCGAGCTGGCAGCACTGAAAATTGGCATGTGTTTTGACTCTTCTGCTGTACTGGAGAATGTTTTAAAGGACAGATGCAAATTGACTGGTTTGTGTTTTTCATTGGTTTCATTTTATTGCTGGTTGGCAAAACTGAGGAAAATCAGAGGCCAAGTTATCTCCCCGCAGGTTTGGGAAGTGTGTACTTAATAGATTTATGGCCCTTTTATGCTTGGAAGGTTATTCTAGGGAGGAAACTATTATTTCTAAAATGAACCTTAAGTTCTGCAGAAAATTATACTTTAGACCCCATGTTCACAAAAAATCCTACCTGATGTTGGAGAGCAGGCAGGTGGGTTTTTAGTCTCTGAGGTGATGCTGTGAGAAATTCCATGTATCCTTCTAAAACTGAAGATTGTTTTATGACCTGAGTAAATTTGCAGTCTTGCAGCAAGTTGTGAAAAGTAGATTCAGTAAATGCCAAGATTGTGTGGGGTATTTGGCCTTTTCTGCTTTGATTTTATACATCAGAAAAAAAAATAATGGTTTTTAATATTCCTTTAAGCTTATAATACCAGGGTTACAAGAGAAGCATAACCACAAAAAGTAACTGAAGAATATCCAGGAAAAGATCAGATACACTTTGGGTGTATTAGGTGTAGGCTTTTCTTTCTTCTTTCTCTCTTGTGTTCTGTCATCCCATTTTTGTCTTTCACATGTAGAACTGACTAAAAATACACTCCTATTCTTGGCATGCATTAAAATCTTGTAAAGCAGAATAAAACTTGACAAAATACCAGAACCCTGTGTACATGTGAGTTGCTGTGTCTTTACTGGAGTTGCTTTAGACCTGCTTTGCTTGCAGGAACTTAGAAACTTCAGCTTTCTGCAAATCTGGTTAAAGAAGAAAAAAAAAAAAAGAAAAAAAAAAAAAAGAGTTAAAGAGTTAACCTCGTTGTAAGACTGCTTTTTGCAGGAATGTGGAAAGATCTATATTACATGTACTGTTGTGCTTAGTGGAGAAAACATGTTTTTACTTGAAAAGTATTTTTTATACATGGACCTGATGTTATGTATTGCACTTCAGACACAGGCAGGAATGGCTGTGTCCTGAATTCTTTCAGGTAATAAACTTAAGTGATCTCAGTATTTTAATAAATATTGGCTGAAAGAAAGGAGAACACACTGTGGCATTTGGCATAGATCTTGTAGTAATGAAATGCTGCAAATGATAGGGTTTCTTATTGCATTGTGGTTTTGTTGGGTACTTTTTACTGTCTTAGAGATGCAACATTTCTATTTGCAATACCAAATGGTAATTTCTCTGAAATAGGTGGGTGCAAATTCTTAAGTGAGAGTTTGGTAAAGGCATGGAAGGGAGCCTAGGACTAGTAGAAGAGCAGTATTGTCAGCACCAGCACTGATTGTACAAAGAATGATCATCTGCTTCCTGCATGTCAATAAAAATGCAGGAGAGCACCTTTCTTGACACAGAGGTTGCTGAAACATCAGTGCTGTCTTTTTTTGTAATACTCCTGTGGATGTTTTTGCACAAAGTGGTATCTGTCAGAGCTTGAAATATTCTTGCACAGTTTCCTTTGAACAGGTAGCACAGGACAAGTTCTAGCACATAGCTGCTTGACATGGGGCCGCCTACCGCAGGGAAGGAATGCCTTGCTTACATACGTCTGAGCTGATGTGCTGAGAACTTTGCCAGTCATTTTGCCAGTTACATACTGGGCTGTAAATAATTACTGAACTTCCATTTTGAATCACAGAATTTTTTTCCCCCTTTACCTCTCCCTTTAAAGTAAAGCCGTAGCAGTTGAAAATACTGGGAATGATGTAACACTTCATGATTACCCTGGAGATGTTTTTACAATGAATATAACATAAATCTGCACATCTTTATTGCTATGCCATCTTCATTTTTGAAATGCAGTATTTGTTGTCCTTTTGTTACTTTGACTAGTACTGTTCATCTAATAACCACCTGGTGTGGGGTGTGTGAAATTACATTGGGAAACAAATATTGTGAATGGTTCACCTAAAAGATGCAACAAAAATATGAAGACGTAATATTTTCCTGAGAAAGATATTTTCTTTGTTATTTTTATATACTTGACAAGCGATTGCAGGTGAAATTTGAACAGTGGTTGAAAACAGCATAGTATTGTTTTTGCACCCTTTCTGGAGTTCTTAATCTATGCTGTTAACATCTTGGTTTGGAAATTGAGATATTCAGATATCAGGTTTTGATATGTTGTGAAAATCCCAATCGTGTTCAAAAAAGGTAGAGTGAATTGGGCGGTAGAACTCCTTGAAAGGATGTGAATTCATTCTTGTCCCATAATTTTTCCTACGGTTGAAGTCACTGTAAGTGCTTATTGGAGCAAGCAACATACAGCAGTGTATTTGTGTGCAGCTGCCTTGAGGGATTTTTCTTGTCTTTTTTTTTGTCCTTAAGATTCCCTGTTGTCTTGCGGCAACTTTCTCTGTTTAGTTGAAGGTGAAATGAGCCTTGCAAACATATTTGTCAGCTGAGGCAGAGGTATACATGTTTGTCCATATTGCTATGTTAATACTGTTCGTTATACTATATTTACTAGTGGAAAATTAAGTGAGTAATGAAAGCCTGAAACCTCATTCTGGACAGAGCTGTTATGGATGCTTGGTCATCTGCTTACTCTCCCTACTGGGTGAGGAAACTGTATTGCTGTGGGGTCTCCCTGTTTGTGTTCAGGAAGGCCACTGCTGGCCATTAGCTCTCCCACTGGCTTACATGATTTTTAGTGAAAATTAGTGCTATTTGTGCTAAGGTTGCACTATTCATGTCAGTTTTGCACTAAGCACTGCACTTTCCAACTGGAGACACAGAAGGCTTCCCATTTGGGTGGGGGAGCGAGATTACCAGCCCTTCCTGTGGCAGCTTGTCCCATCATGGAGTTACTTAGTAGGAAATCAGTGGCTATGAGCTGATCTGTCTCAAAGGCCTCCCCCCTCTGATTGTGAGACAGTCAAGGTAAATGTAGTGACAGTAGGACTGGACCTGCATTAACAAATACGTCTTGAAACAGAAGTCATTTGGATGGAAGTATATTTTGATAGCTATTAAGAAAAGACTTGACATTTGAAAATAAGTGTACAGATGCAAATCTTAAAAAAAAAGTTGATAATCTTTCTCATGAACAAAGCTGATGATGATATGTGGCTGGCTACTGTGTTTAAGTATCTTTGCCTGGACTTGCCATACTTTTGGACGCCCTGCAGTACCACTGATGTAGAACTGAAGTCATACTACATATCAAAGCAGTAGTTTTTTTGGTTTTTTGTTTGTTTGTTTTTTTTTTTTTGTTTTTGTTTTTGTTTGAGAACAAAATTACTATGTCATAAATTTCAAGGTAGCAGAAATAAGCATGCTGCTGTGGGATTGGAGAACTCTGAAGCTGTGAAGCTTGAATTGTTCCACTGACCAGAAAATACACCTAGACAGGCCTTTTCTGACATAATGAAGAAAAGAATGGCTCACACACTTGATGCTGTGCAGACTCCCAGAAGATGATTACCAAGTGGTGCTCTGAAGTCGCAAAACATCCCGTGAAGTAGGAACAAACGCACTTTTTCCATTCAGTGCAAGAAACCTAGCACCTCTCCTTTTCCCATTCCCTTTCCCTAGCTGCATTTGGCTGTCCTGTCTGTCAGCTGTGGTGGAAGAATTCACATTAGTAAGGTAGGGTTTTGATGCTAGTTGCCAGGAGGCAGAAGCTTTTTAAAAGCCTCTTTATCCAGTTTGGCTCAAATGGTCTTCCTGATAAGCAATATAGAAACAATGATCCTGCAAGTGTCCCACTGGTAGGGTGAGTAAGTTGGTGTAGTTGTTGGTGTTTTCGAGAAGCTGGTTATTGTCTGCGAAGGGAAGGGAGCCTGTTCCTAGGCTGAGCTCCCCCTGGTAAGCAGAGAAGCTATTTCTTGGGTTCACTTTGGCTTGGGTGAGTAGAAGAGCTCAGAGCTGGGGCAGTGGGGTGGAGGGTAACATTGCAGGAACATGTAAGCACACATTGAGATTGAAATCATGGTTTTTTGGACAGCAGTGATCAAGGAACTAAAGATGACAGGAGGGGCACCCCCCCCCCCCCCCTCCCCATTTAATTGCCTACATTCTAGCTGGCAGCCAAGATAATAAACAAGCTGAAATTTCTCATTTACAATTACAAATTTTGTCTGCTTGATATTACTTGAAATCTAGTGTAAAGGTTCACAGGATTGGAATTTTAAAATAAATGGTTATAACCTATTTAGAGATATTGAATGGATAGAAGGGGAAGTGATACTCTATATCAAGAGTGATATTATGTATTTCTGAGTAACTGAGTACTCAAAAGCAAATGATATTAAATGCTTGTGAGTTATTGTCCTGGCAGACAAGGCAGAAGATGAGGGTACTAACCAGTACCTGCTAGGTGCCACTGAAATTAAGTAAAAGTAAGATGACCTGTCCCTCAAGAATGTTACTTGCACTGGGGAGAGGAGGGCGATACAGACATTGAACACCACCTGCGGCAAGGCTTGAAACCCTTAGGAATTTCTGTTAAAAACTGTGCATGTTTGTCTGGAAAAACATTGTAAATGGCACTGAGGAATTCAAAAGCAGATGAAGAAGAACTAGTCACAGAAGTAAATCAGTGGTGTTTTAGTTGAAAGGACCATAGCTTGATTTAATTAAGTTGTATGCAGAAAGAATTGAGCTCAAATAAGAAACAGTATAAAATTCATGAGCATGGATGCGTGTATCAATTGATAGATGTATTGTGTACGTACACACACAATGTTGCTTTCAGAGGGACAGCAGCACAAAAGATGGGAATGGTCATGAGCTGAATCAATTGGAGGGATTATTTTTTCTCTGTAGATGATGCTTGGACTGGTTTAAAGGTTGTTTTACTAAACAAATAATTGAAGAAAAAGTTAATGCTGTCCTGCTGTTCTTGTTTCCAGCATCCGTTGGAATTTTATAACTAGAAGCTTCGCTTCTCAAAGCAATTTCTTGTTTTGTTTATAAAGGATATTTTGAATGTGGATCAAGTTTATTTTTAAGTGGTTTCTTTAAGTAATGAAGACTCATTTTAAAAGGAGTAAAATTCCTTCAACTATAAATGAGCACTAATTATGAATTTTAAAAAATGATCTGGTGAGAAAGAAATGTTCTGTTTGCTATTTTTATAATGTAATAAGCATGTTAAACTTAAGCACTGAATAAATATTTGTTTAAGCACCTAATTGCTTAAATAAGTGCATGAGGACATTAAATACATTTTTCTGGTTAGCAAAAAGACTTGCCAAGCATAGTGTGAAAGCTAGAGCTACTAATAAACTGAAACAGAATAGTTACCAATCAGTGAGACTAAACTTTTCTTTAAAATAATTTTTAAAAAATAAGCAACACAAGTAGAAAATACATTACTCACACCACATTTTCCTGTTGCCAGTTTAAATGAAGATAAGACCAGACATATAGAGAATACTTTGATTTTAATAAATCCGTTGTGATCTATAAAGTAAAATGCAGTTCTCATGGGATATCGCTTTCTTCTGGAAACGCAGTGACAGAGAAAGCTTTGAAGGTCATGGTAGATAATCAGTTGAGTGCAAGTTCCTTGTGCAGTCCTGCAGTTTAAAAGCATTAATATGATATTTGGCTGGGTAAAAGAAAGTGATACTGGCAGACTGAATCTGGGTTTTGGTCCCTAAAAATGGCTAATAGAGATGGTGCACAGATACAGAGTTAGGATGGCTGCAGTGAACTGGAGAGTGTGGTTGATAGTAAAAATTCCAAAGAACTGAATAACCTTTTAGGTTGAAAGGAAGTGATTCAGGTTTCTTGGCCTGAACTTGTGTATAACTGAATACACGGAACAGAAGCTTTAAAGAATTTTTCAGCCCAGCACAGAGGTATGTATGGGCTATACTTTCACAGACAGGGAAGGCCCATTGGCTGGAGAACTGTGGCCATGTGCAAATGTTGTGTAAGGCTTGCTATGTCCTTCAGGTAACTCAAAAAAATCAAAATAACCCCAAGAGGTCTGAAAATTAACGTGGTGTTTAAAGTATTGAGTGACATGAATGTGAAATCACTTTCCTTCTGCCATATTACAATCAGAACATTTGTTTTTCTTTCTATAGTGAATCATATGTTCCAAAAGTGTGGTCAGTTTATTAAACCTGCACCATATTGTTATGCCTTTAGAAACCAGAAACTTTAATTACTAAAAAAACTATGTGCTCTGGTTCCTAATTTTGTAAAAGTGAGTGCTTTTTGTGGAGGTGGGTTCTCTGGGCCCAAGATGTTTGCCATCAGGCAAGTATCTTAAAATGCATATAGAAGGTGTGAAAACACCTTCTGGAGATGGAAGGTATTCTTACTTCTTCTGAAATACCACACGTAAACTGTAAGAGTTCAGAAGACACAGAAATGATATTTTGTGTCTCCTTGGAATCATGGGCAGAATTGCACCTGCATCCTGCAAAAAGAAACCTTATTTTGAGAGGGCAGCAAACTGGCAGGCCAGCCTGTGGGCTGCCATAGTCTCCACAGCAGGCGCAAGTTTGGCTGTGAGAAGCGCTGACCCACCATAGCTGATGGGGAGGACTTCTGGGCAGGACACTCATTGAATGGGACACACAAAAGTTTATCTCCTGAATTTGACTTTGTCCAACTCTGTAAAGCCCATTTAAACAGTGCAGTCTTCTTCCTTTTAGCTGTTTATATACCACTGAAGCTTACTGAGAGTTTCTCGAAGGAAGGGAGGTCAGGCATGGACTTTGCATGAGACATTTCTGGAGAATGATTTTTGCATTTTTTTATGTTGGTTAGCCATCATCTTGATTCTCAGGCTTGTGAAATCAAAAACGTACAAATAAAATGAAGATTACCTTACTAGTTTCCTTGTGAAAATGTGTGCAAGAGTACCCATACTAAGTACACTGCCGTGTATCTGTTCTTGTCTGCCTTGGTATGCTTTGGGAGTAGGGGTCTGGATTGATTAACACTTTGCTTTCCAAAATTGACCACAAGGAAGCAAATTTAACAAATTCATAAAACTATACAGTAGATGAAACTGAGCCTTAATCATATAAATTTAGTCTGGCTCTATGAATAGCTAAGAAATGGCTTTATATTTTTTTAATACCTGTTAAATTACAATACAGTCAAGTTACTTTTCAACCTCTCATTCTTCTAGACAATGAACAGTTACTAATTTTTATGTAAAATATGAATCTTTAGACATTTTGGGGGTATTTTGGAGAATAAATTAAACTTAAGGCACTATTTATTAGAATTTTACATGTAAGTTTTGCATTTAATAGTCCATTTTTCTTTCAGATTTTGGTAAACCTAATAAAAATGTAACTGTACTACATATTTATGATAATTTCAGTTGTATGTGCTTTTAGGAATGCATGTATATTACATACTAATGAGCAAATGAGATAACACTTTAGAATTGCAATATAGAAAAAATACAAGTAATTAGGATGCTTCAGTGCAGATTTTGACTCTGCTGCTGAACTGCTATGCTAATTTATTATAAAATGCATGATACGTGCAAATAAATGATAAAATGCCTACCCAGTGCTGCATATTAGTAGTGCTCTATCCAAAATAATGTTTATTGAGCAGAAATTATGTTCTTGAAAACCATGGGAGTGAAATCTGAGTTTTTCAGTGAGCTGGAGTTCTAGCTTGCTTTGAACAAATCTGTTCTTGCACATCGGGTGGAAACACTTGTGCTATAGATGCAGCAATTAATTGCTTTTATCTCAGCACTTAATTTGATTTTGCTTTCTCCCGCCTTGTCATGCTTTCCCCCCCCTCCCCCAGTCTTGTCATGAAACCTTTTCTATCTCAGCTGATGTCAAATGTGCCGTATTTCTGTGAGGAAAGACCGCTGCCCTCCTGCACTGGGGCTCTAGATTTGTTCTCAAGAGTAGTGGGGTTTGCTGTGTTGTTTGCCAGTTCAGGCTTAATTGGGTTACATCATAGGAGAGGGTCTGGAGATGGGGAAGACCTTTCAAAATGAGTATGAGTAGGGGAAACAGATACCAACAGAGATGTACTCAAGGGATAACATGGCCAATGCAAAGAGTCAAGTAGGTGTCTGCAGGAGTGTTGGACAGTGGGGTACAAAGCTGGTGTGACTGCACCAAGTGGAATGTCGCAGTGACTGACCTCAGCTGATGAGAGCGCACATAGGATATGTAGCTATGCAAGCAAGGGAAACTAAATTTTAGGTGCTGTTGCTCTGCATGAAGCATCAGAACTTTGGAATAATTAACATCAGGATTATTGAGATAAGAGTGCTCAATAGTTTATTCAGGCACAATTAGTCTAATGTTTTCTTCCATGGTTTACTGATGTTACTGGATCCCTGAAAGATCAGTATAGTGCAGTGGGCTGTGTATACATGTAGCTTGTTAAAACAGTACATGTAAAAACAGTTTCAGAAGTTTTATTTAAGTGGGACAACTGGTGTGTTTTTTCCTTAAAACAACTTAAACATAAAATTTGTAACAGTTTCCATTTAGTTGTCAGGTGTTGGTTGTCACCTTTTAGAATAGAACAAAAGAGAAAAGATGACCACCAGAAAAACATCTTGGCCTACTGTATCACTGAGGAGAACTGGGAAAGGTGTGTGTGGACATTCCCTGCCACCAGCCATACTGGTGAACAGTAGATGCTTGAAAACAATTCAGTGTGTGTTTCTGTTCTTTCTCTTCCATCTGGTCCCAATGGTGTTAAATTTTGTCTTGGAAGTACTATACACATGCACATATATGCATGAACATATTATATTCTATATACACATCCATGTATGTGGTGGTATGTAGCTCTCCATATGCAGAAACATCCTGATGGCTTGGATTCCTGGGCAGTAGTAGGCACCACTCTCGGTCACAGCACTGGTTGTTCTTGGCCCTGAAAGCTGTAGTGATGCTTTAAATCTGGGATTTACTATGACAATTAAATACAGAGCATGTATAGCTCACAAATCCCCCTCTACCATGACCCCAGATATTGATTTATTTGATTGGACATTTGGAAGACTGTTCAGAATTTTCTGTGGCGCAAGCAGCATTTTGAAACCAGTCTTTATTAACATTAAAATGATTTGTTTCTCCTTATGTTTAAAATAACTTGGAGTTTGAGTCTGACATTGTATAAATCTCTAGGTAGTGGTGAGTGTTTGAACAAATTTTATGCAGTCTGCTTATTCACTTAAAATGTTCACAACAAGTATTCAAAAGCTGCTTCATTTGAAAGGACAGAGTTTTCACAGCTTAGTGGGCTGCAGATTTAATACCAGTGAACTTTGAAAGCTTTTGCCAGGACAAGTGCATGCATCTTTGTTTTGCTCCATAAGTTGGTGGTTTAGCTTATTTTAGAAAAATAAATCATAAATGTCAGATCTGAAAAAGGGCTTGTGTGACTGTAAATTTGTGTGTGCAGTGGTGGGATTTTTTCTTCCAGCTATGTTGGTTAGCCTGGTAAGATGCTGTCTCCCCCTCCACAGGCTTCACTTTATTTATTCCATGTATAGTGTTATTTGTTTATTTATGTATTTATTTTTAAGTATCGTTTGCATTTCAGTCTAAATGTGCTTGAAAATTACCATCTGCTCTCCTGCTATTTAGATAGGGCATGCTACAACTGAGGTGAAGAGCTGTCACGTCAAATATTTTCATTCTAGCTTTCGCACCTTTGATATCGAGTTACATAATTGCAGTGCAAGACCATTTCCAGGGATTCCTTATTTTGTTTTTAACCCTACCATTCCTCCTCCCAATCTTAACTGGATTTTGCTGCTTTTTGAGAGTGTTTCCAGTGCAGATACACATTTGTGAGTGCTAGGAGAGGAGGCTTCAGCTCCTCAAGAAGGGCTTTTGGTAAAATGTTAAAATTAGTGGAATAGGCAGGAATATAACAGCAGAATTTGCCTATTTATGGTGAAAAATGTTTATGTGCAGATAAAACAGGTAGGAGGAGGGTGATTCTGGGCTTGGTTGGGTTTTTTCCCTTTTGTTTGGTTGTTTCTTTTCTATTTTCCACATTTCTTGTCTTTTCTTAAACAAAGTAAAATACAAATGGGTCAGTGACATACACAGAATGTATTTCCCGTAATACTGAGGTTTAATCTACCTGTGCTTTGGTGGATTTTTGTTTGATTCTATTTTTCCTTAGTTTTTGTTTTTATTTTTGTTTCATTGAGTTTGCTTGGCCTTTTAAGTTCAAGGAGTAAGAGAGGTGGAAACTGCTCTCAAAATTAGACCATTATAAAACTGAACAGATCATCCGTATCCATGCTGACAGTCACTTTGGATTGAATGGGAATAAACCGACAGAAGATGGTGTTTGGAAATGAAACATGACGGGAAAGCAGTTAGCACAAACTGCCCAATAATTTCTCATAGTCAGGAAAAGAGCACCATTATAGAGCAGGGGTTGTGCCAGTAAAATAGCTGTAAGATAAATTAATGGTTTTGCAGTACCAGGCAGTAAATTTGGTGTATGTCATCTGCCTCCTCCCCAGTGGTTAATACAGTAATGGGGTGGGTACTGGAACAGGCACCAAATTCCAAGTGTCTGAATCTTCTGTGAGGTAGAGTTTACTACCCAGCTTGTTTTGATACACTGGGGCCCTGGTTCCACAAACTGGTGTTGGCCACCCTCCTGGGTGAGACTCCTTGTCCTCTCTGTGGGGTGGCACCTAGTTCCCCTGCATGCTTCCCAATCCATCTTCTTCACTTTTCTAGAGACTAACAGTGGTCTTCTGTACAAGGGTTTTTGTTTGTTTGTTTGTTTTTTGTTTGTTTTTTTTTTTGTTTGTTTGGTTTTTTTTGGTTTTTTTTTTTGTTTTTTTTTTGGCTTCTGCTGCTGAAGCAGTGGATGCAATAAATATGATTAGTTACTTTTAGGAGGTGGTTTGTGCATTCCTGTGATGTACATTGGAGGGATCTTTGCTTTCACTGACTTCTGGGTGGATCTTTTCTAGCACCAGTGGACACTGTGGAGACTTTGGTGGCAATTTTGTACTGCCTGAGCCTCTGGTGCTTATGTGGTATGGGCAACTCTCTGCTCCATCATTAATGCAGCACTTGAGTTACCGGAGCTTGAATAGTGGGATGGAGGAGCCAGGCAGTGGGACATGGCTGAGATCATGAAGCTCAGCCAAACTATAGGGATATCATAGGGATAAAACATTTCCCCCTAACCACCCCCTTTTATTTTCCTCATTTAACCTGTAAAACCACACAGGAAAGATGTTTCAGCTGAAGTTGGGGGGCTGTTAGTCATAACCAGAGTGTGTGGGATCAACCCCTGGTCTGGTAGTTGTGACTCCAGGCCTGGAAAGATGAACCTGTCTCGGATGGCATCATCCTTACTGCAGGCATGTGTTTGCCATGCAGAAGCTTGTTCTTACAGCAGTAGGTAGGACTTTTTCCTTTTCTGTAGGAAGCTTCTCCAGAGTGCAGGATCACAGGTGCAGTTGTAAACTCAGAGAGGAGAAACAAACATTTGTCCTGGATTGATCCTGTTGTCTGAGGTACACCAGAGGGTTTTGTTCCTGTTTGCTGGTGCCACTTAATTATTTCAGCTTGTGTTTCATTTCTTCTGTTGGTCGGTCAGCTGAAGCATTTTGAGGACAGTGGAAACCTAGTAACATACCCTTTTGCTCTGAGGTTATTTGATACCATATGGAGTTGTGTAGAGGGCATTGCCAAAATTTGTCCCAGAAGCAGTTATGTATTTGCAGTATCACCTTGAGTTTGTTCTTCCACAGGAAACCAGAAATACTCAGCTTCACTAAATTGATTAATTCTTTACCTCTTTTTCTGCAAAAAGAGTAGAGCACTGGAAGAAATACATGTCTAGGCACTAGAAGCTGGAAACTGCACAGCAGAGCTAGGTTTATGTTTTCTTAAAACTTACCTGCCTCCTCCTAGAAAGGATTCATTTACTTCAGTAAGTTAATGGGCTGCAGGGTACATTGGGAATTGTAGTTTTGCAGTGATTTATGCTCTGAAGATTAATAATCTTACAACCCTCAGAGGGAGAAAAAGAGAAGATGTTCTCAGACAAATTGCTATCTTGTATTTCAGAAATGTGCTTTGAGCACTGAGCATATCTTCAATTCAGTTTTTACCTTAGTACCCTTAGTAATTAGCAGTATTTTAAACATTGCTTGTCTCTCTCACTTCATCCCTCCTTAGTTTTCTGCAACTTTTTGGGGTTGTTCTAGAGATGTTTCATTTATAAGGCAGTTGTGTTTTTCAGAAAACTATTTTTGAAATAAAAAGCTTGAGGAAAAAATATTAAAAATGTCATTGGTTTTGTAACCATATCTACATGCACTGTGCAGATTGAACAAATAAGATACTAGCCTTTTATGTTTGAAGAGTCTTGGCAATACCCTAATAACAGTGTTTTAAAAATAACTTATGTAGTCTTTAACTCTCAGATAATTTTTGGCTTTTCTCTGCAAGTGGTTTCAGTAGCTTTTGTTATAAATTTGTTGAGTTTCTTAAATATTAGTTTTGGTTTAGCCACTGAAGTAAGTTATTACTCAAGAGCTTAAGTAGGCTGAACACCCTTCTTACTAGTAAGAAGGTGACCATCTTCCTTCTTCACCCATTACTTCTCTGCATGTACACCAGGGAGCTACAGAGGTTTTCATGGCTCACTGAAGAACTACAAATTCTTTATTGTTTCTATGCTTTTAACACATACTTAAAAGTGGCTAAGAATACATAGAAGTACTTAGAAAAATGTAACTTCAGGCTGGTTGGCTGAACCAAAAACTCTTCTTGCCTTATTTATTTTTCCTAACACCTTTCACATCCCTCAAGGCACGTTATGACTTTGAAAACATGATTATATATGTGCATTGACTACCCAAGTGCTTAAAAAAACTACAGTATGCTAGACACGTTACAACATATTTGGAAGAAAGGAATTCGGAAAAAATACTTAGCAAACTAAATTGGTAGGAAATGATAAACAGACAAAATGTAATTCCATATAGGGAGAGTTTTTTCCAAAGAGTTGAGAGTAGGTGGTGGGCTTCATTGCTCTGCCATAGATTTGAACAGAAGGTTTAATATGCAGTCTCTACTGAGGTAATAATATCTGTCAGCTTCACTGATATATTTTATGCATTATTGTGAATTACTTAAGCATTTTCAGATGAAGGGCTAATTACTAACAAAATTCAGTAAAAATATCTGTGTTAAGTATAGATGTGTATGTATGTATTTAATGTCTTCGATGTTGGAGTGATTTTTTTACGCTTCTGAGATTCTCTTACGCTTTTTCTGCTTTGCATGATGCAAAATACAGTGTGCATCAATCACATTGCTGTTATATGGCACTTAGCTGGTGTTACAAATCTGACTCAGACTTGGGCAACTTTGGGAAACAGTTTTCTTAGTTCTGGGTGGCTTTCTGTTCCTTGCAGCACATTGATTCCAGTTGGATCTCCTGCTTTCCTTTGGGTCAGTCCAGTACGTTCCTAATTTTCATGAAGCCTAGCAGTGTTTTGCTGAATGGGTGGGAGACTTTTGGGGTCTTTTTTGTTGGGAAGGAAGGGAGAAGCCTTAGTTTTCTGCAGGTTGAGTGTGCTAAAATGGCTCGGCTCATGGCTAGGCTGGTGCCAAATCCATGCAAAAAAAAATTTGGGAGTATGTGCCAGGAGGATAGAGACGAGGTGAATCTCTGGCACTTGGTAGTTAGATCAACTTGTTTTATTCCATTGCCACAGTCAGAATAACTTAAAAATAAGACATAATTGGGTAATTAAGGCTCATGTCATTGAGCAAGGCACCTTGATGGCTGCAACTGGGTCTGCCAAAACTGTGTGGTAATGCTTTATGCTCTTCTGCCCAACAATCCTATTCTGGACCTAATAAATGTTTAAAAGGAATTGATAAGTTTCCATTATTTTCTCCTAGTTTTACAGGACAGATTTTGTCAAGAAGCTTTGTCTGACTTCTCAAACTTCTCATTTATTCAGAAGGATGATAAAAAGCATTCAGGTTGGCATTTCTAATGGGCTAGTAAAATTTTTTCTTGTTTTTTAAAAGAAAATGTGCTGTCAGTGCACTCTTCATGAATTTGTTCTCTGTGCCAGAGAGCCACTCACCAAAATGCTGTCTGCTCCATGCAGCTGTTTGAAATGTTTTTTGTTCTCCTTAGTTCTGGTAGAGAAGAACCTGTGCAACACTGGTAGCAAAGGTAAATAACAAGACTAAAAGACTGTGATAGTTGGCCCTCTTGCTGCTGGTCTCATAGCTTTGTAGTTGCTTTTCTACATGGAAAAGAAAAATTGCAGAAGTCACTCTAATGACATGGATCTGCTACCAAAATATGATTGCTCCTCTGGGTATAACAGCAATAGGCAAACACAGAATCTTTTAATTAAATTCATGTATCTATTAATTTTCTTCTAATATGTTACATACACTGGAATCTAAGTTCCTTAAGACTGTTTGGAAAGCTTACTTTTTTCTTCACATTTCCTAAATAATCTTAACAATCTAAACATCAGGCAGACTGTTATTTGACATGAATTCGTTGTTATATTCCAGATCTGCCTTGGATTTTGGCAGAATTTATTTCATAAAATCTCCTTTTTCTTATTTCTCTTACTTTTTAAATGGCACCACATCAAATGTTGTCCAAAATCTGACTCACTGCTGAAATAAGGCTTTAAAAAAGACAGATGGAGAAAGCAAATGTTGTTAAAAATTTTGTCTGAAGTACTGTAGCTTTGCTAATAGTCACTTTTAAATTCTAATGGCTGTACAGAGTTCGATTTGTTTTACATTTACTTTTTGTTCTTCATGGTTTCTTACTTGTACAAAACTATTGTTTTGGCTATACTAAAACCATTATACTCTCATGCAGTTTTACAGTTGAGAAATATAAAGGGAGGTTCTGTCTTGCAGGAGAATAGACTAACTTTCTTCTTCAAATATATTCTCTACTAGAATTGTTCCTTTTTTAATTCGCTTTTTTCAAACTGTAAGCCTATATAATTGTTTACTGAAGTTTGTGGATATCTAAAAAGAGATACAAAAATTCTTAAATACAGCATCTCATAGATGTACACAGCACAGTTTCTATTAAATTGACAATACTGTGGGGAAAAATACGATTGAGTTTTTATGTGTGTGTGTATGAAACTGGTAAGGCTTTTGTTCTTGCAAATTGTTTATTAGTTTCTCCAAATCTGTACATAGCTGTCTTCTTCTATTGATTTTTAAAGGGAAGACAGTAGAATTTTTCTTTTAACTGCTCAGATAGTGTTTTCAATCAGGGATATTTCTCAACTGTGATGTCCTTTTCAATTATAAAATAGTATTTGCCTTTTATAGCTGAGTATTAAATAAATTTTAAAATAGGATCAGCATGACTGAAATAAGATCTTTTTGTCAAGATTAATGTGTGTGCATACAGAAATACTACATTTCTGAGTATGGCAAATAATACGTCAAATCTGAGCCACAAAATAGGAATGTAGATGAATCCTTGCAGTGCATGTATTTTATTGCTACTTTACCAGTGATTTTTCTTTCATGCAGATTGACATAAAGACAAATATGTACTTTCCTTTAGATATTAAACCCACTATCTCACCTGTGAGGGATTTTAAAATTATATCCCTTTAAAAGAGAATACATCAATCTACAAAAAGTTGCATCTTCAAGACAAGGTCTTTCTTATTTCTCTATTCCTGTGTGCATTCAGAAAGAAAGAGAAAGCTACAGGATTTAAGTCAATCTGAAGATTGCATCAAATGCTGGGAGTCCTCTAATTTTGCTTTAAAGTTATGTAGTATATTGACATGTTTTTGCACTCTTTCAGCATAGACTAAAGAGGCATTTGTTTTGTGAGTATCTGTTCAACAAGTTTTTTTAAGGACCTACATCAAAGGATATTACCACAAATTTAAAAGGATGTAGAGGTTTCTATGGCACCATAAACAATATAACAAATAATTTGTTGTAGAATCAACAAATTATTCTACAACAATTCTTCTAAAATTGGGTCTTTGGGGTGGGGAGAAATGTTTAATCTGCGGATATACTTGGTAGTTCTTAATGGTAATTAGTAGCTATTGAAGTAAGAATTTAGGTAGAGCATTAATTAAAGTAATCCCATCCAAGCCTTGCAATAATAGGCACTGACTGCCATCTATCCATGTGGGATTTTTAATAAGATTTATCAAACCATCATTAGCTTTCTGCCTAGCCTGTATTTTCAGTGCAGTTTTACATCTGAATACCCTAAACCTTCCTCCATATGGGTGATGGCCTAAGACTTGTCTTCCTGCGGGACTTTGGCGTTTATCTCGCTGGCTCTGTAAGCAGAAATACAGAGTATTTTTCTGAGTATACCCTAAATCTAGAAACAGCTTTATAACTGTTTGGAAAAAAATACATTTGAAGGATGGGCATCATTGCCTTGTTAACGCGCTTCCCTCTGTCCATCCCCTGTCCCATCATTGTCTTTGTGTCGCTTTATTAAGTATTATTGGTCATCCATTGAAAAAGCACTGAAGAGGCAATGAATTTAGACATGACTTTTTTTGTGTCTTCTTTCAATTAGGTAAAAGATGAGGACAGCTGTTCATTCTTATGGCTGCTCATAGCTCTTACCATTTCCATCCATTACACAACTTGGGTCGGGGTGGAATGGATGCAAACACTTGGATGAGGTCCTTGAAACTTAAAAAGAAAGTCTCCTGTTTCTCCTGTATGAAGTTCTGATTGGCAAGTGTTCAGTGAGCCATATTTATTTACTGTAGTCTTGTTTGGTTGGGGGTTCAGATGATATTCATGCAGGGGCTTTGCTGCACCTGGGTGGGAGAAGCAATAGCTTGTGAGGCTTCATTCCCCTTGGAGCTTGGGATTCAACTGAAATCTCATCTTTGAAAAACCCCTGAGCTGTTGCAGCCCAAACATTGACCATTAAGCCTATGTTACTTTCTGAGCTGAAAATATTTTCATCAGTGTTGTTCAAGTCTTTGGTGCTTTTGGTTTCAGAGCAATTTTAAAAGAGGATACCAGTAGATTAAGTATTGTGACTGTATTTTCATTAATTTTATGAGAATGATTTGTTCATTTTATTGATGTCAAGTTGCTTATATTCTAGAGAAATGGAGTTAGAAAAGACCTGTTAGTGTCCTGGAGCTCTATAGATGGGTACAGCATTTTTCTTGTTAAAATTACCTTAGATTCCAATAAGATCATGTTCCACTGTTACTCAGTTTGTGTCTGCCTACAGGTTTACATGAACACTACATTAAGCAGACTGTAACACAATGTATAAATTTTAACTCAGTATGCTTGTCTTTGTTCTAAGTCTGTTGTAAGTCCATGTAAATTTCATCTATATGAAGTGCTTATTAATTTCCACGTTACCAAAAAAGGATGGTGTATTGCACTGTAAGCTGCAGGCTGTTGGAAAATGTAGTAAGGGTAGTTTTCTACTGATGAATTTTTGTCATAGTTAAAGTATCCTCAAAAGAAAATCAGTTTCAAAAGAAATACTTGATGGGAATTTGAAATGTTCTGTTTCTCCCCCCCACCCTGAATACTGTTTTTCTTTTCATTCACTTTTTTTTTTCCAGTTGTAAGTTATAAATTGTATGTTCTTGGCAGTTATAGTCAAATCTAAATATTCAGATTTTGTAACTTACTTCAGTTTTCTGTTTTGACAGACTTTTTTTCTTTTTCTGTGTGTTTATGTAATAATGCTTTCATTCTGAGTGGAAAACTTCTGGTTAAAAACTACTTTTAATAATTTCTTCCATGCTTTAGTGTCCTGTATATTATTCAAAACAAAACAACAAAACAAAAAACAAAACAACTCCCTCAGGAGTTTTCACATATCCATATCAGACAGTGAAATATTCATCCTTTTAACTAAAAATTTCAACTTCTAAGGAAAATGTGGTTTTCACATTTCTTTTATTTTGAAATGTCATAGACATCAATTTTATTTTTCTCCCTCTGTCCTGCACTTTGCTGAGCTCTGAAGATCCTATTAATCTTCAGCCTCACTCTCCCCGTTCTTAAGCTTTTTTGAAAGCTCCTGCTTTTTTGAATTGGGAATTCTGTCTCAGTTTGCCAACTTCCCTCAGCATGGTAGGGTGGGGAGAGATAATGGCAAGGGGGGAGATGCTCTGCCTATGGCTCAGAAGATTTCTCTCCCATTAGCTGTGCTGACTTCTTTTTCCTTGTAGGGCGGACTTTGATGGATCTTTTAATATGGGTATCATCTTCCAACACAGAACATGGGAATGGATTAGCCTAGAGGGTATGAGAGTCGTTCTCTAAGATAGAGAGGACATCAGTGACAATTCTGCTTCATATCTACTTTTCTTGTGTTTTGCCAGCACTGTTTTGTGTATGTATGGGGAGCTTTGAAACAGTTTTCTACTGTGAGATGTTAAAATAACTAAGGAGTACATTTCCTACTGTTTGATTCATTTCCTCTTCATCTTATGCTTTCAGGTGGCATACAGTTTTCTTATATAGAGAACAATTAGGGAGATATTTAACTGAATATGGGATTTTTCCTGAGTCAGACAGGCTTTCTTTCAGTATTTTGGTGTCTGTAGTCCTGAAATAAGTTCTTAGTAATTAACTAAAAAAAAAAAAAAAAAAAAAAAAAAAAAGGGAGGATACTAGTTGGATGTGCTCAGTTGAAAGGTATGTTAGAATGTGAAGTTCTCAGGCAAAGAAAATTCAGAAGTAAAAAGATAAACTGCTGGGATAAACTTTGGGGTGAAGTTTAACCTATAAACAGTTTTCTGGGATCTACCATGTGAAGCATGTGGAGATCTTGTAGCAGATGGTGATATGGTGCTGGAATTCTTAAGGAAAGAAACTGCTTTGTTGTTGTTTTTCCTAACAATTCACTAGTGTCCTAAAAATTTCCTAGCAATTCACTAGTGTCCTATTTGTTTTTGCCAGTAAAGTACAAATTCAACCACTTAAAGCATAAACAGTGTGTGGTTAAATAACTTTTAATAAAGATTATTACAGATTGCTGCTCTTGCAGCAATGGTTTTCCTCTTGGTCAGGAAGAGACTGTCAGTGACGTTTGAGCTGCAGTAATCAATCGATACCCTTGATCTAAGCAGCTATTTTGAATGTATGCCTGAAGATAATCCTCCCTCCTGGTCCTTTTGGTTTATTGATGGAGAATGTTGCAGAACCTAGTGAAGTCTCCAAAGTCTTCTGCATAGATGATAACATTAGCACTGAAAGGGTAAAAAGAATGAGAGCCAGAAAAACACAGTACAAACAGAAGAGAATCCTGGTATTATAAAATAAATCTAAAGAGACCACGTCTAGAGAGATCTGCAGAGTGAAAATAGAGCACAGAAAGACTGAGAAGAAAAACTCCCTTAAAGTCACTGAAAGGCACCATCTCTACCACTTCCTTGAGTTGTTTTGAGCTGCGGGGAGGCTGCAGCTGACTGGGTGCAGAGTGAGGGGCAGGGGTGAAGGTGCCTACCCCTCCTCACCTGAGAAGCTGCCTGTGTACAAGCAGGGTCTCTTAGAGAGCCTGAGTAAAGCTTGCTCTTTGCCTTTGCTTTTGCAAATCCTGCTGTGCAAAGGTGGTATGCCATCGTGGGGAACTTCTTGACTTGGACTGAAAATTGCTAATGCAATTCCTCCATCAGTTCCTCCTCCATTCAATTCCCTGAAGTCTGAACCTCTCCTGTGGACCGGTGATGTTGTGTGTGGTTTATGTGTTGCTCCATCACATTGTACAGAGAGGGAACACCTGTGTCTTATTCAGTGTTTGGTAATTTATGTGACTTGAGTTTGGTTTTTTCATAAAAGAAAATTTCAAGGCATGGTGATTTGCTAGTTGAAATCAGCCCCATGATCTCTTTTTGCATGCTCATCTGTAGTTCTTTGGGGGTTTTATTTGGATTTGTTGTTTTGTTTAGGTCCAAGTTGTTCAATATAATCTCTTTCCCCTTTGACAAGCCTGTCTGAAAGCACTTTTTTGTTAATATTACTGAAGTGTTTTACTACAGCAGTGGCGGTGATTACAAGACTACTATGTTTTGGCTAACAAATGCAATAAATGTGATGAAAATCCCCCTGTGTTTTACATTTCACTGCATAACATGTTTATATAACATGTTAAACACTTCTGTCTGAAGAACAGCTTTCCACAAAGGTAAAATGTATTTTCCATGGCACTTTTTTAGAAATTCTGTGGGAAAGAATAATTCCTGCTCCCTTCTCACTCCCCACATGTCTTAAGTCTACATTTCCCAGTGTTTTAAAAATACACATTTTCTTATTTTCCCGCCACACTTAGAAGTATAATTTTTCAACGTGTCTTTGAGTTTTATGAGGTGAGAGACTGTTACCTGGAAGACACGGTTTTCCCGATGCTGGGGACCTGGCAGAGGTGCTGGGTTGGAGCAGGCAGGTCCCTGCCTGAGCGCGCCATTGCACAAGCGCTAATTTGGCTTTTTGTATTCTTGTCCTGTCTGTTTGTGGTATTTAATGCTCTAACATCTCTCTGGTTGGGTGAACCCATATGTCATTCAAATGGGAACCTGTGCCTTGCCATTGGCCTGACAGCCGCTCAGCCGTGGAGCACAATGATAAAATTATGAAAACTGTGTCTCTGCTCATTGGACCCATGGAATTTACAAGCATTTCTCTTCTATGTGCCTAAATGCTGTGTTGCCATGCCTTGGCTAACACGGCAGATTTTTCTGGATTATAAGCCTTGTCAATAGTGTGAAACCTCACTTGTGTCTTTTTCTTCCTCTACCATGTTGGGGATTTTTTTCCTCTTCCTTTATTTGTAGATATGTGTTCCTCACAGACAAAATCAAAAGTCAGCTACTTTCTTTGATGGTTACAAAAATAAATATTTTGTTTATATCTTTAAAATAAAAGCAGAGACTTTTACCATAAGCAACATTTTGCTGCTGTTTGGTTCTGCCAATGTATTTAACAGTCAATATAAGAAATGTTATTTATATGCAGATTGTGTTTACTTCAGCATTATTTATAAAGCAATACTGTGTGATGGTAGTCATGTCTGTAAAGTCATGTTTTTCTTCATGTCTCCCTTTTTATGGTATGGTGCACATTACAGATACGTAAATGTTATTTGACATAAGGGAATAAAACTATTTTCAGCTCATGAAATAACCCTGTTAGTATAAACTTGAAAAGCTCTTTCTGTAAATCACTGCTGCTGAACTGATAGCACATTTCTGCTGTAGTGTCACCTTTCTCTTTAGTGTGTGGTTGAAATGTCATGGTAATAATCAATTCATCTTACAAAAGTCAGTGAAATACACTTGCTCGTACTTGGTCACGAAACCAAACCCTGCAATTCTAATGTATTAATAAGATATAATTTTGCTAAAACAGCCTTGGCTTCTATTTCTGTGTGTCTTACTTGCTTTATGTACCTTGTTACTGATGATGTTTAGAAACCTAAGACAAACTTCTCAGTAATTAAAATTATCAAGGTTGTCCTGCACTCGTATGAGAGAATTTACTGCGCTTTGTGCAGATGAAGGACGAATTTGCTATTGAAGAAGGAGTGTTGAATATCTAATGCAGTGTATATGTACTGAAATATCAGAGAAAGAGTCATTGCTAGGCTAATGATTGCTCATTTCTCTGATGGTGAATTTGGTAGTGCATCTGTGTGTGATTTTTTTTTCCCTTTTTTACTTACTGAATAAGCTTAACAGCAGGAAAAATGTAATGGAGGTATAGTTAGTGTAGCTTAAACTGGTTTTGGTTTTGTGTTTGGTTTTTTTAATAGTAGTATAGTCTTTTGCTTTAGACAAAACTAAAAAAAGATAGCTAAGAATGGCAGCAGGAAATATTGGTTCCTGATTAGTTTTCCAGTTAATCACAACTTTCTTTTATCACATGTTGTATGGAAGGAACCTTTCCTGACTACCATCATGAGACAGAAGATTGTGGAGATCCTTTTAATCTGACATATTGCAGAGCTTTTTCTGGGCTCTCTGCTCTCCTCTTTGGGCTTGCTGGCAATAGGAAAATTTTAAAACTGAAATCTTTATTTCCTCTTTCCAACAAAATTATGTGCTGCTTTGTGAATTGTAGGAGAAGCCAAATTCCTTGCCCCGGGGATATTGCAGTATAAATCCCTCAGTTCAATAGGTTGATGTGTGCATCACTGGTTACATTAGTAGCATTGGCCCTGTTAAGCTCCTTGGCACTACTCTTAAAATTAAAATTTTAAATTGCATAGTAGTTTGTAGAGTTGGAACGTGAATTACACATAATGGAAATAAATAGGATGTGGTTAAGAAAGATGTATAGAAGAGGCCCAAGATTTTGCTGAGTTTGTAGGGTTTCTTTGGAAATGTAAGCATTTCACCTGGGGCTGATTTCATGGTTTTATTTATAATATCAAATTTAATAAATTTTAAGACCCATAGAGCAAGTACTTTGAATTTGGGTATTCCATGAATTGAGCCATAATGTGCTTTGTAGGGCTGTGCAAAGCACTGCACTGCATTGTGTGTCTGCCCTGTTCATGTGCTGAATTTCTTTCCTACTCCTTTTACATTACTGCACTTGCGAGAATTTTCACTTGCTACTTGGAACAGAAGCTGAAAGGGATCTTTAGGAAAGCACAGTCAAGTAGACATAATAAATTTTGAAAGGCATAAAAACCTACCTCCCAATTGAGGGAGGTAAAGATTTACAGTACATCATAGAAATACTTTTTTTCTGAGAGAGCAAAAATCTTCCTACTTGGCAAAGCTTTTCTTGCTGAAAGGCAGTGGAAAAGCCACTTGCAGTGTAACAAGTTGTTTTCTTTTTGACTTGAAGATTAAATAATATTATTTTCAGATGAGGCAATGGAGGAGGCAGTGTTTTTAAAGAGAGGTGCTTGTCTAGGTTTTTGTTTCTGATGCACAGAATGGTTATACTGGTTGCTAATTATTTGATTACATGCCTTTTCTTCTGCAGAGATGTTGAGATACATTGCACTGAAGCAGCTGATGTTTCCTCAAGGGAGCAGATCCTCAATGAAGTGCTGCCCAGAAAGAAGAACAAACACTAGTGAAGCAAACTAGCATTTAGTTAAAGATAACATATATTAGCATATGCCTTATGGTGTGATGTTGTAGCTGTTTTTTTAAGTGTTCACAGTTGACAGTTTCCCTTAAAAGAAAAGAAGGCAAGACTCCCCAAACCCCATCAGTAACCCAGAATGTGAAAAAAAAATGTTTTCTAAAACTCCCAAATATTAGGCTAAATGGGATATATATCTTCAAGTTTGAAGACTGATTTTTCTATTAGATTGATAATTTAATGACATTCACCACATATGGAAGCTGTTGAGAGAATTGGATTATAAAGATTTGTAGATAGTTTTTAACAACATAGGCTATTAATTTATTTTACCTTTCTAACATTCCTGTTACTTTGAAATGTTTCTTTTTAAAGAGCTGTTATATTTTATCATAAAGCATTCCTGCTTTCACTGCAAAAGGGTATTTATTACTGCTTCTCTTCTAGGTGAAATGTGATGACATCATCTTTTCTCATCTGTTTTAAATGTAGCAAAAGGGATGGTTCTGCAAGCACACTGCTATATGTGAAGAGCAGAAGATACCAGGTGGACATCAGAAGTGTTTTGTAATGGGGTCCTGCCCATAAGAGACTTCCCTTTCTGTAATTTTGTATAGAAATTTACTTGTCTGAGTGCAAATCACTAATTTCACCTTTATAATCCCAAAGTAAGAGTTGATAATAGCTATTTATAGACCTTTGAAGGTATTTGTGGCTATTCTATTAGTGTGGGTTTTTTGGCTCTCCTTACTGTTTTGAATGTTGATCTCAGTTTAGAATCACAAATGTTTTACAGCTTCTTTAGCATACTAAATTTCTTCAAACATTCTGATCTTGGTGAGTAAATAGCAGTACTTGCCATAGTTCTTTATCTATTTCCTGTAAAATGAATTTTTTAAAAGTTTTGATAATTTGAAGTAAGAAGATTTAATTTAGTTTTGTCTCAACATGCAAGAAAAGCTGAGTAGAAGCTGAAGGACTATATCGAAAAAGCACCAATTGTTTCATTTTTTAAAAAATTTATTTATTGGTTGCTTTAAATTGGCAGTGCTCCTGTTCTTCTCCCATTCCTCTTCTCTGCTCAACCCCTACCCTGCAATTTCTGTGCTGAATGTTTAAACCAGAGGTCAGTTTGGGTCCATGTGTTATTTAAAATATGCTGCAAGTGACCTGCTAAATGGAACAACAGAATCAGCATAAAATGCAGAGACCATATTAGGGCTGGGAGAAGGGAAGTGCACAGAGGTTATCAATAAATACTCAAATCAAAGTGAGTTTACTCTATAGATGTATTTTTTCACAGTGAACTAACAGTGTTTTTTAGCTCCAGTCTTCTTCTCATCACAGAGTAATAATCCCAGTTAGTGCTGTTCCTGTTTTCTCCTTTTCTTTCTTCTAACTCCCATAGCACAGCTTTTTCAATCCAGCATTCACTGCACATGTTCCAGTCATGAGGTTACAAAGCTGACATTGCAGTCTCAGCAGAGGTTATCTCTTTAAAATTCCCTAAAATTCCCCTTTGGCACATCCAGTTTGGCAGCTGGGTTTCTGTAGGAAACTGATGGAGCCACCCCCTCCCCTTATGTCCTTTATAAAAATAGAAATCTATTAAACCTCTGGCCAGAAGGGCAGATGGGTAAGTACTCCCTCCAAAGCAGACAGTGCTGCTTCCTAAGCTTTTCTCCCTAGTTTTATACACTCCAAAAAATTTTTTTATATTATTCAGAGCCAATTAAGTAATGATAATACCTGGTTTTAAAATCAAAAAGCCTCCAGAACATGTGAACTCTGTGCTCTGGAAGGTATATACAGCTTCTGAGAAATACTGACCTATTGTTTGAAATATTTTAAATAGTTATGCAACGACAAAATCAGAAGCTTAGTTTGATCATAGAAGTTCATGCCTGAACAATGCTGTAGCTGAAGTACAACTGGTACACAGAGGAGGATTTGCCAAACCAAACAGGAGGTTAAAATACCTAACTACCAATATAGATAAGTGATCATTGCCCTAATAATATTCAAGAACTAATCTAAATGAGCATTACCCATTATTTTCATGCGAAGAATGTCCCTAAAATTCATTATATGTTTTTGCTTCTGGAAGGGAGAGAGAATTGTGTGTATATCCTCCTCCCTGTATCACTACTTTCCTTTGGCTGTCACTCTAGCTGAGAGCAGCAATGAATTATTTTCTGCTTAAAGTGGATTAAATTTTATGACAGAATTTGAGTGTCTTGAGTTTGAGGACGTGTGAAAACCCGGTGTCCTCCCTGAAAGTCAAGTAGAGGCTTCTTTTGTAGATTCACTTGGTAGTGCAGCAGGTTTCTCATGACACCTCTCCCTTAGAAGGGCTCTACATGGAGAGTTGGTAGTTGTTACTTTGCACATGGGATGCTTTTTTGGAAAGTGAGAATTGTGGATTTGGATTCATGAGATGAGGAGAGCCACGGAAAATCAAACGCAAAGAATCTGCAGTTCAACAGCAGCCAAAGCCAACCCAGCTGGTACATGAAGTGCCACTTACCTCTTGTCAATGATGGGTGCATCTGACCATGCTGAATTGTTTTGGTGTGCTAAGACAGCAGAAGGTTGCCCGTTGTCTTTCTGCCATTTGAGTGTGGCAGAACCCTTGGCAGAGAGTCAGGGAGAACCGACAGGTTGGCTAAAGTAGTGGAGCTTCTGCGGCAGCAGACAGATCAGCTTGCAGCTGTAGACCAGTTGTCTTGGTGCTTTTGCCTCTGGAGCATTATCCAAGACGTGATCAACCTGCACTTAGTCTTTCACGGTGCCTGCTGTCAGGAGACCTCTTCTTTCCACAGCTCCTCAGCTCGCAGAGGTGGGCACTGGGCAGCTGTGAGACAGGAACCCACACAGTGCATTGGATGAGTGGTTTGGGAGCATTTCTGCATAGCATGTATTTTCTAGAACAGCTTTTAAGGGCACCTTCCTGAAAACTTGTGGTTTTTCCATCACCCTTGGAAGAACTTGGCATTCTGTTGACCCTTCTAAAGAACTGCAACAGCAGCTAGAATTTTGTCTCATTCTGCTTGGTACCTGTGATCGCTCTTTGAGCTCACAAATAGGCTCATCTTATCTCTTTGCTGATAGTCAACAAACAGTGGCTGCATGCCCCTGACACCTGATCCTAAATCCCATATGAATTGCACAGAGCATTGTATTTTCTCAATGTAAGTTACTGTGTCTTGGTTTTACTGAGAAAAACATTTGCTAACATGGCCTCACCACGTAAGCATCTTTGAGTCAGCCTGAAGCCCTTTTCTTAGTATGTTTTTAAATGTAATGAATTGTCTACCTTCTTACGCTGTTTTTACCACTCATGAATTCCTCACCTATTATTTATTAAGAACTTGGTATGTGTTTGTCATGTGAAACAAGTTTGTCATCTTTTCTTTTGTGCTTGCTGGGACATCCCCCCACTTACCCCCTGCCACGAACACCACCAGTGGTTCTCATAAACTGTAACATGAAGGATATGGCAAGTTTATCACCAGTCTGAGTGAAAGAGTGTAATGCATTGTGTGAGCACCTGTAACCCATTTCAGTGCAAAGTCAGATGGGCTAACACAGATTTCCCTTCTTTACCACATGTGCAGAGAAATTTATTTATGTAACAAAAAACTGTTGACAGTCACCTCCTGCACTCTCTTTCTGAACAAACTGCTTCTTGAAAGTATTTTGTAAGAAGAGCAAAAGCAGAAGATGAATGTTCACCAAGTGTGTGTGTGGGGAGTTGCCGTTGACATGGGGCTGAAGTGAGGAAGGTGTAGGGTCCTCGCTTGTCTGTTGCAAGCATTCTTAATCACCTTTCCTTAATCACCTTTTCAAACAATCTGGAGGCTGGGCCTTTTGTGCTTACCTGGGACATATAACACAAAATCAAAACAGACTGTTCAGTTTCCCACTTGTCTCTAAGTTGTGGCAAAATGCACTGCACCAGATAGGTCCCACCATTCTTTACAGCTGGAGTATCCTAGAGGAAAAAAACCCCGAGGCTGACTGCTTGCTTTGTTTGTAGCTGAAAGATTTCTCCATAATGCAGCTGTCTTGTCAAAAGACACTCCTCAAGACTGTACAGTTTGGAGGTATTGAATGTTCCTCATGGATCCTTTAAAGTGTTTCAAAGTGCATAATTGGGGCACTTGAGCATAAAACTACAATTATACACTTGTGTGTTAATTTTGTGTACAGATAGATATTACTTCAGTCTGGACATAAATGAGAAGGAAACATTTTCTTGTGAGTGTAAGAATATGTTTTGTGAATGTTTAAACAAAATAGGTGTTCAGGATAATAGCCCAAAATATCCAGACCTGGGGAAGGGGGGCTTGAGCTTTCCAGAAAGGAAGGAGCCATGCGTGGATATACTGGAGATGCTTGGATGGTTTGAAAGAGTAGTAGGTATTATGAACATTAACAGATGGAACACAATATTTGAGTTAAATTTAGTTGCAATATTAATTTTAAAAAATTCTAGTAGTTTTGTAGAATGAATGTATGAATTTGGTGATTGATTCTTCATAGGTTTTAAGTTGGCTATTTTCAATTAAGCAAAACAGGGAATTTTTGATAAGTGATCCTAGGATGTTAAAGGTTCTCGTTTGTTTTTCTGTTGCATTTTGAATATAATGTTACATGAATTGGATTAACTGTATCCAGATACTTATATTTAGCAGATGTTTCTAAAACTTACTTTTGGAAACTGATATGAGGAATAATTTACAATAATCATCTTATTTTGAGTATAATAAAACTGTAATTATTTTTAAAATTATGATGTGCTATATAGTTTCAGCTATGAATTTATAAGATAGATGTCTTTGATGTTTCTGTCAGGGTTCTTTTGATGTTTTCCAGTGCTAAGTAATAGGTCAAATTAAATAATAGAAATGGAATAAATCAAATAATCTGAACTCTGCATCTACAAGGAATGATTTGAAAGTTTTCTTTTAAAAATACTTGCAGGAATATTTAAAAGCACAGCTGTTATGTAAGAACTCCTATTTAAGAGGCTGACTTGGTTCTTACCGGTTCCCAGTAGGAAAAAGGAAAGAAAAGCCATCACAGAAAAGATTTACATCTTCCCTTTTTTACAAATTGTTTTGGCTGGTTGGTTTTGATTTTATTGGTAGTACACTTTGGTCAAATTCATCTAAAGAAGGGTTTCTGATAGGAGTAGCTCTGTATTTCTTGTTTTTCTAACCCAGCAGAAGTACCCTCAAAAGAATATTGAGGAACTGTGCCATAGGAATGGGATCCTGATCTTAGGCAGTTAATGCTATGCTGCAGGATAATAAATTATCTTGGATGGGTAGAGATGTAATCAAATTTTCTTACCGTTAGTTCAGCCAGTCGTTCTCTTTGCCTCAGGATTCCTTGCTGTGGGGAATTTTTAGTGTCCAGATGAAAAGCGTGATTTTGATCCTGCTATAATAGAAGAAACTAGTAGAATTTGGACTGTACAAATGACTAGATTTACGACAGATATTGCTGAACCTAAATGAAAGATATTGGAGGTCATCCCTTTTTCTTTGTGTGTTGACTGACCTCCTGTGCTGTGGACACTACTTAGGGATTCAAATCTATAATGCGAACACAAAGAGCTGTAAATCTGTTCTGTCATTGCAAGTTTTTCTTGATTAAAAGGGTGATATCCCATAGCACAATGAAGGACAGAAGATGACTTGCTGGTCTGCTGTTTGTGGGAGTTAACTCAAAAGTGGTGACATTGTCAAAGGTATCTGGGCCAAAGCCAGAGGAGTTCTCTGTTGAAGACCAGGGTGCAGCCCTTGGCAGAAAACTTTGTACTAAGACACTGCTAAGCTGAAGTATAGCATCGTATTAAAGATCATCAAATTCCAACCACCCTGCCGTGGGCAGGGACACCTTCCATCAGACCAGGTTGCTCAAAGCCCCATTCAACACTTCCAGGGATGGAGCATCCACAAATTCTCTGGGCAACCTGTTCCAGTGCTTCACCATCCTCAAAGTAAAGAATTCCTTCCTGATACCTAATCTAGACCTGCCTTCTTTCAGTTTGAAGCCATACCCTGTTATCCTGTCACTACATGCCATTGTACAAAAGCCCTCTGCAGCTCTCTTTTAGAGTCCCTTTACGTACTGGCAGACTGCTATTTGGTCTCCCTGGAGCCCTCTCTTCTCCGAGCTGAACAGTCCCAGCTCTCTTACCCTTCTTCATAGTACAGATGCATTTAATCATCTTTGTGGCCCTTTGTTGAACTCTCTCCAAAATGTCCATGTCTCCTTTGTACTGGGGAGCCCAGAGCTGGACAGAGTCCTCCAGAGTAGAGCGGAAGCACCTCTCTGGACCTGCTCTCAGTGCTTTGTCTATTGCAGCCCAGGATACCATTAGCTGTCTTTGTGGGAAGGGCACATTGCTGGCTCATGTTCACCTTAGTGTCCACCAGGACCTTCAGGTCCTCCTCTGCCAAGGTGTTTTCCAGCTGGGTGGCCTCCACTGTATATTGGTGCCTGGGTTGTCCTTCCATAAGTGCAGGATAGCAATAAAGGAAGAAAAGCAGCTGTCAGGGAAAGAGGGTGTGCACTGGAAGGGTCTGTGAAGCCCTTTGTGGAACTGGACAAATTTAGATGGAAAGAAGAGAAAAGCTTAGCTTGCTTAAGACTGCATGGCGTTCCTCCCTGTGGAAGATCTTTTATATTCTTCTTCTGCTGTTTTAAGAGATATGGTGAAGAGCTCTGAATGATTTCAAATTATTTAGTTCTGAAAGCCATTGAGTTTAGGAATGGTAAAGACAGTATTCATCAAGATTGGTATCTTTGGAGAAGAGCATGAATTAATTAAAAAGCACCCTTTTCTCTCGAAAAACTGGAAAAAAGAAAACTCAAGGGTGTGCAAGATGCAAGGGAAGCAGTGATAAACAGGGTGTGTGCACATTCTGCCTTTTCTCACTACTGAGATTAAAGAATGTTTGCGATTTTTCCTCCTTCCAAGACTATGTGCCAGAAGAAATGTAGAGTGAAAGCTATTTTACTGAGGGATTTTTCAGTCTCCAGTAGTTAAGTGTTAGGGGTCTCTCTGTGTATAAAGGCATAAAACTGGAGGATTATTCATGCGACGGGATTACCTGCTATTCAAATTCAACGCATACCTCCCATTTGTGTTCCCTGCTTTAGAAGGTTTGAATGGCATTGCAGAATTTGTCTGAAGAAATATGTTTCTCTGTATTTTTTCGACCATCTTTATTTTAATCACCATTTAAGAAATAGTGGTCAAAATTGTTACAAATTTCCTGGAAAATAAATGGCAACTAGAGGTTTTGGGGATCAAATATCACTATTTATTCCATTCATGGATGCTCAAGAAGTGCCCTGTAATAAATTATTTGTAATATGATTAAAAATTAGTTAAATATAGGCTTTTGCATTTTTCTGTAATGGCTGGCATTTCCTAGGTGAATTTCATGCTACTCACACAGTAAGAGGTGGGGTTTCCTACAAGGTTTTTACTGAAGCCACAATCATTAGAAACATCAGAGATCAGTTGTGATGTGCTTTTCCTTATGTTGGTTTGTAAAGTGGAAACCTATTACTTCAGCAGATTACATGATCCCTTTTAATTCTTTTGATCACTTTTTTTTTTAAAAAAAGGAAGGAAGGCAGAGTATAAGAATAGCTATCTTACCTGACTCATCACTTGAGAGTGTGTGTGTGTAGGCACTATGATTTCTCTCTATTTGTAATGCAGTGTATCAAAATAGCACTTCTAAAAACAATTCTGTTGCAAATTTTTAGTCTTCTCTATAGTGTTGGTCTGAGAGCATAGATACAGCAATGTAGAAATCTCTTACTGGAGATTATCATATTTTCATCCCTAACTTGCAGAATGGACCAAATGTTGCATTAATTCAAGCTGTAATGCACTGTGCGAATCAACACTATTGTAGGAAAAAATGCTTCCTTTTATTTGTAGACTCAGCTGTTTACCTCTCCCTTGAAACTAATTTTAGCTCACCTGAAACATGCAAATTTTTAATTTTTGTTTGTTTGTTGTTTTTAGGGAAAGGTGGGAGTGGGAGTTGGTTGTGATATTGGCATAGATTTAGCATTTACAGCAGAGGTAGTTTTCATCAATTTCTGACAGGGGAATCAAAGTGTTCTTTTTTGGAAGGAGAGATATTGCTTTCCCGTATAAATGATTGACTATTTTGTGGCAGTAGTCTTTATTTATTTGGCTCTCATCATGAAGAATAGCAAACTTATTCAAAATCTCTGTACATCAAAAATATGTCAATACATAAAACATAAGTACTATTCCATACTACAATCTATGCAAAAAACTATGTTAATAAGATGTGAAGGTTGCGCAGCTGAGAAGTCAGAAAACATAAATGATAAGATTCTAGCAGCCACAGTAACTAAGCCACATTTCACATCCTCCGTATTTTATGAAATGCCTTTGACAACATAAATCAGAAAGAGAAGGTGCTATATATGTGTAACATGGCTCAGTTAATGTTGCTTTTGGAACTTTAACATCTGTATTTTCTGACTGGAGAGTTCCTTAATCATGTAATCTTAGAAGATTTCTTACACTTTTTTTTTTTGGTAGGTTGGTTTGGGGCTTTTCTAGGAGAGGAAAATTGCCTGTATTAATACTTGGTTAGCTCTTGTTTTGATTTAAGCTAGAGTAAAAGGCAGTATGTAGAGAGCACCTTATGACAGGTACATATGTGATGCCGTATACATTGCACTGACAAGTGGTGTAGTTGTGCTGCCGTGTACTTCTTGGGGAAAAGAGGATTACAGGCATGTGTGTAAGTCCTGTCCTTTCTGTAGCACTGGGTATGACTGCATTGCAGACTGGCAGACTGCAGTGTCTTGTGAAGACAGTTAAGCTACCTTTTTTAATGAACTGGCTTGTGTACAAGAAGCAGTCTGGCTACAAGAGCGTGGATCTCCCTTTGACCTAATTCACCCTTCTGTGGAGCACGGAAAATTAGCTGAGCACAGCTTTTGGTGTAGGCTCCTGCCAGTATCTGAGTTAGTTTGCAGATCTGTGTGCTGCACTGCAGTCTTCAACATAGGCATGCATTTAATGACTCTGCAAAATCCACTACCTTGCAAGTTTTGGAATGGGGATTATTGTTCTGCGACACAGAAACATGCTTTTTATGCCTTTGCTTCCATGCTCTGGGTCACAGGGTGGACCAGTATCAGGCCTAGTGTTAATATTTTAAAGGCTCTTAATAAGATGTTAAAGTTCATACTTCAGTGTAAAGGCAAGCAGTGTAGGAAAGACAGTAACACAGGTGAACATTGCAACCAATGTATTGTCAAAAGGTCAAAGCTAAGTGATAAGAAGTAATAGAATTTATAGAATATATGAATAAAATTCCGTAGCATCAGGATTTCAGATCTACCTCTGATTAATAGCCTTGACATTAACACCCAGCTTTCTACTTGGTTTCCTCTTAGAGTTTTTCCTTTTTTGTCATTCAGTGAGAAGGATTTTTAGCCTTCATTAAGATTGTGTGCACAAGCATGCTGGGGTTGAACATGTTGATTTGAGACAGGAGACCATGCTGCCCTGTGACAGAATATTCTACTGAACATGTGCCAGAGGATTTCCTTATGCTGTATAAGCATATTATATTTTTCTCCTTCCTATAATTCAGCTAAGCATACAGAGGAAGACCTGGGATTATGTGAATTTGAAAGTTTTTGATATGAAACAGACCTTTTTGTTAAGTGTGTGAAAGTCAGGGAGTTAGTTTCCTATTACAGCTTTCTCTTGGTAAGTATGGAGAAGTGCATGGTTTGAATGTTTGGAGGAAAATACTTAGGGTTTGGCAGAGGTCTGACTTTGGAAACCTAAAACTGAAGCAGAAGTTGTTTCGGAAATCACAAGTGTTTTATTTGAATGTTTGATAGGAACTGAGTGACATCTTTCTTTATAGTTATAACTGAATTGATCATTGTAAAATTAAAATAATTAGAATTAAACACTGTAGCCTTTTGTAAACTGAAGGAATGTGCTGTTTTACTCCTAGTGTAAAGTACCCAGGTAGTAGGGTTTTATTTTTCTGAGAATACCCCTCACTATACATTTTTAAATTCTAATTTCTATGTAATTACAGTGTTACAGATGCTAAGAAAGTGGAATGTTACTGATTATTATATTCCTCAGGATGGTACTTGTTTCACAATATTCTATCTCACTGTTCCTCAGCAAAGTTGGCCACTGTAGTGCCACTGTAGAACCAGGTAGTGCCATCCTTTCTTCTGAGTGGCACCCCTGCCCCTGAAGTTCAGTTTTTCTTCTGTCTGTAAGCCGGGCTTAATGCGGATCAGGTCAGACAGACCTGTTTTCCCCAGCTGTGGTCCACAGCTACCAGGTTGTGTTCTTGCCTTCCACAAGTGTCATCCAGGGAAATGGATATCCGATATCATGCCTCACTTTTTGGGCACCCAGTAGATTTCAGGGAGAAGCAGGGATGTAGCCAGGACTCTTCCCCTGTAGTGAGCATGTCATGGTATCTGATGTGTTTGAGTGGATCGCAGAGCGACTTCGCAGAGCTTTTTGTGATAGGGACTATGAAAAGCTTCTTCCATTATTGACTGGATTTAGCCATCAGGATGCTGTAAAAGGACAGTAGCTGCATATTGCTAGTACTATTAGTGTACCTATGCTAACACACTAATTTTGTTACATTTTAATTTAAAAAATTATTATAATGACTCTAATGCTGTCTAATGAGCCTTCTTCTTTGACATCAGTCATGGACTGCGCATGCAAAAATTGCGTGAAACTTCCATTTCTATCAAGGTATTACCTGGAAAAAGAATGCCTGCCACCAGGTCTCTTATTCAAACAAGAATTAAAGATAATGGGCTAAGTTATAGGTTTAGTTGGATTTTCCCCATCTCTTCATTTTGGCTGCCAATTTTGTTCCTTCTATTCTGATCTTTCCTTTGTTTGTGTTCAGAGTGGTGTAATCAGTTATGGTCAGTCATACTTCTCCCGGAATAATGCTGTTTATACTGTGCAAGTCAGATAGTAGTCCAAAGTAATTATTACAGTTTCTGTGCTTGCCTAGAAATAGATTCAAATTCAGGTCTGTTCTCTCTTCAGCTGTCCCCAGAACGTCTGCACTACCACAGGCATGATGAAGTTTGCTAAATTCTTGTCTCCTGCGTTGTGTGGCCACAAAAAATACGAGTCTGAGGGAGAAGGGGAGGGAGGGTTTATTTTATGAAGAAAGAGGATGCTTGGGTCATTCACTCCAAGCATTGTAAGTAATTGGCTTTAGATTTGTTTTGTTCTGGGGAGATTTTAATTAACCTTTTTTTTTTTTTTGTATGCTGTTTAATAAACATTTGTCCATAAGCAGTATCTTGTGATTCCCATCAGTAAAGCAGGATTAATTTGCATGTTGTTGTTTGTTATTTATTTAAATAGCCACAGCCATTATATGGAGTGTTCTGCTAAGGCAGTGATGATGAGTCTCTGCACTGAAGAGAAGAGCATCCAAACATATATGTAGCATTATGATTGTTACTGTATTTTAGGTGGTGGTGTTTGGTTATTTTTCTAAAACAGTTTGAATTGGGAGGATATGGAGGAAAATTCTAATGTAAGTAACTGATATATAAGATCAGAAGAATTGCCTGGTACGTTTTCTGAAACCAGTGTCTGAAAGCAGATTGCTTGGGGAAATATTTAAGAAAGTGGAGCAATCTCAGAGCTTTGGCAGTCAAGGTGTTATTGCCTCTTCAGGTTGCTTACATTTGTTACTAAGTATCTTGCAGAGCAAAGTTTCATTGTCTTCTCCAGAGACTCGACTATCTTTTGAAAAGGGTTGAGAAGGAAGTCATGGCTCTATCAGGGCAGATCAAGGATTCATGCAGCCCTGTATATCCTGCCTCCAGTGGAGGCTTTAATTGGATGCCTGGAGGAGAGTCAGAACAAAGCAAGCATGTGGTACTTCCCCCAGTACTCTTCAAGCCTCCAGCTATTTTCACTTCAGGGACTTCCTGAGCCAGATGTGGCTCTATAAATTTGGTAACCCTCAGAGGATGTCTCTTTTGTGAACTTGTCCAGTCTTTGCTTGAGCCCACGTAAACTTTCAGCTTTCAAAACATCAATTTGGCAAGGAGTTCTAAACATCTGCTACCTCTGTGACTAGAAAACCTGTTTCCCTCTTGTTTTGAAATTTGCTTCTGCTATTGAATGCATCCTAATTGTTGGACAAGATGCTTTTGTAGCTTTCCACCATGTTCCTACTTCCTGGTGTCTTTTCCATCCTCAAAGGATTATAGGTGCTTTTTATGGAAACTGTTCTATACCTATGATGATTCTTGTTGTATTTCCCTGAACCTTTTTGTCTGACCCTTCCTAGTAAGTCCAAGAAGTCAGTAGAGAGTGATTTTCTTTTGCTGTGTTGATGTTTCCTAAATCTCATCTTCATTCTTCTCTGTCTTGATTTATCCAGAACAGTTATCAGCGTTACATAGTCTTAAATTACTCAAATCTCTGACTATTCTTTTTCAGCCATACTGCAATTCTCACACACCACGGCAGCTCCAATTTAGAGGCTGTATATGGTCATTAGTAATTCAGCTTTTTAAATTTGATTAGACCTCTGGAGTGATACTTTATGGTCCCTAGCCACTTCTGACTGTTCATTTGTCACTTTATTCCATGAAAAGTTCTATCAGATTCAGAGATATTTATCAAGTCCCTCATAAAGGACTCCAGCATGGGAACACTCCAAGATTTTTCCACAGTACACACTAGAGCCAAAGATTTTGTTAAGCTTCTCTGTGATGGTGTTGTGCTCTCTATCTCCCCTTATACCTTCATCATCATTTGTCATTTCAGACTCTGGCAGACCTCCTACTTCTGATGTGTTTGAAGAAATGAATCATTACTCATTTGATTTCCCTTTTCTAGCTGTTCCAACAGTTCTTTCTGGCCTGTCTTATTATATTTGAAGTGGCAGAGTTTACGGTCTTTTCTGTTTTACTCATTTGGACCTGGCGCTGGCTTATTGAAGGGGATTGCCTTTTTGCCTCTAGAAAGCTGCAGTGAGCCTTGCTGGTGTCCCTTTGCTCTTATCAAATATTTCTGAATGGGTGGTGAATATTGTTTCTGTGCTTTCCATGTGGTTATTGTTAAACAGCTTTGATGCTGCCAGTCAGATTTCATTTCTCATAGCTGTCTGAGATTCCTTTTAACAAGCTTTCTCATTTTTTGTGTAGTTACACTTTTTGAAGTTAAGCGCGACAGTAGGAGATTCCTTGGGTTTGATTGTTCCTGTAGGGATGCTCAATTTAACTCCTTTATGGTCACTGATGCACAGTGGTTCTGCAGCTGCAGGATGCAGTAGTAGATGATCCTTGCTGCTCTGGACTGAGCCAAAGGCAGTGGCTCCTCATGCAGGTTCCATAACCAGCAGTTCCATGGAACAACCTTTGAGAGTTATCTGATACTGTGGTCTCAGCTTTGTAGTCTGCTTACTCAGTCTGTCTGGGAGGAGTTGAAATCTCCCCCTAATCAATCTTGTGGTGTGCCTTTTGCTGATCTTGCTAGTGTGCTGCTGTCAGCGTTGTAGTCTGGTCATGCATGGTGGTTCCAGCACTCAATCGTCTTTATCTGACCAAGCTCCAGACCTCTGCTGCTTGGTGAGGTGGAGTTTTATTTTGATTAGTTTTTAAATACTATGTAGCATATAATATTACTTCGTTATCAGCTGTCTTCTCCCTGAATTTGTATCCTAGGATGATGCCTACTAATCACCCCACAAATTTTTTCCTTTCTGCCGTATTTTTTATATAATTACTATTCGTGCTTTTGTTTGCTATATGATGTTCCAGTGATCCAGTCCACCCCTCTTTGTGTAGAAGTCCATGTATTGTTAGAATTTCTTATTGCCACTCTATTTACTCTGCAGTCACTGCATGTCCATTTTTCATTCTTTGATTCTTCTCAGCATCTTCACTTGATGTCCCAGAATCTCCATGTCTTCATTTGACATAGCAATACCATGCTTTTTAACCATGTGTTCTTCTAATCCCCTCTTCATTTTAAAATTTCATTTTCTTGTGCTTTATGTGCCAGTGACCTGGCTCCTATGTTCAGTTGAACTCCAGCTCTCCTGTACAAGTATCTTTATTCTAGAAATATTCTGGTTGCTCATGCATCTGATCTTTTGCTTTGTTACCATCTGGTCAATTGGGCATTCAAGTTCTCTCTTTTTTTTTTTTTCTTTCTTTCTAGCTGCCCATATTTTGCTGTCTTGGTATCTTCCTTTTCTTCCTGGTGTAACTGGAACCCAGATGGACCACAGCATAGGTTTCTCCTCAGCATTTCACAGGAACCAGTCCAGGCTCTGTGACCTTTGCAGATGATGGGCAAATCACCGTGTGGTCTTCTGTCAGATCCCAGACTCCAGCTGTCTGTTTGCCTGATGATATTCCAACCCACCCTTTTTAGTTTGCATTATAAAGGCCTCATTTATGCATCACTGGGGAGAGGGTATTTGTCAGAAAGGGTTGCTTTGGTCACAGAAACATTCAACCGCCTGTGAAATGATGGGAAATGAAATGGAAGCAAAGGCAAAGAGAGCGAGTGCAGGAGTGGGGTTACAGTGCTGACCTTAGGAGTTACCAAGAGGTAGGACTACCAACTTCTGGCGGAAGTAATAGGAGCAGATCGAGTTGTGATAACAAAAACAGCCTAAGCAGGTGTTTAAATTTAATGTTGTACTATTATTATTATTATTATTATTATTATTATTATTATTATTATTATTACCTAGCAAATACTGTTGAATGAATGTAGTGAATTAACTTTAGGTAGAACAGGTGTTTGCTTGTTGAATAAACAGACTTATCGTTGTATGAGAAACTCAGTGGGAATAGTTCAGAGATCAAAGCATTTCGGATGTGCTCAGGTATTTGAGACACTTGCTTAGGGTGGGGATGTGCAGGACCAATGGGAGCTCCATTCTAGAACAGAGAAGTCATGTGCTGCATCTGAAATGGTACTAAAATTTGGGGAAAAGCATGGGTACCTAAAATCAAGGAAATCTGGGCGCAATATCAGGAGTCCATTGAAAGTGTGCTCTTTCAAATACCTCAAGAAAATGTCAGTGTCTATTGATACAAGGCTTACAGACTAAATCAATGCAGAAAATTTCTCTGACACTGTAATTGACTTGGTTTTGGTTCTAATAGATTTTCAGTGTGTGCAGGTTCTCAGTACATACTACATGTTCCAACTGGTGTTATTTTGTTTTGTTGTTATTTTTTTAAAAAGTATATCTTAGTAGGGGGGAGAAAACTAAGAGAGATTGAACTTGACAAAACCAAAATCTTGTCAAACCCCAAGACTAAGGCTTAAATGCAAACAATAACACCCTAAGGATTGTGGGCAAAACATTAAGTAAAAATTAGCACCTGATTGCTCCAAAAAAAAAAAAACAAACCAAAAAACCAGCAAAAGGCATTTCTCTTTCAATGTCTGTTTAAGAGTAGTTGTGCCTTCTTTCCACAATTCAACTTTTGGGTCAGCACATTAGAATGATTCCTCTGTTGATTGGCCTCACTAGTGTGCCCGTAAGAGCAAATATTTCAAATAACTGCTGTGTTTTAAGGATGGGCATTACAGAACCGTGATGTTCAGAAGCATAGCATTTTCCCTAGAAGCTCCCCTGGAAAGAGTAACTATGCAGAGCACTTGGGCTTACTCCTTCTGCTAAGGCAAGAGGATCTAAGGGCTCCCATTAACTGCTGAGTGAAGGGGTCAGACCGCTGGGTCAGGTGTATAGCTGAGAATATCACTTCTGCTGAGGTTGCCATGCGGGTGGGACACAGCTTGATTTCATGTCCTGCTTCCACTCATGAATTTGCTTTGCTTGGCTCTTCCAACAGATCCCACCTCAGTATGGTCAGCAAGGTGTAAGTGGCTACTGCCAGCAGGGCCAGCAGCCGTACTACAACCAGCAGCCGCAGCCCCAGCACCTGCCACCCCAGGCACAGTATCTGTCGCAGGCCCAGCAGAGGTACCAGGCTCAGCAGGTAAGCACTGTCCTTCTCTACTGACAGGCACTCTGGGGCTGGAAGTGTAAAAGGAACCCGTGAGCAATGAGCAAAACTCACACCTCATATTTTCGAGGGAACGGTGTTAATTAAATAGCAATAATTAAACAATAAAGTGACCAAAATTAAATAAAGATGGAATCAGACCACATCTTTCTGAACGGTCTTCAGGATATATGCACTAATACATCTGCGCACATTTTCAGACTTTATGTCGTACCATGTCTTTAGAGTAAAGCCAGTGCAAATGTCCCAGCATCTGTGCTTTTAAAAACAACGTAACAACTTCTTGATGAGATGTCAGTGGATGCTGGAGTTTTAACTTGCTTTTGTGTTGTTGTTTCCTCACAAGACAGACATTGTTGAGAATTCCTGCATCTAGTATGGTCACTGCTGTTTTGGGTTTTTTGTGGAGGAAGGAGTTCAAGGCATTTTGGAGTTGCTTTGTCAAGGGAGCTACTTAAAAGATATTTTATGTATTATGGATATTACAGCTACTAATTTGAATGCTGTCAGTTTGCACATCCAGTTAGGGAAACCGCACAATCCATTATCCATTGCTGGTTTTGAATTGTGCTCTTTATATTAAGCATTAAAATTAACTTCAAATGATTCTGTTTTTAACAAAGATCAGAAGTGATAATGTATGGGTCTGGTTCCCAGAGCTGGAGAAACACTTGGATTTTAGATACTGAACAAAATGGATGTGCATAGCTGATGCAGCTGAACATGTAGACTCAGTTCTGTCTGCAGTCTCAGCTCTGTTAATCATGGAGAGGTGATCTGGAAATGGAAGGATGAAACTAAAGCATACTCACCATCCTGGGAAATTTAACAAAAGTGAGTTGCTCAAGACTGGATATTAGTGGAAGCATCAGCACTTGCTGCAAGTCACTGGGGAATTCTGTCAGGCACGGTTGATTAACATTTTGTGATTATGCTGGTGCAAAGAAATCTTAGCTTGAAATAAAAATAGTGCGTAAAATAAACTAACAAAAGATGCTGGAAGTGGCAATGATACTGGAGACTCCCCTCCTTTGACTTTAAAATAAAGCTATGATAATTCACTGTGTAATTACATGTTAATTTTTCTTCATCTACATTTTAAAATTCCATTGAGAATTAACTTTTTTCATTAAAATGCTGGATGGTTTATGAAATAGAATTCTTAATTGTATCTATGATATTCTTGTAAATGTCACCACATTCTGTCTTTTGGATTATATGCAACTGCAACTTTAAAGATTGCAGTTGTGTCTTTAAATTTAATTTTCTTCCTTTTTTACTTAGCCATTAAATGCTTGATTTCTCTATGACTTGAAAATACTGTTCATAAGCATCTTGGTAAAGTCTCAGCAGATAAAGACCTAGTAATATGGCCTATAAGATAGAAGAAACACTGCTGCTCTAGTGTCTACATATCACAGTATATGAAATTGAAATGGGTTTTTTGCTGCCTTGGACACCTTGTCATGTTATAAATATACTATCAGTTGAACGGATTGAATATTTTGGTTTAAAAAATATACAAAACATTCCAACTTTATAGGCCTTAAGAGTAACAAGGTACTGATTTATCTGTTGATATGTGTTCCAATTACATCATTTGCTATCATAGCTGGGAAAGAGAAGTGAGGTGAGAGGGATCATAGAAGGATGAAAGTAAAATTTGAGTAAAGCTTTCCATATATTTTGAATTTCTGAGAACTGGGATGAAGAGAAAGGCAGGGGCAGATTCACAGGTAAAAGATACCAGCCTTGATGTAGCCAAATTCCCTTTTTGAGGATTTGAACTGACACTGAAGGACAGTCAAAATCCAGGCTCCAAGGCATCTTAGGAAGGTCAGTAGGCATTTTTTTGCCACAGTCTGCAAGGTGAGATGATGCATTAGGTCCTCACCAATACAGCTTTGCAGTTGGTAGTCCTTTCTGTGAGAATTTTACCTGAATTCTTGATGGTTTATGAATGGCTGTAGTGGTCAGCCTCTTAAGTTTTGGACTCTGATCCCAGGTTCTGAATTATATGATAATTTCACTGTGTAATTGGAGTATTTGTGTGTAGATGGGACCATTTTGTATAAATAATAAGTAGTTCTAAAGCACCTTGGGGCTTGCTTCTTTTCTGATCTCCAGATCGGTTCCGTAGCTGCTCTTCCCCCTTTCTCAAGAAGAATCAGCAGGTGAACACTTCTTCTGTCATGTTTCTCTGTAAAACCTCACCACTGTGCACTTTCCCATTCTTTGAGAACTGCTCATCTAGAAAGCAATTCCTAACACAAGAAATTGAAGTTTATATTTCTGACACTTCAGCAGAAGTGTTATTTCTCTGCTGGTAATGCATAGTAGAATTACCATCAAGTGGTAACCAATGTGAAATACAAAAATTAATTCTAAACAAAAACCGAAAAAAGTTGGAAGCATATGTTAAATTCTGCTGCTGACAGAAAAAAATTACAAACTGTGCTTACTTAAGCATACATATCCCTGCTTATATGAGACTGATTATCTTGGAAAAATAAAGAATTATAATTTATTTGATTGACGTTTTAGCAAGAGAAATAGGAGTAGGTACTTGTTTAGTTTTAGGAGAGGTACCAGTTTGGGGATGTGGGTGAGAACAGAGCCAAACTCACCTCAGGGGCACAATGGAAGGTCAAGAAGCAACAGGGACACACTAAGAAAGGGGATGTTGCAACTCTCTAAAAGAAACAAACAAGCTCAAAAATTATAAACCCCCAGAAAATTCCAGAGAGACTACAATCTCCATCACTGGAGAAATTCAACTAGACAAAGCCCCCAAGCACCTTGTTCTTGCTAGGCTTGCTTTGAACTGGAGGTTTGACTATATGACCTCTCTCTGAAGGTCTCTTCGAATATATATGATTGTGTTGCTGTGACTTAAAACTGGCTTTACATTTTCTAAACACAATTTTAAAATCAACTGCAGAATCCAGTATTACCTGTTGCACCAGTTGGTGTATCTTTCTTATTTCTGCTCCTAAAAATATCAGTACATCCTGTTTATATAATCCTGTCAATTAGAAAACTGAGGTAGTTTCAGTCATACAATCTGTCATCCTTTCTGTCTGTCATCCTTAGTTTTGTTCTTTCTTTTCAGCTTGCAAATTAATTTCCTTTGTGTTTTCTATATTCTTCATTAACCTTTTTTTTTTGTCTTTCTATATTGATTTTGTGATGTGAATGTGATTGAATTGGTTTTGCTTCAGGAGGAAGAAGAGAATTGCTAGACTGGGGAAAGAAGGCTTCTCTAATTTGCCTTCTTTTCCTGTCTGTATTTTCTTTATTTCCCTTGTAGATTTATGTCAAGCTACTTGTTTTGGAGATTATAAAGCTGAAAATAGTGTTTATTCTGTCTGGATGATGGACTTTTTCTTGCCACCAGATTCCTTTTATGTAAAACCCCATAGTGTGATGATCTGGGTATTCTGTTATAGGGAGAAAAATGATGTGAAATTTCTTGCAGACGATGTTTTATTTTTGCTCTTTTAGACACATTGTGAGCGAGCTCCTGAGGTCAGGTATAACTCTGTGTTGTGCCTTAGAATTGGTGCTCATCTTCATTTCTCACATATTGTGGAAGTGTGAAGCCATTGCTGTTTTTCCTTGACTCATTTGAATTCAATATGCAATCTTGTCTTATAAAAGTAAACAGATAAAACAATTTCTGGGACTGTTCCAGTGACTTGTGACTTTCATTCTTCTAATAAGCATAGATGGGAAGGAGGAGAATGAGATTTATTTGAATGTTTGAACTGTTAAGTTGTTTAGATCTTTGTTAAATTGATTGCATGGTAGGCAGAAAGGGAGTTTCATAAGAGGTGATTTGATAGTAATACTGGCACAGTTTACTATAGAACCATATTGTAAGCCAGCATCAGTCATCCCCTCTTCATATCAGGAACCTGCTGTGTAAAAACCATTAAAGGAAGAGCTTTGTTTTAAGCAAATTTATTGCAGTAGCAGATTCATTAATCATTAGATATTGCCAGTAGATGTAGATACTGCCTTGGTTTGTTTTTTTTTTTTTTTTCTTTAACTTCTTTTTACCTTTACTGCTCTTCAAAAGAAAAAAGAGGAAGAAAGATGTGCTATACTACTATAGTGTTGCCCTTGGCAGAGCTTTTCATCTTGAAATGGCATATAAATGAATAAATGCTTCGCTTGTTTTTGCAGTTTTAAATCTTTTGCCATAAGTAGAAGTGATATTTTGTTCAAGAATGTCATGTAATTGCAAACTTAAACTGTCATCATTAAACATTATTTTGTTAAGATAGTGTGATGTATATTTTTGGTTGTTATGGTTTCCAACTGGCTTGTAAACAGCCATGTTTATATATTTCCTTGCTTTATGTAGCATGTGTTCATATGTATCGAGATAGAATTGTGCCTTTAAGCTTTATTGTGTTATTTTATGAATTGGGACCATATAGATTTTTGACAGATGAAATGGATCTGCAAAATAGTTATGGTCTCACTCTTAGTTAAACAAAAATAGTGATTTTATTCTACACCTACTGCTGTTACCCTGAATGAAGTCATCTTTTGTTTTACACCTTCCTGGAAGCTCTCTGCTTGCAAGTTTCCAGAATAAAATGCTGATCCTTTTTCTCACATACAGGCATAAGATTAAATGGGCAAAAAGTCCAGGTCCTTGAGGTGGGGCATGTATGTGCCCTTTTCTGGGGCATTGGTCATTCTGGTTAACTGTGTGCATGAAGAGTTTGTGTGTGTTTGTACATCATTTGTTGTGGTTACTATGGGTTTTTCTAAGTAGCTCAGGCTCACTCTTTAGTCTGCTTTTACTTAAAAGGAGAAAGTGTTTTATAAACAAGCAAACGAACAACACTCTCTCACTGTCTCACAGGTTTTATTAGGTGTTCTAAAAGCTAGACAAAATCTTGTTTGCCCCCTCCCAGAATAATATACCTTACTTACTGATCTTGGCAAGATTTTTTTCCAACTCAAACTGTATAGGACAAATAAAGAGCAAGATTAACTGGTGGGTTTTTTTTTTCCTGAGACTGGGCCAGGGGATAAATACAGTTTAGGCCAGTAGGAATTTGTGAATTCTTTTAGGAGTCCCAGGTAGAAAGGCATCGGAAGCAGGAAGGCCATATATATGAGAAGGTGGGAAGCATCTCTGGTGACACCTTGGTCAGTCTCTCCAGGCAGAGGGTTGCAGACCACTGATGCTTCCATAAGGGACTTCTATGTTTCCCTGAACTGGGATCAGTGGTTGGAATTACTCTCAGTTTTAAGCCTGAGATGATGATGAGAAAGTTCTTTCGCAGACATCTGTTTCTAGTGTTGAGTCAGTGCAAGGTAGGACAGATAAAACATTTCCTGATTTAAAACAGTCTTCGAAAATGTGAACAAAATGTGAAACTAATTAATCTGTTTTCATGTCCAATCTGTATGACTGTCATGAAAACAGAACAAATTGTATTGTGGCAAAATGCACCAAATTATTAAAGTGATTTTGATACAATGAAGATGAAGTATTGTTTTTAAATTCAATGTGAACTGCTAAAGTTCTTTAAACAGTATAATAAGCAACATGTTAATTATCATTGTCAAGCTGTTTTGGGGTGTAACACTGTACAAAAATAGTATTGTAATAATAGGAACAACTGCCGTACATGCAAATATCAAATTCACAAGTAAGTAATACAGACAGTCCTCAGTGAGTCCAAATTGGTATACCTCAATGCAATTACTCTTTATAGTAAAATCTTCACTCTTAACCTACTAGAAATTGGCACAGAATTAGCAGGCAACTGTACTGTAGTTTAGTCTCAAATCCTTCAGACTTAAATTTAAATTTGTTTTAAGGACTACCATACAGCTGTGCATGTCTTAAAAATTGTAATAAAAATCATTTGTCCTTCTGTCCTTTTTAAACTTCTGTGTCTGTAATCATTCTACCACTAGATGAGTGGTTGCACTTAATATTTGTTGGGTTATGAACCACAAGAAATCTGGGAAAGAACAAGCTTGTATGTTAATATGACATTTGCTGCCAGGCATATAGGAAAGTATTCTTTGTGGAAGTTGGCTGTTACAGTTATATGGGAACTCATAATCAAATTTAATGTTTAGAAGAGATAATTGCCTGCTGTCAGCAGCAGTGGCTGACACCACTGCTTGTTGTGTACCATAAATCCTTCATGGCTTTTGTCATCTCAGCAACAGAGATGCCTAGTGCTCAGTGTACACTCACTCCATTCTGAAATGCTGGACTTGTTTTTAGCTTAGGAGCAATTATATTCTTCCCAGAGTGAAAAGGTACTAGGGGGAAGTAATGTAAAATATTTAATCCCAGGCTCATGACATTAAGAACTCATATAGATCTAGATCTAGATACAGACAGACAGATATACTTTGCCAGCCATTTCAGCCTCTCTTAATGGGGGGAACTGACATGGGGGACAAGGAACACCAATAGTATTTCTTTGTATGACACCAATAGTATTTCTTTGTATGAAGGCATCAGTTTTGGTACACTGAACCTTCTGTTGCAACGTGCTTCAGAGAGGTCAGAGAGATACCAAAAGGCAGAGTGCAATATTGACTTGCATCTGTAGTAAAACTTGACTGGCCTTGGGGAGAGCAGGGAAGGGGAGCAGGCTTTCAGCAGATGGCTTCCAAACTCACACATCACAACTTAAATCCTAGCTTCTAGTCAAGCCACCAGTGACCAGCACCTGCTGAACACTGATATAAGAGCTGTTGAAATACTATAGGAACCATATTGAACTTGTGTATAAAACTGATTTATCCTTTTTAAGCCTTTCTTAAGCACATGATATTTTCAGGAAGGACAAGAGGAGTTTGAACCCTTGTAGGTTCAATGAGTACTTAACTGATTGAAATCTTTGCCAGTTAGATCTCTGCTTTTATAAAGTCTTATTTCATAATCATGATGCTGCTATGATAGCAAATAAGTGTTAAGCATAAGGCTATTTATCTGATGGAGGTTACTTAGCTCAGCTCAGGAGTTCAGTGAAACTGACTCCTGTGCTACATCTTCTCCCAGTAGTGGGAATGGCTGATTATTGTCCATTTGGGGACTGCTCTGTTTGCTCATCATTGCTTGTATCATTCCAGGAAATGTGTCAAACCTCTCTCTTTTTTTCCTCAGTGATTTCTCTCTGTATTTATTAGATCACAATAGATGCTACCCTGTCAGACTTGGAGAATAATCTTCCAGAGCCAAGTAGCTAGAAGGAATAGAGTCAGGCAGAAGAAGAAAAGTATAATTGTCTGTAAACTCACACCTGAGCACAAACACAAAATTGAGGGCATAGCACAGAGCAGCAGTCACAGCAGCGCAGGCTTGTTTTTGCTGAAGGCTTGTTGACCAAACCCTAAAATCTGCATTCAGATTTAGAGAAGACTTTCTTGGCCCTGTTATTTTACAGAGAGTGTTTACAGAGATTGTGATCAACTTATGCAAATAAAAATCCAACTCCAGTCTGTTAGGCCTGAAGCTGTTAAAGTTAGCATGTATTACTACCCCTTACACATAGCTGTCTTTATAGTAACTTGGATTTGTTAAGTGATACTACTGGGAAAGGAGAAGTACTTTATCTTGCAAAGTGGTACCACTATTCATGTATAAAATGCAGCAAGCTTGTTTATACTTCTGTTTTATAATCTTCCAAAGGACTGTCAGTGAAAGAATTTGTTTGCCTCTGAGTTGTCTCAACAACTGAACAGCACTTTCAGTTTCAAGTTCCTTCATTGTAATTAAACATTTTTTCAGTATATATGTTCTTTTGCTGTCTCCATCTCTTAATGGTTTTCTGCTGAAAGCAGGCTTTTCCATTTGAAGGAGGAATTCTGAAGGTCACCTTTCTTTTCCTGAGAAACCAGCAAGTGCACCTCTTCAGGCATCTGCTGCTGATGGGGGTTTGATGATACCTGGCTGGATAGTCAGAGGAGATAGGTCAGCACACGTTGCAAACCTGTTTGGCAGGAATGTTCATGACCACCTGTATCCTGCTGGTTTTTAATTTTTATTCCTGTGTTTTTCTATCATTCTGAGCCTGGCAGATATGTTGCAGCTTTTGTGCTTGAAAGATATGCAATGCTGAAAGGACTGAGTCTTGATTTTTTTTCATGTACTAAAATGAAGTTAGCATACAATATCATAAAGAAACTCTGGCAATAAAAGCCTCCCTTCAGCTAAATTGGAAAGAGAGAAAACTTAATCTCCTAGGAAAAGGGAAGTCCTGTTTTGCTGCTTTAATTTTAAGTGATCAGTTACTTACATGCAGTCAGTTTGTAGATTTAGTGAGCAGTGTCTTATGTCCATAACAAAAATCTTCACAAAGTATTCTAGTGCAAAAAGCAGGGGTGCTGAATCATTTGTTCAAACTAAGAACTTCAGTATTTATAAGTAAATAATCTTAGAAGGAAACATTTTTCAGCTCAGCTGCAAAAACTATGTAGAATATATCATGGATTTGGTATGCTATGCTTAGAGAAAGGTCTTTTTAACGAGTTTAGAAACACAGTAAGATATATGTGTCCAAATATATTTCTTAAAAGTTCTCAAATCAGTGGTTTGGCTTTGATCCACAAAGTGTTGTTGTTGTTATGATGGTGATATTATTTAAAGTTTCTGAGTTCTGATTTCTCACAGTATTTAAATCACAGAAGGTTAATTAAAGCAGTTCTTTATTTTGCAATTGCTTTAGAATATTAACCTCACAAACCCTGCATTAAATCAGTGAAGTGACAGAATTGCATTTGCTTTATAAAATAACTTTATAAGAGCAAAGAAAAGCCATCTATAGTTCAGTGCCATTAATTGCTTGGCATTTAGATATATAGGAGTCAATTAATTAACTTGATAGTAACACTACTGGAATGCAGGCTGATAAAAACTATTTTCTTTTAGGTGATTAGTGATCATAACTATTGTTGCTACCCTTACCACTCTCCTTACTCAGGGAAGGTTTTCTTTTAATGTTATTCTGAGAGCTAAATTAATATCCCAGAAATAATTTTATCCATGCCTTTGAAATGTAGCAGTAAGTTAAACAGAATCGTGAATTTATCAGAAGATACCTGATCATGTAATTGTTATTTATTTTATGACCCCCTAATCTGATGGCTGTTAATTGACAAAAGTTATGCAGGCAAATATTTTAGAATATAAAGGCATAAATGCTGTTCTAAGAAAAATTCTAAAATGCAAATAGAATAGCATTCTGAATTAAGTAATCATGTTGTAAAGTCTAAAAACTACTAATAAATCTAAGTGGTTGGGTTTGTTTTTTTTTTTTTTTTTTTTACTATTTGTTCTGTTTGGTTGGTTGGTTGAGTTTTGTAGTTCTGTATGTTTGAGCAGCATATATTTCCAAATTTCAGTGGCCTTGTAAATTGCACCTCATGGCCATTACAATATAGCAGTATTCTCTTACGGCCTTTAAATTAACACACATTATTTTCCTCAGAGGTAGGGAAAATAAGTTTGTTAATATTCCTGGCATAAAATCTAACACTGCATTTTTTTGGCTGCATGCATTTTCTTTAATAATTGAAGCTGTTCAGTATACATATATTTGGTTTTATTTTCTGTATTTTGCATTGGGATTTTGTTGTAGAGACAATGAATTATCTGAATATTGACCAGCATATATTTCATATGCATTCATTATCCTTTCCAGGACTGTAGTAGGATTTTGAATAGATCTTGGAGCATGCAACTGAATTGTTACAGGGTGTTTTAGTTGTTGCACTCAGATATGTACAACAAAGAATGAAGTAGCAAATCAAAATAAATAAGATACCACTTAAAAAACAAGTTTACCTTTGCATGTTGACAAAACTACTTGGTGTTTATGTTGCAGAAGATAGGAGAACAACTGTTGGTCTTGGTGAGCTGTCCCTCAATATATTAAGCTCTGGAAGAACACAGCCTCTCTCTTTGTGTCTTCCTCATGTTTATCCCTGACTGCCAAGAAGCTATCTTCCACATGCGTGTTTGTAGGTAGAAAGCTAAATAACCAGCTATAACCAGTCTGGGATTTGGGTCTCTGTAGAATTAATGAAGATTGTTCTCCTTCACCCTCACAAAAAAGAGGATCATTTTTGTTTTATTACCTAGTAATCCTTTACCAGTTTTTAATGAATATCGCTGTTTTTTCACTGCTGTATTAAAGAGTAGTCAGGGGTCTGGTCTCAGAGTTTTAAGTTTTCACTTCTTTCATTTGTCCACCATCCTCTTACCCCCTCTTCCTACCACTCCCAGCACCAGCCCAGCTGGGAATATTTTCTTTTGAGAAATTGTGGTTGTGGTGATGGTGGTGAAGACTTTCCTATCTCAAAAGAATAAAGAAATAGTTTACTGCTGTTGGTTTAAACTGTTGTATTTTGCAGTCCATTGAATTGCTTCTACTGCTGGGTACTTATTTTTGGAAATTACTGTTCTTTTCCCACTCCTTGGACTAAGATATTGTTCCATGTGGTGGGCTAGATTTAAAGATTTTTGCACAGATACTCTGTGTCTTCACAGACTGCAGAAAAAGAGAGGATGGTAATGCAGCTAATTTTCTCCTTCCAGTAGCCAGCCTCAAATGTAACACACGCTTTCACATACTGAAAAACCAAAGTTAACCAAAACAGTAGAGACCAGTCGAGAATACCTTCGTTACCAAGTTTATTGCAGACTTTTTTGCATCTGAGCTTCAGTTCTCTCTCCTATGATTGTACTGTTGATAAAATAGTAGGTAGATCTCCTCTCAGTTTTTATTTAAGGGCTCTCTTAAATAAGGTGTCACTGGACTGTGATATAAATTGTCTGTTATATGATATAGCTTTATATATGAGGGACAAGGGCTAGGAAGCAAACCTCTCTATTCTGTTTTTTTTTAAATGTAACCTCAGTGATGTTTTGCAGCCCTTCCTCACTGATTTGCAGGTTTTCATGAGCCTTTAGATGAAGTCCTGGCTTCTACCTCAAAGCACAGACACAGACGTGCCCCTAAGAAAACATTGAAGTAATGTTTCCCAGTCTTGAGTGAGGAAGTCTCATCCTTGGGTACCTAGCTCGATTAGCCTAGAGGTAGCAGCTGCTCTCGGTGCAGCTTTTCTCTTTATTCTGTAAGCTGGCTTCAGGCTTTCAGCTCTGCTGTAAGCTGCGGGCAGTGCTCTGACCTCATTTCTGCCAGTGAGCCGTATGCTTGGGAGAGCTTCCTCAGCAGCAGCAGCAGGCAGTCTGGGGCAGGCTGCTGCCCTCTGGGGCACAGAGCCCCCCAGCTCTCTGCTTCTGCAGCAGCTGAGTTGAAAGAAACGGCAGGTTTTAAATCCTGCCTCTCTCCCACCTTTTGCCAGGTTTAGCTGTTTCTTTGGGGTGCAGAGCTGTTCCTCAGCCCAGCTTCACATCTCGGGTCTGCTGAAGCGATGCATTCCTCCTGGAATTTTAGGAAGGACTAGTGTGGCAGGGCAGGATGCTGGATGGCACAAAATCTGTAAGTCACCACATTAACATAGTAGTTTGTCCCAAGTGACTATAAAGAATAGAATATGCAAAACCAACCAGGCCCCTTTTTTAAAAAACTTTTTTGTTCTGTTTTGTTTTAAATATAGCTTTGTCAGTGAAAAAATGGCAGGGAGAGGAAGGAGGGGGTGTAGAAAATGAAAGCGTGGTCGGACTGTCAAGCCTTGTGGGTTTTTTAGGAATAGTCAAAAAAACATGGGAAAATGCATGGAAATAAAATGATCATTTTACCCCCTCATTTCCAAGTTACATTTCTCAGATTACTTCTTTGGACTCTCTCTCATCTCTTTATTTACACTGGAGCTTTAGATCTGTAGAACAAAATCCTACCTTTTTTGCCTGTAAATGAAGAGCTGACAGCTGTTTATCAGGTTGTGCAGTGTGCAACAGTCACATTTTAATACAAACATCAAACTGGCCTATTTTTCTTGTGGCATGTTACAAGTATGAGAGTGGAAAACGAGAAGAAATGTCTTGTTTCTGATTAAATCCACTATTGATATGCTCTGTGATCCATGGAATGCAATAGTGGTGAAAGAGAAAAGCAAGATAAGGCTTTCTGAGAATGATTTCATCTTGGAGCTCTTCCTGCATCACTTGCTTAATGTGGCTCCTGGAGGCCATGTAGCAAGACACATGTGAAAATGGACTAGAGCATTGAGGAAGAAAGACCCTTCTGGCTTGTTAGTTGGCTCAGGTTACCTAATATGCAACTAGAAGATGTGTTGCCCAAACAAAAAATCTTCCTGTAAGATGTGGGGAGGTTTTTTTGACCCTGTCTGTGCTTAAAATGTTTTCAGTGTATTCTACAGCAAAAATCTTTTGACAGTTAGGTAGTCTGACTTGCTAATAACTTCTGGAAAATTCTGATGAGCTGACCCTCAATAATATATTTGCTTACCTAAGTATCTTTTGCATCAACTGCTTCATAGTGTATTTTTTTTCTTCCCTCTGCAGTGCCTTGCGACGTAACTTAGATGTCATTTCATGATAACTGGGATCGTGAAGCGAGAAAATTATGTTATCATTGCCATTTTTTTTTAAATCAGCCTAACAAAGGACATCTAGGAAGTAGTAAGTTTTAGAAAGAAACCACAGATATCTTGGAAGGGACAGTATCAATAACATTTTAGGAAGGTGATGTGGTATCTTATGGACAATGATTGGTCTGCACGTGAGGCATGCAAACTGGCAGGTTTTTCACTTGTCTCCATGTACATGGTAGGATTTTTCTCTTACAGATTAGTTATGATTTCTGGTTTAATTTCTCCTCTTCGAAAAGGAAGGGGCTATTTTGGCAAGATTCTGAAGTTGTTGATTTCCTTTAGTAGCTGTAAAGATGTTCAAGACCAAAGTTAACTTGATGAGGCAGAGTATCATCTTTGTTTCTGAGGGCATGTTCCAGCGCTGGCTTGACTGTGGGCAAATGATAACGACCTGAAAGAGCTGCAGTTGCTGCTTGCTGGTCCCACTGACATAGCAGGCAGCAAAATAGTGTCAGTGTGTTGCAGGAGATGCCAACCTGCTGATTGCCATTGTTCAGAACCGCTGCTTTCCTTGTCTCCATTCAGCTTTCCGTGGTGGTGGTAGAGAGTTGGCTTGAAATTATTTACGTATTCTGGTTGTGAACAGGGTTTATTCAGTTCATCACGTAAACACAAACTCACGCGTTTAAGAGGATTACCAGACTGCATTGGTAATCCACCTCCGGTGGTTAGCACACTCTTCTTTTTTGTTGATGTAATAGGTGCTAGGACTGACAAAACAATTTTTTTTCCTGCAATCACCTGTTCCTCCTGTGCAGCAAGAGACTTGCTTGCTGGTTTGTGCTGGTTTCTCCAGCTACAAGATAGCAGTTTTCTTCAAGGCTTTGCAGGCTTCTGTTTCATTTTTCCTTCCCCATTTCTGATTCATAAAATTCAAGATACATATGTATGTATTTCTTCTTGACCCAAGAACTTGTGCAAGAGTCCATCTACTTCCTGCAGGACTTTTGCAGACCCTCTGGCCAGGATTCAAGCAAACATCTCTGCTCTTTTGTCCTTAGTGGATCATTCCTCACAGGGCTGCTTGCATGAGGCTCAGTGTTGCCTGTGCCCTTGGGCATAACATTTTTTCTGAGTGCAGCCTTACCTACAATATTCCTTTAACAGGTTGGCTGGCCTTTGTTGTCAGTTTTGTGTTACCAGAGAATATATAACTTGGTAGGTTACATGTTAGGTATTAGGGTTTGGCTAGAAGTTGGCTGTTTAGGGATATGTCACCATTCTGGTAAGTAATTTTTTCTTTATTGTAGTCTTAGTACAGAAGGTGGAAATAGGGGAGATGTGTTGATACGTACTTATCTACACAGAATGAACAGATGCTTGGTTGACTGGTAATAAGGCATGTCCTTCTAGCATAGCCCATAAAATATCACTTGGCTCCTTTCTGTTCAGTAGCATTCCTTCAGAGATGAGTAAAATACTCTTGTACTGTAGGGCTGTCCACTTCTCTTGGCTGCTCTACTGGGTACTGATTTCCATTCTCAAATGGTCCGAGGCAAAAAACAAAATTAACATTTGTGTTCAGTTTTGCTGTTGTCACATTGCTATAGAATTTGCTGCTCTCACACTTGAAGTCTTCTTAAGCTTAATCCACTGAATCAAGAACATGGGCTAAAATAGTTTTTAATGAGTTTTTTCAGATTGAATTCTAGCATATTATTTTAAATAAATTATCTTGTCTCTGTTTAACCATCGTGGTACTTATCTTCCTGGGTGGTCATGTTATCCCTCTGAAACTCACTGCAGTAGAAGTGAATGAAGCCTGAATGACATTTCTCACCCAGCCTTCCTTTAAATGTGGTTTTCCCTCAAACATTAATCTTTTCACTATGCTTTCATTTTCCATTAAAAATAATTTAAACTATTTAATAATTAGATCTAATCTTCTTCGGCAAAACTTAAAACAAATGTGCATTGCATCTACATGGTTTCAGTAATTTTTGGCACTATATTCATTCAGATTTGCAGAGAACACATCCATGTGGACAGGCTTGCTTGTCTTAGGCTAGGTCCAGCTAGGGAATGAAAGTATGACACTAATTACCATTGCACATGAAAAAGGGAAAAAGCTGTCTGGTAGTGGCCTGCTCCAAAGTGGTTGCAGTATAATTGACTCCTGCAAGTGTGGAGCCAGGCTCATGGCTGGCTGCTGCCAAAGGAACTTTCCTTCCTCTCTTGCTGACCCAACCCTTCCTAAGGCCAGCTCAACACAGTAAGCCATGATAAAGCTGAAGGGGAACAGGTTACTTACCTGGCAAGTTTTAAGTTGCACCATCTAACAAAGTGGTCTAATAAAGACCAGTAATACAAACTAAGGGTTGTGTGTCCAGCTGCAAGAATTGTGGGAGGCAGGAACAAGGAGCCTTTGACTTTATTGCAGGCCAGTATGTAGGCTCACTCTGTCACTTTAAACTTCTGTGGTAGTGAAATCCCACACCAGAATTAGAGACTTTGAAAGTCTATAAGATGACTACAGTAACAGAGAACAAGAGGGATGAAAATATCCCATTTCCTCCCTTACTCCTTAGACTACACAAATCTTGAGCTCCATATTCCTCAATGTGCAGAAAAAGCTGAAAGTGTACATAAATAGGAGATGAATAACTAGTCCAGGCTCTGTGAATTATGAGCAATTGGTTGCTGTTATTATTATTGCGTCCCAAATATAATAATTGTTCATGGATCAATTTCTGAGCAGCTTACCCAATATATAGGCTTTAGGGTCTGTCTAGTCCCTTTTTTTTTTTTTTTTTTTTTTGTCTACCTACTTTAATCATAAATGTGTTTTTAAAAGTCTAAAAAAGTCTAAACCTCAGCTATTTTGAGTATATGTTTATGACTTGCTGATTATTTGTCCTTGTGCTTTTCTAAAATCTGATGGGGGAAACCCTGACTTTAGTTATTTTACAACTTTGTTGACAGTTTGTGCTGTAACAGCTATGATATGATTGGGTTTGTGCCAAGTTGGGAAGTTCTGAGTGGAAACTTGTAGCCTTCTGTTTATAAAAGCCTGGGTTTCTGTCTTACACACATGCTCATCTATGGGAGGAAGGATTTTCTGTGATTCATAAAAAGTCATAAGCTTTATTTTGAAAGCTGATGTCAATGATGGATGAAATGCTGGAAGTCAAAATAAAAGTCAGGAATCCCAGGAGAAGACTGAGCCCCAGTATCAATGGGGAATTCCTCAGCCATGACTGTAGCACAACACGTGGTAACATGTTTCTCTTCCCCTTATGTTCCCTCTCTTCAGTCCCCGATAAATCCATTCCTAGATGCTAGAAAGAAAAATGACCTTTCAAAGCTGCGAGAATTGCCAATTCCATGCATTTCCTCTGTGACAGACAATTTACTCTAATACTTCTGTCCTTTTTTCTTATTTATCTCTCAAAATCTGTTGTAGCTATTCTGTAATATGCTCTATTGCTAACAAAATTTCCAAATGCAGAACTGAAGAAAGGCAGTAGGGATTTTCACTCCTGTTTTTCAGTGAAATTAATACTAAACAGTGCTTTGGTTATGAGGCCAACCTCTTAGTGAAATATGCTATTATTTAATCATTATGTTTAGGATATAAATGGACTGTTTTTATTGGACAATACATGTATATAAACAGATAAAATTATACACACAGTCCCATGCATATTTCATCTGAGAGATTCCCAAGCCTGCAGCTTACTTAGAGCAAACCGATCCTTTATTTCTCAAGAGCCACTTTCCAAGTTTCTAGTGATCCAAGTATCTACATAGCTTTACAGAAAATGTAAGAGTTTGTAATCTCAGTCCCATTTGGAGTGCACAGGTGCCTGCATCATTAACAAACAAAAATGTCTGTGTGTTTGCAAACCTCACCTACAACTCCGCAAATGGATTTGATTTTTCTATAGACAGAAAGGAAAGCTCTGTGAAAACAGTGTATTTAAAAAGACAAAGGGTGTTGTGTCGGGGGTTTTTAATGTGCTCCTCAGTGTGTGGAAAGACATTTCGTACACAGTCTTCAAATACCCAGGTAAAAGTAAATTCCATTCAACTTGCAGTATTTCTCATGAGAAAGAATGCTGTCTCTTCTCCCTCCTGCTCTGGTCTCCCTGGAAATTTCAGTAGGAAGCAAGGTTAAAATCTTGCAAACATGTGGAAAAACTCATGCTTGGTACTTCATAAGGAAGTAATAACTCTTGATTTTTCAAAATATAAAAAAACATGTTTTGCTTCCCAGCAAAATCCTGTAGTGTCTGTTTGGAAAAAGGAACAATTGTGTTTCTACAATGACATCTCCTAAACTGAATATCCCATTTATCCTTTTTCACCACTCTTGGTATAGCTGTGTGGTTTTTGTTGTTGTTGTTTTGACAAGTGGTTTTTATTTGGTGTAATTTTTTAAGAATTAGGAAGAACAGCGTTGAATGCTGAATTGGAACTTGAAATCTTGGGTTGCCTGGTTTATTGGGAGTGCCTGTGTAGTGACAGCCCCAGTGTGCATGAGCGTGGTGTCTGTGCCTGTGTCTGTGTGCGTGTGTGCGTGCGTGCGCGTTTTTAAATAAAAAGGAAAGCAGAGGTTTGCTCATTTGTTTGCCTATTGTGAAGCTGTCCTGCACCTTTCTACTCCTTTGTACTGGGGTGAAGGCTGCTGAATGGAGGCCTTGTGCCATTTGTTGATTTTAAACCTCACTGTTAATCCACAGGAACCTGCTGGTGTGCGCAGCAGGAGAGCTGTGTGACAAGTGGAAATCTGGGCGGGAGGGTGTGCGGGGGGTCACAGGGGATAATAATCATTCAGCCATCAGCCTTTGTCACCCTTAAGCCTAATTGTTACCCTCTGCTGGTAACCACATTGAAGTGCTGGCCTTTTAAGTGTTTCTTGATTTTACTTGGCACAGGCTTAGGGATAAGGTCATTTATTGCTGGGTTTATATCGTATCAGGTTTGCTGGGGTTTGTTTAATTAGCCCCATTGAATTTTCTGCGTCCCTTAAAATAATCTCTGAGAGTCCAAATGGGTGGAAGGGGCTGAATGGAAATGGTACAGTTGTTAACAAATTTCTCTCTGTCAGAAGCTGGGCTAAAACCAGAGACAGAAAGCTTTCCTGCTCTGCCAGCCAGCTGCCTTCTGGAGTCTGTGCACGAGCCACAGCTGTGGCTGTGGGCACTGGGCTGCCTGAGCAATCCTGCACAGGCAGCATCAGGGTGGGGTGGGGCAGAGGGTAGCTTGCTCTGTCCTTCTGTGCCTTGCAGCTCCTGCCTGCTTCAGGCATGCCACAAAATCAAAGGCCTTAGGGTGGCTGAAGCAAACTGAACTGGTAGTAAACTAGGGGAGAGGAGAGGAGAGTTAAATAATTTGAAAACAAAGAAAAAGGTGAGATCTTTTTTAGCAGGAACTGGTTCTTCAACTTTCTCTGCCAGTTATACATGCTGAAGTCAGTATTGAGCTTTCTGTTGTTTTCCCTAAAGAAGCTGATGTAGAAGCTGCTATAGAAGCTAAAATGAAGCCTGAATTTAAGGCTTTGCAATGGGCAAGTATCTCTGTGTGTGAAATGAGCTTGTGCTGGGGGGTGGGAGATGGGGTGCAGGACAGGAGGTTGTTTCATTGCTCCCCCCACCTGTGCATGGTAGGTGTTGTGTTGGGCCATTAACTACAACTGGTTGGGCATGTGTAGGGAGGAAAATCCCCAGGTTACTGGAGCTATGTTTGATCAAATACATGTGCCCTCTAACCCTTCAAACAATATGCCTTCAGCAGATGCAGTGACTCTGCTCTGTGCTATGACCTGATGGCCAGGGTTTGAAATTTGCGCCAGTAGTAGTGATGGTAAATCCAGAGTTGTTACAGGAGTCTGATTACACAGCGTGATTGCAATCCTATTTTCAAGTCCAGTCTTCCACCTGGCTCAGTATTTTATCAAAACGCTTGAGAATATGTCTTAGAGTAGGATGAATGTTTATGCCTGCTACTAACTCTTTTACAGTAAAATGGGGGTTGTTTAAGTGGTTTGGTTTTGTGTGTTTTCCCATGTTCCAGTGGTATGATTCCCTGCTGATTGTTGGCATGCATCTCAGCTCCCTGGTTTTCTTTACAAACAGCACATGTCATAGCGGTACCTGTGTGGACTTGACACTTGTATCAGGAAGGTTTAACTGGTAAAAACTTCAGATCAAAAAAACCCACCAGCACTCAGCTGTTTTATTTTCACCCTTCCATGATGCAGATTTAATTATAATTACTGAGTCAGGTTAATAATTCTTGTACAACTGTTGTTGCAGGACATGTCTCAGGAAGGCTATGGAACCAGATCTCAACCCCCTATGGCCCCAGGAAAGCCTAACCATGAAGACTTGAATCTAATCCAGCAAGAAAGACCATCGAGCTTACCAGTAAGAAACTAATGTTTGTTTCAGTATTTTAGAATTGAAAGCACTTTACATACCAGTTCGTTGCATCTGGGATGAGCAGGTGAGAAGTAGTGAAAGAAATACTAAATAAAGTTGATGAAAATTTGTTTTTAAAAATATGGGAACAGATAGCTTCTATGTGAATGGACTTGGCTTAGGCTTGTTCTGGTTCAGAACAACACTATTTGTGCACATGCATGTTCTGTGCTTCTGCACACGTGTATTTGCATAGAGGAAATTGATTGATTTTTTAACTTTAGGAATTCCATACTTGCACAAACCAATCTGGTGAGGAGGAGGCTTTTTTCTGTGTCCTTTTTCAAATGTTTTCAGTAGATTCTGGTTTAGAATACTGTTACCAAGAGCTGTCTGTTCCAAACCCTGATAATCAGTAATGAGTTTGACATGTTAATTCTGCTACTATCTATTACTACACAAGTGTAGAAGCAGGAATGACAGCAATACTTAGGCTAGGTTGATTAGGAGATTATTTTGGACTAATATTTATCAGCTTTTCTGAGCTCTATGCATTCTGCTGTGAGGGAAACAGCATAAATGAATATATGTTGTGAAGACATTGCAGCTGCTTGCATTTTTGAAGGTCTTGTAATGGACAAAGTACTTAGCCTTGTCTCTGTGTGCTCCTTGTGGTTTGGGGATTTTCTTGTTTGTTGGTATAAACCAGCATGAATTTAAACCAACTAGAATATGTTCAGCTTAAATGATGAAGACTTTATAAACTATGTGACCTCTGGCTTGGAACAACGTATCAGAAACATGTAAGATATTTCCCATGGTTCACTGGATATGTATTCATTTGCAGTTGGCAGGGAGATCTCTGAAAAATTTACTGCATCAAGATATCACATTTATTTGTGAAATCTGGTAGTATGTTGTATATACTACCTCTGGCACATGGCACAGTTGTAAATCCCTAAAAATAGGGCAATAAACATCTTCATAGCATTTTAAAGTTACATCTTCGGCACCTAGGAGAGTATATGTGCTACAAATGCTTTACATGACATTTGAGACATGCAAGTCTCAGGAGAAGCTATGGAAACTGGTATGAGAAAAGATATCCATTTGCTTTGAACCTAGTATTTGATAGTTTTCAGGAGCCCTTTTTTAAACAGACTGGTTTGTCTGAACAGTTCTCAAAAATGGATGCTGGCAGTTACCTTAAAAATAGTAGCTCCTGTGGACATTAAACTCTTTTGGCAACAACTACCTAGTTTAAAAAGCAGGGATACTAAAAAGGACTTTTTATCTCCCAGTTTTTCATGAACAGTGTTTATTAAGGTGGAGAAAAGTAAAAGTTATTTATCAGCTAATGTTCCACTAATTTTCCTGTGTTTTTTCTTAAGCAATTGTCCTACTTTTAATCCATGCTCTGTCCTATCTCCAGGATCATGATATTTAAGCAGAGTATTGGGTATTATCTGTGTCCCAGAGTGTTTGGTATATTTAGTAGCTCATAATTATTCTAGGTATGAGTAAGCTGGTTGCATTAACAGTGAATGTTAACCATTTTGGCCACAGAGCAAACTCGAAGTTGGTCCCGAATGCTGTTACTGAGACTCCTAATTACTGAAAAGCTTTGATGCATAACCTGAGAACACTTCATACACTCAAAAAACACTGCTGTTTTCATGTGGAGGGGGAGGATAGTGTAATTCTGTATTTTGGTGTTGTTGTGGGGTTTTTGTTTGTTTTGTTTTCCAAATTTAAAAACAACTTCAATTCTTCGTATGCAGCAACAAGGGGTTTTTTGATGATCCATACATTAAAAGCTTTAATATAAGTCTATCTGGGGTAATGGTTTGAACATGATGGTTTTTCCCTGAAGCAGGAGAGTTCTGTATTCTGTTTTAGACTGCTTATGAAAACCCTTGATTACTGTTCCTTGTTCAGTATTCCTAGTTAGCTCCACTTGATATGGCTTCTTAAGGTTGTTTTTGGGTAATGTGGTTCTTCAGGATAGTGGTCAGTAAGTTGTCTCTGTACTGTGAGGCTTGAAATTACAGCAGTGGTGTTAGGCTTTTAATAAAAGTTAGTTATGTCTTGTTTCATGGTATTCTGGTATTTATACAATTTGCCCGTTATCTTTTTATTTCTTAAGGGCATTGTGTAAAATCACAGCACTTATATAGCAAGCTTATACAAGTGTTGAAAAACAACAAAAGAGATGTAATACTAAATGGTGAATGGTTTTCTCTGATGTGGCTTTAAAAAAAGAATTTCCCTTTGATGGATTCGAAGAGGAGCTGGCCACTTTCTGCAGCACTGAATGCTGGCTTGTGTCACCCTTTGGGGGAGTTTTTTCAACAGGTTTGTGTCACAGTAAGCACAGCTAAACAGCTCAATAGTTGTTCCGTTTCCTTCACACATTGTATATAAAAGTCCTGGCTTGAATGTTCCCATAAAGTTCAAAGCAGACAAATTTGTAATGTGGGTTGGTAACAAATGGCTACAAACAAAATATGGCTTTATTAGCTACTTCTAATGGCCTGTCAGATTCTATACAATGCTTGCTTTCCTTTTCCTAACTGCTCTGATATCTGGAGGGTTTGACCTGTGGGTCTCTGACCATGTGGAGTGACTGAGAGCCCAAATGAAAAGTTGCACAGAATAGTGCTCCAAGCACTTTTGTTGGGGTCACAATTAGAAGGAAATCTCAAGCCTTTGAGAAAACATGGGAGTTAGGAACTCTGTGAAGGAAAGGAAGTCATAAACAGAAACTGTTCCCTATTAGAGTGGAGGAATAAAGGGGGAGAGGCCTGAATAAAATTGTCTGGAGAGCAACTACTACAGAACATATTTATCAAGACTTAAGGGATAATAATAGCAAAATACACATTTTTTCTATTGTGAGAAAGCTGGAGGAGACTTACAGGAAAAAGCTTCCAAAAGATGTATCTGCAGATTTGTTGTTGCAGTAAAGGAGCTTGTGTCAGTAGTAGGCTGTGTGTGTATGAAGACTAATCCTTTATTTTGTCTTCAGTAAGTGCATTTATAAATGTTCACATTGGATTGTGTTGCTAGAATGAGGAACAGAAAACATTCATTAATATATTTTTTTAAAATTGGCATGAGTATTAAAGTCATTTCAGATAGCTGCTACTGTTTTTGCTGTTACTTTGTTTTAATAAGGCCCTTCTTGCCCAGCGACAGGTGTGCTGCTTTGAGCTATGAGGTCAAATGGCCCAAGGTTGCCAAGCTTTTGAAAGACAGGTTTTTGCTATGGCTTTTTTGTTGCAACCTACAGTAAAAGCTCTGTGGCATCTTGAGCTGTTGTAAGCCAGGGCAGCTGCATTCCTGCTGTGTGCCCCACCACATGTTGTCTGTGCCATCCCATCTCCTCCACTGTTGCTCCTGGGACTGGCCAGTGGGTTTGACTTGGGGAACTGAACCAGATGAAAAATAATCTCTCTCTGTTTCTGGGTTAGTTTTTGACTGAATCACTGAGTAACTGTATGGGCATCAGTGGCACCCTGGATGAGGAGATGGAAATCAGTAGCTGTGATGGGAAAGGGGACAGACAGTGGGGGCCACGGCAGCTTTGATTTTAGCCATATCCTAAATGACTGTATGATCTTACTGGAAGGGTTTGAGATGTTGTCATCCTGTCAGCTGAGACATGGTGGCACAGCAGATTCCAGTGTTCACAGTCAGGCCCTGTAGCAGTCACAGAGCCACAGACAGACAGAAGACAGTTCACTTCTTTTTGTAAGGTGAGTTTTCTGCCAGTTCCCATCCCTAAGCTGCTTAATGCAAGCCCATGAGTGCAAGTGCGGAGGCACGAGCATGAGCCTGTGACATGATGGAGGCTGTGGACAAGGTTGGGTTGTGGTGATCCTCACCTGCACCCATGTAAACTGTAGGGAAATTGTAGCTTTAGTGTTTTAACTTGGGTTTATCTTATGCTTTCTGGAGGTCATGCAGTGTTGGAAGGGGAAGATTGTATCTGGAGTTGAGGGAATCACTACTCTGCTAGATTGTTCAGAATTCAGAGTTTATGGATTCATTCTGTGACATCAGTTATTCACTGGGTGTTTTCACTGAGGCAGAGCAATTCCTATGCAAAACAAAATAGTAGCCAGAAGTGGAGGTAAAATGCCACTTGAATCTTGTGCAGCGCTGTGACCTGACGAAGTTGGTTGTGATTCTACACGTCTATAGTTGTATGAGCTTCAGAGCTCAAAATAATACATACTGTTGCTTGGACAGATAAACTTTTTTAAGATGTCAGTTGTCTTGTTTCATTATGCTTGGTACCGTGGAAAAGAGCACATCAGCAATCCCTTCCTGATTTTATTAACTGCTTCACAGTTCTGTTCTACCTCATTTTAATGAGCCTCTGAAAGATGTTTAGAGTGCTGGACAGTTTTTCTTCCAGTTGATGCACCTTTTTTGTTGCAGAAGGCAGGTACTAAATTAGATTTCAGAGGACCTCTGTTGGGAATTAGTAGTGAACGAAATCCGAAACTAGATACACTTGGCTCATAGAACAGCATCATTTCAGATGGATCTCAGTCAGTGTAGGCTATGAGGAAAATACATGGGAGGGTTTAGGAATCCAGATCCTCTGTCCCACTTCTAGAATATGAAGTAGCTTGCAAAGTCATCTCAAGCAACAGCATACCCTGAACAAATGCCTTTAATGGGTGAAGTCTCAATAGACCAGGAAAACACTTCCCAGCATTACTTGAGCAACTGTGATTGGGAGCAGGAGGTAACTCTTCTTCTCTCAGAGATTAAACTACTAGGACGAGGGACTCTGGTGACATTTATATACAGCTTAGTCCAGTAAGCCCTAATCATGATCAGGGCTGTGGGCACTACCATCATGTAAATATTAATTACCACTGTAGCCTTTTTTGTAAGGACAAACCATTATTACAGGAGAAGATAGTGCAGTGACCCTCTTTTTTTGTAATCTTTGTTGAATTCTTTGCAGGTAAGCAAATACAAAGTTTGATCTAAATTTAAGTACTGTTTTAAAAATAGAGAGTATTGGTTGTGATTTGAGAAAGGAGAGAAAAAAAAATCCTATAAATTGATTATTTTTAATTCTTGGGAGGCAAATGCTGTTGCCAGCTGATAGATGTGTGTAGTACATGATAGCAAATCTGTCCTGAAGTTGTTCATGTCTCTGCCCAAAAATATTTGTTTGGGAGTACAGTAAACCATGAAAAAGAAAGAAATGTGAGTATGTAATACTTGTGAATTAAATTCTGCACTGTTTTTACATCAGGTAGGATAAAACTGGTGTGCCTCTTTCCCACTTTTCCTTTCTCTTTTCTGCAACATTGTAAAATAACTGAATGATCTTGTTTTCCTTTGTTTGGGTCAAGAAATTTTAGCTGAAAATTGTTACTCTGTGAAAGAAGATTATTGACTCAACAAGCCTTCAATTTTCACTGAATAACACTCCTACCCTCTAGCTTCAGGAACATGTGGTGCATGCATTCTATTTTAAAGTACAGACTGTAATTTAAAACTGAGGCAGTTTGATGCCCCACTGAACTTTGTTTAAGCCTGGAATAAAAGGAAAAAAGCTTCAAGTTGCAAAGAAGTGACTAAGCTATCTCAAAGGTTTTTCTTAGCCATTACGTGCAGAGTTGGAAGAAGTTGCTATTTTTTTCAAAGTTATTTTAATTTTGGATCAAGTGCAGTTGCTAGGTTGTTTTTTTGTTTTGTTTTGTTTTGTTTTTTTTTTTCCCCTTAACATTCTTTGTAAACCTGTAGCTAGAACCAGTTTCACTCAACACATATGTATAGAGAGATCAAGTATATGTATTTCTGTGTGTTTCTGAGGTGCAAAACGTGCACTGTAGCTGCTGTATCCAGAGCTTCCCATTGTGGCCTCCCATTTGTGTCAGTCAGAATAATGGGTCAAAACCAGTGTGAGCCACTGCAGCACCACTGACATTGGTGATTTTATTAGGGGAGGGAACTTTGTGTGCCCACATCCTAGCCCACATTTTACATCTGGCTTCAGGACTTCATGTAGGGTGCTCAAAGTGATTCATTGTCCTAGAGTCAACTTGTACATTAACTTTCAGTCCCATTTTGGGGAAAAAGTGCAATTAAAGTAGTGCAGAGCAGCCCTGTGTTGTTGTCCATGTAGGATTAAGCTGAAACATAGAAACCAAAATTACAGGTGCTTGAATTAGGTATTCTTAATATTTATAGTGTGAAGAGAAGGACCTGTTGTTATTAATTTGTCTTTAGTGCTTTACAGAATTACTTGATTTTGCCTGACAGATTGATCATATTTATTAAAAAAAAACAGTTTCAGGCTGTTATTGAAGTATAAAAAATAATTTCACTAAGTATTGTAAAAAAGATACTTGACTATTCATCACCTTTTCCAGATTCAAAATACTTTACATTTACAATGTTTACAACATCCCTGTAATAACAAAATGGCTAATTTATGATCCAAGAAAATTTACAAATGCAAAAAGAAATACTTAGTCTGACCTCTACAAGAAATTTATGTGGGAAACCTGCTAAGGGATTATAGATCCCCATAGTGGTTAAGGTTGCAAAAACTTGTAGTTAAATAGGCCAATGTTGTTCTAAGTGGAATAGTAAAGTATTAGTAGCTTTTTTCCTGCAATGTTTCTTGAAGCCGTGAGAAGTTGCATCACTTACTTCCCAATACCACAATAGTATTGGTGTTGATTCAGAAATTAAGAAACTAGATTTAATTTGGGTGGTTGAAGCATTTTAATTTTTATTTCCTTACCACCCCCTGACTCATGTTGATCCATCCACAGAGGCTGCTGCCATCCTAGCCAGGGTGATTGAACTGCACTTGTGGTAGCCCCTGAACCACCAAATCTTGCAGCTTAAAATGAGAGCTGAAAGCTCCCAAGGTTACTTTAATGTGCAAGGCCTTGAACTGTAGTAGCACTGGTGCCTCTGCATGCATGGCTCAGACATACCTGTGCAGGGGCAGTAGCTGCACTGGCTGTCTTTTTAATCTGCTTCAATTTCCAAGTCAGTGCCTTTAGGTTCTGCATTTGAGAATCTATCTCTAAAGTGCTAGGGATTTTTTTTTATTTGGGGATCAATTTTTACTGTTTGAGTGTTTTACATAATGTGTGTACATACATGTATAGTGTATAAAAGCACAGATAACTTATCTGCTTGGTTGTTTGTAAATTTTGAGTTGATAGCATACTATAAATTCCAAAGCTTAATGTATTCACTGGTGCATGTCTTTTGTTCATGCCTGTGTGAACATGGGGATTACAACGCAGAAAGTAAGACAAAGGAGTATTACTCACTTGAATACCATTTCAGGAAGTACCTGAGACACTGTAAATGTTTTTTCTTTATTTTTACCACAAGTCTTCCTGTAAGATGGAATTTTTTTTTCCCAGTAACTCCTTTGCTTGTCCAACCGTTGTGAAGTATGACCTCAGCTTCATAACCTTGGCTAAACACAGTAACTCACTCTGACCAGCAATATCTGAAGTCTAGCAGTAGATTCCTTTTCTTTTTCTTCTTCCATTCCTGTTTGCTTGGAACATGTTGGTTTCTGGTGCTATTGTTGCAGCTTTCATGTTTAGAAAAAAAGTTACCAGTCTTTGATGTGACGCTGACTCCTGAGTGGTCCTGGGCAGCTGCTGTTTCTGTGTGCGCAGATGTTTGTGCAGTCACGGTCAATAGTGTTAAGATTAGGCCAGGTTTCACAGTGCTTTGTCTGATTGTTTATGGTGTGTCCATAATTGCTGGGGATTCTACATGCCATCACAGTGCAAATGGGAAGTGTTTGTAACATACTGTCTGTTTCATACTACTGTGTTCAAGTAATGACAAATTCAGTCCTGTAGTGTGAGGCCATTCACACATTTTAGTAGTGTTCTTTTGTTGTTGGTTGCTTTTTGGGATTTTTTTGAGGTTTGAAACGGGTTTTTAAGCATTCCTTAAATACGTTTTCTTTTAATCTAATGTCTTGTACTACTTAAACCTCCACAACCTTCCTTTCTTTGCTGAGCCATGCATCTCAGATTCACTATGAATCTTCTCTTGAAGACAGTGATATATGGTGACTTTTTATACAATCTGTGCTGTATTGTGCTGTATGTGAGCAGTGCTTTTGAAGTGTGTTTCATGTAGATAAGTTTCCATTACCAATTTACCTTTAAAAATACATATACATAGACACACACACACATGCAAGCAGAGGGGCGTCTGCATTTGTCTTTGGAAGGCATTTACATTTTAACCTGCTGCTAAGACCATGCAGATTATTCTGTGCCATTTCCCACTCAATTTCAAGCATAAAACTTTGTAAAGATGGTCCTGTTTGAGTTGGCAGTGTAATTTTCGAGATGAAGCATCATAAAATGTTGAAATTAAGATAGAAAAGCCGATAATGCTAGGAAAGGGCTACTTTCAGTTCCCAGTTTCTAGGCTTTTGATCTCTTTCCTTCCATGCATCTGCAATTGCAGATGACCCTTTTAATCATCTTAACCTTATTGTGAGATTTACTGTGTTAAATAAGACTTAGGACCTGAATTTTGAGGTACATTTGAATAATTGCATTAGGATAGGAAAATATGCCATCCTGGATGATTTGTTTTACATTATAGCTAAATTGTATGAATTTGTATCAGTGTGTGGTGGTGGGTTTGGTAGTTTTGTTCTGTTTTTTTCCCTTCAAGGTGGAGATTCATGTAATGATTTGTCTTCCACCTTCTGATTTAAGTTATCATTTTGGGAAGTAATATAAAGATAAGCATATATGAGCATTTGTATTTATGTTTGCATGCAATAATGCATTATGTATCAGGAAGCTTTAGTAAGGTTGGCTGAATATACACTAGTGGACTTAGTGTAGGGGACAAAGCTTGTTTCATGCCATAGAATAAGGTGTAGATTCACATGTATATTTACAGGATCCTAGCTGATGAAATTTCCCAATGCATTTTGCACAAAAGGTAATGAAAGCGATATAAAATGTTACTGTTTTTGTTTCTTAAACTGCAAATTATTCTGTAGCCAGTTGTTGCTTTTGAAAGGTATGGAAATAAAGAAAGTGGAAGTGATCTGAGATTTTTTAACTCAATTGTTACAATCAAAATAAGATTAAATAGGTAGATAAAGTGGTGTATGGATTAACTACAGACATTGACCCTAGTGAACTAATTCATTATGGTATGGGATAAAACTTAATGCAAACTGTTATCTTTTAGGTTTAGACTTGAAACTGAAAGCCTTAGCAGCTTTTCATATGATACTCCATGGGTGAGTGGAGATGGAAGAAAAACTCCAGATTATTTATTTCCTTTATTTTAACTTACAGTTCATGTCAAGATTTTAATAATGTGGCTTAATGAATGCTTCATAGAAACCTATTTTTTCCCATCTTCTTTGTTGTATCATTATTATCATGCCTACATGAAAGTGGGAAAAAAAATAAAAAATCAGTGCAATTTTCAGCACAGCTCTTCAGAATTTACTGAAACAAGGCTGTAAAATCTTAAAATCTGTGGATTTTATTGCTGGTGTTTGGGAGGGCCTGGCCAAATTAATTTTTCTTTTAGTAACATCTCATGGCTTCATTTGGATTCTCTCATAATCTGTTTTCTCTCAGTCTTCTTTACTTTCCTTTTTTTTTGCTTGTACCTTTAAAGAAGATTTACGAAGACTGCTTATACGCATCAATGTTTTAAAATGATTGCTGATTCTTCTCACAGGGCTTTTTAGACATTTTACCCCACTGGAAATCACAGTAACAGCATTTTTTTTCTTTTCTGAGGTATGATGAAATACAGGGGTTTTTTTGGCTCTGGCAGCTTTGGGCTGCATCTGGCCAGAGGGTCATTCCACCACTGAGACCACAGCTCGGTGTGAGAGGGGCCATTTGGCTTACCTACAGAGTTGTCTTTCTCCTCTGCAAAGAACCAGAGGTTACATATCAAATCCTATGAATGATGAGAAATGCACCCATGCATATACCTGCATATGCTTACGCTTCAGCTCTTTAATTTTTGCTGGTTAGAACTAGTGATTTCTAGTGCTTGCTTTTCAATGCTATATTCACAGTAATATAGGTCAGACTCAAGTGTATCCTGTAAATTCTTTACCTTATTTTTGCTACAAAAAAAACCCAAACTTTCCCTTCTGTGTGAATTTTGATCACTTGACCTCCATTTCCATGGAGATGTGGTCAGAGGGCAGTAGTCAGCTAGCCAGGCCAACTAAAGACTATCTTCACTTACAGCATGAAGTGAAACTCCAGAGTTTAGAAGTAATTAAAGGATATAGTCTGACACATTTTTTCTCCACCACCCACATCCATTAAAGATGAAACTTCGAAACAAAATATATGATCAGCTGTGGTGCAAAGGGTTTTTTTAAAAAGGGTTTTTTCATTTAAAAGAAGATAGAAACAAAAAAAACTCTCCAATCTCTTCCTTTATAAACCTCCTCTTTTCAAAATTATTACTTTTCCCTGCAATCTTAAACATTCTGTATACCCATCTGTGTATATTTGATTTTTTTGCATACTCTCAATTTCTGTGTGCTTATTTTGAGTAACATGGACTCAGGTTTGTCAAAAGCTGAATTTTGTATTCCGCAGAACTCAGAGATTCATGATTAAACAAGTGCAGATCAGGCAACTTATGCTTCTCCAAGTTCAGTCTGGGGTTATTGGTCCAGGGTCACGTGCAGGATTCAGCTCAAGCTTGTGAGCAGTACCTATCTCCAAGCCTTACAGAGTGACAAAACCCAACAGCAAGTGCTGCTCCCACTGTGCGTTGGGCTGGGAGAATGTGGATCAGGGACAGGTGTGGTGGCTTGTGCTGCTGCTCACCCAGTCAGCTCACGGGCTGACATGTCATCCTAGGCTGAACTGTGTCCATGATTTGTGTGCTGTTTTTGCTGGCTAACCAGGGTGCTCTGTGCTGCTGTGTTTGGGGTTTAGTGTTAGAAGTGTCTCTGGACACTTCTGGGCTCTCTCAGGTGGGAAGGTGCCTTTCCGATAAGGGTACAAAACCTCACAGTAATTTTGTACTGAGAGGGAAGCAAAGTGTCCCTATTTCTGCACAACAGGGTTAGATTTCCTTCAGACTAGGCAACAACCAATTTATGCTTGTAATACCATTTTGATTATACACACATATCTCTGTATATGTTAACATTAAAAAATATACTTCCAAATTTTGGGTTGTTTAAGGATCTGGCTTTTCTCCATCTCTTCTGCTTCCTCTCCAAGGGGTTTGCAAGGTAACCCAGCGTTACTTTTATCTTGGTTTCGGCGAATGGCTGTGATGCAGTGGGGAACATGGCACCTCGGAGAAGAGCTGCATTCCCTCCTGACGACTCGGTACAGCAGCTTTTAAAAAGTCCATCCGATGGATCCGTGGCTTCCCCAGCAGCACGCTGAACTATTGCTAGGCTACAAGGCCAGCTTTACAGATTGATTTCCAAGTGGATATTTTTGTCACGTTTAATAAGAGCACATTGATGAGACAGCACTGTGTAAGCTGAGTTAATGTCTGTTATTTCTGCACTGCCATTACTTTTTATTGCCATTATCCACACACTGGCGAAACTTAAGTGAGCTTTTTCCTTCCCGCTGAGGGTTTTCTCCCCAGAACTGATGATCTCACAAGTATACCCACTCTTTTCACATAGGATGAAAGAGTGAAAACGACTTTTGTTGTTGCGGTGGTTGGAATGACACCGTAAACCCGAAGGCGTGTCGGTGTAGCAAGCTCGGGTCGTGTGTCCTTCGGCCGGGCCGGGCCGGGCCGGGCGGCGTTCTGGCCGCCTCGGCACCGTGCAGGGCATTTGTGTAATGGCTGGTGAGGTGGCAGGGAGCTCTCCCCGCTCCCTCTGGCTGCTGCTCGTCTGAAATTACAGCTTTGTCTTTGAAGCCGGGCGCTCTGTTAGCGTCGCCATGGCGACGGGCGGGTAATGGCCTCCGCCGAGCCCAGCCTGGTGTTCAGCGCCGAGCGCGGCCCTGCGAAGGCCCCGCTCGCCGGAGCGTTCACTGAGCTGTCCCCTCTTAGAAAATGTTTAAAAACTGCGCTTTTACATGGCCCTACCAGATTAATAGTCATGGTTTATTTCGTTTTAACTGCGGGGATAAAAGCATTATTCCATTAAATGGGTAGCTTTTTTCCCCCCTCCTTTGGTTTATGCATTATTAACACAAGCTTTCCTGTTTTGCTTGTAACATTTTATAGGCCCTTTCAAACATGTAGACAGATTTGCTCTGCTGCTCTTTTATTTTTCAGGACTTAACCCTTTCTCTTCTTGATCTTGTCTTCAAAAACTTGGAGCCAAGCCTCCAGCAGACTTGGTTGCTCCCATTTAATGTGTTCAAAACTAGAAAAAAAGCTTTCTTTTTATGATTAATTTTTTTCAATACTTCTGCTTTTTGAAACACTCTAAAAAGCAATGCAGATTGGTCTGTTCTTGTAATTGAACTGAAGCAGATGCTGAAGTCAGCACACACGAGCCTTGATATGATTGTGGAGCATTTGGGTTGAGGAAATAATTTGGGGTTGCCTTTTAATTTGTGTGCCCATCTTCTCTTCTGTCCATAGTGTTTTCACCCCATACTCTTTACATGTAGCATTTTTGTTGGCTGCCTTCAAAAGAGATGCACCTCATGGTGGAAGGACTGGCGAACAAACAATCCAGACCAGTCCTGGGGACACAGTATTTACATCAACCACCTTTCTTGTTAATATGGAGCTGGTGAAATACATCTAGACATGTAGAAGTATTGCTATAAACACAAAGCTGCAGGCTTTGTTTCACTTTTTCAGTGCTCTAAAATATAGCTTTCATTTTAGTCTCTAGTAGGAGGCATATATCCAAGTGCAGTCAAATGCTGTGGATACAGGGATTCAGTCATCCCTGCCGACACAAATGGTCTCTGTGTTACAAACTTGGAGGGTAACAAGCAAACCTGGAATTCATACTTTCTCCCAATCCCCTCCCTCCCTTTTTTTTTTTTAACTCTGAATTTGTTGTTATGGGGTGCTTACTGGCACTTTGCTTTGTCCATCTGTATCTATCACAGATCCTTCTGTCCTAAAAATTTCCAAGGACATCTCAGGTGAAGGCAAATATTTCTCAGATTTTGTCCTTTTTTACTGATGCCATGTGGCAGTGGTGATGTAGATGGTATCTCCTGTGGGATGGACTTGCAGCTTTTGGACAGTGGACTGAAATGCTGAGATTTATTTCACCTACAGAGCTGACTGCAGACTGTGCTCGGGTATCCGAGCGGGGAGGCTGTGTATGCAGGGCTCCTGCTCTTCCCACCACATCCATCTTCAGCATCCATGTGATTCCTCTAGACACCTTTGGTGCATCTAAAACTCAAGGGACATATATTTGGTGCCTCAGGGAGTTCAAGGGTGGATGGCAGATGGACAGGCATCCCAGCCCCCTGGCCTCCTGAGATCTGCATGAAGCCCGTATGTACTTCTGGCCAACAGCAGCTGTGGGCTGTGTTGCGGGCCAGCCTGGAGTTGGTGTGTTGTAGTGTTGATGAATGTGGCAATAACATACATTTTAAAAAGTTTTTTCTTTTATGTGTTTTTAAAATTCTGTTCAAATATTAAAAAAAAAAAAAAGGCAATGATGGGTAAATCTCCTCTAAGTGCAGATATAGTATTGTACAACTGCATATATTAAATGGCTGGACTAGAGGCTTATTCTCATCTATAGGCTTTATGGGTATGAATTTCATCTTTTGAGTTGCATTCGCCTTAAATCTGCAAATTCTGGGAAAATTAGACAACACAGTTTACATTCCATGAATAAGAAATTACTAATTGCTTCTAAAACAGGCGTATCTTTATCTACACAGGGCTTTTCAAAGTTGCTGCTTAATCTTTTTTCTTTTTTAATCACTAAATAAACATGTCTCAGCAGTCACTGGATGTGAAACCAAAACCTGGATGTGGACAAAAAGCAAACACACTACACTAATTTTCATTAGCATATCCTATCTCCTAGAACATTTATTTTTTCATCTCCTTGTAAATTGATTTTTCACGTGCTTGTGACTGATATTTGAACTGTGTGTTTGTAGTAACAGACTTATGTAAAAGCCAGGTCCTGGATCTCCCAACATGAATATATTATGGAGGTGACCTCGTGGGTTCATAGTTAAGGTTGCACTGAGTTTTCACTTAAAACGACGTTTAAATCCCTTAATTAAACATTAAAACGCACATGAATTCTCAAACATGGACTGTTTCAATAAAGAGGATAAACTTTAATTATTTAGGTACTCAATGTTCTTCTTAGTGCTGTATTTGCAGAATTCAGAGCAATTTAAAATTATTCCTTCTGCAGGTTTTTCCAGAGTTCCTGGTATTTTCAGTTTCTCAATTCCTTTTAAATCTTTTGTGTAGGCCTTTTGTTGATGTAATTGTCATAGCTCTGTTGACCTTGTCAAACTATGACAATTTTCATAAAACAATTTAACTAAAACCAGTTCAGTTTTAACTGTAATAATGCATGATACAAAAGAACATACAGAAGATCAGAAAGCTCTGTATGTTTTATTACTTTTTTGCCATGGTAGTCAAAGAGTATATTGGCTTCTTGTAGGTGATATCAGTCTTTGATTTGGAATGAGAAGAAAAGACTAGAGAGCCTGTTTTAAAAAAAAAAACAACCACATGGAAGAAAAAATCCAAACTGGAACACCAGTAACATCTCTTCCAAAAGGTGACTTTTCCAAGTCAGTCAATGAACAACAGCTACAGTAGTCCCAAATGAATGCAAATTTCACTCTATTTTTCCACTTCTCCTTAATCTTAGAGGACTCAGTTCAGACTTTCCTGAAGTGGGTTTCTTCACTGGTTTCAATGAGTTTAGATTAGGCTGAGTAATTCTTAACATCTGTTCTACCCCGTTGCCACCCTGTTGCTCTCTTTCAGTGTCTGTTTCAAGCCCCTTGGACACAGTCTGCAAACCTGTTGTACACAGCAGCCTACACTCTACCGGTAGTGACCAGAAAATACAGCTCTCCTTGATAACACTTGTAGCCTTCTGCTGAGCTATAACAACATCCTTGAGCACAGGTAGAAGCCTTGCTGAAAACAATATATTTGCAAACCATACATAAGTGAAGAAAGGTTGATTTAGAAACCAGTGGTTCATAGGTCAGTAGTATCTTTATTCAGAACTCTAAGTCTTCAGCCATTCCTCTGACTAGCTGGAAATAGAGACAAATTGGAGGGGAAAAACCTCTAATTCTCATTAGCTGATGGCCCATGGAATGTTTTTTGTTTAAGTCTTTTTTAGATCAGGATTTTTGTTTTTCCATCATTTTCATCTGACTGCCACTATGGTCTCGTATGCCTATTAGTTAAGGTCTCCTGTGCATTAAAACACAACAGCAAGTACTTCTGAAATTATTTTGAAAAAAATTCTTGTCGTTGTTAACATCAGCAGCTAGGGCTTACAAACATATTTACTGCTTATATGAGAAAGCGTTATTTCAGAATATGTTAGTTACTGAATTTTGCAAAGCACGAGCACTAAAGCCTGAGATTGCATACCAGGTCCATAAAAATTCAAAAGTACTTGTTAATTTGAAGAGTTGCTTATTTCTTTAGACATTGAATGAAGAACAAAATTCACAGGAAGTTATTACTGTCACTGACATAAGAGTAGGTTCTCAAGCTCTTTCAGAGTAGGGATTGATATGATGGAAGTCAAAGGGTTTGTTGCACTTGCAGACTGCAAGATTCATGTAGAAAACCACATGAACAGAAGCTACCAGGCCTGAAATGTTCATTTGTTGATGTTCTTGCTTTTCACTGACTTGAGCAGTCTGAAATAAAATGTAGCAGAGAGGAATACACTAGAGCAGCTAGCAGTGAAGTAACATGGGAGTCTAATTTGTATGGGTTGGAAACTTTGGCAATAGGACCATATCAGCGGTATTCCTGTATTTTTGGGGGATTACTAGCCTGTGCAAATTATTTTCATTCTTTTTGGTGGGAGAAGGGGAATGTTAAAAACCCTAGATCCAAGTATATACACTGAGACAGCAAGGGGTTAAAGGGATGTAATTATGCATTCTTCGGTAAGTGTTCTGCAGTCAGCAGTACAGCTAGCTGTGCAGGAAGCAGGGGAAAAAAAAAGATGACAGAAGGAGAATATGGAGAGAAGGTCAGATCCAAGGATTCTGATTCTCTTAGGGTGTTCTTGTGTTTGCTTTTCCTTTGTGACTTACTATACTCTGTCTTGGTAGAAACAGAAAAAATCATTATGGCCTGTTGGTTCCTCCTACTGATAATGTAAACTTAATCTTTATGCTTTATGGTAGTGGTAGAGGTGAATATATGGATTTAGTTTTTGAAGGAGTTCTGAGTCAATCCCAGTGCTTGCCACAGTCCTTGTTCCCCAGCTCTTAGTTATTGCCCAGTTTATTGCAGCCTGTGAACACCAAGCATTTCAACAAATGCCATTTGTCAGAAGTAGTTCACCCATTCTCTTTGAGAGGATTTGAATTTCCAGCAAATCCATCTACTAGAAGTAGTTTGGTCTGCACGTTTTCAAGTGGTTTGCATGGATGAATGGAAATTCTTGCACAGTCAGGATTTCAGGCTGACCTGCCTGGTGAAGGTAAGCTTTCATCACTCCTGACTTCAGCTTTCCTCACAGGTGAAACAGGAGTTTGTGGAGTGTTTCGGGACAGTTGCAGTAATAAGGGCAGGATATCTGGGTTGTGCACTACCCCCTTACTTCCACCTTGTGAGTTACCTGAGGTCTGACTTGCTAAGTCGCTCAGTATACCAGATCCTTCTTTTTTAATTAAACTTCTGTAATTTGCAGTTGGATTTCAAAATAGCAGCAGAGCATTTCTGGGAGATGTTTGTGTGTTTGGCAATACTGTAGTCTGAAAGAGGTGTTTGGGGATTTTCCCCCCTTTTTTTTTTCACATGGTACAGTTTTCAATTTTTTCTTTGGCTACTTTCCTGGTTCAGTTAAAGGGAAAAAACTGAAGACGAATAAATGAATGGGATTTATCCCTTCATCCTTGAAAACAAAACATAACACAACACAAACACCTCCAACCCCTGGAATAGTTCTTCTTTTGGAATAAAGATCCTTAGCCTTGCCATTGATGTTATGGGGACAGATACCTCTGTTTCCCCCAAAGAAGGGGGTATGAGTACAAAGAAGTATGCATCAGTCAGTTTACATTCTGGTGTGGCATGCCTTGCAATAAGTACCTTTATATTAATTTAGTTAATTGCACAAGTTGACTGAAAATGCAGCATTAGGGAATGGTCTGCCTCTGAAGACAACTGAAATCTTTCCTCCCACCCTTGTAAAACACCATTTTAAAGCTATTGATTAGCTCCTCCTAGAAAAATATAAGTTAATTCCCATTGTGCTTGTCTCCTGCTCCTAACTTTTATTTTTCTCTGTGTCTTTATAATTTTAATACTGCAAAGCTTTAAAAGGATTGCTTCAAGGAGGAGGGGTAGTCTGATAAGTCTATTTCCTAAAGCTTTTGGCCTTTCAAGGTTTCTCTTACAGTAGGTTGAGCTGTGTGGACGACTTGGGTTGAGGCAACAGGGGAGTAGTGTGCAATACTTTCTGCTTCCGATAGCTCTTTGTTGATCTAAGAGAGAGCACTTAGAGAGTGGTAGGTCATTTATGTGATTATGAAGAGCACTTGGTTCTCTCTTATTCGAGATGGAAAAATAATAGTTTTTGAATAAGAGGTCGCTGTCAAAATGACATTGAATGTGACTTTTCTTCCCTCTTCATTCCCTCCCCCACTAGAAGAAAAGCAGCACTAGACCTACTCAGGATAGGGCTGGATTTTTCCTACTCCATGTGACTTTTTCTTTTCTTCTGTTCTTAGTTCATTTTATTTCTCGCCATTTCCTCTCTGTGTAATGTTTATACTTTTTGATGATATTTATGGTAACTGGAAATTTAAAAATAAATGTAATGCGTGTAAGACTATGTGGTTTTTTCAAGTCTTGTTTTTCCACTTTGTAGAATTAAGCTGTGAATGTGTGATGTGGTATCTGCTTGGGTGACAGATGTCCATTCCTGAATGATGCTGTGTTCCCTTTATGCTTTATTTATGGAGTGATTTGCTTCTAAAATAATCTCTTAATCTTTCTCAAACTACATTTCTGCATGTGCTCTTTTTACATATACCATCATTTAGGGTAATGGACTAAAAACTGAAATTACTCCTAAAAGCTTTGTTTCTAAAGCTAATAATAGTGATATAATACTGTCATTTTTGGTTTGATATGTCCTTTCAGAACTAGGTTAAGTGTCTTCTTCAGTTTTGCTCTGGTAGTTTTTTTGTGTGTTTGTTTCCTGTAGCACTGCCATAATGAAATTGTTTTTTAATTTCATTCACTTATCAAATGAAAAGACAACTGTAATATGTCCTTTTTTATGTTAGGTTTGCTTTTATACCTCAGAAGAAGAGCTGTATCCCAAATTAAAATGTGATTGCTCAGAGTACAGAACATAATAATATATTTTATGAAAATAATTAATAGTTATTACTCTAGGGTTAATTTACTTAAACCAGTGTTGAACATCAGTAAACACTCTAGTTCATCACAAATTTCCTTTTGGTAAATTTTACGAAGCGTGGCTTCAGCTTGGGGGAGGGCTGATCAGTGGAATATGTATAATTCTTTACAGCAGGGAAGACATTTTGAGATTATTTTATTTGCAGTCCAAAATTAAGTTTGTATAAAGTATGTTAAAATTTTCAGGTGTTTGCCTATTTACGCATTGAAAATAACTCAGCTGATATTTAAAAATTCTGCTTTTTGGAAAAGCAAAACTAGTTTGGAGTCAGTTTGGAGAAAGACATCACTGAAATATTTTGTTTATATTCTTGCTGAAGTGTTGGGTGGAGGGGAGTATTTTTTATTTTGTTTTATTTAATTTTTTTATTCCTAAACGTGAGTGTTAACAATGAACAGTGATTTGAATTACACTAAGATACTTCAAAGTTAAGTAGGAGGTGTTGAGAACTTAGATAGTTTATTAGTCAACCATTCAAAAAAATACAGAAAATTGTGTGCAGGCCTAAAATAGTATAGTGATGCCATCGATCTTCAATTTCCAGACTGTGGAAAGTTCTGAAAGTTGAACTTGGTTTCTCATGGAAAATAATATAGCTTACTTTTAGTCCTAGATTTAGAATTTTTTGGACAGTAGTATGTCATTATTTTTAATTGTATATGAAGGCACTGGATCCATCATGAGTACAGAGGATGAGTATTGAGAAGTCAGCACTGGGCAAGAGCTGTAGTTGTGGCTCTAAGCTGTACTCTTTCTGAGGGCACTTGCCGTGCTGCAGCCCCTGAAGTCCACAGTTTTTCTGGAGACCTCTTCAATTTCTCTTAGGGACCTTATTTTACAGAAACTTGGCCTTGCTCCTTCAAGCTGTAGCATGCTGGAGTGGAGCTGGATAAACATTTTGGCTCATATCAGGCAAACGTTTTTGAAGCAGCTCTGGCTTGAGCCCTTTACCATTTGATTCACGTTACCCAGCAGGCAAGGAGTGAGCTGGATTCCTTTTGGATGAAACAAAACTGAAAAATGTGCTCCCGGAGCCTGCCTAATGCACTCCAGCTGCTCGTGGGTACTCGGTCCGTGGGCCAGCCTGACCGAGAGCCCTCCAACAGGAGCAGGTACAGCCTGGTGTCAGGTGCTCAGCGCGGAGCTGTCCCGCCTGTGCCAGGTCCTGCAGAGCCGCGCCGCTGGCTCGGGCAGGCATTGCCTTCCCTTCAGTGCAAGATGCTGCTGGGCCGCATCTGGATGTTTTACATAAGGTCTGGATCCAAAGCCTTTGAAGTCTTTGAATTACTTCGATTGACTTCAATAGGCTTTGTGGCAGGCCCTAATGATGTGGTTGTGATCTGAAAAGGGATGTTCAGAGATTTTCTGTAATGAGAAAATGTTACCTTTTAAAGAACTGAGTTGAAATAGTCTGATCAGTTCTCAAGTGGAAGTGAGCTTCTTGCTATCGCCTGGAATCCTTTTGTCCCTGTCAAAAAAAAAATCTGAAAATTATTACTCGTTGCTCAAGTAAGGTCCAAGGTTGAAATTAGCAGAGGAGTTTTGGGTCATAGATTGAACTGTACTGATAAAGAGTGGAGAGATTTGCACAGTGCAGGTGTCTGCTTCTCTCAAAATTGTGTGGTAAGCCACTTGTTCTTACCGACAGCCAGTTTCTTCACAATTTTGAAGTAAAAATCCAGAAGACAGGAAGGAAAAACTCAATGTTCATTTGTATTGATAGTGTTCTGAGTCATGCCATAGGTCTAAAAACAGTGCCAATGAAAAAAATCTCAAGTTTGTTTTTAAAAGCGAGGACAGAAAAGGCATTTCACTGTCCTACTAACTAGAATAGCAAAACTACCAATTTTTTACATGTCCCTGTATCTCACATGTTCCCTTGAAATTTTCTCTCTCATCCAGAATTTTCACAAACTATTTTTTTTGCATGTAATTACATTTTTGTTATCATGTAAGGTGTTGTTTGATCAGTAGCCAGAAAAGCTTTCATTTTCCTGCTTCCTCTGAATCCTTTCTTGTGAGATAGGAAATCAACTTACTGCTTTAACACATTAACATGGACAGGTTGGATCCGTTAAACTTCTGTTTCTTAATTTACTGTATTATTTTGTTTACTTAGTCTTCATCTGTGTTAAATTGCAAAAATATGTGCTCTTTTTTCTTCCTAATACAGGTGTATGGTATAATAATGATGTTTAAGCAATCTGGGAACAAAATGTAGCTGCATTTCATCATTGGACACTAGATCTAGTAGAATGGCATTTATAATTACATGTAATCGCATGTGTCTTCCTGTAATTGTTTGACTTAATATTTTTATTTGTACATGTGCATGGAAGAGTTCCTCTGAATTTGCACTGGGACTGATGTACCACAGTTATCCTTGTTTTACATCTGTGTAATTACTTTGAAATCATCAGTCTTGCACTGATAGAAAATTGCAGTAGTGGTGAATTAGGGTCGCACTCTTGATGGTGCTTTTTATTTCAGTTGAAATACTCTACTGATCCAGGTGAGGATGAAATGTTGCACTAAGCTGTGAGACGTTTCACTGATTGGGTTCATGCTGCTTATCTGTCAGCACTTCCGTTCCTAGCAGCTCTATTTAATGCAGTTATTTTTGTGTGCCTTGGAAATGCAAAGGAGTGGGGAGGAAAGGTAAAATCAAAAGTCCGTGGTTTTCTGGTGTTTACTTGCCAGCAGTAGCTGAACAAAGTGGTCCTGAGAGTCTTGCACTGTATTTTTGGTGGAGACATTATTCTGTCCTTCATCTTTGAGGGCATTATCTTTAATAAAAGAAAAAAAAAAAGAAGATAATATCTTTAGACTCTTTTTATTTTTTTCCATCTGCTTTGAAGCAATAGATGAGCGTGTTAAAAGGAAAGGATAGGCTGGTGTTACCAGGCTTGTGGTTTGTGTTATCAGCATGTGGGGGGTGCTGGTGGCATTCAGAATAAATAAAATGCATAGACAGGACACACCTGCACTTATGTATCCATCAGCCATTCACAGTCCCGATGTTCCTCTCATCTTGGTTCCAGATCTTGGAAGGGATGGAAGTAGACCAGCTGATAGTCCTCAAATAAGCCAGCCCCATGTACCATCCTTTTGTTTCATTTTCAAAACCTCCTCTATCAGAGGGAAGCAGTCAGAGCCTGCATGCTGTCATGCAGATCTGGAGGGCGTTTTTTGATGTTGGGGCCTGGTGTTGCCATGGTCTCAGTTGCCTGGCTTATTCACTCATCCTGGGACCTCTGGCTTCCATGGCTGGAAGTTGTCAAGCGCTGCCAGCCTGACACTGGGAGTCTGTGCGGCTGGAAGGATGCTGTGTCACCACCCAACTGTCTTGTTTCCCTCTTCCTTTCAAGATTAGGAAAGCAGGTGTTAAGTCTCATTTCGAGAATTTATTGTTATCTGTTGCTGACGCTTTAGAGACCACTCTGCTTACTCTCCTAATAGCCAAATGCAAGCTAATAGTCTGTACAGGCCATTGAAGCCTAAAATCCTTCTAATTCCTTCCTCTAATGAATAATCCCTGATCTCTGTGTGTGCCTTGACTGTGGAAGGGCTAATTATGAAACTCATTGTAAGGAAAATTTCGGACTCATGATTTCTGTGCCTGGGATTTGTAAATAAATAATGCGCCTGCATGTATACCATGTATAAAGTATAGCTTTCATATGTAAAGTTAAATATCCCTGAAGAAATATTGTTAAAATAAATGGGATTGTAAAACATTTCTTTTGCTCAGTGGATTAATCCCTCATAGTTTAGGGAATAGGTTGCATATTCTGTATGAAAGGTTGTTCATTTTAACCCTTAGGAGAGACATCATAGGTTGTGCTGGTGAGTGAATTTGTTAATAGCTTTGAAGAAAGAAGCTTCTTCCTGTTGCAGAGTGGGAGGTGGGATTCTGCATTGAGTCCTGGGGGCCCCTATGCTGAAGCCTGGAGAGCCTCCTTCTTCCCCCCACAGGTAAGGCAGAGAAAGTGTTACCTACTGTTCCTTGCCTGGAAATGTATGGGAATGGTAAATCTAGTTCTTTGGGTTTGAAGCATGCTTGTGAGAAACAAGTCTAGTGATCTTTTTATTTCAAGTTTAAAAAAAAAAAAAAAAAGAAGAAAACATCTAAGCAACCGAAGTAGTGGGGTAGAGATGTTGCATATATTATAATGAGCACCAGAGGACACAGGATGTGTTCATTCCCAAGCTGCATGATTATTTCGTGTTGTGAAGGGTTAGCTTTTCAATTGCAAAGCTTAATCACTTTTCAAATGAATATTTCATAACAGTTATTTTTTCATCAAATATACAATGGCATGCTTATTTTGTGCCTCATGTGGTAGACATTAGTTTTCAGCAGCTTTAAATTCCTTTTATTTCTCCTCATCTCCTATTCTTGTTTTCAGACATGGAAGGGCAAGAAAATACTTGGAAATGTTTCCTGATGAGTGGCTAATCTTGTGGCTGAGAGCTAGGAGGAACCCAGAAGTTTTATTAAAATCAGTCCCAAATTCTTAAAACATTCTAATTTATTTCGTGCTGAGTGCAGTTTTTGTGACTGATTTAAAATATTTTAAATTTAATTTAAAATGAAAACACAACTCTTATAGACCCCTGCCACTACAAGGGAACTCAGTTTAGTGATACAACACAGCTGTAGTGCTCTCTTACTACTTTTTGTTACTGGATGATGAAAGTTATCATAAGAAAGCTCAATAGCTTGATTACACTTTAGTAGAGCTTCTTTTTGCTGGAAGAGTTGAGCGGGGGGGGGAGTCTATATAGCTAGGTTTCACTTCTGTTTCACTTCTGTAGCAACTTCTGTAGGTGTTTGAAAATTGCTGTGGCTTAGGGCAAAGGTTGGAGAGCAACAAGGTGGTGCCATTGCCCCGTTATGTAGCTTTCAGACCTTGAGTTGGGGGAGTTTCTGTAGCATGCTAAGTTGGCTCATGATTCTTTTCTGGATTCTTGGAGCATTCTGGCAGATGGATGAAAATCAAAAAAACTCGGAGGTTTGGAGTAATATTAACAGGCCAAACTGGCTTGAAAATACGAGATGTGCAAAGCTGACCTTAAGGCATCTCACCACTTTTTTTCTGTTCTTTTATTCAAGAATTCCATTAATACTCACCTGTCCAGTCTGCTCAAAATTAATTTTTTTTTCTTTGAAGTATGCAATAAAGGAAATATTTGTAAAATATCAAGTGTTGTTTTGACTAGACAGACTACCTATGTTACTTGTCTAGCTATTTTGTTCTCATACTTTACACAGAATATAGTATTTGCCTTTTTTTTCCTTCAAAACAATAATCTCTAAAACTCAGTCACATATATAAGGCACAAGATAGTCTGGAATTGAGAGCATTTTGCCTGCACCTATACGTATTGAATCAGTGTTTTGAATGTAAGAGCTGCACACAACTGGTGCTTTTCCTAGAAGGAGTATTTTATGGGATTTTCAAGCCATATACTCCTCTGTATTGGACAGTAATGTTCAAAATTGAAGGACACTGGAATCTTTCATAAATATGTGGTAAGGGCTTAGAACTTCCTGAATTTTTCAACTCTCATTAGGTGATTGGTGGTCATGAACTGCAAAGTCCATAATATACCCTTAGTGTACCCTGTCACACAGAGAATTTGAGTGTCTTAAGAATTTAATGTTTTTTAGTGCATAAAACAATCTGCAGAAATAGTTGCCTTGCTGTTTGGAATCATATGGTGTTGGGTTGCTGCTGTAGTACTCTGATAATACAAACAGAACGGAGTCAATCTATATGACCTAAGAGGGAGTGTGCTGACCTCACGAACATCAGCAAATTTCTTCTCACAACAGTCCTGGGAGGTAGGAGGTTGTATTATCACTCTCCCTGCTGAGTATCTATGGCACAGAAAGATGAATTGATATGCCTAAGGTCATGGAGGAAGTGAGAGGCAGAGGTGGAATTGTATCCAGATATTCTGCCTCCTGGTCAAATGCCTTAATCACAGGACCATAACCCCTTAATATTTGTGATTTTGTTTGCTTAACTAGGTGGTCCTCATGCTGTGTCTTAAAAGCCTTATTTAGCCTTTTGTCAATCCTCATCCCATATGCCTTTTGTCCTGAATAGAAACTTAGTGAAAAGGATTTTTAGGGACTTCAGGTTTAAATACCAACTGTTCTTTCATGTACATATATATTAATTCTAAAATTATAGATATTTGCACTTTGTTTGGTCATGTAAATCTGACTGTTGAAACTGCAACATAAGCAAAATACATTCAATTATTTTATTTAATTAATATAGTTTCCCCCCAATGTTTTTGTGGCAGAGAATTCATCACAATAAAATATTAAACTGCCAGAAGAATATTAGCTGTTAGTGGTGTGTTGATTCATTACATGCTTTCCTGTGTTTGGAGCCATTGTGCTCCACAGTGAGCAGGAGATCGGGCTGTCCAAGGGGAGCACCGCAGTGACCATCAGCAGTTGATTAAAAGGGAAGTGTGTGCAGTGAGGAACTGCTCATAAATTATGTCCTTCCAGCTGGAGTTTATCTGTGTAAAAGGAGCTGCCAGCATCTTTATTTGTTCATTTGGCATCTGAAAACACACGTGTAGTCAAAAAGCATGAGAGAGTGGTCCATTATAAATATCTGCACACAGTTGCCTTGTACATACTACAGGTACATGGACTACTTGTGGGGGACTTCATCTAGTGGTGAGCCCTGTGAGACAAGAGGATGTGGAACAGCTGCTGGGACCAGCCCAGGCACTGGCCTACCCCTGAGGTCTGACTGCTCCTGAGTGACTGTATGGGAGCTTCCCTCCTTCCTGTCCAGACAGTGAATGATTTGGCTGCAGGGAAATCTGCATTCAGTCTTTGCAGCTCATGGTCAAAGTGGGTTTTCAATCACTAGCCCGAGGCACACACTTAATATATAGAGTGCCTTGATGTGGTGCCCTGCTTTGCCACTGGCACGTTTGAACCTCAAAGACAGCTCCTAGCTCTGTAGATGATAGAGAACAATAATGTAGAATGATTTTTTTTTCCTTCATTCAGTATTTATATTCAGTTTCTCTTTACACTAAAAAGAAAGTACTGAAAAGTTCCATGAAGTGAATTCAAGTCAAAGGTGTTCAACGTATGTGAACGAAATGAAGCTTAGATTTCAAGCAGTGATCAATGAAGTATAGTATTGTATGATCATTACTGAGCAATAAAGCAGGAAAGGAATTATCACAAGAATGTATATGCCATTCATCATACCCTTTTAATACCCCTTTTTCTTGCTTGCTTTCTTTTCATTGTCTCCTATGTTTTATGTTCTTTGATCCTGTATATAGGAATAAAGTTCCCTCCTTCTGTCTGACATTTTCACCTACTGTTACACAATGCCAGCTTAGAAGAGTACTTTGGGGGAAGAAAGTCTATATACTCTCTGCTTTAAAACTTTGAATGGGATAAAAATACCTTATGCTTCAGGTTTTGTAAATTTTGTGAGAAATCCTGCTATATTGCATCTATTCTGAGCACTGTCAGAAGGTCGGTGGCTTTGCTGAAAAACAAACATTGAAAATGGGAATAAAACGTCAGCTCTAGATTTGATGCAAGTGAAAATTCTGTAATATCAAAATATAACCTGTACATTACTTGCTGCAGAAGAACAGTGGTGGGGGAGGCATCAGGGTTTCTTCAATTCTGGGTTTTTTTGTGCCCTAATAAGTGACCAAGCCTGCCAAATGTTTATCCCTGTATATTATGCAAAAGTAATTAACTAGCCATGAGTTGTTCTGCATGTAAAGAGGCTTGAGACTCTGAGATGAAAGATGCAATGCTATAAATGTCCTCTCATGGTTTCTCAGGACAACCTTCCCCAAGTTCTGGCACACTATGCTCAGATCTGATGATGGCATTGTCCAGTGAATCTGGGTGGACATCAGTTCCCAAAGTGATGCATCACAGCAGATCTTCTGCCGAGGCAGTGAGGTTAAGAATAATGAATTCAGGGCTTGAAGCATAATGTTAAGCAATGCAAACTGAGACGTAAATTATTAAAGTTTTTGTTTGACGATGAGCAGAGGCCTGTTCTCAGAAGGAAGGGTGACTCAGCTGTATCCTTGAATTGATGTATCAGGCTTCTGTGACATCCTAAGATTTGATGACAGGTCCATTAAGGAGAACAAAATAGTAATTTATAATTTCTGGAATAAATTAGCATGTACCATTATACCCTAGAAGCTTTTTCTTTGTGGTTTTTTTTCCTTTTTTTTTTTTTTTTTTTTTTTTTTTTTGTGGTGGTAAATAGCATTTAAAAGATATTTACAGCTTCATTCAAAAGAACAGAACTTTGAGGAATCTGCCTTGAAATGGTCTTAATTAAGATGCAAAGAAATTTATCTCAGTACACTGTGTAGATATTAATCAGCATAGGTGGAAAATGGGAACATACATGATTAGTGATAGTATTTTACCTTCAAACCTTGAAAACGGCTTAAAATGAAACACTCTTAAATCCCTTGTCACCCCAAACAATATAACACACCATTTTGACTCTCTAATTACCAAGCCTAATTTGTTAATTTCAAAGGGGAGCACAGCAGCCTATGAAGGCTCGCAGGACTCTTTTGAAAAGAGCAATGCAGTATAATTAAAATGATCAAGTGGATCTAATTCCGGTTGGGGGGGGAGATGTCTTCCCTTGTAAGGTTGCTTCAAATTGAATTGGAGTTGGCATATATAGTCTTTAATGAGGTAACATCCCCAGATAAAACATCTGACTTGCTGTTTATTTTAGCCTACATTTATTTGCAGGCTTTTATAGTAAGAGAGCTCTGTCTAATGGTCCTATGAACCTGAGTGCTGCTTCCAGCGTAGCAACTGGCCTGCTGCATGGCTGTGGGAGAGCATTACGCTCTCGATGCTGAAATTGGTTTATGTATGTTTCTGATGCATCCATCACTGTGACAATTATGCTTGAGAAAAAGCAAAATGCAGAAGTGATGCTCCTTGTATCTCTTTCCATGGGCAGTGGTGGTGAAAGTATTAAAGAGGCCACTTCCTTCCACTGTCTGCCTCTGTGGGGTAGCTGCGTCACAGCCAGAGTTGAACTTCAGCTGGCTTTTGGACAGAATTTTCCTGGTAAATACTTTCCAGATATATTTTTCTGGGCTTATACAGATATGATTTCCTGGTGGATACCCATCTGCCAAAATGTTCCTGTTCATTCAGAGGCTGATAGTGTCTGTCTTGTGGGTCTGGATTTTGGGGATGGGTTGGTTATTTGTTGGTTGTTTGCAGTGGGGCTGTCCATTGGTTTGGTTTAGTGTCCCCTCCACCCCTCACCCCAGAGCATCAGTGTGCATTGTTCTGGGCTTCAAATCCTGTATTAATACAGTTCTGTCTGTTCCATGTTAAAAAGATAAATACCTAATCTGGATAACTTCCTGATCAAAACAGTTCAGATTGACTACAGTAGGAGGTTTCTTGTTTTGTTTTGACTCTTTTGGGTGTTTTATCTTATAATGCCCTGTAATAATAAAGCCATATGAATCCTCAGCTTATTATTCATATTCCTCTGTGTGACACAAAGGAGGAATTATGGAGCCTTGCATTTTAAAATAAAAGGTTCTGTGAAGAAGATGAAGCTTCTTTAGCAAAGCGCCTTGGTAGTGAATCCCATGGCAGGAGGACAGCAGGGAGAGGGAGGGAGGGAGTAGCTACCCCAGGGATAAAGTTTGAGGGGGTAATGCTGTTCTCTTTTTTTTTCTGGTCAGATCTTTTCACTTCACCCCCACCTGTTTGTTTTGACCCGTGTATTGGCGGAGTGGGTAGGCTGCAGTTAATAGATACCTGAGCTCAGAGGATACAGGAGCGGCTGCCTGACCTCGGTGGTGGTTTTGTATGGAAAGGCAGTGCTGATTCTGTGACCAGTTTGTATCACCTGGGAGAGCAGAGGTTAATGTTTTAAAGGGGGAGGAAAAGCTGTTTGTATGCAAGTGACATTGAAAGGAGATATGAATATTTTAATACCCACGGTCAAGGCCAGTGGGTTGTACTACACGCACATGTTCCATTTTGGCTGGACCCCTTCTGAGCACCATTTGTCTGGACTATGGAAATATAGCAGAGGTCTACATCAACAAATACATTATAATCTTTCTCTCCTCCTTTTCTCACGTACATAGTAAAACTTTTATAACAGAAGGGGCCAGAAAGAATTGCATAATGATACATGGCTGCTTCTTGCTGTTGTCTTAGCAAGCCAGTGTTGCCTGTGATGCCTGATGTGATTGTAAACTAATACTGTATTTTTTGTTCAGATTGGAAAATGCACATCAGCAGAATTACCAGCATCCGTGAAGTTTTTTTCTAATATTTTTTTTGTTTCTGTTGATCTTGAACAGCGTTAGCAGCACTTGCAACAGAAAACAAATCAAGAGTAAACATGAAAAGAAACTCTTCTGCTTATGTGGAGGGGTTATTTTTCTTGGCTTGCTTTTATTGTATCATGCTCAAAAAAGACACAGTTAAAGAAAGAGTGCTTCTGTCTTCAGCCTTCTGAACTAATTACTTTCCCACTACTGAGAAAAAAGCTGGAATAGGTAGCTGCAGTAAAACGAAAGTGAATGTGTGTATGTGTAGAATATTAGTAAACATTTCTAATATGCCAGTCCTGCATACACTAGCCATTTATTAGCAGCCTTTGATGTCCAGTATTCTCCAAATTATGAATGTAAAATGTTTGAAAAGAAAAGAAGCACAGTAGAACAGAGATAGAAAGTATAAATCAGATCTGTATAATTCAGTAGAGAGAATATTCAGTGGCTATATAATTTGTCTGTAGATCAATAATTCAGTGCAATGTAATTATTTTGTGCATTCTGTATTTTTTAATTTCTTTTGTGCGATTTGATGTAGGTAATAACAGTAATGTTCACTACTCTGCTTCATAATGTGTAAAGCCTGTACTTGTTGATAGGGAAAATGCCGTGTAAAACAAGTGGATTACACTAACATTTGAAATCTTTTTGTTTCTTTAACATGTCTAGCAACTACTGAGCCAAGTATGTAGAAGCCTTTACCCTCCTAGGTCAGATTCCAGCAAAGCCGTCTCGCTTTTATAGAATAATGCCATACGGCAAACTGACTCAGCTTTAAGCACCGCATATGGTCCCGAGGGGAGAAATTACCCATCCAAATGACGGGTGGATGGCAGGCAGGCAAGTTAGAATGTAGCTGCAGTGTGCTCATATTCTGTTTCACTAGGGCTGCAAACATTCAAAATAGCTGCTTGGTGTATTTGAATTTGATCCTCATAACAGTAAGGAGCATGAAGGGATTGGAAATAAAATAAGAACAATAGCTATTTCTCTTTACGCTGCTTCTGTAAAGTACTTCTGATACATTGCAGGGAATTAATGTCTTTTGGCATGGTTTATTTCATTTTCCAGAGTGGATCTGGTAAGTGAATGGGAATCAAATGCAATTATAATAGCTCATTTCGCCTCCCTAAATAAAGTTTGGTATGCTCATATTAACTCATATGTCAGTTGTTGCTTAGTTCACATGAGTAAAAATCAGTTTATAATAGCTAAGAATTTGACTAATTTTCTCATATTGGAGCTTTTCTTGGGAACCTACAGCAGTAAAGAATCCTAGTTGTGTTTCAGTCAACATTAAATGAGTAGAACAGCATAAAGTGGGTTACACATTCTGTGCTCTGAAAGAAACAAGACATAAATATCAAGCCCTAAATGATGTGTTACAAAACAGAGAAAACATTTTGGGGACAAACTGAACCATTTTGTTAATTTGACAAGTCTATAACACATACTGTAATTACCATGAAATTTGAGTGAACTCAGCCATGTTGTTTGATAAATTCATCGGCTGAAGTGCATTAGTGGTAGCTGTCCTGCACCCTTGCACTGCTCAAACACTATCACTCATCCTACCTGTTTAGTTTGTGTTTTTTTAAAATAACTTCTGCTACTCTGTTTTAACTTCTTACTGTACAATTCTAAATTTGTGTGAGCTGGCAAGGTGATTACTGGTCATTGTCTAAAGAAAATTATGATTCAGTGAGTGGCAGAATCAGTGTAGTCACTGAAGGACTGTGGTTGGAGTTGGGGCTGAGATTTTAAGTGAAGAAGGCAATTAAGTTTTTTCAGGAGGGCTGCTCAGATCTGAGAGGTTCAGGATTGCAATATGCCCTCCTCCAGCTAATCTCAGTGGTTTTTCTATTCCTGACTGGTTGTCTGCTGTGCACAGTGCAGGAAGCCTCCTCCTGCAGACTGGAATCTGAGAGCTGCTGCCTCTCTAGCACCCTGCTGAGATGCACCTCTGCCTGATCCTGGCAGTAAACCTTACAAACCTGTGGGAGAGATTGTGACATGTTTCTTCCTGTCACAGGCGTGACCAGGTCTTTCAAGTGATCTTTGCTTTGAGAAACAGTTTTATTGAAGAATTTATATGCTGCTTTGTTTTGCTTTGTTTTGCTTGCATACATTTTAATTTCCAGGGAATTAATTTCAGGGCATTGATTTTTATAACCAGGCAAGTGAAACCTTTGGGTTCAGTTGCATGTATAGCAATGTTGACTCCTCCCAAATCTTGGAATGTGTAAAAGGTGTAGAATACACTCTACACTCTCTTAAATTTTTCAGCATTTGTCCAGATGTGTGAGTAGTGTTGAAATGTTAAAGAATTTACATCACCTATTGAGGGGCAGACTGTATCATGCTATTTGTATTGCCTTGGTTTTTGAACTAGAAAACCCATTTTTTGCACTCCTTGTGTGGAGTGTCAAATCCTAGAATTAACTGAGTTTGAAAATACTTCCACTTCTAAAGATTTATACAAAACCAGTAAGTTTGTAGGCATTGTAAGGAATAACACCTGTTTCAGTGCAAACTTGAATAATTATCATTCTCATAGTATTGAGTAAATAACTGCACCATCCTGGAAACTTTGTGAAGAAATGCATCTAATTGAAAAAATATTGTGGGTTTGGACCAGCCTTCTTTTTCCCAAGTTTCATCTGCTGTGTTTGCAACGAAATGAGCATATTTCTGAAATAACACCATCATATGCAAAATAGATTTTTAAAAAAATTAATTTATTCAGAGATATGTTATTTATTTTAATAAGCAGAATCTTGTATACACTGAAGTATCAAACCTAGGCTGCAATAATCATTCAATACCTTTTTCCCATCCCCAAGTTACACACTGTGTGGTTCTTTGAAGTGTTTGTGGTAAATATTACTGTGACTGCAAAGGTTCTTACCACATCTCTTGTTGCATCGAACTCCTGTATTATCTGTACCTATTCTTCTTTTGTGGGGCAGGGGGTGGAGGAATCAATGCTCTGATTTCAGCATAGCACCAGCTTGAAATTACTGAAGTAAAGCTAAAAGCTGATAAGAGAGGTCTTTAAAATTCTGTTTTAGACTGAGTACTAGCTTACATGCTTGAAAGGAACTGAATAGGTATCTTTTACTGATGACAACCAGGACAGATGGAATTTGCTTTCTAGGTTAACCTAATTTTGTAGGTTGCTTTCAAAAAAGCACTGCACCTGCAATCATTCAAAGATATTACTGACCAAATCCATGGAAAGGAAAATATTTGCATAAAAGGCATAATAAAAAATTACTAAAAAATGGTACTGGGTTTTTATATGTTTTTTCCCTTAATTTGATTTCATTATCTGCTGAAACCCTGCCTCACTGGAACTTAAGAACATCTCTAGATTGAGTGTTTTATTTAAATTTTAGACAGATGGTGGAGGGAAAAGAGCAAGTTTTTCTACATGAATTGCAGAATGAGATGGAGGAATTTGTGCATTCTGATCTAATATCTGATTTGAAAACCTTTATGTTTTCCAGGCATTTGAAAGTTTCATTAGCTTACTTAATAACCAGTACTGATGATTTCTTGTATTCATAGAGTACATGATGCTTGTACACACTGGTTATTATGAACACTTGGGTGACTCGTAACTCCTTCCTTTTCCTCACCTTACGAGCGGGCTGGTAATTGTCAGAGCTTTTCATTTGCGTGTTCCTATTTCCAGTGAAGACACAACTAATAAAGATTTTTTTTGTGTGCTTGATTTACATACTTCCACATTTCAGAATGTCTACATACGGTTAGCATTGCACAAAATGCATTGTCTTTTTTTTAAGAGACGTTGCCGTTTCTTTCTGGAAAGAGCTGGGGACTATTTGGACTCTTGAGTTCTCCTGCGTGTCTTTTCACGCATTCCTAGAGAGAGCTGGAACAAAGCTGTTAATACTTCTGTACTGTAGACACTTAATCTCTTTGACATCTTCTAAGGCTAGTAATATTGTTTCAAAAATCCAGAAAAACTAGTGTTTTCCAGGAAAGCTTGAAATTACTAAGTTCATTCCTGAAACGTCTTGCATAACCAATAAAACTACACTATGGTATGTTTTCAGGGAAGATCCATCCTGGAAAAAAGCTTCTGATTTTCTTCCGCAATCCTGCATGGTCTGCCTGACTTCTACCCTGTTCTGCTGTGTGGTCCTTACCTTCGAGGTGTTCAAGCAAATGCTGGGCAGTTGTGCTGTCAGAGTCTCATCAGATGATTTCTAGTACATGTTACCTAGAGGATGGGATCTTGAGCAGATTGCTTTGATGGTCAAGAGATGGCATGATTGCCAGGGCCTGCTGGTGGATTTCACATGGAAGTTCTCTTGTGTCTGTTTGTAGAGAGTTCATTTATCATCCATGTTAGTAATTCCATTCAGGACAGGCCTTACAACTGTGCACTGAAACACGGGTGTGTTTTTCTGCTCTCCTCCTTGTGAGTTCTCCGAACAGGTGGTTCCAGTGAAGACTTGGTACCTTTGTCTAAGTGTCTTCATGGAGGAAGGCAAAAGAGTGACTGACTGACTGACTTGAATAACTGACTACTTTGCAATGGCCATGATACAGTTCTTGAGAGAGGAATATGCTTTTATGAAGCAGAATGCTCTTCTTGCCATTACACTGACAGGAATCGTGCCTTGAAAGATACATTTCTGGTGCATACGGTTTATTTACATTTATCTGACCACAGATTTCAGTTTGGGCAGATGAAGAGCCAGTTTGAGCTGATTTGTCTTTTAAGGGTATCGGGAACCTCTGCCTCGATGTTTGCAAGCTTGGTGCTGCTCAAAGGATCTTCCTCACCTTAAAGCAGGGATTGTGTGAACATCCTTTCTTGCTCAGCAGGGTAGTAGTGTGTCTATGCAACTAAACCAAGAAAGGGTCCAAGAACATCTTTCCTGAACTGGGTTGCGTATCCGTATTGAACAAATTTGAACCTTTCTGTTCCAGGAAAAGAATCAATAACATCAAATTAGGTACTAACCTCTTTTAAAAGCTACCTGTTCAGATGATAGCATGTTTAAATGGAAAAGCGAACTCCCAAAACTTCACACCCCAGTGATCAAAAGGAAAGGGGATTGCTTACACAGTTGTAAGTAAGATCTGTATTTCCACTGGCAGTTTAAAATAATTTGGCTGTTGAACTTGTTTATGAAAATAGAAAGGTGAAAAGGCCAGGATTGCTAGTAAAGTCCTTTTCTCTCTAGTGACTCTCGGGAAAAAGTTATAGTAGGCACTGTTTTGTTTCAATTAAAAGGAAGTCCTCCCATGCTGTGCCTTAATCCTTGTAAAGAACTGTGACACAGTCCTATGTGTATGGGGGCCCATCAGGCAAACTTACCTAAGACACTGAAGTAAGAGGGGGACAACATAAGCTAGGCAAAAAAACCCAAGCACCCCAAACCCTCCTTTTTCATCATCTTTTCAGGGTTAGAAAAAATCAGAATGTATTTAAATAGATAGTTCTGTGTCAGTAGCACACAGGCTGCTGGGCCTCCCCTACTATTATCAGCATAAAATACCTATCAGCTGTATATGCTTTATGTCCTGTAGCCTGAAAACCAGAAGGATTTGTATTAAAAATAAATAAATGAGAATATACTCTAGGAGCACTTTTTAGTGCTGTCATTTCCCTCTCTGAATATTTTATGTGGGCACTGTACAGTGGCCAGCACTTGACTTTGTTTTCCTGTAGTGGATATATTTTACCTGTTCTCATCATTTTTTTTTTCCAATATATGAGAAAGAACTGTACTGTTGATGGGTGCTCCAGCAGTTGGCTTTCCTGTGAAACTACAAAGAGTTGTAAGAGCTGGGTATAATCCATGTAGCTGCTTTGCTGTTCTCAGCCTATGTATTTTTAGACTGTGGCTCTCTGTCAATTCCATTCAAGCAGTATTACTAGGAGAGAGGGCATGACAAAAACCTCCTTACTAAATTTTTTTTTTTTCCAGACTGTCATTTCCATCCATACAAGGACTTTTTTTATGGTCAGCAAAACACTGTGAATTTGTGCTAATGCGTGTTGTGCCTTCTGTGTTTCAGCATTTTAAGCTGTGGGGGATTTTTAGAGCAAAGAGGTAGACAAGAGCTTTGTCTCCTGTTCAAATAAAGAAGTTCAGCATATGGTTTCACTAGTTACAGATTTACCATTGGAAAAGGTAGGTAGAACTTAGCAGATCAACGCTATTATTCTCCAAAATATTAGAAAGATGGCAAAAAGAAAGAAATCTGAAATTTCTGAATAGTTGTGACAATTTAGACAAGGGAATTTAAACTTTAGAAATGTAAAGAAACGCGCATGTTCACTAGAGACAATATATTCCCTAGAAGAAGCAGAAATAAATCTGTGAAGTGCAATTGCAAGGCAGTCTTTTCTCATTTAATTGATATTTAAACATTGGCTAACATGGATCTTTGCCATTGAACTGACATTAACGACCTTGGTTAACTTGGTTTTGAGCTTTTTATTTTATTACACTGGTTTGTTTGTTTTATGTTAATTTCATTTTAGTGCTTGTGTCCTTGTAAAATAGATTTTTTTCTTTTTAAAAACAAACATCAAACATCCAGAATATCTGTTTTGTTTTAATATTTAAACATTTACACACATCTTGGGCATAATTATATATGCATTTTATAGCATGAAAAAGCAAACCATATTGATTGTAAATCCTAAACATCTGCACTGCAAACCAAAACCATACATTTTTTGTGCACCTTGCTTTTTTCTAAGTTTTTCTTCTCATCATACTTTGAATATTTCATTTTTATTAAGTAATTGCTGGCATTGCTTTTGGTTTACCCCACACCTTTTTAAAAAAAAAATTTATTCCTTTAAACGATCTCTCTTTTCTCCCCATCTGTTCTCTGCATTGGTAACTTGTTTGGAATAAACAAACCTTAAGAGACAGGCTTTTGGACCACAAATTCGTTGCTTCTCCAGTCAGGTAGGAGCAGTGAGCGGCAAGTGGCACCTGAGGGGTTCTACTGGAGCAGTGGCCTGTACATCATCCCTGTCCTGCCTGCTCCCACGTGCAGGCACATGCCCCCTGTCCCTGAAGGGACGACCTTGTGGCGGGTTTCCAAATGTGTCCTTACTGGCCATTGACAAACATTGCCATTAGTACCCTGCACTGTTGCTGTAGCCCTCAGCAGGGGAGGGTAAATGACTCCTGGTGCACAGCAACTCGCTCATGTGTCTGTGCTTTGCTTTCCAGAGCTGGGCACTTGAATTTGGTTAGGTGGCTTCTTGTTGTATTTGGAACAGGCAGAGGGACGTGCTTTCTGCTCTGAATGCCATGTACCACCTGGATTACATTAATGCCCATCAGCTCTTAATGATAGTGGCAGCTGTAGTTTAGATGCATTAAAATACAGTTGACAAAAGGAACGTGTCCCCCCCAGTCAGTATTCTAGTTTTTCAGTAAAGCAATCCATATGTTTATTTTTCCTGGTTTTAGCAAGCTTTGAGATTGTCACAGTATTTTAATCAAATGGGAAATTGTTTGCTGCAAGGCAAATGGCTGCACTTGAAGCTTCTTCACATCAGCAGCAACATTCTGCTGCCTCAGGACACCTGGATATGATGCTGATGGGAAGAAATACTCCAAAATTTGCCAAGCAGAACAACTAGACACAGCCTCATTTCTTTTCTCTCTGTCCATTCATTGTCTTCTATCCATCAGTAAACTCAACTCTGGCTAAATTTCTGCTTATGTATCTGCATTTTCATTCAGTCTTTTACCAACTCTACTTAACCCAAGGTTTTGAGGTGGTTGGAGTTGAGGGATTTATTTGTGATCATATGTATGGATTCATGTATACATCTGTGGTTACATGGCACAGTGAACTTAAAGTGAGACAGAGAACATGCATGCTGCCACTGCTCATTTGTTGTACAGTCTTGGTTGTGATGGAACATCTGATGAAGCTGCCACACAACAGAGCAGCTTTAGAGCTGCCTGAAGAAATTTTATTCTCTGTCATGTCTTTTCCATTCCTCCGTGTGATCTTCCACAAGCTTTGTCTATTAAAATGACACAAAAAGCCTGTTTTGATCCATTTAGACACTCAAGCATGAGGACATCATGTTTGGACATGTTGAAGTAGCTGTTGTAGCAGAAGAGTGATGGAAACCAAGGACCACTGCAGGCAGTTGGATCTTATAGGTCTTTTCATGAATTGACTGAGCTTGGTCTACAACTGGTTGCCTTACCTGCACCTGCTCTGCTCTGTTTGGATAGTTGCTCCAGTATTTGCCCAAACTCATCTCTCCTGTGTTTCTGGTTTTATTTCTATACATTTGTCTTTGAAGTAGATTATCTGCAGCCTTCACAGTGAAGTGTTGTCTGTCAACACTAATTAGGTTTCTGCAACAAGTGGGAATTAGAATGTATTTGGACGTTGAGCATTTCAGGTGGTGCAACTGTGTTGGTCAACCCTAGATGTTTATGTTTCAGTGGGTGAGAGCTACTGGAATTTTTGTTGTTCCTCTGTTCTTGTTTCCTCATTGAAGGTGTGTGGTCCTCCTCTGTTGAATTTGTTGGCCATATATGTTAGTGCTGCCATCAGAATTGAATAGGTCAGCGTACTACAGACAAACATTACATGGCATGAAATGTGGAGGTACAGATGCCTCCTGCATTTAATGCCCCCTATCCCCTCCCAAATTACTAAAGAAACCCACCAGCCCTACCCTTCCATTTTAAGTTACTTCCTTGGCAGAATTCATAAGTTCCTTCAATATTCTTTTATGCTGTAAAATTTAAAAAGCAGATGACTGAAATCTACAGATGACACGCTTCTTCAGAAATCACTTAGTCATGGGTCTTCAGCTGCATACCAGAAACTACATTTGTAAATGACACGCAGAATTTCTAAATATGTTTATGAAACATGGGGTTAGGGCTTAACTGATGAAGTCCCACAAGTGTGGGACTTTCTAATCACTGTTTACTTTCTCTAACTGGTGTTTATCAGTTTGGGGGGAGAAGTTAAGTAATTAAGTTTTTAAAACAAATTCCCTTACTGATAACAAAGAGCAAGAGTATCTAGACAGCACCTGTGTCTTTTTGTTGCCTGATACAGAAGTGGCCACCATGTTGCAGCAATAAAACAATGCAAAGTTGAGGAAGAGTTCCGTCATTCAGCTTTTGTTGGTTGGTTGGTTGTTTTTGTGATTAACACATTTTTTTGTTGAAAACAGTTTTTGAAAGACTGTTTGTTCTTATAAATACACTATTTTCAAATACTGTTTACTTATGCTTTAGATGCCTGGTTTTTTATTTGTTTTAAGTGTTGCTTTTGATTTTGAGCATAATACAAAAAAATTTGCTCTTTCTGGTCTAAGACTTTGAGAAGTCAGCTCTTCTTGATCTTGACTTTATGCCTACTGGAGATCGTTAATGACAAATAGCTTTTATTTTTCAGGAGATACTTGGTAAGTTTTTTTGTATACATTTTGATGTAATTTGCTGAAGCAATGTCAATTTGTCTTTAGAAGTAGGTACTGGCAACTTTTGCTTATGGTGTTGGACACTGCGTAAATAGATTTGTAGTCTTGTTTTTCATATATTAAATACAGTAATTTAATTTTTGGAAAATGCATCATAAAAAAGATGTCCTCAAGTTGTACTTATATTAGAGTACCAAAATCACTGTGTTTAAATGTAAATAAAATAGCCAGTTTTGACCTGGATGTATGATTTATAAATTTTTGTGGACATCCTCAATGGACTCAATGAACGTTCTAACAACTTTCATTTTGCAGTACATGTTATTAGCTTCCTTTTTTCTTAATGCTATATTTTCACTTTTGTGCACTATGTTTTCAAATTAAGGATGTTGTGAAATTAGTTTGAAGCTGCATTAACTGTTTGGGACTATATTTTTGAGATTAGTAGCATAAATCAAGAATACTGATATAAATGTTTCTTGGTTGTTACAAAGTTGATTTTGAGTTCTAATAGGAAATTACCTGAAAGAACATTAATTAAGGTTTATACTCTCCACAGTGCACAAGTCTAACTTGTGCAAATAAAATTCTAGATACTTTGCTCAGAGATAGACAGCTTTTTTTGCGCTGCAAAATTTTCTCTTACAGCAAAACACCTTCAGACTTAGAGGTTTATGTGACACCCCTTTCAAAAAGCAAGAGATAGGGAAAATTGAGACTTTTACACACAAGGCTGGCAAACTGTAGCATTTCTTTCTAAATATTGTTCACATTTGTGCTCACAGAAAATCAAGTGAATTGTCTAGGATCCAAGAATTCACCCCTACAATCCAAGTCCCTAGACTTGAGTGATGTAACGTGAGAGAAACTATGTGTATTGATATGTAATGTTTGGTACAAAGTCCCTTACAATGAATGCAAAGGCTGCCATTGACTCAACTGAGCTTTTATCTGGCTGTGTAACGATTGTTGAGAGAGGCTCTTTCTTAAATAGAAGCAATAGGGTTTCCTGGGTTTTTTTAATACTGCTGTTCATAAGTGTAGCACTTCATACTTCAGTGTGGCATGGTCAACAGTAAAGAGTCTTTTTTGTGGCTGTAATTAGGTAGGTGTTTTCCCTTTTTCAACAGTTTTCTGGTTTTCTGATTTTAAAAGATTTTTGATTGCTGCAATAAAAACTGTCAGTGTTTTTGATCTTGTTGCAAACCTTTGCATCAGATAATATTTTGAATATTTCTGGAGCCAGCACATAAGGTTCATGACTTAAAAGTCATGACATTACCTGCCTTGTCTGAATCCAGTTTCTGCTGGATTGAGTTGGGGTATGCCTTTTTTCTGATATCTATGACTTCTGTGTGGATACATAGCCCAGAAGAAAGTCAATTAGTTTGAATTCTTCTCTACAGTTACAGTCTCGTCTGTCTTTTGTGTATCTCTTACTACAGTTCTGATGCACGCAGTGTTAATGTCAGCAGGTAATTCAGTTCTGGTGGAAACAAACATCATCTGTTAGAAATCCTACTAACTGCAAATCCAAACCAAAGTGAAGCATTTTACCATAGATAGCTTCACTGCGGTGAACCGGCTCGTGCTCCCAGAGCAGCTCACTTGTTGTTGCTTAACCTGAGCAGCGTACCAAACGGGGCGTGTGTATTTTTAAATGTGATTCTGCCCCTTGTGCATATTCTGTGTCCGCTTTCGTGTCAGCGAGCGCGGGGTGAGCAGAAGGCCGGCGCGAGGGCCACGCGGGCTGCAGCAGGAGGCTTCTCCAGTGGGCTCCCATCTGTCGGGGCTGCGTGCTGATAAAGCTTGCAGCAGCTGGCTCAGCTCGCTGCTAATCCATTCATCCTGGCTGTGGATCAGAAGGTGGCCTGTCCCCTCCCAGAGTCCTGTGGACCTTGGAGAGTTGCCGTAGCCTCTGAGCAGTCCCACTGGAGCTGGCAGCAAGTATAATGACAGAGCACACGCAACTTGAGCAAGGGACATGTGTGGCGGCTGTAGGGTATTGTGCTGGGGACAAAGCTGCTTGCTCTCCTCCCATCTGACCTGTTGTGCCTTCGTCAACAGCAGTGTGTCCGCAGTTGAAGTGCTAGCTATGGGTGGAAGATCATTATTAATGTGTTACATGGGGAGGAACTGTGAAGTCCTGGAATATTTTTCTCTGTGTCGTGCAACTCGTTGCACACAGACTGCTGAGCAGAGTTAGCCGCTTGGAGCTCCAGATGGCACCGACAACTGTGAGAGACCACGACTGTATGTGATCTTTCCTACTGCTTTTTGGTGTAGGCGTATTATTGCTGTTACAAATAATTTATGAGTATAGTGGTTATTTAAAACCATGTAGTAGGTTGCACTTTCCTCCCCTATCAAGGGTACATAGCTTGTTAACTCACAAAAGTAGTGAGATAATTCCTGCCCTAAAAATTTACAGCCTTTTGTGCACAAAATCTGTCGTTGAGCCTGGTAGGTCTGAGAGGAGGATTGCTGAGAACAGGAGATGCAGCAGAAAACAAGAAGAGAGAGAACAGGAATAGAAAGATGACAGGGAATCATACGCATGGCAAAGCAGCGTAAGACCTGACACACTGTAAAATTGTCCAGCAAGTAAGGCCTTGTAGGTGAGGGATTCAGTCATTTCTTAGGAATGGCGGCTCCTTCTTATATTAAAGAGGACCTGACTATTTTATGAAATACAGGATGGCCACGCATCTGGACAACACAAAGGAAAGATGATTACCTGGCTTGTCCCCTGTGATGGTTCCCCAGTAGAACCAGCACATCCTCAGCTACCACATCTCTTGTAACAGCATCAGTAGTTATGTAGCATTTCTGTCCATTTGATGACTTCCCTAAAAAAGAAGAAAAAAGCTAAATCTCATAAGTCACAAAGTAATTAAACAGCTCAGATGAAATTGGTTCTATCCCACAGAAGAGGTGCCTGGGAATTTAACTGAATCCTGGTCCAATGATTGGCATCAGTTGCAACAAAAGCCTCTGAGGCAGTCCAGAAGCAAAATGGATACATGCTACTGCTTGATTTGATTCCCCAATCAATGGCCTTCCTTCTGTGCATATGACATGTTAGAAGATGCAGTACACAGCAAGTTAAACTGATATGGAGGATGCAGCATAAAGAGAACAAAACAGTGCTCTGTCACAAGCTTTTAACAACCAAGTTTTTTTACAACCAAAGTTGCAGAGGCTACAAAAAAAAATATGGTATTCGCAAATGTCTTCATTTGAGCTGAGGGGTGGCTCATCTTCACAGATGAATTGCTTTAAAAGGATATTTAAATTAATACATATACAATAACAGAAAATAAATGGATTTTGCTGTCCTCTTTTATGATGAGACCCCCTCATCAGAGATATGTTTTAAATGAATCATTGTGTTGAAACCCTCAGAAAAGAAGACTTATTTGTAGAGAAAGCATAAATAGAGCAGTGCAAAATATTGGGAGCAGAAGCTTGGATAGGAGAATCATATTCACGGCTTGGTGGATTGGGCTCCATGGTTTTGTAGCTCTGCAATGAGCCCATCTCTGGTTTGCTTCAAACATGAAAATCTATCTCAAGTAGCTAAACTGCAGTCCAGACTTACATGAAGAGTTAAGCTCTCAATACCTTAAATACACTGTGGAAATATGGATAGATGAAACTGAACGTCGGATAAAATTGGATTTGGCATAGTAAATTTATATAGACTTTTTAGGCTTGTGCTATTTCTGTGGGACACTGTTCTGTTTTGACTCTAATTTTAGTTCAGAGAACTTGTTTGATTTCCTTTTTCACATCCATATGTGCTCATATGGTGAATTTATAGTCTCTTTACTAGGTTTTCATTATGTTAACTCTTAATTATTATAGCACTGTGGAAGCAATGCCATAGTTCATACTGAGATATAAGTTCTTATGTTTATTCAGTAGAAGGGGGGGGTTGTTAAACATTTCAATATCAGGACATAGAAGCTTAAAACAGTAATATTTTAGAGGTATGTAAATGGATGCAAGGGGAAGGCACGGTGAAATCTGTTGATATGAGATTTTTTTTCTGGATTAGTCAAATAATTCAGAATGTCCTGAAATTTCCTACCACTGAAATAGAATTTATATTAATATATACTGCAGATGTTTAAATACTCTATTTAACTAATAAAGATGTTTAAAAAACACTGAAAATATCTTCCTAAAAGAAAGCATTATTTTATTCCCTTCTAGTGACTTGATGGCTCCCAGTATGTCTTCTCACTCATGTGCAAGAGGTTTTACCTGTTGGGGGCTTGTCCATGTGCCTTATTTGTCATTATCTTCTGTCCTTACATTGAGACTGGACTAGGACCAGCAGCTCTAACAGTGGCTTTTACTTGGCTATCAATGCTAAAGATTAAATTTCAAGTGCTTTGTGAAATGCCATGTTCTGAGGAGAGTCTTTTATGAAAAGTGGAGGATTTATACAAATACAGTTTGACAGTGATGTGTTTCTCTAAATATACCAGCTGCCACCTCCTAACCTCAGTTGTCTTCTTGGCTTAGTGGTATTCCTTTCCCCAAGGAATCAGTCTTGGGTGTAAACACTGTGTCCAAGACTCACAGATCTCTCTTGGAGAGATGACAGAAGACAAGAAGAAGCTCTTCCAGCAGCGCACAGAAGAAGTTACTGCAGGTGGGCTTATCACTGAGAGGGGATGGGCCATGGGAAACCACAGGAGGAGAAGGGCTGAGGAAGAAGGCTGATGGGGTAGAATGGGGGAGGATGGGAATAGTTTGAGCTCCAGTGAAGCCCAAAGGGCTTTCTGGGGAGAAGAGTTTGAGCTGAAATCTAGCAGCAGAAGTTTGTTTGGAAAAAGTGGAGAGTGAAAATGAAGATGTGAACATGGAAAGGCACAATATATATATTACAGAAATATATACACTGATCTTGCCGATGAAGGAGAGATTAAAGATGAGGTATTAGTTGATGAAGTTGTCAGGCAGTTTTGTTTCCCATGTTGTGGAGGAATAAGTTGTGTGTCTGTTGTTGAGGACCTAGGTACAATAGCTTTTTAGTATTGGATAATTCTTCGTCACCATCCCTGGCCTTGCAGATGTTTCTGTGAAACCTCTCCACATTGTGCTAACACCAGGACATACATCCCAGAGCTTTTATGGAATTTTCTGTGACCTGCCATAAGCTGGCCACGTGGTCTGGCAGTGGTCACATCTGAGCACTCCCTGTCACAGGTTTCTCAACAAATATAGCATGATGAAAACTAATTTCAGTAAAAAAATGACAGCGTGGTTGCAGTTTGCATCAAGGCAGAAGGTAGTGTTTGTCACATACTTTATAGTGTCATTTTGGTGTTTCTATGGGTCATTCTTATGGTTAAACTCTAGGATGTGCTACAGATGAGCATTCATGTTTAGTGCACTCCTGAGCCACGACAATAATCTTTTTTTGTGCCATGACAGTTGCTCCTTCCTCAGCAGTGTATGGAAAAGAAATCTCTATCATCAGCCTTCTTTTGCAATGAAGAAGTAGGTGCAGGGAAATAAAACATAATTGCATCATTTGGTGGGCAGGCTTTGACCGAGCTTAAAGGCTTAAATGACTAGAAAAACCTACCTATTGCTGTGTTGGTTTTTTAATTAAAAGCTTGTGAATGGAGGATGTATCCTATCCTGCTGCATAATTAACAAAATGTGTTTAGCCTGAAATATAATAGGGTAAATGGATGAACAGAAGCAGAAACGTCAAGTCTTTCAAGAAAGTGACCCAGGACTTGTGGTGTTTATTGATATTTAAAAGGAAACTGATACAGTAGAAATAGATTCAGTTTTTGGCCTAAGGCTGAAACACAGATCTTTTCACCATTCACAACTTTTTAAGAGGATCCATTTGTGACTGCAGCATGCCTTTGAGGAAGGACAAACAGTTGCGTGTATCACTTCAGTATTTCTTGAAATAAAAATATTTGTAGACATACAGGGAACCATATTCTGTACTGGAACTAATGCCTGTAATTCAGGGTTTATGTTTCTACATTTGCTTAGAATTTCTTCTAGCTTGTCTTTCCTCATGCCTTTTTTTCTTCTTACCCTTCTACTGCCCTTCCCACCCCTAACAAAAAGGGAAAAATAAAGAGAAAGAAACCAGTGAAACTCAGTTAATTTGCAATTGCTTGTATATGCGCTCTGAAATAAACATGACAATGTCAGCAACACACAGAGGCACACTTCCTGGTGATGGAATAGCTCTGCAGCTGAGACCAATGAGGAACCTTTATGCTGTAATCCCAGATCGCCGCAAGATGTGTTACTTGGTTCTTTGTATGGCACACTGAGTGCTCTTTCTCCAAACAACGCCCTTTTTGTATTCAGTTCCCTGACTGGTACGTCATGCCATTACTTAGGAATGTTTTCTCACTTCCAGCTTAAACACAACAATTATTGGGGGATTTTACCCATTTCAGCTTATGCCAGATAGACCTTTTTCTTATTTAACTGTCTTTTCCATCATATTTATCTTCTGTTCCTTTTCATTTACAGTTTATTTTACTGACACTTTTTTCATAGGTGTGCTTCACCTGTAACTAATAATGTATGTAAAATATAGCAGTCCTAATTTTTCTGCAGATTAGGTGTAGCTATCTGTACAGAAATAGTTTTGGGCACCATTCATAATGCAACATTCACTATTTCAGAGCTGGTCAACTTCTGACATCCTTTCTGCTGTCCTTGATTGTAATGTTATCTATAGCATCTGATTCCCAAACTTAAAATTTATTGTACCTTGGGAAGTGATGTGGATTAAATATGAATAAATACATTTTTATATATAATCTCTCTTCCCCTGCAGTGATTCTGTAGAGTAAGTGCAAACTGATTTTATCACTGGAGACCAAGTTTTTCAAGGAGCACATGCAATGTCAGGCTCAGGGTCCAACACACTGTCATTAGAAGTCATTCTCTGTGTGATGTCTCCCCAAAACTTTATTTTACCCCTGTTTGAGAATTTCATTAGAGTTACTTCACGTAAGTAAAAAATATCTACAGATAATTTTCATACACTACAAAGTGTGTGAGATACCTAAACCAGGTATTTCATGAAGAGAAATATCAGATTTAAATATGTTCTGCAATTAGAAAAACTAAGCACCAAAATTTGCAAGTTCAAGCCCAGGATAGTGACCCTGGCTGCTCCGATTCTTGGTTTTGGCGGTAAAAGACTGGTGATGCCTTTTGATCTTGAGGTTTCTGGTTTCATACAGCTGTGAGAATATTCCGCAGATGCTCTCTTTTTCTTGGGAATGGTAAAATGGTTTCTAATTCCAAATTGTCTCCTTTTCTACTACAGGTGAGCACCTTAACAAAGCTGTTCCCAGCTCAGGGGAATTCACTATCTTCTTCACTTAGTCTGAACAGCTGTTCGATCAAAGAATCTTCGAGCCTTTCTGCAGGAGCATTTTATGCCTTTAGAGCTGGAGGTATAACAATAAATGCCAAGAAGCAACAGGTTAGCTTCATCCAGGCTTTAAAGAACATTTTAGAGAACGTGGATTCAGTAGCTCAAAGGTTGTGCAGCAGCACAGGTTTTAGATCATGTGTTGTTTGTCTTGTCCTGATTTCATTTTCAATCAATATGGTTCTGTGCAGCCTTTCTTAACCATGCAGCTCCATAAACAGATGTAAAACCTAAAATCCTGCATTTAGACTATTCCCTGATTTGTGAGCAGTAGTTGCTTCTTCTAATATGCAGCAACGTCTCAGTTTATGGTCACATCCCAGCAAGGAAGTCTGTTCTTCAGGGCTGGACAGCCCCAACATTGGAAACCTTTCCTCTGGTTTTTGTGACAGATTTTGAACAAGGGATCACATTTTGGCTGTAAGCACACAGGACTGAGGGAGCAGATGACATGATGATGTGCAAGAGACAGGCATTTCTGGCATATTTTAAAAGTTATATTGCTATATCATGTGCTGATGGATAAACTCACTTTCAATCCACAAGATTTTTTTCTTATTTCATGTTATTCTTATTTCATCTTACTGTTCCTTTTGCAATCACCTTTTCTGGAACTTGAAAGAAATCCAGACCCTTATTGCTGATGTTTCCCAGGCAGGCTGGACAGGATGCTCCTGTAGCACATTCAGAGTTTCTCTGCAAAGTGGCTTTTTAATTCCTCTTAAACCCAGCTGTCAGCAGGTATGGTTTTAATCTGCTTCCAGTGCCAAGGCCCCTCTTTGCATCTTCACTGTCAACAGGTTTGTTCCTGGACCTCCTACCAGGTTTGTGAGTGTGAATGGGGCTTGTTCCTGGAGCTCTCTGCATTTGCCCTTTGTGAATATAACCATGGGGTTTGAAAACAGACCTTACTAGTAATTGATGCTTTTTACAACAGCAGCACGCGTGAACATTCATGGTGTGCATTCCTCTTCCCCTCGCTACACTCTCTCCCCTGAAAGTCCTTTTGGAACTCCTGTCTTTGGGATACTGCAGTGGGATTAAAAACTGGCATGATACGGACACACTCTGGCTTACACCCAGGGGGAGAAAGCGCATGGGAGGCCCACAGCCATGTGCCAGGCAGGTGCTGGTACAGGACATCTGCTCCCAAGTGCCAGGGTGTATCCATACCTGCCATGGGAGTCTACCTGTGAGCTGGGGGTACCAGGGAAATGAAGCGGCAAACACAGCTTCTCTTTTCCTCTTGAAATCTCTTCCTTCTTTGTCTCTCACTATCTTAAGTCAAGTTTCTCTGCATTCAGATTTTAAATTCAGGCAAATACCTCACCGGTTGTTAAAACGTTCAGTTCACTGTAAAACAAGGCTCTCCTGCTCAGACACACCGTCCCATTTACTCCAACATGCCCAGCCATGTTTTTAAGCTTTGCTCATGTTCTTCTAAATGAAAATGTCACACTTCCTTTTTGAGCAAACTTGTGAAACTGGTCAAACTAGACTGACACAGCAGCATAATCTTACACTCGCTACTTCTTTAGCTTTGTAGACAAAATGCAACCCTGACAATGCCTGTCTATGGCTCAGGGTAGATTAAAGCATGTGCTTTCTTGTAGAATAAATGATGTGGAAGCGTAACTCACCTTGATGTGTCCTCTGTCTCTTTCTTTCTCTCTTTTCTTCCCTCTCTCTTCTTTCTTCTGCTGCCCCTCATCTCTTTCAAAAATCGTGGAGACAAGTTCAAAGAGGTTGAGAGTCTCTTCCACCATGGGGACTGAATAAGGAGTGATAGCTGGGGGAATGAAGAGAGAAAAACACAGCTCAAGTATTGATGTTGGAATGGCAGCTTTCTCTTCTTTACTCTTCCCTGGGTTTTTGAGCCTGTGAAAGATGGCTGGAGATAGCCCATTTCAGGAGAAAACAAATTCCAGTATGGGTCACTGGAAGCCCAGCCTACTCTGGAGTAGTTTGGGATCTTCTTTGGGATTTGCTGCGTTCTTACTAATGGTATTTATATTTGTGCAGTTCTCCTTTCTGACTGTTAAACCCAGGAACGTGAAGGTTAGCGAAGTGATTGTAATCTGCAGCCCCCCTCATTTCCCATATAGATAGAGCAGAGTAATTCCTGATTTCAGAAACTGATACAAACCCATTCTCAACAATATATACTTAATTTTTTTTAATCCATTGTCTTTTACTGTCTCTAAGATATTTAAGATACCCATATGTTCCCCTTTGTCCTCTCCCATCCAGCAATACATACATTACACACACATCTGTGCAACATAACAATACATTAGAAATAAGTATTAGTAATACAATGATAAAATGAGCTAAGATGGCCCTTTTCAATTACAAATGTCATTTGTAAACTTAAGTATTTGGGAATGTAAAAAAAGCTTACTTAGCTGACATATAGTATAGAGATTAATGTTTATAATATTCCAAAAAATGGTAGAAGGGAAGTAGTAAAAAGCAATGTGCTGAGGGTAGACTCCAGAATAAGTTTTAAAGTAAAACAGTTACTTCTCACATGTAGTGATCAAAATGGCGATGGCAGTGACACAACTGACTTCTAATTGCCTGATTCACAAACCAAAGAATGATCATGAAAAATATCTGCTAGGCTTATTAAGCATACTGTGTATATATTCCTCTTGTAGATAAAAAAAAACAAAAAAGAACACAAAAGAGAAAACTAGGTTTTTGCCCAATGTCAGACTGTTCAAAAAACAAAGTAAGTGAAAAAGGATAAGTAGATAGAAAGGGTATTGAATGACAAAAATCGTACATTTATATATTTAAAGTATATGCAAAAAACACACCCCCTCCTTTCCCCTCTATTTTCACTGCAGGGTTATAGTAAATAAAAAAGATCTCAAGCTTTCAATCCTGTGTTTTAGTTTATTAAAATTTATAAAAGTCAAATAGTGTTTCTTGCTGTTTGTTTCATGTTCCCAGGGCTGGCTTGTTTATCCCCAGGAAGAGGTGGGAGTGTCTCTTGGGATGCTAGCCTCATAGTCTGAGTCTGGGAACAAATTCATCTAACACAGCACTCCTAAATTAAAAGAAGAGTTACTGGTTGGTGGTTATGGAAATCTGTTTAGGTAAAGATATACAAGAGAATCTAAATTTGATTTGGAAATTATTATGGGCAGGCGTGATAGCACTAATATTCAGGGTGTCTGACATTTCCTACTGTAAAAACCTGCTTTAAGTTTTGCTTACAGACAGTTTTTTTTAACGTTGAAAATACCACAAAACCAGCTATTTTTTTTAAATGGGTTTAAAGAATATTTTTTAGGCACCAAAAAACAAAAAAACAAAAACAAACCCACCATAGCACAACCTCTTCTCTTCAAACAGACCTCGCAGTCCCATTATTTTTAGCAGAAACTTAAAAACAAACTGACTGCTGTCACACTTGGCATGCAGGGTAGGTCACTTGCCATTGCCATAAGTGTGCCCCTGTTACCACCCCTGGCAGATGAGAGCTGGTAACACCACCAGTCCTGGACTGCAGCTAAGGAGGCTCAAAGAGCCTTTCAGCAGCAGCCCAGGCTGTGCCTGGCAAGGGAGAAAGCAGGCAGCTCTGAAAGCAGAGGTGGGGCACAAGACTGAGCTGGGGATGTGGCACAGGAGGGCCCTCAGCAACAGCAGAAAGGGAGCAAAGCCCATTATGGAGGTGAGAAGAGAGCAGTAGGAGGGAGAAACAGGGGTCTGTTGAGGAGCCAAGGGGAGGCTGGAGCTGCACTGTGATAGGGTAGGAGTGAGCGAGACATCAGCACTGGAGGAGGGGATGCTGGCTTCAGGGGAAGGCAGCGAAGACTAGACAGAAAGAAAGAGGACAGGGGACATTGTCTGAGTGCAGGGGGAGCACAGGGCCTGGGTCCCCAGGAATGGATGGGCAGGGATAGCAGAGGCTAGGAGCTGTAGAGACAGAAATTGTCCTGAGCAGGAGATCACATGGGAAAGGTAGCAGGACTAGGTAGGACATGAACAAATGGGAGGTGACAGGAAAAGAAGACCACATCTGAGTTGACATCAGCAACCTCAATATTCGTATCTTTACTTTTGATCCTATTTTTGTGACCTACTATAATGTTTTAACAGACAGGGCTCTGTGTGTAGGGGTGTTAAAAATATCTGACCTTGGAAGAACGTAGAATATCCTTACTGTGTGAGCATTTGCAAAAACAGCCTGTATTTCACAAGTACATACTTCAACATCCATGACCTCCAGTGCTCATATTCTAAAAATCATGACACATCTTGAGGTTTGTGTATGTTTTCTTTTGGGAGGGAAGGTTTAATTAAAATAAGATGACTGCAACCTGAAGCACATATACATTAAATTCTCCTCACGAGAACTGCACATCATTTTTATATTGCAAAACTTCAGTTCTGGTTGTCTGTTTCTGTGAAGGTGCTTGTAAACTTACATAGAGATTTAAGTTACAATAAACAAGGTTACCAAGATATTTTCTGAAGGTGGCAAAGCTGGGTGTTCAACATGATTATTAGACTTATTGGTACTGTTTTCTAAGCTAGCTATGAGTCTCACTTGATACCAGCTTTCAGTATGACTTTGGCACATAAAGAAATCTTATGTAAAAGAGGTAGAATTTCATGCAAGCTTTTTTCCCTTCCTTCCAAATGTTAATATAGCTCCTCTGAATTCTTAATAAAAATTTTAAATATCTTAAATAGTCCATTGATAGGCTATTACTCACAGTGGGAGCTGAATTAATCTGTGCTCCAGAAATTTCACTGAAGTAAATACTTCTGTCAGGAATAAATGTGGGCTTAAGGGTTAACTGTTGTCTCTGTTAACACCTGTTATATAGAGCAAAGGCGGAAAACTTCATCAGGTTTGACTATCTTTTACAGCCTTTTATACTTAAAGGAAGAAAGTCTTTGCCGTTTTACAGATTTTTAAAAAATATTATTTTAACCTTTAAAGTACCTGATTTTAAAGGGGATATCCAAATGTCTCTCTGTGGAGACTTAAACAGCCTTTGTGGATGTATTTTGAGCGATGCTAATAACAATGGTTTCTGGCAGTTGCAAAATGAGATCTGACCAATTTCAGTAAAACACTGGCACTAAACCCACCGAGCTTGCATTTGAAATGGTGTTTCAGTTTGAACCGAGTTAAAGTGATGTTTTCAGAAAAAGTTTTGCACCTCACTAGAAATGACAGACAGCTGCTAGACGAGATAATGATCTGTCTTCATGTTTGATGCCTTCTTTTATCAGTCTAAGGCTTTTCACTGAGTCAGATCTATTGATTAGCATTAGTTTACTTCTCAGGAAGCCTGCTTTGCATGGAAATGTCATGGGCTGGGGATGCTAACTGCATGCCAAGCAAGAGCTTGAACTCCGTCTAATACTGCCAAGTAAATTATATGTTTGCTGAATGTTTAGCAAGGATAATAGCTTTGCAGCCCCCCAAAACGTTAAATGGGGTCGGTTTTGTCTCCTGTGAATGAATACTGGGAGAGAAAATAATGGGATCATAATGGAAGATAGCCTGTGCTTTACTTTATGGAGTATAAGTTTATGGAGTTACAGTTGAGTGAAACTCCAGAAAGTTTGGGGAAGAACCACTGCTTCATAGTAACTGGTGCATCTGTATTCAAAACAATGATAATGGAAGAGTGGGAGGAAAAAGAAGATCTACATCATTACTATTAATGAAATTACCCTACCTCTTAGAATTTTTTTTTTTAAAAAGAGCATACAGAAGCAACTTGGGGAGACAGGAATTTAGTTGAATGCAGTGTTTTAATCAAAAATATTGTGGGCTTGTTTTGTTTTTCCTATTTTGCTCACAGGATTCCAGGTGCAACATTCTGCATATATATGGTCACTTTGAAAGCAGAAGCTTAAAAATAACACTGCTCAGTAATTATACCAACTGCATTGGTGGAGGTTTGCAGCAAGCTAATAACCTTGCAGAGGAAGAAGTCAGTCTAGATATATTGAACAGGATTTTTAACAATCCATTATTTGAGAGGAATTTTAACATTTTTCAATGTAGTGAAAATCTACAAGTTTTCTAAAAGTTCCTGGAAATTTTATTGTTGTAAGAAAGACAGGAATGTAAATATTGATATTCAGGGATTTAATATCATGTTTCATCTTTTCATTTACTACAATGCCTGTGTATTTTCCAGACAAGTCCTACAAACCCCTTTATTCATTTTCTGTTTTTTTTTCTAGCTCTTTTTTCCAGAGAAGTATATATACTTCACCTGACCATGATAAACATTAACAAATTGAATCAGTGCCTAATATTTATATTCTGCACTACTTGTAAATATTGTAAATAAGGAACTAACATTTTTCTAATATTTTTAGGGGTTTTTTTTTGTGCTATAAACACACAACATTTTCTCTAGTCATTGTAAGAGACACACTTAAGATACACTGTAGGTGATACTGATTCTTTAAAATTTCTAGTACCATCCATTGTGCCCTGGACTCTTCCAATACCCAGGATTACAACTAAAAAAAATTCAGAACACAAGTTCAGCAAAAAACAAAGACAATTTATGGTAAAGCAGTTCTTTAAAATAATATGGCATGTGTGCAAGCTTTCTCTTATGTGCTTGTTCAATGGTTTAAGCCATTTCCAAGAACAATGCCTCATGCTGCACAAATGTGCAGTAATTGCTTTACAAAGAAATGTTTGCTTCTGTTTAATACCTAATTTTAAATAATACACGATATAGTGTTCCTTAGCTGAGAGGTAACACCATCTGAGAAAGCTGGACACTAATTTCAAAGAGAAGATGTGATCAAAATAGGAGAGAAATGGGGAGGGGAAGGCATCTCATGATGATTCTTGAAGGAAGATGCTTCCCATTTTGTATATCTCTAGAAAAAACTGAACTGCAAATGCTGAAATTTCCTAACAGTTTTAAAGTAGACTAATGTGTGGCATGCCTTGGCAAGCTGTATCTTGCCAATTTTTCTTCATCCTCTCAAGCATATGCCTTGCTTGCATAACCAGTTTTTTAGCCACATGGATTCAGTGTTCCACGCTGCACGGAGGCTGTGCAAATTTATTGCTAATACTAAAAGAACATTCATGTTAAGTTGTTTTGAATAGCAAATTCAATCTAAAAAAAAATCCTGGATATTTAAAAAATAAAGAAATGATCTGGTGAGCAGCGTGGATATGCCACAGCGTGTGTCACCCATCTCTGCATTCATCAGCTCTGCACTCTCACAAAGAGATCTTCCCATTGTGATGAAACTCCCTCTACATCTTGAGCTACCCCTAAATGGTCTTTAGCTTGGCCAGATTACTGAAGGCCATATGGCCCTATAACATTTTGTTAATGCTCTTCCAAATCTCAGTAAAAGCCTTTCTTTCCAGCAATGCTAGTATCTTGCTTGAATAAAATTAAATTTTAGTTCTTTGAAAGAAAATGTTATCAGCCTTCCTAGCAGCTGTGAGAATTGTGCTATGCTGATTAGATGTGACACATAGAAGAAAAACTGCTCTAGCAAGTGGTATTTGTGATTCAGTAGGTGACACTAGTTCTCTCTAAACCCATGCAGAATCAATGCCCCTGCAGTGTATCAGGGGACAATATACCTTTTGCTGGCCCTGTCATTCAGATGAGATGTAAAACCAAAGTCCCGGACACTTGCAGTCATGACAGGTTCCACGGTAAACTAGAATGGAAGATAGGAGACTGCCCAGGAACCAAGTTTGATTTATTGATAAATAAGTGTACTGGAAAATGCAGGATGACAGGTGGGCATGGTTCTCTCTCCCCTGTGCGTGTTGTACACAGCTCCTCTGTGCTGCGAGACTCCGGGAGAGGAGTCCCAGAGCCGCTCACCTGGCAGCAGCCACGCATCCCACTGCTTCCGAGCACTGTGTGCATAAACAGGCTCCACAATGCATCCGAGAAGGGAACTGGGATTTTTTTTCTTTGATGGAAGAGGATGAACAGCATCTTTGGGGCTTGGACAGCAGTTGCCATTTTTATGGAATCCAGGATGAAGGCTTTCTGCTCTTAAGCATTGAGAGTTCTAAGTGCTGCAACTAATTTTTTTCCTTTGAAGAACATTTCACTTGAAAATTGGTATCTCAATTTCTTCATCTGTAGAAAACCTGCGTAAGAATTTAATGTGAGCCTAGGTTTTTTGCTTCTGTATAATTGTGAAGTATTAATTAATAAAATGGTATTTACAGAAATAGGAACTGTTCTGAAAATCCTTCCTTATGTACTTACTTTAAATTTGATAACAGACTGCACAAACTAAAATTTCCAGACAGTTACATGGAGTGCCACGAAACTGGTTTGGGTTGTGGTACTTTTTTTTGTTGGGTTTTTTTTTTGGTTCTTTTTTTGGTGGTGTTTTTTTTTTATTTTTTAATTTTAACTGGAAAATGTGAAGTATGAGTTTTAAGATATTCAGAAATTGTGTGCTGTAGTACAGTTGGTAGTATTTGCAGAATGGCAAGAGAGAGCTGAATTATTTTGTAGGAATCTATTAATCTTCCTTGGGAATACCATACGCAAACAGGAATACTTTTTAAATTAGGCAAAATGTACATACTGTGTAGTCAAGAGGGGGAAGGCAAGAATGAGTACTTCAGAACGTGTATAATACCTTCAAAATGTGTATAATAGCAAAAAGATTCTTACAGAAGATTACAGTCTCACATATTACAACATTTTACTATCACAGAGATTAAAGCTTATTTTGTTACATTTAATAGCGAACATATGTGACTTACAGTAAAAGTATAAGTCTGTAAAAGTCTCTTTAGAAATGCAGTTTAGTCATGTCTCAAAGAACTCATCAGGCTTATATTTGAATTTCCAAGGATATTATTCCTTTTTCTCCCACAATTTGATCCCACTGGACTTTTTCTACCAGCGGAGGATGAGTGGACTCTTTATCCTAAACCCACCATTGTTTTTTTTTTGAGCTTGGCTTAAGTCTGGCAAACAATAGAAAAGGCACTTGCTGAGCTGGAAATTATTTTTTCTTTTTTTTTTTTTTTTTTCTTTTCTTTTTTTTTAATGTATTGTTGCAGAAATGTAACTGTAGTTACAAATGAAAAATTGAACATTAAAACAGAGTAAGCCATGGTGAGTGAAATGATCTCCCCCTGAGCCCTGATTCCATAGTCACAGAGTTTTTTCAGAGGTATTTCTTATGCAACTTCTGAAAGATGTTATAATAAATTTTTCACATTTTGTCAAATCTGACTATAAGGGAGACATGGAAAGAGAGAACAAATGAAGGGGGAGGAGGAAGAAAAGGTGAATTACGCGTTCATACAAACCAGACCAGACAATTAAATGGCTCTATACGTGCCCAAATTAAAATTATTTTGTTTATTAAAATCTAAAAGTAGAAAATAATCAAAGCCTGTCCTATTGCTTCTTTCACCTGTGCCCACGTGCACCTGAGTTTATTACCATGGCCACAATATTGGTGGCTTCATAGTAAGTCACTGAATGAAAGCATGGTTGCTTATCCCAGACCAATCTGATGTCCTAAATTGCTGTCTAATTCTGAACAACATGCATGCAGTACCCACCCTCTTGTCCATGAGAATTACCATGTATTTCAGATGCAGCCAAGCTTCCCAGCAGTTTAGTTAAAGCAGCTTGTGTAAATTTATCTAAACCAAGCGTGTGTAGAAGCGTGTGCATGTGTGAAAATGAAAAATCTTTTCTCTGAGCAGCTAATCCTCAGTGGTGGGGGACTAAGCACGGTTTCTGTTGGTTTTTTTCTATGAAAAATAATCAGTGGTGTTTCCCTACAGGCTATTTTCCAAATGCTGGGGAAGAAAAGAAACATCATATTCCTTTCCCTACTGTCTCTTCTCTTGCAGTATTTTGTTATTGCTGCTGCTGCTGTTGTTAACAAGTACAAATAACAATGTTACAATATTGGGCTGCCTTGGCTTTTTAGGAAATCTGAAAATTATGAATTACCTTTGTTCTCGAGCATCAAAAAACAAACGACAATGAAAACAACCCCACCGAAAAAAAAGAAAAATGCATCCCCCAAACAAGCAAACAAAATTCAGCCCGTTTATCTGTTAATTGCTCTGGTTTTTTTCAGGGCCTGAGGAAGCCCGAAGGCTAACATGCCACTTAGGAGCTAACTTTGTACTTACAATATGTGTTTTACAAGCCTGTCTCCCTATCCTCTTTTCATTTTCTTGTCTATTTGCTGACACAACACAGCTGTAGAATTCACTTCTTTGGGGCCTGTTGTATAGGAGATACCAAGGTGAGAGATTTTTTATTAGAATTCTCTTTTTAAAGTTACTGAAGTAAGTAATTAAGCTTTCCAAAAAAACAGTCTTAATAAAGGACAAAGAGGTTTGGGTTTTCTTTAAATTTTTAACATGGAGGCTCTAGAAGCCAAGGCATAGCAAGATTCTGATTTACATTGGCTTCTTCATGTAGGATAGACTGGACTGCTGTGTTGAACTGAGAGCTCTCCTGAGCCCTCAGCCCAGCAAACCAGGGCCTTGCCAGAACTGCTACCATAGAAGTCAGTCTGTAGCAGCTGCAGGTATGAGTCAAGACAAATATCAGGAGCATTTAGCCCTAAAAATTTGATTTTATTATTGCTATGTAGCAAAAATGTAGAATAGGACAGGTTTGCATGCCTAGAGATTGTCAGATGGTTAAACTATCAGTGAGACATAGTTCTTAAGGACTTCAGGAAGAGTACTTGAAAAAATTCGGAAGAAAGTTCAAGTTTTCATTTATTAATTGCATATATTTACAGCTCAGATACTGTAGTTATGATGTTAATTCCAAACACAAACAGAGCCATCATTTATATCGTCTGTCATTTTGCACCAAAACCAAGTATCTTTGTCCTCTTCTGGTTTTGAGAAAGCATATAATTTTTAGTACATCCCTGTTTGTGAGAATATATTTTCTGACAAGTGCTGAAAAAGTGAATATGAATTAGTTGCAGTCTTCCCTTAACCTTTTCTTTCTCTGTTTTCTTCCTTTCGTTAATGGACTGTCCCATGTACTGGTCACTTGCATGCACCAGCTGGGGAGTGGATGAGTGGATGTGAAATGAAAATGGAAATGTTGGTGTGATGACTTTAGTGCAAAGTGAATCATTAGCAGAACCATTCCTACTCATTTTATTCTTCTAGGTGCTTGTGTGAAAGCAGAGGAGGAAAAAACGAAATTTTTTTTCAGACTTTTAATCAGTGGAACACTTTAACTGTACAAGTCCCATTACGGGGAGAAGTAGGTGTGTGTGCATGCATGTGCCTACGCACACAGGACTAGGGAAGGAAAACCAGAAAATTCAGATTCATCACATATATCACGAAGTTGTATTCCACTGCTTTAATACATACAAAGGTACAAAAGCAATGCCAGGTATGAAGAGATCCAACAACATTAATGTGTTGCATCTCACTTCAAAAATAGCATTTATTTAAAACATAACGCCTTTTGTGAATAATTGCAAAGATTCGTTTCCCTGTCCTCACGTCTTAAAGCTGACTAGATTAAATGATGTGGGGTCTTTCAGATGAGTTGGAAATACACTTTTTCCTGTATTATGCAAACAGAAGCTGTTTTTACCTAGACTTACATTAAGGCAATAACATACAAACTCTACAGAAAGCACGGTGTTTACTTGCTGGTGTTTGTAAAATGCAGCAGATCTTGTGCAGCCTTCTGAGTTTTCATGCTGCAGAGGTGTGGCATGGAGTTGCACTGTGTGCTGGGACACGCAACCTTTGCAGGCTACAGCTCGTTACTATAGACGATGCTATCTTCATGGTAGAACTCCATGGATCTGATTTTGCTTGCTTTTGTGGTTTTGAGATTTTTGCCTGGATGTTCTTTCAGTAAGGTAATGTGGACTTGCACAGTTGGTACTGAGATATGCAACACAAGTTTTCTGAAAAGTGAAGAACATTTGTGAATCATGTTAACTGAGTTCTGTTGAGAAGAACTCTTGTGTGTGTGTACATAAAGAAAGCTATTTTACCGATAACCCAACATTTGCTACCATTTCTGTTCTGAGTTCAGAATTTGCATTGACACATGGGTGCAGCGAGGTTAGGAAACAAAATGCAGCCCGGCTAAATGGAGTTAATTCTTGTAATTGAGACTCAGAGCCTTGTATTTGTAATGTTAGTGTCAGCTGCCTTTTGTGAAGACAAGTAAATTATGCGCCCTGGAGAAGAGAGATGATTTTTCTACTGAAAGGTAGTTTCGTGAGATACAAAGCCAAATGTAATATAAGTCTGCCTCACCTTTGTAGTCATCATCCTTCCTGGCCTAAAACATCCTGCAAATTGTGAAGTTGGTTGAACTGTAGTTTCTGTTAAAGAAACACATTAAGAAATCATTTTAAAGTGCATATATATATAGATACATACACAAATGTGAAAGCTGTGGAGGTGAGAATACATCTGCTAATAGCACAGAGCTGTTGTAGTTGGATTTGAATGAACATCATTTCTGGAATAAGTTGTGTATTTTACATCCATTTTGAAGGGCTTGTCCTCATTATTAACCTGAGAAGTCTGGCAGTAAAGCCCACCAGTTATTTTTCTCCTTCAAAATAGGATTAGGTTAAAGTAATTTTCTGTATAGTCAGAAAGCCTCCTTAAAGACAAGCAACACAAGAAAGAGACAGAGGAAATTTTCTTTTTCCCTGTTTAACTTGACACATCAGATTCAAAAGTTATTGCTGTTAGTCTTGATGAAAGTGTAACTGGGATGGGGGGAGTAAAGTTAAAATAAAAATAATTTTTGCTAATTGTTTGTAATAACCTCTCCTATACAGTGTCTCTCAATTAATAGGACTGGTATGCATATTTTTTTCCTTTAGGATTAGGTTAATGAATTCAGTTCATGGGAAGGTTGTTTATTCTCTGAAAAATGTATCCTGTAAAGGAATGAAACATTGGCAGTCATTCTAAAATTTTGCTAATACTTTAAGAGGTATTTACCTTAACTTAAAAATAACATTGAATTCAAATTTTGGGAAATAACATGATTTAAACTGTCAAAGTAAATTGTATTTTGCACATAGTAAATTAGTGCATGTCTAACCAAGGTATTCCAACAAATGTTTTTCATCTGGTAAGGCACATATAAATTAGACATTGTAACCAGTTCTAGTAGGGAGCTGGTTAAGGGAAAAGTTAAGATTCTTTATTTATCTCAAATGCCAAAGTGACTTTCAAACCTTTCAAACAGTACTCTGCAAGACTGAAAGGTTGGCTTTTCCGTAAGGGGCTTTCTGGATATACAAAGAGTGTTGTTTTCTTACCCCTCCCCCACATTTTTGGTATGTGTTTTGGTCTCTATTATCTTGTGAGAGCAGCAGCGTTGTGTTGGGGGGCAAGTTTTGGTGTTCGCAATTGTTGCAAACAAGTGACAGGTGCAGGAACTGTGCTGCACCTGAGTTTTAGCTGATTCCCAGCTAACATCTGTAAAGAATCAGGTCCCCTGTTCATAAAAGGTATAATTTTATTTTTATTTCTCTGTGTGTGTATGTGTACAATATTGAGCACTTTAGGACTCCCACTCACGTTCTTCCATTCTGGGATCACATGTGCATGTGCAGAAGTCCTATCTTGGGGTGCCATTTCAGAAACACCTGTGAAGTCCAGTCCTACTTCAGTCTCTTTCAAAGCAAGGGAGCATGCTGAAAGTAAACCAAAAGAGTCACGTTAAACTGTAGATATTTTTGCTGAAAGATGTTACAGATGCCAAAAAAAGTACGTGGGCTCAAAATAAAGATCTGATAAATTAGCAGAAGAAAACTACATCAAATGCTGTTTAATACAAAGATGTGTGACCTTTGGTTCAGCAAGTCTTGAATTACAAATCACTGAAGATTGAGAATATATCTTTAATGAATGTATATCGCTACATAAACCACATTTTTCAGCTTTGTGGGTGGCTGAAATTCTGAGTGAACCCATATGCAAGCACAGAAAGCCAGAAAATTTTATTTCCTCAGCAGTATCTGCAGAGGAGCAAAACAAACATGACCCTGTTTCAGGTTGCTCTGCCCAGTATTCTGGATTACTTGCTTGAGCTGAAAAGAAGTGGGCCTCTGTTAAGTTTTCTCAGGTTGCGCTTGTTCTCCCTCTCTGCCTGGAACTCCCAAGTAGAGATTTTCTCAGTGCTAATTCACCCCACCCTGATCCATGCAATCTCTTCTGTGGCTGAGGAAGAAGTCCTTCAGTGAATCAGCCTTCTGGATTACTCACCTGTTACAGCCAGTGTCCACCTACCCTCTCTGTTATTGTTACAGAGTTGTCTTCATGTCTGTATAATCTCATCCAAAGTGAAAGATCCAGGACCTTTTGGTGGACTTAATTTTTAACTTTTCAGGGCAAGATAACTTCTAGGACACACACTAAGGTTTTCCCTGAGGCCATGTCAGAACTCCAGTCATTTGAGTCTCCACAGTTCATGTGCTCCTGTTCACCTCTATGGGCTTTAGGCTTCCTCCTACATCTTACATGTTTCTTCATGATCTTCATCATCATCATAAAAAAACCCAAAAACCAAAACCAGAAAACTGGAGGATTCCCTTGGTTTTCTGGATCTAATTAGAAAGTCTTTGTGCTTGATATTCTCAAGACAGAGAGTGTCAGATAGTTAAATGATGCTTTGAGGGAAAGTAGGAGGCCTGGGATGACCCAGGCATACTCTGCCATAGCTGGGGCAATGCCAGGATGTTTTCTCTCTCAAGCTTTTTTCAACACATTACCTAGATAGGTTTTTCCCACGTTTACCAAGCTCTTGAAGCCAGGCTTCAACAGGGTGATTTTGGGAGAGCATAGCTTCTATCTCCAATGGACTTTGGAATCCACCTTTAGGAAAATGGTATTTTGTGTGAAGTACAATTAGAAGCTCACGTGGGGAGGGATTTAAAGAGATGGAAAGGTTATTTACTCACAGCTATTCTGCCTCTAAAGTGTGTTACTCTCCTGTATTTTCATAAACCCTCTCCTTAGTGTCCCTTAGGAAAAAAAGTCTTCTCAGGTTAGGAATTGATGGAAGAACACATGCCATTGATTTCATAGCTGTATGCAGGGCACAGGGAAGGGGTCATATTTGTCTCCCTCCTCCACAGATACTGCTGAGAAAATAAAATTCATAGGCTTTCTGTGCTTGCATATGGTTTCACTCACAATGAGAATGTATAAATAGACAATATTTATACAAGAACAGTTACCTGAATCTATAAAACAGTTTAAAACAATTATTGATTAATCTTATGCTTGAACATTTTCAAATAAAGTTGTGTTTATGAAGGTTGTGGGGAACCTAATGAAGGTTGTTTCAATCTGATGGAATAAATTAGCTTTGTTACAGGTTTCTTGTTTCAGAAATTGGTCCCATTGTGCTGTGGAGCATGTAGCACTCCGTTTGTAAATCTCTTGATGCACGGTAGATGAGAACTTCAGTAGGTTGTTGAATCACTAGGCTGGAACTTCTTTGGCTTTCCTCATATGGATTTGGGTGCTTGGCTTTTGTACAATATTAAAGCAATCCTAGTTTTTCAGTCCCTGAAGAAGACTCAGCTTCCTCTACTGACCACAAATTCTCACTTTTGCCCATGTCTACTATAATAGATTTCTTTTCAGAGAACTCTTGTTAGGGAGTCTGTGTAGTCTCGAGAAGGATTTTCCCTTGCATACAGTGCATTGGTGTGAGGGTGTGATCAGTATGTAAATGATTTCTGGTTTGGGGTGTTTCCCACTCCCAACGTGAACAGTGGTAATGATGCCAGTTTGAACTGGGGTGGAAAAAGGAAATATCCAGGAGCATTAGCAATTCATCTCAATGTTAATCTTTTTAAAGTGCCCAAGGTTGTATCTGCCTAACCAATCTGTTCCTTGTGTGCTGATCATTCACTACTAAAGAGTTTTTAGATACTTAAACTATATTTTAAATAACCCTCTTCTGTATCATGCTTCATCTTTACCCATAACTTTCTCAGATACAGATTTTTCAGTGTTCTGTACAGTGTAATGAGTATCTTTGCTCTTTTTCCTTCAAGAATTGTTGTCCAGTCTCTTAGTTAATAGTTTCTCTGCTAGAAGCAGCACCATGCCTTTTAAACAGTATTCTTCTGATATGGTTTGCATTTGGAGGACTGCATTAACTGCCTTAGTCTCCTGTTTCAATCTTGCTTTATTAAGTTGATGATATTGGGACTGACACTCTGCTAATGACAATTTCATTTAGTGGTAAAAGGAAGGGAATGGAAGGCAGCACTCATCTAATCATGCAGGCATTTGTCTGGGTTGGCTCCCTTCACATGTTCTTATTTTCATACTTTTTAGAGGCTTGGACCAGTATGTCAAATATTTATGCATATATACCTTATTTTCCCTTTCAAGTCTTCCAGAGCATGGAAGGAGATGTGAATAATTCCTATGAGGCAGTACAGGCTGTCTTAGAACTTTAAAAGCATTTTTCAGAGCTTTATGATTGTGTGTGTTGAATGTTGCTATTGGATCTTGGAAGATTTGGAAATAGAGATTTAGTTATCATCAAGGGAATTTTCTTGCTTTTTCTAGAGTTTTTGAAACATTAAGGAATTGGGGTCACTTTCTTGTTTAACAGGCACTGAAATGGATGGCATTTGTTTCTTTAGGCTTGGTATCTTTGAATGGTCTTGTTGGCACTTCGAGAATATCATACATACAAAGAATTTGTGTTTTCACTTGAAAAGGTTGTAAGCCAATATAGTCTACATATTAGATGTTTGATTTTTGCAAGTATAAACAGACCATCTGCTTTCTGTATATGAGTTATAGCTGCATTATTTTCCAGTTGCTGTTACTGTCCACAAAGTAGTACAAGACTGAAAAAAATGCCTTCTTGAACCATATTTAAAGCTACATCTGCAGCTTAAAGGGCATTCCATCTGAGCTTGTACTTGTCCACATTAAAGTACTGATAAATTGCAGACAATGGCCATTCATTTGTAGTCCCCCTTAATCAGAGAAGCTCACTAGATTTTTCTTTCGCCATGTGTTTCAGTTCCTCAAACACCCCACTCTCAGCCGCCATTCCCCTGGCCCTCAACACTGACCATTAGTTGAGACAGACTTAGAAAGCCTGCAGAGCAACAGCTCGACATTGTTGCAGGGCCTGCAAAGCTGTTAAGGGGGAAGCAAGTACAGTAGTGGCTGAGATTCTGCACTGTGCCTTTAAAGCACTTGCCATCAAAGAACAGCATTCCTAGCAAGTTAACTACCATCAGATAATACGATGAGGATGAGATAATTTGGGGGTTTCAAACAATTTCGTATGCCGAGGTAAGCCATAGGTTCCTCCAAGGATCTCAGGTACAAATTCTGCCTTATGCTGGCCATCCCAAACGCAGTGCTCAGTTCACCCTTGCTCGCCGCCTTCCCCGGCCGCAGTAGGGCTGGGACGTGAATTCCCTCCTGCAATCTCTATGCCTAGGAGGCCTGCTGACAAGGAGAGCTAGGACTCTGAAAGCCACTGCAGCTGATTTTTTCCCTGCATAAAGGATTTAGATCGAGCTAAAGATACTCCCTCACTGTTCCAGCAGGTCACCTTTTTTTTGGCGAGCACGGCAGAAGGAGCCATTGTTGGTGCTGCCCTGCGCGGGGCTGAGGCAGAGGCAGCAGCCGCAGGGAAGCCTGGCCGCCGGCTCCCCGGGCGTTCGGACTTGGGAAATTTACTTCAGGGTTTTCATGGGAGGGCAGAGGGGAAGAGGAGATGACGATGGATCAGGGACTGGATTTCTGGTTTTTGGTTAATCTGAGAAAACGAAACAACAATAACAAAACCCTTCAGCCTCGACATTCCAGTGCTTGTAGGGGGCATTTTTTAGCTCTTGTAAAATGGTGGGGGAGGGACCTGAGAATAATGATCGAAGCACCTACTCTACAGGTTCAAAACCTACAAGATGTATAAAACGAATCCAAAGTTGTTTCCTAAAAGTTTCATGTTCTGTAAAGCATTTTTCCTTCTTTTGAGCCCAGACACAGGATTTTTGAGTGCTTCCGCTTGGTAAAACTGACTCCAGTTCTGGCAGAAGGCAAGAAACATGATTATTTTTGGCATTTCTCAAGAATCTCTTTTCCCTCTGTTTCTAATATTCCTCTTCAGAGCCAGCCCTGTGCCTTGCTCAAACTTGCAGAAAAGTTCACTTGAAATTGTGGGAAAAACAGTCTTTGTACAGTTAGAAATAGCAGTTAAATTAGATGCAGTAAGGAATACTTGCACATGCGGCCTTTATCCAGTTTGCCTTTTCCCCTCTTTAAAGCATAAGTGTTTCTTTTTTTCCCTTTAATTCCTTTGTGGAGAATGTGCATTAAATGTGATTAATATGGCCAAATGTTTGGGGTCAGTCATGACAATTTGTAAATGTGTGCTTTATTTTCTGTTGGGATACAAGTTGTTTATTTTTTTCTTCCACAGCAATAACTGAAGCCAATCTTAAGTATCAGATTCAGATAGAGCTTTGAATGTTTTTAATTCAATTGTCATATAGCTTCTGTAGCACTAGATACCGTTGCCCTATGAATGTATTTTCCTTTTCCAGTGTCTCCATATTTAATGCTAAGTAATTATGCCAGAATTCGGTTGTAATCACTCTGGGTTTTTTCTGTTTCAGAGATGCAACCAGAATTTTCAAACCTAGGTCAAATTTAGCTATGTAATGGCCTAATTTTCAGAGATGTGAAATTAATTGAAAATGTGAGTGCTTATCATTTCTGAAAATTAGGCCAATTATTTCAGTGACTAAATATGAACATAGGTACCTAATAGCAGGCAATCAAGTTTGAAAAATTTGTAACATTAGCTTTTATATCTCAGAATCAATTCCTTGCTTGTCTACGGTGATCGTAAACGCTAAACATCAGTGAAATTAATTTGTTATGGTGTGTGCACAGGAAGATGTTTGGACATTTTACAAATAAACAGCTACAAGGGATTAAAGTTTCATCTGACATTTCTAATATCAGAACAAAGAGCACAAATGTTTGTCTTCCACCTTTGCCTATTACAGTCAATTACGACTTTATTTACCGAACTCGGCAAAAGTCTTTCTGTGTGCATTTCATTCTGGTCTCCTCTTTCTTCTTCCTGTTCTTGTCAGAACACCAGTAGTTCCCACCCTCTGTCCTCCCTCCCAGCCTTTAATTTCTAGTTAGCGGGGGTGGCGGGGGGGGGGGGGTCTATTGCAGGCGGCCAGAACGGGGAAGCTGAAGGGCTGCGCTCCCTTTTAACTCGGAACATGTGATCTTTCCCTGGCATGTCCTTGTTGGCTCCGAGTTCGCTCTACAGCCTTTAATTATTTTCCGTGTCTTATCACGACGCGCAGGTAGCACAGGAAAACCTCGCGAAATTTGTGAGCGGACCCTGTGTGTCCAGGGCCGGTCCGGGGGGCGGCGGTCGCTGCCTCCCATCGCGGGCCCCTCGCTGGCTGCCCCCCATCCCTCCACTCGCCTCTCCTCCCCCGCTGCCGGGCCGGGCTGCGTGTCACGCCGATGCTCATCGTTCATGGGCACGGCAATTATCTGTTTGTGTTGGTTGCCAGGGTCGGGCTTTTGAGCAGGGGCTCGGGCAGTGTGAGGGAGGGGGAAGGACGAGTCCCTGCTCGGACGCTATCGCACCGCAGATCTGCAGCCGGTTTAAAGAGCTGGAGTGGTTCGGATTAACCCCTTCCCTTGCCGAGGAGCCGGGGAAGTCGAAGCGGAGAGCGTGAAAACCCGCCCCGCACCGAGACTGCGAGGACTTAGTTGAGCAGAGCTTTTTCTTTTTCCCTTTCCCCCTCCCCCGAGTTGGCAGGATTAAAAGGGATTTTTGGCAAACGGTGCGAAGCGCCCCTTGACGATCCCGAGCCCTCGCGCAACAGCCGCCGACTACAAAGGTTGTAGCCTTAAAGAAAACAAGCCAAGCGCGCGGAGAGAGAAGGAGAGAGCGGGATTGCGACACCGAGAGCCGCCCTGGGAACGCTGAACCATTCCCAGCACATTCCCGGCAGGCCCCGCGCGGCCCCTCCCCCGGCGGCTCCGCTGCGGCGCGGGCTCGGCTCTCCTGCTCCTCTCCTCCCCCCGCCGCTCCCGCTCCCCCTCCCCCGCACGTAGGCGCTTGGAAAGGGGGGGGGGGTGGGGGGGAGCGGGAAAAAGCCCTTCCAGCCTGACTAGAAAATCAGCCTTGTTTCCTCAGAAACCGCAGCTGCTGCGAGCGGAGAACACGTCAGGCCGGCCCTCCGACACGCACAGATGTGCCTTTGTGAACCCACACACACGACGGGGAGGGAGGAGGTTGGCGAGTGAGGGCAAGAGCGCGGGGCCGAGGCGAATGGCAGGCGGCTGCTCCTTGCCCAAGGCCGCCCTTCTCCCCCGGCCCCCGCCTATTAGTGGCTCTTGTTTAATTCTGCGGAGTGGCTCAAACAGCAGCGAAAGCTGGAGGCGACCTAAATAGGGAAACTTTGGAACTCGGAGAGAGAGAGCGGACCGCTCCTCACAGGCCAGCCCTGCCCCCGCCCCTGTACGCGGGGCCAAGCACTGTCGGGCGGCCGGGGTCTACTTGGGCCTTGGGGATTTGTTTTCCCCCCCCCTTTTTATTTTATAGGACGTGTATTAAAGGGATGGGCTCCCAAGATACTGATCTTTTCTTGAGAGGAGTGGGAGAGCGGGAGAAACACAGAGGGGGGGAAGTTTCTGCTGACGCGGGAGACAGCCCAAAATAAAAGGTCGCACGGCCAGTGGCAGCGCCGAGGCGCGGAGCGCCCCTTGCCGTACCCTCGCTGGCCGCAACTCTCAGCTGCTCTTCTTCGCTTTCCCTCCCCCTCGACCCTCCCGACCTCTTTCCCCACGCTTCGCCCGCTCTCTTTTTAATATATAACTTTCAGCGTGGATAAGTTGCGACTCGTTCAGCGTAATTGGGACGAGCGGCTGATGGCTGCGAGGGGCCGGGGGATGGGATGGGGGGGGAGGGCAAGCGCGCACAAAAACAGGTCCGGGGGAGGGGCACGCGGGCCGCCATTAGCGCCGCCATTTGCGAGCCCGCCCGGCCCGGCCCGGCCCGGCGGGGGCCCCTGTGGTCTCTCCCCGTTCCGGACACGCACAAGCGCCTTAGCCGAGTGTTGTTTACTTCCTTCTGCTAACAATGGCTGCAACAGAGTTGTTGTACAGTATTTTGGTACTTCCCGCAAATCTGCCCCGCAGTGGCTTGCTCGGAAGGATAGGTCTTTCCTTTTAACAGGGCCCGGCATATCCTGGGCAGAACGAGTTATATACGGAAAGACCTAACCTAGTTCGGTGAATATTTTTAATTTGACAGTTCAGTTATCGGCCTGTCCCGGCCGGCTCTTTATTTCAACTCCCTTTTGTAGGGTCTGGTTCCAGGGGCAGAACTACAGCTACAGCTGCGAGCCACAACTTGGGCTGCTTTTCACTCAGCATTTAATTTTTCTTGTTTTTAAGAAAGGGGATGTGAGCACATAACTCAGAGTTGTCTCCATGGCACAGGAGTGCCAGGTTTATGGTTGGGAAGCAAGCAAGGGAAGAAGAGGACATACCTGCATAGGCACAGGCGTGGACCTTTGTGCTTTGGTGAAGAGGGACTCCGATCTAGGTTATTAATTAATGTAGCAGCTTTTGAAAAGACGAAGTTGCACGTTTAAATTTTGAAATGTTGTCTAACTAGACTTGGAGCTAAGGCAACTGGATTTTTAAAAGCATGTTTATTTTTAAGGTATGTAAAACAAAAGGATTTTATCACTTCAGCAGAATGATTTGGTAGACGTTCAAGCAGTTCTTGATTTCAGGAAGCCATTGCTTGCTAGTACGGAAACAAGTTTTCAAGCCGAGCTCTACTAAATTAACACTTGGTGGGGTTTTTTCCTTTCAGAAAAGACAAGCGGAAACAAACAAACAAACCAAACACACACACAAAACCACACCATGGGGACTGTCCTTTTCTTGCCTCCCTCTGTGCTGTACTTGCCCCCCTTCAAGGAGTAGGAGGGACAGAAGTTGTGGCAGGGCGGGTACTGATTAGTTGCTGTCAGTCTGCACAGATTAACACCTATTTTTAGGTTTTCAAACCTCTTGAGTAATACTAGTTAAATTGGCACAGGTTAATAAGTTAGGGTCCACAGAGCCTCTTCACTGTGAAATTTGAATTAAAGAGACAGTCTCACTTTGTCAAAATATTGATAAAAGGTTTATATACCAAACATTTACTGTATGTCCGTGTTTGTGTGCATGCGTGTATGCACACAGAAGATACATAAGCTTGGAAAACAAAAATTGAAATTAATTACTTGGCACAAACAAACAGTTGCAGGATCTTTTCAGAATAAATCTGCAGTGAAATTGGTTTTAAAAGGCAACATTTTCTTTCTTTACTTTTAATATAAGTGTAGCATCTAAAAATAAAACTTAAGAGTTCTTTTTTCATGCATTTTCTCCCTGTCCTCCCCCCATTTTATCATTACACTGTTACACTGACACCCACTGGTAAAAGTTGATCTGAGATCAGGATAGTAAACTGAGCCTCTTGATGAAGGGACAGCTATTACTCAGGAATAAGAAGTAAAACGTGAACCAAATAATAGCTTCTTCCCCTTCCTCCTCTTGAGGGAAAAGCATTGCCGTGGTCTTCTTTTTTTTTTTTTTTTTTTTTTTTTTTTTTTTTTTTTTTTTTTTTTTTTTTTGACAAGTTAATGTGTGGATGTTCCAAACATAACAAGGGAGACCAGAGTGTTTTTCTCTAAGAAACATAACAACATAGGAATAGCTGCATTCAAGGCAGCTTATTTCTAGACGTTTATATGACTGAGGACAGACAACAGGCTAGCACAGATGAGAACAGGAAAAAGGTATTAGTATGTTAATAGTTGCTGGGTTTAATGCTGTTTCCCACGTAAAACAGCTCGAAGAAAACCAGAAATAATGGTCATGCTAGGAATATAGTTGTGTGGGCACTGACCTGATTGTATCAAAGCAGAGATGAATGCTAGCGCTGTGCAAGTCTTACTTAGTCTGTTTACCATTTATTTCAAAGTTGTTAGTGGTCTTGAAAGCCACTTGTGTTGGAGAAACAAGGCTTTTTATTGAAGTGTACCACAGCACCAGAATCTGGTTTGTGAGTGTCGTTCCATAGCCCTGCCTAGCACAAGAACAATACCACACAATTATGCTGTTTCAGGCTCTGAAATGGGCTTTCTTCCAAAACACCCTCCCCTTATATTATTAGACGTGTTTCTATTAATGAAATGATTGATTGAAAATCTTCCTGTGTTTATGTTGTTTGGGCAGTAGTAGTTTGGATTTCCCCTGTCTAGACTAAAATTGTATCCAGCGGAGATGCATGGGACAGCTGTTTGTAAACTCAGAATGAGACATAACAAATGAGCTGCAGCAAGACCTGTCCATGACCAGCTTCCTTGTAAATACAGTTGTACATTCTTTACTGCAGGGGAAAAGGGGAGCCTTAGTAGGAATGAATGCAGAAATCAAATGGACTCCACAAAACATGAAAGTGTTGAAAAGCCCTGCCAGGACTGCACACTTCAGAAATTAAAACTCTAGCCTTTCACCTTGAAAGTGGTAGTTCAGGTCTTTCTTTACATTCTGAGTAAAATGAATTAAAATAAATATAAAAAGTAGTCTCTGGGATTGCCAGCTTAGTGTTACAATTGGTGCAGATAACCTAATTGGAAAACAGGGTGACTGGTGGGATTTGGTTCTTCAGGAAAAGTTATAAAGAAAATCTTTACTGGGATACTTGTAAAATACATATATACGTAGATGTTTCTGTATATATAAATATATATGTGTGTAAAGAAGAAATCTTTACAAAAGCGGTCATTGAAATTGAAGATTTATACTAGGTTTTTAGGCCTGAAGATGTACTGCTACATTGAATATTACCTTATATGCACACTGTCATACAGAAATGCTAAGTTTGGAAACCTGCACAAGGCTGTTAGCAATTGATTTGTTTTGCTGTTTCACTTTGAATAACAATAAAATAATGAAGAGGAGGTTTACTTTGAAACTGAGACAGGCTGGGAAAAAAGATTCTAGCTTGTATCCTGTAATTATCCAGAAGCACCCTTGTAGACCTAGAATAAAACTCATGGAACCAGCATAAAGCAGAGTGAAGAATCAGAGTTTGTGAGGAGGTGGCGTGTCGATAGCCTGCCACATCCTTTCTCCTCTCCTCTTTCCCTCAATGTCGTTCTTGTTCTGTTTGCATGAAGAAACTGCAGCAAACAAATGAGAAGAAAAGGGGGGGAGGGGAGAGAACATTTACAGTTCATATTGCAAATAAAATACTTAAAAATGCTATAAACAGTTTCATAGTCATTGTTTATAGACTCTAGAATTTTTAATATTCTAACATGTAATTGAATTCTGAGGCCAAGATTCTGCAATTAATCAGGCTTTTATAAGTGAGCCACTATTTGCTAGCAGTAACTTTGAGAAGAATTTGGATTTAAATTACTGAGTTTGTTTGTTTGTGGCTATAACAAAAAAGTGAAATGCTTAAGTGGTCAGCAAAATTATATGTTGTGCATTTGCCTCGGTTAGCAAAAGTTCCAAGCTATATAAGTAGTTCAAGCATTTGAGAAACCTAATTGTTTAATTCCTGTATGCAGATTTGGGTTTTGTGCATGTGAATTATGGAACGTGTGTTTTTGGAGGACATGTTTTCAGGGCTTGTGCTCACTTTTCTTCAGTACAATGTCTAGAGAACTCAAGTAAAATGGAAAAAAGATGCAAACACTTAGTTGGTTGTTCTAATCTTTTATTATTATGCACCCTACTTAGAACTGAAGTGATTCCTAGGAATGCTGGTATTTTTGCCTACCCCATTGAAATGTTCAGTGTAAAGCTGGGCTAGATGTGAGAGACAGTTTTTCATTCAGTTCTGAGGAATTGTATTGCTATTGTGAGCTGGAGGAGTGTGGAGGAGTTATGGCACTGACTGGAGCACTTGTTCTTTCCCAGTCAACTCTTAAATCTTGATACCAGAAGGGTCAAAAACTTGCCAGCTGTGACATCTGAATAATTTTTAAAGCAGTTAATCCAGTCAGAGTGTTTATCAGTCTTTGTACCATGTGTGAAGGCGACGGGGACACATCCTAAGATAATTCAAAAGAAAAGCACATGTCATTCATGGCAAAAATCAAGTAGTTCAGCTGAATCTTGTTCCACAGATTTACCTTTTCAAGTTAAAGATGGAAACATAGAACACTGCCCAGTGAATCCCTACTGCACGGTTATTTGGCCGGTGTGTGGATAATTTGTTGTGCAAAACATCCCTTCCAAACCTGTACACTGGATCTGACAATACCCACATGATGCCCACATGAGTTGCCCAGATGTTGTCAGCATTAGCCACTCTTTGTATATGGCATGATATATGGGAGAAGGGGATGTCAGGAAGAGCCTTTGATCTACTTGGGAAATTAGGAGCCAAATTTTGAGAACGTGCTGGCAATTGCCTTTATCCCTTCCCCACGTAATTTACAGTTTCATGGAGCGCCATGGTCCTCTTGTTAATCATACCACACTCCTATGGCAATATTAATTTAGCTGAGCGTGCAGTATCAGAGTGTGCATTTAGTATGTTTTAAACGTCTTCAGAAAAATATGTTTCAGCCTTTTTTGTATAAAAGCATAGGCTCTCCTTGCTTTTAAGTGTTGCTCATCTCCTTTTGGATCTGTTCTGATTTTTTTTTTCTGTTGAAGATGAAAAGGGTCATTTTTATGTTAACTGATCATTTTTCTCAAAGCCATGCTTTAGAAAGTCCCAATTTACTGGTCCTACAAGGAAAGGTGGAGAGAGAAAGCACAGGTATAATAAAGAATCAGTTTCTTCTGACTCACAATTAGGTTGTGAGCAAGTAGTACCATACACAATCTAGAAAACAAGTATAGAAGTACATAAGATATATGTATGGTAGATCTTATGGTGATAAATTTTGCACTGGTGTGATCTGGTATTTTTTCAAAAAGCACCAGATTTTTCAGATAAAGCGAGAAGAAAAATGCAACAGTTTTTTTAGGGTGGGAGTTGAAAGTACTGTGGGAAGTGGTGCTAAATTACAAAAAGGTGCTCAAAAAGGTGTTCTTCTTTTCTTTCTTTTCCTGTTATTTTTGAGGTTTCACTAGGTTGTGTAAGTTACCCATTCCATTAAAAGTAGGAATAAAGAATGCAATTTATGATTGCAATTGGTTGCGAGACACAGTAAAAGTTTTTAAATTAAAATCCTTTTTCTGAAACAGAGTTCTCCCTACATTGTGTTTAAACTCGCCTAAAAATTCTTTTTAACCGACATACTCAAAATAATGTTCTCTAAGGTGCAGGAAGCTTTTTCTCCTGAGTACAATAGGAATATGTTGAATCTCTTGAAAACAGTTTCTGTTTTTCAAACACCTTTTCTTTTTCAGCATAGATAATTAACGCCTTCTTCAGAGTGCTTGGTGCCCTTGATACATCTGTTACCTTTGACAGATCCTTTCTGTTTGCCACCTCTTCCTAACATGCTTCCAATATTTTCAGCACAAAATAGCTTTGTATCTTTGATGTTGGTTGTACACGGGCTCAATTAAATAAGAAAGCTGCTGACAGAATGGTGTAGAGTTGAAGCTTTGTTTCTGTAAAGATTTTGTCCTTGGTCACTTATCTTTAGTTTTCACTGCAAAGTGTTTAACTTCTTTTAGACAAGATTGTTAAGACATGCAGTTTTATCTGGAACAGTGTTTGTTTTCACTTTTGCAGGTGCTGTGTGCAGTAATTATGTAGAGATGTAGGTAAAGGGGACAGAGGAGTACTCTGCAACTGCAGCCTTAAGCAATAGAACCCTTCCCACTGGGGAGGGTGGCTTTAAAACATGCCTTTTTGGAAGTTTCTGGAATATTTAGAAGCATTATGGCAGTGCAGCTGTTCATTACCACCCCTAGTTGCTGGTGGATGGCATCTTGTATTTAGGCTGAGGAACCCAACTTTGTGTGGATAGGGCTGTTGGGGCTGTTCAGATGTGCCCTTGGGTCGCTGAGCTGTGGCAGTGGGAAGCAGTGGGAAGCTCCAGCCCTGCTAGTAGAGGGCAGCAACATTTAACCCTTCTTTGAGGTTTTCCATAGTGGTTGCTCTGTAGTCCCACAGCATGGTATCCCCCAAAGGTAATAGCTGTAGAGACCCTTTGCAGACAAAGTTTTATGTTGCTCAGTTTTGAAAGCGGGAAATCAAAATGAAATCACAGTGTTGGAACAAGAGAGCGAAAAATACAAACAGATTAGAAAAGATGCAGTCAAAATACCTAAATAAAAGACTTACTGGTGGCAGTAATTGTTAGTGCTTATGTCACATGGTATAATGACAGTTTTTCAGGATTTCCCATATATTAGAATGCATGAGGCTGGAATTTTGTTTTTCTGATACCTACCACTCCTTTCTTAAGGGAAATCAAGTAGCAGCTGCTCTGAGATTTTGGGTTATGTACAACAGTCATTTTGATCTTTACATTGTCAAACAAATAAATACCAAAAGCATTTTTAGTGCAGTTACTCTGTTTCATGCAGTGTTCTGGTGTGAAAGAACTAATTGCATGTTACACATCTTTTGCATATATATATATAAACAGTATGATAGGAAAATATAAAAGAATTTTAATATATGCTTACAGAGGGAAAATGTGTATGGGTATGTGTGTGTTTATATATATCTTGCCTGTTTCATCTCCTAATGACAAGAGCAGATGAGCATGTTACTGCCATGAATTTACTGATGATCCACTATTGATACGGGACCTACAGAGCAGTAAGGTGTGGCAGAGTTGTAAGGGATGGGAGGGTGTCCAGAGATAGGTCTCACAGATTCCCCTTCAGTGAGGGGGATCTGCACTGAGCAGAGATCTACACAATCTCAAATGTCTGTTTCTCTGGGAATTGTAATGTTTGTTTCCTGGTGCAGACTTAAATATTTTTGTACTTTTCTGTCTTCTTGACTTTACAGAAATTGCCCCATAGCACACCATTTTTTTTTTCTCCTGAGGTGCTCCTGATATGTCTAATTCTGTTGTAAGTATTAGATCTCACAAGGCTGATTGTTACTACTTTTAGTTAACTGATATTTTCTTCTCAGGGATTGACCTTGTTCTCAGGATTTTGCAAAATATTTGCAAAGGGAGACTAAACCAGCAGGTCGGTCAATAGCAAATCCAGCAATGTGTGTTGGACTCAATGCTGAAGATGTGAATGATTCTTTTTTTTTTTTTTAATTGTTGTAAATCAGCTTCCCCAAAAGCATTGACATTTAAGAAAAGCTTCAAAAATACAAGCAGGACAGGACTGTTCCACTAACCAGGTTTTAAGAATATGATGCATCATTGTGTTTTATCTTAAACAATAGCTGACCAAGAACAGAGCTGCTTTAGTGAGCTGTGTCCTTGAGCCACTGTGTTGTCTGTACATACTAATAAGGAGAATGAGGAGAATTAATAAGCAATTTGAACTGCAGAATAGTTTATTGAAACATCTTTTCAAACCTTTTTAACACAAAGTAGCACACAAATTTACTCTATCATTTAAAGAGGGATCATTTTGATACTTATTTTGTATTTTTCAACCTAAAAGTTGTGGCTTCAAAAATTAAAACGTTGATCTTTATTATTGCTAGACCCAGTGAGCTAAGAGATAAATGACTGAAACTACAAAGAAGAAGCAATAAACTAAAGAGAAAGCCTAAGAAAAAGGGGATGCCAGATTTAATGAATAATTACCATGAACTGGGTCTCATGGTTTCCAGTTTTTACATAGGTCAAACTATGAGGCAATAGCATTTACTTAACTGAAAGGCCTGAGTAAGTAGTCTCAACAGCCTTTGTATAGAAAGTGAGGAAATTTCAGCTGATCTATCCTTAGTTCATGAGATTTATACTGTGTGACTGTCTCACCTTTATTTTAGGCATAGATTCAGGGTCATAACAAAGGTGTGTCTTTGGTGTATTTATTCAAGGATTGCCCAGGGAACATGCCCAATACTCACTTGCTACAGACCTGAAACCTAGCCCGAAGTTCATGCATGATTGCAATTAAAAATAAATAAAACTGGTGGCAGGTAGCAGAGGAAAATGGGAAGTAAGGATTGTTGCAGCTACCAAAGTTTATTATCATAGTTCAGTGTGCATTTAAAGCTGTGTAGACCCTCAATAAATCCTTGAAAACTGCCAGAAACTAGTATGGGTCACGTAGGTTTGTCCCTGTCCCTGCTCAAATGAGAAGGACAATTATTTGCCACAATTACTGAATCCTAATTACTTGAAAAGGATGGCAAAGGGAGGAGATGTTAAAGCTAGTTAAACTGGATTTCATAAAGATATTAATGACTATAGCCATATTCATCTTTAAAATAAACTAAGGACTTTGAAAAATGAAAACTGGATTAACTTCCTATCACCTTCATTTAAAAGATGTGTTCAGAACTGGTGGTGTGTGGGTGGGTGGGCTGATGGGAAAACCTTAAAAGCTGAAAATCTATGCTAGAAAAGGATTATGAGGGTGTATCTGCACCAAGCTCTACAGCATCCTCCATGTTCTGTGTTATCCAGGCTATTTCCTATAGGCAGCTCAGCAAGATTGGTATGTGAAAATAGTAATTGGAGTTACATTTGCATTGCTCTGCACCTGGGCTAATGAGACCCACTCCCACTGAGTTGTTGGAACTACAGAGCCTCTACCTCCCCACGAGTGGAAAAAGTTACCACCAAGTCCTGCGTAAGTCAGAGGGCAAAAACGGGTACAAGACCACGCAGTTTGAATTGGACGCTCTGATGCAGTTTTGTCTTGGCACGATTGAGCAAGTAGTGCACCCCAACAGCAGGAAGGTGATTTGGCAGTAGTAATTCAAGAGGATGCACCTGTCTTTCCTCATTCTTTTTAGATTTTGTTATCATGGGGAAAAGAGTTCTTTCTAAACTGATTGATCGTTACTGAACAGGGAAAACAAAAGTATTGCAAAATGCAAGTATTAACTTACACATTTGTTTTGTTTTGAGCATATTTTAGAAGAGCCAGAGGCATGCCTTTTTAGTAAGCAGGCAGTTGGCGAAAACCCTCTAGGTATCAGAGAAGCCCTGTGCTATAATTTTCCTAGAATAATAATGTCAAACAAATGACAATAGAAAGCCTATAAAATTTGCAGCCAGCTGGGCAAATTCTCTTGTGTGAACCACAGAAACTGTAAGTGCCCATATAAAATATTTTGTCTTGATCAGAGCTGCTCCAGTCTACTGCATCCCTTGCCAGAGTAGCTGTAACCCCCTCACCTGCCAGCTGCAAATAGTAGCTCCATTGGGTGAACACCGAGAAGCTCCAGCCCAAGTCTCAGATCAGCATTAAGTGTGTGCTGTATTGGAAGTTTTTGCCTGGGTAGTTAAATGTAGATCAATGATCTTTCTCAGCATGAATGTTAACAGGGTATTACATGGGTATCAGCATGCATCAGAAATTATTATTAGTGCTTATTTTCAGATTCCCCCAGACAAGATGGAAAGGGCTTTTTTAACCCCTGTCTTTTGTGAGTTAGTTATTTTGTCCTTGTGTACTTGGTATTTCATATTCCGTTGTTTGGATAACAGTCTGGACATTAAGTGTGGTTGTAATTCCTCCTCTTAATGGTTTCCACTTCTCATGACTCTTGCTTAGTTTCACCTAATCCTATCTCAAACAATGTCTCAACGAGCCAAGAAGGACTTGGGCTGAGCTGAGGACTGAACCAGTGCTGAATATGGCTTTGAAGAAGAACAAATTATAATGATTCTTTGTGTCATCTGATCACTGGGTTGTACAACTTTGTTCCAAAAAGGCCATGTTCAGCATTGCACCTCAAGGGTTCTATCTATGTTTCAACTCCTTTTTTCTTTGACAGGGAGGTAAAAATGACTGTGTGTAATTTACTATAAGTCTCTTGGTCGCGATGCAATATTCTTTGTTGAACTGGGTTTGTATGAGTCATTTATTGAGAAGCAAAATAGAACTACTGACAAAGTTTCATTACTTCTGACAAAAAGAGACTCAAGGCTACACCCCATCTTGTTTCAGGGTACTCCACACGTTACTCATTATGTCCTTATGGCTGACATGATGTTTATGAATTCTTTCATCTTATAAAAAAGTACTAAATGCTGTTCTATTCAGCCGTTTAATCGTAGAATACTACATAAGCAGTAGTGGTCTGGGCCATAGCTGTCCATTTTTGGAGTCCATGTAAGTTGTGCAGGGAGGTGAGAAGTTCACCTTGTCAGGCACTGAGGAGGTTTCTGGACCCCTTCTGGGCAGCCCCAGAAGGCTGCTTGGACTGAGGGCAGCAGTGGGGAGCTGTAGGAAGGGTCAGGTGCCCAGGCAGGACAGGCATGCTTCAGCTGTGGGATACTCCTGCTTAAACTACTAATTGTAGTGTCATTGATACACAATGTATGGTTAATACACACACTCCCTAGAATACTACCCCTTCATTTACCCCTTACCACTTGCAATAGCCTTCTAGCCCAGAATTGCAGGATACTGTGCAATTAGAAGAAAAAAAGGTTGTTTGGTTCTTTAGATAATCTGGGAAAAAAACCGACCAAAGAACAGTGAACAAAAATTGCTTTTACATAGAAATTAAATACAGGGCAAACAGCATTCAGCTGTAGCACTGTATTTTGAGGAGCAGGAAGTGTGGATTGGAGCAAAGATTCAGAGCAGTGGAAAGCTAGGGGAAAGCTGCTGTATCTGATACAGATATAAATATGTACATGAACTCAAACAGTGCTTCATTTAAGAATCAAGTCGGCATTTTTTAGTGATAGAGTGAATTTTTCACTGTAAAAGAAAAACACTCCACCTACCCAAGATATTTACATGTGTACACACTCAGAACAGCCAACTAAAATAAAAAATGTTTAACTGCCACAAATAGCTATATAATGGGAAGTTCTTAATTAATATCAGATTATCTTAAAGCAATAATGAATATCTTGTTTATTTCTTTATGTATTGGAATGGAAGGGATATATTCTGAAGGCGGTTAAGAGATGGTGCTTGCCTGATTCTTAAGGTAATGTTCTCTTTTGCTGGGGTGATGTGGGTGCTGATTGAAGTACACGAGCGTTCCCGCTAGAGGGGGGTCCACTCAGCCTAGGTTGTAATGCATTTTGGGGTTTTTGGGTTTTTTTGTTTTGGTTTGGTTTTGGTTTTTTGTTTTGTTTTGTTTTATTTTTTTTTGTTTTGGTTTGTTTTTGTTTTTGTTTTTTGTTTTTTTTTTTTGTTTGTTTTTTTTGTTTTTTTTTTTTTTTTGTGGGGTTTTTTGGAAGCTCAGCATGAGGAAAACTTCACGTTGTCTCACATCTTGTTTTAGTCCTTTATGTTGTGTAGCTCGGTGTCAGCAGCTACTTGTCTCTTACTTAGCTTAACTGTCCTTTATACAAGGAGGTGAGAATCCAAATGAAATGACTAATGCACTAGTGCACTGTTAAATACAATAGTAACAAAGAATACAGAGAATGTTTGGTTGTATTATCTGCAAGGTGAGGACATCACAGAAGTGGTGTGATCATTCTTGGAAAAATAGAAGCAGCTTTATCAGACCTGTTCAATAACATTTTTAATTAGAATTGTTATCTATCTTCACTCCAAGCCATTTTATTGTCTCTGTGAGCCTTATGTTTCTAAGTATAAAAGAAAATATTTCTATATGTGAAAGAGACTAAGAGTATGTTAAACTAGCTTAAACGTCTGTTTTACTCTTTGATGTCACAATTTGTTCTTCCTCTCAGTTTCTTGGTGAAACGAAGATTGAATTTTGCACATGTGTTGGTCATTGTGCCGTGTTAATGTGTTTTGAAGCTGTGGCTGTTGTGAGCATTCTCTTGGCCCTGAGCAGGAGCTTCCTGAGCAGAACCCAGGTGCTGACAATATGCCTGTGCTCTGCAGTGGGGGTCCTGGCATGTGAGGTGGCCTCTCTGCAGATGAAGTGCAGTGCAGAGCCCAAACTAAAACTCTGCCTGATCTGTGCTGGGTTGGTGCAGGCTTTCCCTGCCATCCCATTCATGTTGTGCTTCTGCAGAGCAGGGGAGAGGCAGCCCTGAATAGGAGTGTCCACCCAGCTGAGACCCTTGGGAAGGAGAGGGAGGAGGAATGGGACAGCAGGGCTGGCAACGCATCAACATCTCTGATGAATTCGAAGAGGAAGTCAGAGAAGGATCCTGTGGCACAAGAAAGGCTCTATTTTTTCCCTAATGAATCTCCACAATAGAAATGCAGCAGAGTAATAATCATCCACTCTCTGCAACTACCTGAAAGGTAGAACAACTGAGGTTGTAGCCAGGTGTGGGTCAGCCTCTTCTCCCAGGCAACAAGTGACAGGACAGAAGGATATAGCCTCAAGCTCTGCTAGGGAAAGTTCAAGTTGGACATCATGAATAATTTCTTCACTGAAAGGGTGGTCAGGTATTGGAATGGGCTGTTCAAGGAGGTGGTGGAATCACTGTTCCTGGAAGTCTTCAAGAAACAACTGGAGATGGCACTTGGTGCTGTGGTCTGGTTGACATGGTTGTGTTCCATCAAAGGTTGGACTTGAAGATCTTGGAGCTCTTTTCCAACCTTTATGATCCTATGATTAAGACTGGAGATAGCATCTGGGATATGTGACTACATAATACTGGACGGAGAAAACTAAGTTTGAAAAAGCTTTTGGGGTCTGTCTAGTGTGGTAACTGGATGCTGTCCCAAAACAGTAAGCCTAGTGAAAATGAGCATTCACACTTCAGATGTGTACGACATTAACCCTAACTAAGATGCTTATGATAGTGGAATGACTTTCTTCAGAAACCACCTGAGTGTCTGAGTAGGGCAGTGTATTGTGACAAGCAGTCATACAGTTATTTCCAATCCAATGGCTGATTATTCTTTTTGGCCTTGGGCAAGTCACTTAACCCTCTGTCTGTTTCTTCATCTGTAAAATATATTATGGATATTTATCAGTCTCACCAGGACTGATTGTTTAATATTTATAAAGTGCCTAAAGGATGAGAAGCTTAATATAAGGAGCTAATATGTATCATATCATTTTAGATTGATTTTATTTACTTGGATTTTTTCCCCTACCTCCTATTGAATGAGATGCTATTTTGTAGCCTCTTACTGTCATTCCTAATTACCTGGACAGGTCACAATTGGGTAACTCCAGGTTCATTTTCTTCATTTATTCCTAGTTCCTATGAATGCTTTATCTCCCTCCCGCTTTTTTTTTTCCTCCTCCTTTTTTTAATTTAGAGATGAAGAAATACCATATGTTGCTAGATCGTGACATAAATATATTTAAGTGCTGCCATCAATGTTAGTTTATCAGCCTTTCCATTATAAACCCTCTTGTTCAGGGGTTTATAACTTTGGCATTATAACATGCTTCAGGGTGAAACTTCATGTTCATTTTTTCCCCTCTTGATTTGCTTTAAATCCTTCACTCTTCTTAAGTTAAACTGGAGATTAGATGCATTAGTTATACTAGTTGTATAAATTATAATGCAGCAGTAGGCATTCTAAATAGGATGTAAATCAGAGAAACAGAGAATTTCCTAGTTGTTAAACTGTGAGCCTGAGAGGAGAGATCTGGGATTCTTTCCATGAGTGTGTCCCTGGCTTGGCACATAACTACTAAAAAATTATTCAATCTCTTTCTGCCTCACTCTTCTCTCTATATATTGGGATGATGACATTTCTGACTTCACTGGTGTATTGGGAAGCTTAATTAATTAGAATTCATAAAAGACCGATATTCTCAGGTGAAAGGTGCCGAAGTGTGAAGTATTTTTAAGGAGTCTAATGAAAAATTGGTGTGCCTGCTTTCCTGCGTCTGTTCCTCTTATCGCAGTTTAGTGCATATCAACTCTAGAGCTGTGCAGTGTGTGGCAATCAGCAATGGCTTTGCCACCAGTGTGACCACCAGTGTGTGGCCAAAGCAAGGGCTTTGATCTGGAGCACCACTCGATGACCTGGCAGCTTGTTTTTCTCAGACTTTCAAACATTCACTGTATCTCTCAGCCAGCTGTTCTCAGCCTTTGCCTGGGGAGCTTGTGTTCCCCGAATTCTACTTTTCAAAGAGTTCTCTTGTGCAAGACAGGACAGGAACCTGCAACCAAGACCTTGGCTGCAGAGTTTCCCCTTGTTGCTGTTCCACTTGGTGCTGGTGCAAAAGTACCCAGCCTGCTTAGAAGGGAGGGGAAGAGGAAAAGGTCAGGGGTTTCCAGCTTTTTTTTTTTTTCAGGGACATAGCATGGCAGATCATTCTGGTTGTGCTCAGGCAGCTTTTTGGTGCAGACAAAACTCTGTATGGAGAAAAATATTCCAGCCGTAGTACAGTAAATTCTGGAACACTGGCAGGTACTCCTTATGTCATTCAGGTGGAAAAACCTTGTTTGTGTCATGAGGGATGCTCTCAGCGTTTCCTCACTTGAGGACTTTTATTGTCAGCTGTTAGTTTTGCACATCTATCATGTGCTGTTTTCCTAGAGTTGATCCAGACTGGCACCTTCATTTACAGATCTCTTCTTTGCCTGGACTGTGGTGCTGTGCTCAGGAGAAAGAGGTTCTTGGTGGTGGCTAAATTTGAAATTATCTTTCTCCTTATAATTTCAGGTTGAAGTCTTGGCCTCTGAGGATGCTACATTTGGACACAAGGTGTGTAGCTTGGTGCAGTTTTGTTATATAGGTCCCAAAAATATGAATTTTTGGATGTGATGCCACAGAAAATGACAATTTTCAGCCTGAGAATCGAGGATTCTGTGACTTGCATCCATCAATTCAGAAACTTCCCCTTGTGTGTGGTAATCTGAGAATGGCACACGGGCTGTCTTAATCTTTTTCTTGGTATAAAACCTGTGAGCAAGTTTTACTTGCAGAAACCCACATGCAAACATGTAATGTCAGCTTAGCAGCAGTTTTTATGATTGAACTTGCCCAAATGCTGAATTTGTCCTTGTTCCATAGATTTGCAACTCAGAAATTGTACTTGTCTGCTTGGCAGTCTACTGAGTAAGCCACTTTGTTCATGCCCTTTTTCACAGAGCATCTCGAGTAGAAAGTAGTGCATTGAACAGCTGCATCACCCTGTGTTCAATTGTAGATCAGCGTGTGGCGGGCAATAGTGTGTGTTGGAGAGATGACTTCAGACCTGCCCAGCTACATGGATGGGCTGTGTCCTACCTAATGCTCAAGTTTCTTTGGCCAGTGAGCATTGTGATGATGACCACTGTTTTAACTGAGCACTGATAGCAGATGATTTTAATGAGGGCAGATTGTGTGTAGGCTATAACCATAGAGCCAGGAAGAGTGGATGGGGAAGGGAAAAAAGAGATTGTAGAAACAGTAGGCTAAATCATGACAGTGAAGAGTTTCCTGCTGCTGAAGTCCCATATGCTGTGATGCTACTGCAGGTGGAAAAACAGCAGTGCTGTTACTATTAAGGTAAAAAGGAAAAGCAAGTAAATATTAAATAAGTTCTCCAGGTTTATTTGGAATACAATAAGCAAAATTAACCATCAGGAAAAAAAAAAAAAGCTTTAAAAGTACATAAATATGCATGATGCCAGAATTTACATTGTGTCTATATTGTACATTTTTATGTTGATATGTGATAAAGTGATTTCAATAAATTATTAGAAAACAAACAGAGCTAGTCTGGTATTATTTGAAGTATATAATGTATGGTAGTTGGCAGTATTTTCTGATTTTTATTTAATACCCAGCAAGCATACAGAATATTCACTGAATATTTAATAAACCTGGAGGGTCAGCTCTTGTGAGCTCATCTCCATAATCCTTCAGACTAGGTGGGTAAAAAGAAATATTACTGATGATTATTGTCGCCAGTCACTCTCAGAGCTAAAAAAAAAAACACTGTGGAGAAGGCTTCTGAGTTTTTTTTCATGGCTAGATTTACAAGGTGTTTTTATGTCTTGTCATCCTGATGGACATCCTTTGAAACTCCTTTTTATTACAAAAATGTTTTAAGAGTTTTCTGTTGCTAAGCTTCTGTTTTACAAAACTGAATCAGTTTGTTACCAGCTCTGACCATCAATGTCCAGAGTCCCACCATCTTTTTTCCTAAGATTCATCTTCAGAACTATCAGGATCTTTTAAACTCTCTTAGCTTTAGGTTATATAGTGAACTGTCTGTGTCTAGGAATGTCATGTACTTTTTATCAATCAAAAAGAAAGCTAAATGTATCATCCAAAACTTGTTAATCCCAGAATTTATTTCTGCTGTCTATTTAGAGATGCTGCAAAAGCACTTTCTTCCTTTCTCTCCCTTAAGAGGTGCTTTCTTTACCGTCTGTCTCAATGACAAATAAATGCCAGTGTCTCTGTTACATTAACAGATGAGTTTGTGTGCCAACAGAGGATGTGTATAAGCAAAAATTTTTAAATTAAAAAAAGTTAATTTTATAAATTAGGAAATAAGTTGATAGGATAACACAGTTGGCCAGGTAACACAGTTGAGAAGGATGTAAAGTTAAAAATTCGCACCATGCAGTGCTTTCCTTAGTACCTGCTTTTAGTCTAAATTTTCCTCCAGGGCTATTGTAGACTGTTGAGGGGAGCTATCTTTTTCAGGTTTGGGTGTAGAATATATCTCAGCTTGAAACATTGTAGGGCAGGCCCCTCTGTATGCAGGAGCAGAAGCACAGTTTGCTGCAGGGGATGACTCTTCTTTTGACTGCATCCAGTCCACCTATCCTTAGATGCCACTTAGTTTTAGGCTGTTGACAGGCTGTGTTGCCTGTAGATGCATACAAGAATAGTGTCTTTTAAAAAAAAGATATTTATAGACTACTAAAAGAATGTACAATGCCATTTGTTATTCTTAAATTCTCCGTGATGTCAGTCTCATGGTAAATATGCATACTGGCAGCAAATAGGACTGTTTCCCAGGAAAAGGTTCTGAATGAGACATCAGAACATTTTTCAGCTTTGGTGTAGTTATCATTGGCAAAGTGAAGATCTGGCTGATGTATTGTGCCCCTTGAATGGCTGAGTCTTGGATGATGGTCATCATTCTAGTAAGTGTTTGTAGAAATCAGCTGTGTGATGCTTTTGATACAAATTATGCATATGGACTTAGACAAAATAATTCTTATTTTAGAAAATAAAATGAAAACAAAAAGAATTGTGTCAAACTGTCAAAATACCCAGGGAGAAGGCACCTTGTAGTACCAAATCCTGTCTTTATTCCTTAGGCATGGAACAGGTGCAAATTGCAAACCATTAAAAAGTAGTCCTTAGAAATGTTTCCTCCTCCTCAACTTTTTAATAAGTAAACAGTCTTCCCCAAATAAATGTAGGGCATAAGGCATTTATTAGAGTAAAAATTGCATTTTAATATGAACTTCTTGTTTTCATTTTGTGCATATGTGAGACCAGTGCTCTGTAAAAGGCCATAAAAATCTAAGCACATTTTCAAAAAAGTTGTTGTTTGATAAGTATAAATATGTACAGATTTGATTGCATTGCTGTCCAAAGATTTATTTTGGTTGAATAGAAGGAAGTAAACCCATTCGGCTTTCTGTGCAACTAATTTTACAGAAGGAGGAAGCTCTTGGTGTGCTGTAACAGCTCTTTCAATGATGGTACACATGGTGTTCAGTTTAATTTACACATTTATTTGTGTGTGTGTGCTTGAATGCATGTTTGTTTTTAAAGAAAAAAGCCTTCCAGCTTTTGACTGGTTCTTTTGTTTCAATATTCAGAGGGGTTGTGATATATATATATGTATGGTTACGCATGGAGAGATGTAGGGGGAATGACCACATAGCAAATCATAAACAGCTGATAGGTGATCTGGGACAGGCTTAATAGTCATGCCTGGTTTGTTCAAATTCTGATGAGGATAAACATGTAGTAAGTTCCTTCAAAACCATAGTTGCCAAGAAAGTAACTTAGAATAAGAGTTCACTCTTACTCTATAGATGGAGTAGATGGAGTGATATCTGCCCAAGTCTGCAGTCAACACACAGGAATGGATTTCAAAGTTAGAAACTGTTTGAGTCCCATTAATCTTATAAAGCCTAATGATGATGTGTAAAATACTAAACGTACCAATTTATTTTGTGTTTATTTTAGCTGAGTAGGAAGTCATATTTTAGCAGATGGGACCAGTGTTTGCAGATGGCAGAGAAAATAGGAGGAATACAAAGATATGAAAAGAAAAAGAAAAAAATAAGGTGCCCAGGGCAGAAGTAAAAGGTAAAATTACCCTTTTTGAATGATGCTCATTTAAAGACCAAGGCAATGAACAAATAAAAATAGGAGTGTGGGAGTTTTTCAAATCCTCCTAAGAGATTCAGATGCTCAATTTCCATTAGAACCTTTTTATCCCTGAGGTAGAATTGAAAATCTTAGTCTGAAAGGTTGGTTATTATGTAAAGATTTAACCCTCATTTTATTGTTGTAGGAGCTGCATATTGGCATCAGTTGGAATTACGGTGTCAAATGCAGTAGCACACGCTTCATACAGGCTGCAAATGGTGTCTGTTATCCCTATCTAGAACAGGATGCCTGACTTTTTAAATATCTGTGCTCAGTTTACTCTCCCTCCCTTTCCTTAAGGCTTTTACTGTCAGCATCCATCTGACCCAAATAACGTAGGGTAGGGGAGGCTTCATTCAGTTAAGGCTGGTGAGATCACCTCGTGCACGTGTCCCAACCTGTCTTTGGACCTGTGAAGTGCTATCAGCTGTGTTGGCAGCGCTGGCCACAGAGCCTGCCCTCCACAGCTAATGCCGAGGTGCAGTGATCCCAGCTTAGTGCTGCATTAATAGAGATAAGTTTGTTAATGGCAGTCCAGCAGCTACATGTCAGAAGGCTCACAAGTTTGGGCAACAGGAAAAGAGATACTTCTGTTCCCACAGTGGGGGAGCTCCACCAAGAACAGGACTCTCTTATTTGGTAGTGAGCTTTAATCCTTCCATTGTGTGTCATTTTAAGCTGTGTTGTGATGTAATTGGCTTAATCATTACTATTATGTTGCTTTGCACAAGTTAAGATTGTAATTTGACATATGGAAATAAATGGCAACTGGATTAGTGATTTGCAGGTGTCATTTAAAAACGGGGCAGGGAAGAAAGCCTTTCATATTTTGCAAGTGGCATGTTTGCTAATGTACAGAGGCAGAATTAACCACACAACTGCATCTCACACTGGTTTGAAGTAGGAGCAAGCTTCACCTGTTCTTTTCTGGGACTGTGTGCTGCTGGGGTTGAGGAAAAAGAATCTCATTCCCGATGGATGTGTTCACTGTAGGAATGATTTTGTGTTTCCTTTGCGGAAGACAAATACAGGAGTAAAGCTTTCTCTTTGATCGAGAAATCAGCATAATGGAGAGACAGCTCTATCAAAGAAATACAGCAAGGGTGGTATTTCTGATGTGGATGTGTCTGTATGGTGGAGCTTCCAGCATTGTTCGTGAAACTAGCTGTATTTTTGTTTTATGACACAACATAAAGCGATGACCTTGTCTCTATAATTTAGTAACTGTAAGTTGTTTAGAGAGTCTATTCCTAAGTCTTCTAAAGTATGTGCTGCTGGATTGCATTTTTAAAGTGTTCTTTCTCTGATACACAATACATGTTTTAAGAATCAAATGTGCTCAGGACTAAAATATTTTTCCTCCCAAACATACTACTTTTACTCCAGTTTATTAAGGTGTTTTTTGGGTTGCTTTGGTGAGGGAGTGCTGGGCAGAGTGGGGAGGTTCATAGTTTTAGGGGAGGGGTTTTGCTTTTCTCCACCTTGTAGATGCTGCATTATTGCAACAATCAGCACATCATGGTGCATCTTCTGTAGTCTACTTATTTTCATATCCCAGATAGCAGAAGTTCAAATCCCAAGGGTAAATTGAGCTACACAGTGTAGCTATGTGTCATCTTCCTGGTTTGAAGCATAGGACATCAAAGGGAATACATTTGTTGGCTGACTTTGAGTTATGACTGTGCAAACTTAGAAAGAAACTGTTGTTATTGCAATATCTGTAACAGAACCCTTGAGCTATGAGATGGAGATGGCATGAGATAAAATTGAGAGACATGTTCTCAAGAGACATTTTTCTTTTTTTTATGTATTAGCTTGATTGCAATAAAATAATACTTGTTGGAAAGAAAATGAGAATAACCAATTGAAAGAGAAGAAAAAGTAGACATAAAAATTGTTCTCTTCTAATGCTTGCCTTATTTAAGACAGCTTTCTTTTGTTGAAGACTGTAAGCAGCCTTTGCTCCTGCCATCTGGTGGTTGCTAATAACAGTTGCATCTTCAAAGCCAAATTAAATTGTTTTAAAGCCAATTAATCCTTTTCAGAAGAGAATGTTTTCAAGGGTCAGAATTATCTCTGTTTTGATGTGTTGACACTTGGATTGTCTGTGTGTGCTTAGTATATGGGAAAATACAGAGAAATGAGTCCTCATTTACATCTGTCTTTGCACTGTTGACTTAGGTAGGAACCTGGGAGTTGTAAATAAGTTTTTGGGTTTGTTTTAGCTTAGAAAGAATAGATACTCATATTAACCTCCAGTAAATTCTGTTTTGCTACTCACAGGAGAGTTAGGATTGCATGTTTCCCCAGTTCTGTTTTTCATTTCTTTGTGGACTTGTTTCACCTGAGGTGTTCAGATGACTAAAAGGATTTTCCAAACTTTTTTCTTTGACTCGTTGTTAAAGTTGTGTTTTGGGGTTGCAGAAGTCTCCTGAGTGCCCTCTGTGCTGGGTGTTTTCCAAGAGTAGAGAATGGCATTATAGCAGGGAACAAGGTGCTCTTTTTATAGTCTTAGGGTCTGCTTACAGATGTATCAAAGTGTTTTGAAGCACTTATGACTAAGTAGCAGCAACTTGAACAGGTTTCTTTCTGAACAACCTGTGCATATCACTGCTATGCTATTTGTGACAGTCCAAGAAAACATAAAATCGAGAAACCGTGATGATGTTTTACAAATTTCATCTCCATAATCAATAGTTCTTAATGTCTGGTAAGTTTAGTCTCAATAAATACCTCTGTGGTTTGTGGGTTTTTTTCCCCAATTAGTTTTATACTAGTTAAAAGGCACACCAAGAGATTTGTGGCCATAAGTTCCTCTCCATCCATCACACAGTCCTAACTGTGGTCCAGCTTTGTCCTGAGTGCTGCAGGCAGTAGAGGAGTGTATCTAACCACCTCGAGTATGGAGGGTGATTCCAAAAAACACCCACTTGTGGTGCCCCGCTCCTCATAACTATGTCCCACTTCCCATATGGAGAAGATTTTAAAGCTCTCTGGGAGGATGGAAAAAAGTGCTGGCTTCCTGGAGATTGTGATGCCTCCTTGTGCAGTGGAGGTGGGTCTGGACAATTCCATAACAATCCTGCATAAAGAAGAAAAGACAAAATAATACACAAAATAGGAGAAAAAAAAGCTATGTTAGCTAAGAAGCCCCACTTCTCAGAAAGTCAAGATCAGCTGGATAAATGATGTAATAAGAGTTGATTCTCTCCTCCTTGTGCCCTGTGCCCACACTCCTGTAGTTTCAGGAAAGACAAGGCAAGGTTAAGCTTTTGGGAGGATGTGTCTCCTGTGGCAATGTCCCTGTGTGTGTACAGCATATCAGGCTTTCTTGGATATTTCCTTTTTTTCTGCCAGTGATCCAAGCTAGCCATAAATACATGTTTAATGTTCCTTTTCAGCATGAAGCATCTCATGGTGCTTGCAGAATAAATACTGATGGCCTCAGGGTTAGGCTTAGGCAGTTTACATGGGTATGTGGTAACATTTATTTTACAAAGCTCCCAAGCACTCTGTGGCAAGCTGGAGTGAGCACAGATGGTAAACACGCCTTCCTCAGCACCCTTGAACATCGTTGGCCTGTGGTTGGCCCCGTGCCCTGCAACCAGCTGGAATTAGTGCTAAGAAAATGTGAACTGCTGTCTTTCTTCCTATATCATCTTTATTTTGGACATACATAAATGTGATGAACAGCCTTCCTCTCCAGCACTGCGCCGCTTAGGTTATCAAGGTGTGGATTGTGGCCACATTTTGGATTTTGATATGAATTTAAAGCTTCCATTGCCTTTCTGAGAGTACCAGTGCGGAGGTTTCAGAAGATGTGTATGCAATTCAAAGCAACTGTTAGGTATTTGCTCAAGTGACATCTGTAAGTAAGAATCATGGAGTGGTTTGGGTTGGAAGGAGCTTTAAAGATCATCTAGTTTGAACCCGTCTGTCATGGACAGGAATACCTTTCAATTGCATGAAGTTGCTCAGAGCTCCATCCAAGGTGGCCTTGAACACCTCCAGGAACGGGGTATCCACAGTCTTTCTGGGCAACCTCTTCCAGTGCCTCACAACCCTCACAGTAAAGACTTAGTGACTAATTTTGCTTTTCTGATTGATGAGTATCTCTCTTTAGGTGGTCCTATGCCCATTTAGATTGCCACTATATTAAAATGAGCTGCTGCAACATTGAACCATCCAGCTTTTGTGGTGGCAGCAGCAGCAGCAGCAATCCATATTTCCCCATGCTGCTTTTATGAAGAGGCAGTCTGTAGTATGGTTTTTCCCTTTCCAAACTTCATAGAAATGCCAGAAGAATGCAAAATTTGGTACTTCTTTCATGGTGGGAATATGCATCTCCTCAAAGGTTTGAACCGACCATTTAACACCAGTCACTACATCACAGCAACTTAAGTTTCTACCAGAGAAAAAGAATTTATTTTCTCAGTCTTCCTTCTGTTGCTCATTAAATTTTAACTGGTGGGTGCAGTCAGGCAGCCCGAGTCTGGTGTGCCTGAGCTGTCTGGCTGGGTGTGCTGCTCAGCATCCTCCCTCGCTCAGCTGCCTCCTGTTGACATGTAAACGGGGATGATGCTTGCCGGACCAGGCAGGTCCTTTAGAGTTCCCCTTTGTGTGGCCCACAGTGTGGCCCCTTTGATTTACGCTGCTGGTTTGAACGTGGAGGGAGTATCAGATTTACCAAGTCATCTAAAAATTAGAACACAAAGTTTGCTTGTAAATACCTGCACATTTTAAATAAATGTTGAAGCAGGTGGTCTCTTTGTTTAAGGGTAGGAAAAGAGCAGTTCAGAATATTTGCAAATAATTTGCTGTACCTCCTTGATGAAATGAGCAAGTCAGACCAGATTTCTTTTTCTTCTGTAAATTCTACCTGATTGTACAACTGGTGGGACGAGAACCATGCCCTGCAGCAACCAACACCACTTTGCTACAGAAAGCATGCTCCCATTCAGATTGGAACTTAAAACAACAAAAAAACCCACAAGTATTTATTTTATTTTTTAAATAAAGCTACTGTTAATGTGTTTCTTTTTTTTTTTTTTTAAGCATACTTTTATACAGATATAGAAAAAAAATCAGATATATGCTACGGGCTGCTTCCCCTGATTTCAGAATTGGCTTGTTAAAACTAATGCTAGGTTTGAGGAATAGGAATTGCAGAGAGGAGCATGAGAAAGTTGTTGGGTAGACAGATGTGATTCAGGTTTTCATTTCCCCTGTTTTTTTTTCCCAGAGACAAGGACAGGTGTGTTTAGAGCTCTGCTTTGCTGGGAAAAGTGCTGTTGACGTGTTGCAGATTCCAAGAGGAAAAAACAATGACAATAATGCAGAATCCTTGGCTTTTTACTGAACATATTTTTCTTTTACAGAAGACATAATTTTTTAGCTTTGAAGATTCAATTATTTCAGTTTGCGTTTTAAGAATTTCTTCTTGTGAGACAGGGTTTTCTAGTGAATTGGGATATTGACAGATAATTTTATTAGATTAGGATGACACTGGGAAGTCTTGTTTTTCTAGGTCATTCCTTTGATTTTCTTGGTGAACAGTTAATTATACAGTGTTTTCATATTTTTTATATAGGAGGATCAAGATTACAGATCATATTAGCATGATTTTCATACTGTTGCAATGTTTTACATGGTTTTATACTACACACATGTGACTATTGTGACAGATGCTTAGTGTAACAATCATTCTGTATGTTTATGATTTCACTACTAAATCCTTGCTACTGCATGAGATAGACAACAGACGAATTTAGTCTCTTTCCTAAAACTTGCATTATCATTTTAATCTGAAGCAAAATAAGCATTATTTGTACCATTCCATTTAATGTGACTGTTTTCATTCTATCATCCAGTTCCACCCCCCACTTACCAAAATCTGTTTGAATCTCCCTGACCCTCCTGCAAAACTTCCTCACAGTGCTATTCCTTGTGTCAGAACTGATGGACTGATTACCTTGTACATGTAATTTGTATCAAGGGTGGTTTTACAACTTCAGTCCTTGGGCAAAGGCTGTGCTCTGATGGAGGGACGTACACCTTAAAATCATTTGTGGGAGGAGCAGTTAGAATACATGCTAATTTAAAAATTAATAAATGTATTTTAAGAAGTGAGTTAACTGCTGTTTATGAAGGAAAGTGATGAAGTGAATCATGTGGCACTGTTTTTTGTTGCACCGAAGTAACTAAATACCATTATAACACATAGGATTCTGCAAAAGCTTTACAGTAATATAGGTATGTAGGCTGTTTATATGCAAACTTGTAGGTTTGTTTAGCATTGGTGCGTGCAGAATGCTGCCAAGGTCAAAATTGTTAAGATGCCCCAAGTAGTACTGAGGGAAGGAATTACGTTGGGTAAAGCATTGGGGTTTTTTATTTAGGTAACCTCTTTCTTTTTCTCCTTTTTTTGGGGGGGGGGGTGGGTGGGTGGGTTTTTGTGGGGTTTGTTTGTTTTGTTGTTTTTTTGTGTGTGTGTTTTTATTTTGTTTTGGTTTGGTTTTTTGGGTTTTTTTTTGTGGTGTTTTTGTGTTTTGTTTTTGTGGGGTTTTTTTTGTTTTGTTTTTTTTTTTTTTTTTGTTTTTTTTTGGTTGTTGGTTTTGTTGGTTTTTTTTTTTTTTGTGTGGTGGTTTGTTTTTTTTTTTTTGCTTTTTGGTTTTTTTACCAGCAGTATTGTGGAAAAGGATCCTGAAGGAGAAATTGAGGGGATGCTGGGTTTGGAAAAAACATGGAATTCAAGCAATAGGTTTAGAACTGCAGTCTTTGGTGGAGCAAATGTTGAAGGTGATCACAATACTGTTAGGATCCTGTGTGTTGTCTGGCTTAGTTATAGAGAGGTTTGAAAAGTGAGAAGGAGAAGTTCAAACTTGATACAGTGAGCAAGGGAAAGCTAATGGAGCACATTAAAAATGCAAGCTGACCCAGATACACTGTTGAATGGTGCCATGTGGTGTGCAGCTTTATATGGCAGGCTGCAGCGCCTTGTTGACCAGAATAAAAGCTAAAAAAACTGGTGATAATACCACATTGTTTGCAAGTTGAAAGAGAACATAGAACAATTGGACTGTCCTGTTCTAGTTCATAGGTGACCTCAAGAAAAAAAACAATTTTTCGACATAAAAGCAGCTTTTGATTTCTGTTAAATGTATATAGTATTTATTTTTTTTTTTTTAATTACAGAAATCACTTTTGATGAATGGTCAAGGTGTATGCCTCATTTCCATAAGTGTGTCTGCTTTCTGCTCTCCTGTTAAAGCTGCATATACACAGAACCCTGGAAGAGGGAAAAAAAGTTAATACTATGCCAAGAGTTAGTTGTTCAGAGCTAAATTCTTTCTCGCTGGAATATGATGACATTCAGAATGGAAAAGGGTGGCAAAATCCAGCCATTAATTTTATGGTACTTTACTTTCAGATTAACTTTGAAGAAGTGTTTTAACAGCTGTGAAAGTATCAGAATATGTTGATATTCTGTTATTTTTTAGATAATATCTAAAATAGTAAAATGACTTCTAGCTGCTATTTGAAACTTGATGGTAAGTTATTCATTTTAGTACTGAGACGATTTCAACTTGGAATTATTATCTTATTTATAAATACCAGCAAAAGCTTACAGAGGAAATGTTGACATCCCTCTCCACCTATCTCCTGCCCCATCCTCCTGCCTTGCATCTGCCTTAGCTCTCCTTGAACTGTGTAAATGCAGGCATATATGATTGGTAAATTATATATTTTTATAGGACTAGGTGGTTTGAAATTGATTTTTTTTTCCTAGGGCTGTATGTTACAATGCATTTTCAGTTGGTAGAATAATAATAAAAAAGGCTTGCATGTACCTGTGATGCATTTGATTCCTCCCTGCAGTGAGTCATTGTGGATCTCTTACAGCTAAGTGCTTGTTCCTTGTGATCAGAGGAAAATGCTACACACCTTCTGCTTCGTGCCTATTAAATTCAAGTTTCTATTGTAGGCAGCATTACACAGCTATCTTTGAGAATTAAAGGGAGGAAAAATACGAAGAACAGTACATGAAGTGAAAAATCAAAAAGCCACTTTGTTTGCCCTCAGCCCTAATTCTGATTTTTAATGCATTCCTGTTCTCATACTTGCTTCTTCCAAATTTACACATTTTTCTTCTATTCAGAGCCCCGGCCTTTGGTACCACGTTGAAATTAATGACCATAATGGCACTTGCTATTTTCTATCTCCTGGAACCTAAATGATGGGTAGCAACCTTTTTAATCCTGTTAAATATAACATACAGTTCCTTTATCCAGACCATTATTTTGAGTTGAAGAAGGGATTGTTTTCTCCAATTTTATTATCATTTTTTCCCCTCACCTTTTTCATTCCCTGAGGGACTGGTCAGGAGAACAAAGTATCCGTGTTCCTGGGAACAGAAATAGATCGTTCCATTCATAATTTAGTGATCTATTTCTGTTTGGCAAAGTTAAGCACATGCTTAACTTCAGGTCTGTGATTAAATCTCACTGACTCCAGTAGGACTTAAATGCTTTGCAAAACTGCGACTTTTATTCCTATTTCACCATCACATCGTTCCTTCTGTCTCATTACTCTTTTTTTTTTCCTTTTTTCTTCTCCCCTCCTCTGCCATGCTGCCAGTTGACTGTGCTTAGTGTCAGCAGTTTATGTTCTGCATGTTTAATGAAGGCTACGGCTCAGCTCAGCATAGCCCTTCCCCTTACGCTAACAGAATTTTGATAAATGAGATTTCCTTGTGTGGAGAGCCGAGAAGAGGCTTTGATGGGAAAAGGCAGGGCATGAAATCAGCAGGTATCAGGGTGTGCAGATCATAGGCGTTTTAATCCAAAAACAAAATAAAGTAGTTGTTATGACTAACTGTCTTCAAAATGTGTAGCTTCCTATGAAGCACAAAAAGGATTTAACAATACACCAGCAAAACAAAAGTAGATTTAGAAGGCAGTAATCTGAGCCAACGTGTTCTTACCTTCCTTCTTGCTCTGTATTCCCTGTGCCTCCCACCTCAATTGCCAAAGTATGCTATATATAGGCAATTGGATTACAATAATTATTGCTGAGTTTAGCACATGGAAATGTATTTGAGTTGTGGTTTATATCCTGTGTTGATCCAAACCATGAGAAAAATCTATTTTATGCCCATTCAGGTTATTGACTGCAGTAGAGGGAACTAGTGGTAGATAAAAAGAAAGTGCCAGCAGATACTGAAAGAAATCTTTACTTGAAAAGGATCCTTCCTCCTTTCCTGTTTATATGTTCATTTTTCTGATACTGCTCACTGCATTCTACCCTCCCACCTCTATCCCACATTTCCAGTCATTCTCCTTCATGGAGATTTAGCTTGTTCAGTGATCGATTTCCTATTCAGATTATATTGCTGTGTAATTTTTTAAAAATGGTTTTGTGTGCTAGCATGTGCCAGTGAATTATTGGATTGTTGAAATAACATCAAATTCTTTACTGAAGATTATAATCTGACATAAATGATTCAAGGGCAGTAATGGATCCTCCATACCTAAAACTGGGGCTATTTTATTACCTTAACTAATGTTTCATAGAAGTTTCTGCAGCTGCAGTGGATTAGCAGTGAGTTGTTTTTATTGGAGAGATGAAGAGAAAGGACAGTTGGTATGGTTATAGTAATTAATAAATAACATAGTTAATTACTCTGCTGGCTCTCCACTATGTTCAGAGATTAATTTAAATCAATTTGCGCTTGCTTCTATTAAAATACTCAAAACTGTGTTTTTATACATGCACATGGAAATATAAAATATATATAGACAAAGCTGTCTATTTAAATACACATGTAAAATTTTATTTCTTATGTACCTATGTTTTGTTATGTAGGCTTTTTCCTCTTTCTTTGGCAGGATTTTTGCATGGCTTCTAAAGAGATAATTGCTGATCTTGCAATTTTTTCTTAAGTTGGTTCATATCATAGCTGGTCACTAAATCTTCCTATAATGTCTGCAAAAAGTTTCTCAGGATTTTCTACTCCCCTCCAATTGCTCTCCTTCCCTGTCAGCCAGGTGCTGACAGGGCCTTCTACAGCTGGGAGGAGCTCAGTGTAACTGCAGTACTCCTCCCTGCAGAAAACAGGGAGGTACCAACCCCAGGTACCCCAGCTCCTTCTGGGCTGTCATTTTGTCCATTTCATTTTTGCCAAAATGGAAGTCAAAAGTTTGATGTCAAAATACATGAACAGAGAATCGTGTGGATCACATTATCATCAGGCATATGTACACACACATTGTGGCACAGATCCAGCTGCTGGTGGTGATGTGCAGAGCTATTTGGTTTGTAAATCACTTAGTCCACCTCTCTTCCATTGGCTTTACCAGGGAGTCAGCATTATTTGAACTAATGGGCTCTCAAGATTTGTTTCAGACGCATTTTTCTCACAGCAACTGAGAATTGGGCTAAAAATAATCTTGGATAGGACTGTGCAGAGAATCAAGTTGGTACTCCATGGCCCAGAAGGAGAACAGTGTGGGGCAGATCCCTCTCTGATTTCAGAGGGATTGAGCTAGGACTTGAAGATACACTAGAATGCATCCTTCCTAGGAAGGAATGTGTGCCCTCATTTGTCTGGGCTGTGCTCATAGTGTTTTGTAATTACTGGAGAGAAGCTGTGCATGGGTAATGTGCTGTGATTGTATCGCCAGCAGATTTGAAATACAAGGTCTTAGCAAAACAAAGAAAACCAGTGTTAAAAGGTAAAAAGAGAGCTATGTCCTTTCCACATTTGAGAGTTAAATCCTGTTTATTTTGCCTTAAATTGTAGGGAGTTGGATAAAGGCTGGTTACATATTTTTAATCCCTGATCACTAAATCTCCCAGGAGGTGAAGTCAAAGAAGTTTTGTTGGGGTTTTTTTTGGGGGGGTTTTTTTGGGTTTTTTTTTGGTTTTTTTGGTTTTTTGTTTTTTGTTTTTTTTTTTTGTTTTTTGCTCCCTGCCACTTATTTCCTTCAGACTAGACAGAATGAAATCTTCAGTCTAGAATAGAAATATTTCAAACATATGTAATAAAGTCTTTGTGCAGTAATTTCTAAATATTGGATTATCTTATGAAAAAATTAAAAGTAATTAAAAACAGCACCTTTTATGGCAGCACCTGGTTCTTTTTTTTTTTCATGCTGCATCTATTGCCACAGTTTCTTCTTGTAGATCTTTACTGTGAATATACATTTTGCCAGAGAGCATTGCTCACTAAGATTTGGAGTTAGTTTATAATATTTTACAGTGAGTTAAAGTAATTCTACTCTAAACTATGACAGTGTAATTTAGGGATTGCATTCCATACATACCCCCTTTTATCGTGTTCTGCCAGAGACCATCTTTCTGCTAAATTTGATGAAATATACATTCCAAATCCCAAATGTGCACATACTTTAAAAACAACGCTACTAAGAATGCCTGTCACTTCATGGTATTGGCCAGGACAGTGGTGCCTTACCTCTACATCCCCACCATGCAAATTGTGCTGTGCTAAACTGCAGCAGGAACCTCACTCCTGGGGGAGCACTGGCCTAGCCCATCACATGTGGTGCTCTGTGGGCTGGCTACCACAGCTCTGGGGGGTCCAGTGCCACCCTCGGCAGGATGCTCCTGCTTAACCATAAATATCTCGAGACCCCTCAATTAGAGGGCTTTCCAAGATGAAGAGTTGTGTGGAGCCTAAAGTCTACCCACAACTAGGTGCCATGGTGTGCAAAATCTGAAATGAACTTCCAGTGAGGCCCAGATGATTGCTGTGCTTCAGCAGAGGAGAAGAGTTTGCCTTCTCACTTTCCTACTGGTGCCTCTTTAAGGTGTGGGGGGGAAAAAAGGGCCTGTCAGGGCTGGATAAATTTCCAGATCTTTCTCTGGTTAGAATTGTCTCTTCTTATTTTAGTCTTGCACTTCCTATTTTGCTCTGCAAAGTTATTTGAGTTCAGCATGTTCTAATTTAAAAGTGAAAGATGGTTTTCAGTACACTCAGATACATGCGACCATTGCACTGTGGTCTCCTTGCATACTTCAGCAAGCCTGGAATGTCTCACTCCAGGGCTTGCTTCCCTCAAGGTTCATCTCTCTGTGTTTTGGTAAAGAGATGAAAGGTGCAGAAAAGGGCTGGTGTTGAATGGAAGTTCATTGTCTTGATCTTTGATTTATCCCCTTATCTAGACGTAGAATATCTTACACTTAAATATTTTAGTAACTTAGGGGAAAGAACTGTTAAGTAATACGTTTTTCTAAATTTAATTTTCGAAATGCCAACAAGCTCAGTACATTCTGGGACATGTAACCTCACAGCACAGAGAGTCTGAGTGAGCCACTCAACTATGTAAATTGATCAAACACCAGTCGGTAGATTGAAGTGTACATATTTGCATATGTACACTTGTATATGACACTTGGTCTAGAAGAGAGTGGATTTGCTTTGCTGGAAAGATGTTCAGTAAAAGTGAATACGACCATTTTGACATCTAGGCTAATCAGTTTAAGAGCAGGTTGCCTTGTCTCTGTAATTGGTTTTGCCCCCTTGTCATTTTAGTATTAAAAAAAAAATTAGGCAAGAGGCCCCAAATAACAGGAAATAAGGCTCAAATGCAACGTTATCTGTTATTATTTCAAAGTTACTGCTCCCTACTGCACAATAAAGTTTGTGCTAGGAGGCATAAGTAGAAAAGCTAGGTTCAGTTTCTGTCAATTTTGAGCTTTCTTAATGCATACACTCTGAATTTTTGTGTGCTTGTTGAGAACATCTTGCAAAAGGCTTATGTACATATGAAGTTCTGGCTGCGTATCTGTAGAGCTGTACATGCTCAATTGGAAGTAATAAAATCAAAGATTTTCTATACCTTGGGTCCATTTTGTGCATACTAGCAGCATGGATAGCAGTAATACTAAACTCTTTGGTGAAAATAAAATAAGCCTGAGATTGTCACTGTAGATTGCGCTCAGCTCTGCTTGTTGCTTATGTGTCACTGCTGAGCTATAAGAAAGAGCATAATAAATTTAGAAGGAGTGTTGTGGGTGCCAGTCTTCAGTTTCAAAAGGGCTGCGCCAATGTCTGGTGCTCAGTTCCTCCGTCCCAGAGGTGGCATCTGCCGTAGCTGAGCAAAGGGGAAACGTTCCCTTTTTCAAGTCATTGTGTAACAATGGAAAGACAGTTTTTTAAAGTGAATTTTGAAAGTTAGTTACGCATTAAATTATTCAAAATTGCAGTATAGTATTTCTGGGTTTCAAAATGCTTTATAATATTTCATATTTATGCTTCTGTGGTAAATTGATACAAAGGAATTATTTGTAAAGGGATTGCAAATGGTTTCTATTCTTACATAGGTATGATCTTGCAAATCATAAAGGAAGCAATATTTCAAAACAGAAGTTGTTTTAAAGTGCATATATGTTAGCATTTTTATTCTGTAGTTGGATCTTGTCATTCTAGACTTAAAAAGGCTTTTTAATACCTGGAACCAGTCTGTGAGGAAATTATAAGATGGGTGATGTGATGAGCAGATGTCTAATTCCAAAATACTATTTGGACATTATCCAGATTTTGGAATATTTTTCAGGGAGAGAGTCATAAGCTGTTTTAATAATTAATTTAGAGAAAGCACTTTTTGCAACCATTTTCTGAATGCAGTTACTTTATTAATTTGTCTCATTTCTTTGACATTATTTATAGAAGAAAACCATGACATTTTACTAACCTGTCTTTAGGATGATGTAAGTTATTTAATAATGTGGATTTCAAAATCCTAGATAACAAAAGATTATATCATTTCCTTGATATTGTACATATACTAAGAAAAGTAATAAGCACATGTGCCTGCTTTCATTCATGCACATACAGCGAGGGAATGAGAACAGCTATGCATGGAACTGATTGCTTCCCATATATTTAAACTTAATTTTTGCGATAAGGGAGCTCTAATCCCATTTTTGAGACCATGTATGTTTTTCTAACAATCCTCCAAGCAGTAACTAAAATGCTGAGTATTATACTCTGTAATAAGAACTCAACTGTATTTTCTCTTGAATGAAAAATGCTGTTCCTTTGAAGACACTTCTATCCCCATGGCATAGGTGTGGTTATGCTGAAAGATCCATGGAAAAAATAAGGCATCATTCCTGTTAGTGGTAGAATCCAGGTAGTGTAGGAAGTCTTTTACATTAAAAGAGGTTCCTAACTTTCCTCTTAGATTTAAGGATTTTGTGTCTGGAACATAATGCATATTTTCCTCACTATGCTCCCACCCCCTAGGAAAGAAGAAGGAAATGGGAAAACAACATTCTAAGGAAGGCAATTATCCTCTCAGCTTTATCTCCATACTCCTGTTTCATCATGGAAAAGTAGTGACTGAGTGTTGCTACGACATTACATCTGTGCAATTTATCAAAGCTTATGGGATTTTTACTTGGGTTACAGAAGGCTCATTAGTCATCAAGTCAATTGAACATAGGTCATAATTATTACAGTATTAGAGCATTCTTGAAAAAGATAAATAAGTGTTAGGGCTGTGAGATCTATTGGAATAAAAGTATTTTAATAAAAATGTCAGTATTTTAACATCCTTCAAGATCCACAAAACAAACCTGAACCTGAGTTTCAAATGAATTACAGTACTGCAACTGATGATGAAAGTTCAGTGATAAAGAGATACTGCTGCCTAATTTTTGAAACATAAGGCAGTGCAACTGTGAAGGAAGGGACTGTATTTCTGTCTGTTTCTCTAGGACTGTCCTTAATGAGAACATAAAGAGTTTGCATCGAGGAGAGAGTTTCTGTGTGACTAAACTTTACAAATCTATATGGTTTCAACAGTCCTTAGGTGCCAGTTTAAAGAGTGGTAGCTTATGGTTCCCGACTAACCACTTACTCCAGAGAACGCATCTTCCCATCAGTTCTTGGATTTATCTTGCATGCTTTTTCTGCAGACCGTTCTTTTGCATTCAGACACCATGATAGTGTCCACTGTGAGCAGACTGATGTTCAGAGAAGCAAAGACTAATTTACAGAATTCTCCATCATCACTGTAGAGCTGAGGTTGGTGTTAAAGCCATGTTTCCCCTGCCCCCTCCTCCTTTGCTGTGTCTCTGGCTACCTTGTTGTATAGTTTATGTTTCTCTGTCTTTACAGTTTTGCAGACAGGCATTGTCCAGGACTATGAAAATTGTGTCTCATAATGTGCAAGGCAGCTGCAGCATGTCACATTTGCACTTTGTAAACATCAACACAGTAATTCCCTTGCTGGATAGAAATTTGCATGCAGCTTCGAGGCATTAAAATACTCCATCTATAGGAAATAATCTTGGTAGAACTTGATCCATTTGTTGGTTACAGAATCTTGATTATTAATGAAAGGAAATAATGTTCCTGAATTTCAGTTCCAAGTAATGTAGATTTAAAAGGGTTTTTTTAAGCTATTATTTTGTTCCAGGTGTTGGTGGAGGAGTTTTTATAGCATGTTCTCCTTCCATGTGAAATTCTGGAACCTTTTCTTAAAAGCTGCTTAAAAGTCTTTCTTATTTCCTGAGAAATTACTTATTAGCACATGATTTTGGATGTTGTTATTAGATGAATTGTCCTTTTCTCAAAAATACAAAATCCAGTATGTGTCTGGGTGTACCATCAAGCAGTCATTATCCAACACCTAGGCCAAGGTTTTGATGTTACTGTGTGATGAGTGTGCTTTTTATTTGCTTCCTTGTAACAGCTGAGAGCAGTCCCGGTATAACATAAAGTTGTAGAATTTGAGTTGTGTGATTATAAGAACAATCTCTGCATTCTTTAGATTAGGTGTCTATCAGGAGGTCCTTTGCCCCAGAGGTGAAACAAATTGTTAAGGCTGTTTGCACTTCAAAGTATGACACTGGTTCCTGGTTAGGTTTTGTATTACAGGCTTCCAAATCCTTCAGCTTTTGGCTTTACCAGATGTATCCATTGAGAAATTAAGGAGACTTGTGTATCTCTGCAAAATTGGATTTGGTCTTGGCCTGCCTCTTCACAGAGAAGTCGTTAATTTCATAAAGCTGGATGCTGGTGTTCAGGAAAAAAGAAAGATAAAAAGGAAGAAGAAAAGCAGAGCAGATGCATTTCTTAGCACAGGGCGATGTTTGTGGGTCTTGTTCAGGGACACGCGCTATGCCTTTAGATTGCCGGAATGAAGAAACCTCAGTAGCTCTTGAGCACTTCTTATGAGCAGTAAATGCAGTGCAGAAAGAAGAGCAGTGTCTGTAGGGCTTTATAAAGGTTCCTGTAACAGCATTTAACTTAGTGCTTTTTTCAATGGAACCTGTTATGACCTAGCTGACTGGCCTTCATTAATTTTGCTGGGTTTTATACAGAACAGGAGTGAAATCAGCAATCATAGGAGGGAAATTAAAATTTGAGTCTTTCTATCAGTTGAAAGCCATTTTTTTTTTCTTGTCAATTGGCTTTGCCCCAAGTCACATTGTTTTCAGTGAATCTGTTGAGAGTGAGACAGTACCTAACATTATAAAACGTAATAAGCTGGAATTTGGAAAGTCTCCTCCATCTATTTGTATGAAGTAAGCAGCTTGGAAGGTCATGCAACAGAGTAACACTGGAATTTTAAAACAGTGAAAATTTTATTCGTATAACTACTCTATGCCATTGTTTCTTTTAAGCAAAGATTCAAATGAGAAATGAGTTAAGATGAAAGGTGCTGGAAGGGTACAGGTGGTAGGTCTTTGGTTCTGTGGCTCTTAGCAGAAGAAGCAGGCTTTGGCCCTGTGGTGGCACAGAAGAAAAAAGCAGCACAGAAAGCTGAATAGTTACCACATCTTTGTGAGCACTTTAGTCTGTTCAGGGGATAGAAGCACAGATCCTCTACCAGTATTTCCAATGTGAAACAGTCTCAAGCCTTGCTTTGCCCTTCTCACTTGTTCTGTGGCTGCAGCAGCTTGTGTGTGGAAAACCAGTAGTATAGATCCTTTGGAAGATATGGGGGTAAGGAAGATGTTTCTCTTTGTCCTATGCACAAGCTGTTATTCTTCCCTGCCCAGCTTTATATAAGGGGTTTAACACCGAATTGTTCCCATAGCTACACTGTATAGAACAGTGCTGGTACACAGAACTATATAATGAGAAGTTATAAAAAATGAATTTAATAAATAAAGAAAATCCTCCCTATCTTGTTCAGGTCCATTTTGGAAAGCAGGGATGAGAAGATCACCACTGATTAAATATATCTGTTGTTAAATCTGCCAATTAAAAAGAAATTCTGCTGGAGTAGAAATTTGAAAGTGGTTTAGAGAAAACAGGGGAGCAAAAAGATCAGGAAGAAGATGAAAAATTAAATGCTATTTTAAAATTATTATGTGTTCTAGCTAAAACAATGTGTATGCTCTCAAGTACTTAGTGCAAGGAATTGAAAACAACCCCCTCCCTTTAGACTGAAATTGGTATGTAGCTTGCCTAAGCTTTAATTCCAGAAAGTCTTGGGTTTTTGTCATTATTTGCTATTTAACCCTATACTAGGTAAAATTTGCAGTTATGCACACAGCTAACCAAACAGCAGGAATGCACTATGCTAATGGTCTGGTTATATGTCTAACTGTTCTTTTTCTTTAGTAGCATTTTCTTCTCTCTTTGGGGCTGAACTAGAAAATATGCTCAACCTGAGTCTGCTACCAGTGATGACAACAGCACAAATTTAGTACATCTCTCTTAGAATTTCAAAAAAGATAATTTGGCTGTTAGATTTCAGAAGACTTTCCATGTTTGTAATACATTTGAAAATTTCAACTGTGCTGACGTAATACTGTGGAAAATCTTCTTTTGAGTTCAATTCATATCCTGATTTCCCAGGGCACTATTCATGCCCTCAACTTCTGGCTGTTGAGAGGATCTCAGACTGTAGAGCTGATGCACTCCTGCCCTGTAGGGTAAGCAGATCCCAGGAGCACACCCAGGTCTGTGATGGTCCCACCACCATCCACGGGTAGCTCCTCCATCAGAACATGGCTCTGAATCCCAGAACGGGGAAGTCTCAGAGCAAGTAGCTCGCCTGAGATTAGTCCTACACCACCAGTTTGAGAGCTGTGGGGAGACCACATATCTAGGAGCCCATTAGCCTTAAGTTGGCATAATGGCCATGGAGGTGGAGAATTTCTGTTGGTATTCTCATTTGCTCAGATTGAACACAGGAGACGGCAATGTGATGTTAATTTACTTTTGTCTTTTTGTTTAGCTAGTGAAACACTTGTTTTATGTTCAAATAGATATGTAGGATTTTAATCTAGATGTATTAAACAGACAACAAATGAAAATTATGCTTTGTGGGCATCTCACTAGTGTTGAAAACCAGAAGGCTAATGTCTGCAGTAAGCAGCACCATTTAAAGCAGTACCTAACCGTGTTAGATCTCATAAATCCTTTATACTTAAAGGAAAAGAAATTCTGCTTGCTCTAACATGAAATGTAAAACTTTCTATCTCGAGCAACAAACCCATCTGTCAAGGCTAGTCTGTAAAGCAGAGCCCTGGTGGATGATCTGAAGGGCAGAAAACAGCTGTGCTGTATTCCAGGCTGGCATTTGTTAGCAAGTAGTCTTTGGGTAATATTTATCAATGCACTGGTCTTCCTTTAAGAAAACCCAAACGGGTTGCATGTGTATGTGCTGAGAAGTTCAGCCCCAAAGAACAAGTTTGGAAAGGCAGAAGGAAATGGAGACCTGCCAAGCCTGTTGGCTGGAGTCATGGACAAGAGCAAGGCCTGTCTGAACTGCCACTCAGTTTTTATTCTGCGAGTTTGCAGGGTTGGTGATTAGAGTGGCTTTCGCCCAATTATGCTGTGATTATTCCGCTGCACTGTAATTGACTGGGGAGATATGCTAATACCTGTCATTTGGGATGATAAAAGATGAGCGGAGGACGCAATGCATTATTTAGCTGGCTGTGTGATAGATGAGGGATGCGCAGAGTACTTTAATTGCTGAGAAGAGAGGTTAAGCTGAACGAACGGATGAATTAGAAATGAGTTTTTTTATGGCTTGTGGAAAAGTGAAATAAAGGGAAATGTGCTTTAAAACTGTAGCAGCAGATAGAAGCAAACACGACAAGACACAGTCTTTTAGGCAGCTTACTTTCGTAATTTAAATATATAAGAGAACACACGGTTTAGTGTTCAGTAAATAATAGCAACAATTATGATAAAAAATGCTCCGTGAGTTCATATCCTTGCCAACAAAATCGTTGTAAAAGGAACTGGTTTTGTTTGAGGTGAAATTTGGTTATTTGGAACCTTTGCAATTTCTGTTGCAGTTCAGACCTTTAAAACATTGTTTCTAAGGGCTGTGGTACCACCACTGGTGAATAATGTTTTGTGTGCACAGGTCAGCTATAGATTTACATAAATAATATCATGCATACACTTACATATATACACACACACACAAAATCTCTTGAGTATTCGTGTTATACAGTTAATAAGTGCACAGAGAGAGAAGTGAAAGAAAATGAATATTCATAACAGTTGGAGGAGTGTAATGATACAATTAGCAGGAGTATACAAATAACTCACAAGTGACAAAGCTCTTACCCTTTGGGTGGGAAGGTCATTAGAAACTGTATCTTCTTTAAAAAAATAAAATAGCTAATGAGAAACAGGGCGTCCAGTAATTTTCTTATTGTGTCATTCTTTGTATTTGCACGAGCCTTTGCCTGAATGTGGTTCAGAAAAATATTTGGAATCTGTTGCACAAAGACATTGGATAGGTTTTTGGAAAGGACTTCTAATTCAAAGTTAGGAAAATAAGGTATCTGTCTGTGTTACGACTGAACCTTTATAAAATGGAGGAAATTATCTGTGGTGTGATTGACTTGTCCCCAGACCTGTCTAACTGCTGGCAGTCTGCTGCTTGTCCATTGCAGTAAATTCATTTTTTCCAGAAAATACTGGTTCTTGAGTCATTATTATTGAATGATAATGAATTTGTCTAGAATACCATGCCAGCTTGAGGTGGATGCAGTATTATACATGTATTCTTCTACTGAAGCAAGGCCTGATCACTCACCCAAATATATTCATCACCTTGTTCTTTCTGCCTTTCACCAAAAGTCCTTCATGGCTGATTTTCATCATCTTGTCTGGGAACTGGCAACTTACTTTACAGCTATGTAGTCCATTGTTAACCTTCTTTTTTTTTTTTTTTTCTTTTTTTTTCTCTTAAGTTAGTTTTAAAAGATCCGTTTATAAGGCAGTTCACTGCTTTTATAGAACAATTTATATTGCTATGTGCTGGTTAGTATAATTTTTCTAAAGTGACCATTTGGATTTCAAAATATAAGTGCCTCTGGTTGCACCTCGGCTTCTTTCCATTACTTGAATGGATGCAGCTCTCAGAAAGGCTGTGCATCTTTGAAGAAAGAAGCAGTAAAATGCTCTGTTATTGTTTTATGGGGTGTTATATAGAAAAATCTTAACTTTAAAAAATCCCTTATTAACTGTTTTTAAGGATGTTACAAGAGAAAGTTTATTCTACTTTACTTAGTTAGTGATATAATATTCAGTGTAAAAAAATGGATTTTGTGGTCCAGAGAAAAACTTAGGTAGTTTTGCTTCTTGAGATGGGGATACCCTTGACAGCAGTCAGCTTTGGGGAGTATGAACAGGGCTTGGCACACTGTTGAGGTCTTCAACATTCGTGCAGAGCCAATGGAGATAACATTATTATAATGTGGTCCAGTGTAATGCAAGTTGTGATCCTAGCCCAGCAGCACACAGATGAGAAGAGGCTATGGAAAGGAGCAGGAGAGCTGCTGCTCATGGTGGGTCCCAGGCGGGAGTGTGTTCTGAACACCTCCAGCAGCTGCTCAGAAGCAGCAGGATGGACCCACACATGCATCAGGCTGGCATCTGGTAATTTCTGACATGAAAAATCCCTTTCTTTTGGTCTAAACTCTTCTGCCATTTTTGTGGTTTGTGGCCTCTTAGGGTTTTCTCTTGTTCTCTGGGTTATGGTGTACCCCTGCAATTAAGAAGGAAATGGGGCCCAGCCCTGCTTGTGTGCAGACAATGTCAGCACCTTGATAAATGATCTTACCCAACTGCATGGACCCTGTCAGCTGTTCATCTGCTTCTGTGAGGGTGTGAGTATATACAAGGACAATAAGGCTCCTAACTTTTTCAGACTTTTCTAGTCTGAATTCCCCGCAAAGCACTAATTTCACTTCTATGCCATGTACAAAGCACCCAGTGACTTTCAGAATGTTGTAACTATGAAATCAGTGCGCATGTTAGAGGATTTTCATACTGCTTGAACAGTAGTACAGTAGAACAGGAAGATAAAAATGACTTACAATACAACAGCAAAGCCTTGCTGAGAGTGAGATGTTTTTCAGTACCCAGCTTTACCAATCAAAGATTACATTATATGTATTGTGTAGATACAAATGTGTGTGTTTGCATAAACATGTAAATATATGTAAATAATTGTGTAACGTATGTAAAATTTATCTGTTACATGAGCAAAGAATTCATACAGTTAATTTCTGTATTGAACATGATGTAAAGGGGAAGATTACTTCAGTTATAACCCAGTATATCTAAACTAAACAACTTGCTTATGATCAACTGAAATGAATTATAGGAAGGAATAGAGTGTTAGATGGTAGGACTTAATCTTTGTTATTTTTTCTTTAATACGTTGTTAGGTCAATTGCAAAATATTAGTCCCCAATTGTCACTTGGCTTAGTGTTATTTCTCTATGTATAAGTACCTATAATTTAGATTCTCAGGCAAAAATAACTTTATTTTGTTACTGATAAAAGATGAAACATATTTGACTGACATTGTTGGAAATAAGCGATAAGAAACTTTAACAGATCTATCAATCAAAACAGCAGTTTTATTTCTTGTATTATTAGCTCCTGAGGCTTTGCTGCAGCGCGTGAGAGGTAATTTCTTACTGTAGGCTTTTCTTGCTGTGCACTTGATGTACTTCTGGGGTGGGTGGTGAAAACTGTACATTTTATTTTGTTTTCAGCATTTCAGTCATGAGGTTTTGATGATCTCAGCTTGTTTCTTTAGTAGTTATGTCTGGCTATGATCTAAGAAATCTTGGAAACACACTAAGGCAATAGAAAACAGAGGTCAGGAGAGAACTGAGTAATTTTTTAAGCTTAAAAACATTGGGGGCGAGAGGGGAGCAGTACTGCTCTTACAATGCTTTATGAAAGCAAACCAACAACAAAACTTGAAAATTTCAAAGCATCCTTTCCTTTTCATAGTTTTCCATCAGGGCTCTATACACATTTTGCATGCTACTCTAGGCTCCGTTTGTAAAGTGCACTCTGGATGCTGTGAGTGATGCTTGTGGTGGTTTTTGATCCCCAGATCAATCCCAGTGATGGGATTTTATTGAAGTCTCCAGTGGGTGAAACACGAGACAAGGCAACAGAAGTTTCTTTGATAGTGCCTGAGTAGCACACTAGAAGAGGTAGTGATGTCATCCAGAAGAAGCTATTTGGGAACCACAGAGTTCAGGACTGGAGAGAGCACTTTCCTGTCTCATCTAGCGTGAATGTGGACCTGGTATACATATTTATTCAGAAAGAGGGAGAGAATTTCTCCCCCACCCCATTTTTTTCAAATAGTTTTAATAAAATCATCCCCGAACCTCCCATCTTTGAATTTCAAACTGCTCAGCTATATAAAAGTGAATAGTCACAGCTATGTCTAAAGCCAGGCACATGATTCCAGGGCTTTGATTTGGACAGAAACCTCTGTGTTAACATGTAAATAGGCACACAACTGTAACTGTGTAAATAGGCACACACACATACACAATATACATACAGGAAGAGTTTTCTTATCCCCAGTAGAAAAAGGCTTTTGTGTTTCTTGAAAGAAAAAACAAGTATTAACCATAAGAAGCTGGGCCCAAGATTTGGGATAGAGATGTTATTCCGAATTGACAAGAACAGCTGTGAGTTAGAAAGAAATGTGTAGGGAGACTAAAAAATAACCATTCGTTTCCAACTAACAATACCATTAAAAAACTTAGAATTTAGAGGAAAATGTAGTATCTTTCTGTCCTGTGAGAGCACTAAACTGCGAGTGGCTTTGGTTTATACTTCTTTAAAAATGTATTTGTTCCTCTGTGTTAAACTTATATCAGCAATTACTAAGTGATTTGATACTTACTCAGTAATGCCTGTGAGCAGTAATTGCTGAGTCATGATACAAAGACAGCTTTTGGTGGGAGATTGAAGGGGTGTGTGACCAGCATTGTATCTTCAGCTTCAAGAAAGACATTCCAGCAATTCTAAGCAGACATAGGAGCATAAAGTGATGCTGTTTGAAAGCGTGGAATTTTGATTTTTTAAATTTATTTTGAATGTTTCAAAGGTAATGAAACACTTTCTAAGAGTCTAAATGATTTAGGGGGAAGGGAATGTACTTCTGTGGTTGTTGCTTAATCAACATCTACTCTGCCACTTCACATCAGCTTCTGTCGTTTCCAAATGAATTAGTTCTTTGGGCAGCACGTTAAGAGGAAGTGTATTGTTCTTGGCAGGGCACTTGAATTTCTAATTACCAGATTCTTGCCTTAATTGCAATTACCTGGACACCCAGGCAGGGTGAACTTTTGGAAAAGAATGTAATTAGTGCAGAAGAAACCTTGCTGCCAACCGCTTGTCTGGATATCTACACTAAGCAGAACCTTGATAAGTTCACATCTCTGCGGACAGGCTATCAATCCATTGAGATGCTGCCCAAATGTTGTGCAAATCTGTTGCAATGTGTATTACTGTATAGTCTGAGACCTGGTGTATGGTTAAAGACAACTATTGGCTTTTCTATTCCTGTCTGAAATTGGGGAGGGAGAGGGGCGTCTCTGAGAGAAATCTCATCATTTTTTGTAGGTGCTCACAATAAGGAGTTCATCACAGACAGGTTTTGTTTCAATAAGCAGCAATAGTAAATTGTGGTCTGTGTGCGATAAATGAGCTGCACAGAATAATTTAATTAAAGCAAAAACAAACAAATAAGTTTTTTATTTCTAGTAATGTTTGTAGCGAACCATTCTTTGCATACAACTACAAAAGCAAAATGTTGCCAGAAATCTTGCAAAACCACACTTTTGGGCAGAGGTGGAGCCATAGTGAGGGTAGTTGTGAATACAAGCATATCCTGATTATAAGCTGAAATCACTTGGCTTAAGGGCCTCTGGAAAGGTTTGCTGCATCAGGCTTTTATTGTCAGCTCCCTTGTGTTGGCTCACAGGAAAAATTAAACTTAATTGATGAAAAATGAGGGACAAGAAATTAAAGAATTACTACTTCAAAAAATTACTGAAAACCATCTTTCTGTAATTGCAACCTTTTAGTAATGCAGCTTTCAAATAATGTTGCTGATGAGGAAATTGAAAAACTTATGCATTAAAACATTCTATGTACTTTGGGGAGCTTTGTTTCTTTCCTTGATCCCTTTAATAAAAAACGCAAACCTCATAGAAACATTGATGTGATTGATCCCTTTGAGGTCAGGGACGGACACACTTTGTCTCCATGGTGGTAGCCAGTTGTAACATATCGGTGTCACTTATTGATGGACTGAAAATAAGAGAGCCCCTCAGATAAGTGCCTTCTGTTTGTATAGAGAGAGTTATAAAACTGCTTTGTTCTTTCAAAAATGCAGTTAAGAGCTCTTCAAATGAGCTGCTCAAACGCAAGGCTTCCTGAGCACACATAATGGTGAAAGAGTTGTGGTGGGAAGGGTGGTGGTGGTGTAAAATTCTTCCAGTTGCTTTGAAATAACACAGGGCTAGAGGAGATGAAGGAGGTGGGCTGATGAAACCCTGGTGAATAGTTAACTGGTTTAAATTCAATTACTGGGCTGTTCAAGTCGTTAACGAGTACATCAATATGGTTTTTATTAACAAAAGTTTTCCTGTCACATATGGTGTGGTTGGCAGCAAGAACTTATTCTCAGCCAGCCTGGTTGCATAGACAAACCCCGCTCACTCAGATACCAGCGGATGTTGCCCATCCCTCACTTTTGCCAAAATAGAAGTGAGGATACAAAAGGCTTTGGGAGGTAATCCAGGAGATTCAAGGTCAGTGAACTTGATGGGCTCAATACAGAGGATTTTACACAGCTTCTAAGTTTGGCACTTATGAAGAGAAGGTGATGTAAAAAGTCTGTTGTTGTGTTTTCCTTATTATTTTATATCTCTGCTCCTGGTTTAAATTTGGCTGTTCTCAGTCTCAGCAGTCATGTTCTTTTTTCAGACAGGTATTGTTGAAGAAAGTCACACTTTTCTTTCTCTCTATTTTAGCAAGAGTATGGGTTTCCATGCTTGTGCCAGAAAATAATACACACATGCTAGTATTGGGCAGAATATTGGAGAGAGTATGTGATACTCATGCACACAGGCAAGCAAAAGTTTAAAAGACAATTTGTAGTTTTCAGTTGCTGTGCTGAAACACTATGAAGTCCTTTCTTTCCAGGCTTCTTCAGCTCTTGGAAAATTAAAGTATTTTTATGAGGTCCCAATCACTATTAAATTTGAAAAACCTTGGCAAGAAGCCAAGGCTTCTTGATAATGAACATATTTTGAATATCAGATAAGCAGTTTATCCTGTCCTTCAAAAATAAACAGGGAAGCAAAGCCTAGATGTATTAAAAGTATTAAAAAACAAAAGACAAAACAAAAAAAAACAAAAAAAAAACCCCAAACCCACAACAAAACACAAAAAAACCCAAAACCACAGCTTTTAAGATTTCTTTACTGTTTTAATTTTGGTGGTCTTATAACTGTAGCATTAAAAGAGTTGCATGTGAGAATATAGCTCCCCAGTTTTTACAACTAAGCAGAACTCAGTAGATGAGAGCTCAGTGACCACTAGTCGTGACCATGGCTTCTAGCATCAGCAGATTTGTTAACATGTCTTTGCCTGGTCACTTCACTCAGGAAAGCAGAGACCTCCTTAAAAGTTATTCTCAGCTTTCTCATATTTTTTTTAATTTGCACATTTGCTGGCAGTATTTCTTTTTTCACCATAATTTTTCACTAGGAGCAAGCAAGAGATATCTCTTATTTCCTTCACTGTTCATATTTTTATGCAGTTATTGCATCTCCTTCTGTACTTCTAAATATACTTCCTCATACCTTTCTTTCCAAAAAAAAACACATAGTGCATTTCAGTATTGAAGAGCACTGGAAGAAAAAGGAAATTTGCAGCTGCTTTTATGCGTACCTAGAAATGAGTGGATGGAAAAGATGTACTCGTAACTGGTAGTTTCGCAGTTCCCTGTAAAAGTAAATTAAACCACAGATTCCAGAAAATGCAAATGGACCTGGGTAATACTTTGCTTCATAGTTAGAGCAGGTCTTAATGTTTCTAATTAAAGTAACGGTGCACATATCAAAGTACTAAGTTGTACCAAAAGATGGCGTGGAATTGAATAGTGAATCCCTTCAACTTCACCGTTGCTCAGAGTGAGCAAAAGGCCATCTCTTCTGAGGATGAACGGGAGGACTGTTTGCCCTAGGATGATTGCTGGTTTTGCACCTAGGCTAAAATGCATCTCTTACCATGTGTATCTGCTAAATCGTGTGCTGCTAAAGTGAGCAGAATAGACATTATGATTTGCACTTTGCTTCCTTTTGTTTTGAATTCAAAGGCCATCCCTAATTGATGGAGGTTTCCTTTACGATGCACTTATTTTCAAATCCATCATGCAGTGCTTCTGCTGCCCCTTGCCTTCGTGATGTGCTGGTCTTTGACCCAGAACTGGTAAATGAACCCTGCAGGGAAATCATTAGAGAATTGGAACGGTTGCAGTGGAGGGACCAAGGGTCAAACCATTACCTCCCTGTAGGACCGTCGACTTAAATTGGACTTCTTGCTTTTCAGAAGCAGGTCAAGTGTCAGGGACAGCTGAAGTGGTCAGGTACAAACTGATACAGATCATGGACACAGTTTGGGTGTTTTAGCTTAAAAAATTTGTGCAACGCAGGATGGACTTAGTGTAATGGTGCCTTCTCTGTTTCTCTCCTTTCTCCCTTTAAAAAGCAAAATTAAAATCCTGAGGAGTCAATGAGAGCCAACACTCTGGCATTAATGTGCTATTTGTGATCTTCTGGCATTCATAATTTTTTAGTAGATGGTTCAACCATTTCTGTGTTTTGTTGAAGTTTTCTTTGATTGAAAAATAACAAATGGTATCTCGTAACAAGAAAATACCTCCAGTAATTCTTTTGAAGAACATACCTCCTGCTCTATTTCCTCTTTCTCAACTGTTCTTTGCATAATTTTTTTATACTCTTAACAAATGTAAAATGAACTTTTTCAGACTGTATAAAATAAATATTTTGCACTCCGAGATGAAAAACTCCACAGTAATACATCTATGGCAGTGAAATATACTGCTGGATATAACAAAATATTTAATTATTTAATTTAGAAATTTCATGTCCTTGAAATATTTCTATAATGTTTTGTTTAGAAAAATCAAAGTGTGTAACTGTGTAAAATAAGTTTAAGATATCAAAAGTCCTAAAAAGCCATGGATATGGTACTACTGAAATATGACCAAAACTGCTGAAGAACAAAATAGATGGTACTAAGAAAGAAGAAGAAAGAGTGTGTGAAACCTGAGGTTCTTCTCTCTGTGACTTAAAAGTGCTGCAGAGACCCCTGAAAAACAACTCCTTGTCTCTGCCCACTGCCATTCATAACACACACAGTTTAGGTCACTTTTTAACTTGTGTGAGGAATTCTCCTTTTCTGAAATAATTAATGAGGCACAAGAATTAATACAAATCTGTGTTTGAGTGAGTGGGCTGAAACCCAGCTCTTCTTTTGGAATGGGTGGCAGAGGCATGTTTCTACAGAAGTAAATGTGTTTTGACCAGGGAAGATAAATTAATTGCAACGTGTCTGCTATGTAAATGTTTTTAAAATATTAATAAGAAAAAAGTGAGCAAAGGGAAGAGGCTAGAAATAGAGCAGCTTCTCCATGTCTATGCTTGCAGAAGGAGCTGCAGCCTGCCCTGTGCCCTGGCAGCACCTTGCCTACTGATCAGGAGAGACTGAGGAACTGACCAGCTGGAAACTGTTGTCCTTTCCTCCAGCTCCTTCCACTTCCAGCAGCTCTTTCCTCTGCAGGAGTGTGGAGCCATGAAGCACACCCTTGCTGGTGTGCAGAAAGAAAGCCCTTCCCTGGCTCCTCCGGTACTCTGCGTGGCAGAGGCCAGTTTAGGGCCGGCCGTTCGGAGAGCGACTGCTGCGTTCCTGCTGGCGGAAGGAGAGAGGGGCTGCTGCCCTCCTGTTAGGCTGGGCTCTGGGCAGAGGGCACACACAGCATGGCCAGCAGCCCCCTGCCCTATGTACAAACCCTGCCTCAGCACAGAGGCCAAAGGGAGTGGGCTGGCAGCCTCTAGAAGTTAAACAGGGAGATTTTTCATTCACAAGGGCTGTTCCAGCAGTTCCTGGTGTTGATAATGATGAATGGTGTGTAATGAAGGGCTGCACAGCTCAGGGAAACAGCTCTTTGAACATGGCTTTTCTGCTGTAGTGCATCAGGACTAACAACCCGACTTCTTCTGATAGCAGGGTATGCAATAGGAAGCAAACTGGAATGAAAATTGTTTTCCCAAGCTTCTCACAGAAAGTGTGCAAGGCACCAGGGTTTTTGCTTGTCAGTCATATAGTTTGCTTTAAAAGGTGAGGATCTGAGTTTATAGTAACCATAACATTGGTCAGATTTTAGGCAACTAGAAAGATGGACACGACCATTGCCCAGTACCCACCAATGTACTGGTACATTGGTGTTTAGTACAGTTCACAGGAGGGAGCAGTACTTTGGGGGTGGGATTGGCAGGTGAGCAATTAGGTTCTCTACCACCTGTCTTGTGCTGGAAGGAATGGTGACCAAGAGGTGTTTTTCCCATTGCTAGGCATCCCCTGTATAATATATGGTCTGTTACTTTATTTACTTTTTATTTACTGGCAGTGCTTCCAAGGTTGTGAACCTTTGAGCTTTATTAACGTCTTTACTTTTTTTTTATTCCAAGGTAATAAGTAGAAAATAAAAATTCTGAAGAGATGGCCTTGCTGATCTCTTGATTTCCCCTAATATTCTGAAAAGCACCATATCTGCAACTTGAAATCAGCATGTACTACGTGATAGTGATAATTTATTTCAAATGTGTCTAGTTTTACACCAGGCTTTTCACTCATCTATATATGTATAAATATAGGTAAAGGTGGGTATGTGTATGGGAGATACGAGGTATTTACACTTGGCTGTTTGTTAACCTCTGGCCGGTGATGAAGAATCAACATTTGCACTCTTAAAAACTTTAATTTCCTTTTTTGCACATTTGTACCCCCAGAGTTACTGGTTCAAAATTCAGTAAGAAAAGAAAATTAACACTAAATGTCACTTTATAATTGCAATAATGATCACACAGCTGTGCTTCCCTAGTTGTATAATGCACGTCAGGATCAGTTTAGGAGCTCAGCCTCATTTCCTGCCCAGATGTAATTCTGGTGACCATTATTACAGTAGTAAGGCTCTCCTCATTCATTATGGCCAGGGTCTGAGTGAGGCCTGCATGGCCTCACAGAGGCCAGCATAGAAGGGTGTTGCAGCTCTGGGTTAGCCAAGTGTAAGGTTTTGCCAGTGCAGGATCTGAACGGATAGAGCGGCTGCAGACAGCACAGCTGGCTCAAGCACATGTGCCCCTGTGCAGGTGAAAAAAAAAAAAGTAATAAAAAATAACTTAGGTGTGCCTTTCTTTCTAATGAAATGTTGTCTTTATTTATGAGCATGAAATTCTGAGGAGGAGCTCTTACACTTAAATGAACCTGTGAGCAGCCCATAGAAAAGCAAGTGCCTGCAGCGCTAATAATGAGAACTGACAAGGCGATCCTGCTGTGTTTATTTATGACCTTCTGCCTTTGTTAGCTCTTGTGAGAAATTCCTCTCTAACCATAACAGTATTGCTGGAGCTTGGCACTGCACTGAGGAATCCTACGGTGCCCCAAGGCCGCCCACTGGCACGGGTACAGTTCGCAACAGATTGGCATGGTTGTTGAAATTTTCATGCGTTTTCCCTTTATTTATTTTTTTACTTAATTCATGAGGCAGTTTCTTCCTTTGGTACATTTGTTTGTTCTGACAAGCATTCTTCAGAAGTAATTTGAGACTTTGCAAAGATCTAACTTACTGATCTGCTTTTTTTTCCTCTTTTTTGGTGTCTATCTAATGAATAACTTGAAGGTTGAAATGAGCTGTGGCTTGATAGTTCCATCAGGTGGATCTTCTTAGAAGTTGTTGTATACATAGCGGTCTTTTTAAAGAGAGACAGCAGTGTATAAACAGTGGCCCCATTTGTAGGTTTCAGTGTAGAAGACTGTGAACAGGGAACTGGGACAGGAGCTCAAGCAAAACTGCTGCAAAGCAGCAATGATGTTAGAAGCCATGCAGCAAAACTTTCATAAGGTTAAGAACTGTGTTCTTCTCAAGCTGTAGCACTTACAAACCATGCCTTGATACAGATGTCTCTTTTCCCATCCTTCTATCAGATGCACTCCCCAAAAACCATATTGGCCCAGCTCCCTCAGCTGTGTTGCAAAGCTCAGACAGGCTTGGAGGATGGGGAATCAGCAATGGGTTGGGTTGCACCTGAAGGTCTGGCAGGGCTGAAGTCTCTGTTTTCTCTTGCAAGGGCCAGGAAGCAGACATTGACTAGAGCTGCAATTCTTTTGACTTCCCATGGGGGAAAAGGAGTGGCCAGAGAGGAGAGCAAAGGATCACTGCCTCACAAGATCCTAGGAAACCCTCTTTCAAAGAAGCTTCCAGCTGCAGTTCTTTCTTTTTCCACCACTGTCATTTTACCTCAAATGTTTTTTCACACCATTTATGAATACTCTCAAAATTCAGTGCAACAAGAATACAGATCAATGGGGAAAGGAGTTACCTTTTATTGTATTTAAGAATATTTTATACAAGTGGTTTCCAAGTGTGCTGTGGGCTGTGGCACTACAGTGGTGCTTACTGGAAGAAGCTTCATCAGGGACGTAGCCTGGCAGGTGTTGGAGAAGGACAATTGGCACCTCAGGTGAAGGGCTGGGTAAAGCACCATCATGCAAAAAGGCAGATAGAGACGCCCTGCCCAGTAAGGCCCCACCAAGTGATCATCCATTGTGTCAGTCAGATTTTTGAGAACCTGGACATCCTACCCATGCTTTCTTGGAATTTTTTCAGACCACTTTTATTAGCGTTGCAATGAATAGATAGTTCTGTGCAATACCAACATCCTCTCTTTCATAAGAAAAAAGCTGCAACACTGAAGCATGCTCAGGTGCACAAAACCCTCAAAAACATTCTTTGTATGATATATTAATTAAAGAACAGATCTGTTGTGGTTTTTTTTGGTAGATTGCGTAGTACACAGTGTTTAACACTTCTGTATTGACGTGTCCATGTGTCTCTTCATTTACTGGATTTCAGGAGTGCACCCGAAATTATGAATGTGTTGGATAATGTTTAGTTTAGTTCACTCAGCGATCAAGACAACTGTGACATTATCTTAGCCTTGAGATACCTCTTCCCATGCCAAAATGGTGCTTAGCAGTAGATGGGGAAGGATATTGGTCTTTCAGAATTTTTTCTTAATACCCAGTTGAAGTGCTACAAGTTATGCATCCTACTTGGCTAGCCAAGGCATTATTTCAAAAAGAAAACTGAAGTCAAGACCCTTTTCTAGAATTTCAAAAGCCTTTTGAAATTTATATAGAGGTTTCTGAGACTTGAGTTCTACATAAGTTTGTTAAAGCTGTATCATCTCAAAATACCACATTCCCTGGCCGCTTAAATATTTAGCATTACCAGCAGGCACTGAATTACTGCAAAGAAATGTGAATTGCAGAACTTGGGGTGTTGTGAGAACCTTGTTCTAGCAGGCATGTGTGAGAAACGATCTGAAAGTTTCTTTTCTGCTCTTCTACTGTCTTGGATTTAATTTTCCAACCTTTTCCCAGGTTACCAGAGAATGTAAATGTGGGAGGGGTTGAGTGGACAGCTCTTGAAGAGTAATTGTTTGGTTTTGCTGCTGTGGTCCACAGACCTCAGAAAGAAGTAAGCAGTTTGAGTGTGGGGCTGGGGGTGAGGAGCAAAGCAGAAGCAGAGTGATCACAGCCCCGTGTATTTGTGCTCTACTGATGGTCAAACTACACTCCACTGAGTTGCATTGGGTTCAGTGAAAATGAAGAGAAAAAGGAACAAGGATGAGAGGTTCTTGCATGAGGATGAGACAAAGAGCCTGAAGTGGCAAATTAAGCTAAATTTACTGAGGTAAACCTTGTAACACTAATTTCTGCCTGTTACCCCAGTATAATGTTATATATCCAGTATTTTAAATAAGACTTAATTCATTAATTAATATTGTTCTCTGAGGGAAGTCACTTTATTCAGTTCCTTAAAAAGGTAGTCTTTATAACATTTATCAGTCTTTTTGATGTATACAGTTTTCTCCTCCTTTCTGCTTCTGATTCAAGAGGAAGAGATGGAAAGTTAACAGAGCACCTGTGTTTTTGAAGTTTAAGATGTGTCTGGGGCTTATTTACCATCTCATTGAATCGTGGTATTTGGTTACAGGGTGTTGTGGGAGAGAGAAGAAAGAGATGCAGTATGATGCATGCACAAGCCCTAAGCTAATGAAAAACTATGTTTTGTAGATCCTTATTCCCACGGTAACCTGCTGGGACAGACTTTTTAATCAAACCATAACTCTACAAAGGGTATTAATATGAAAAAAAAAAAAAAGAAAAAAGGCAAGTGCTGTAGATCAAGAGTTTTTGAACCTTGGGCATACAGGTGTATCAGTTCAATCCGTTGTTTAAGCCCTTTATCGTGCTCCATGCATAGGTGTCCTTGGGCTGTCAGAACAGCTCACTTGTTATCAACTTGGCAAATTTACTGTGGCATGACAATAATATGACAATAGTATGCTTTCAATGATCAGTGTGCAGTTGGTTGTTGGACCAACACTTCTCTCAGCTGCAGCCTCCAAATCAGATAGTATTGTAGGTGCAAAGTTACAAGCACTGTTAATGCCTTCTGGATGCCATGTGGGATGGGGTAGTCTGAGAAGCACATGTAGAAAGATGTCAATTAACAGTTGCGAAATAGGTGTGCTGTGACTCAGGGTGTGTCTGTAGTAGTAAACAGTAAGGTACATGCAGCCACATGAGGGTGTGTGGTCATGTTCAAAGCACTTCTCCTACATGAGGTGCCCTGCACAGACCTATTGAGAATTTCTGCACTGCAGTCTCGTGGGTGTGTCCAGGTGAGGCATGGTGTGAATTTTACCACATTACATGTTATGGTATTCTGAAGTTTTGTTTGTTCCTTTCTGCTTGAGCCACACCTTCACAATATCAGATTTTTGAATATATAGTCTCAAAGACAGATGGTCTATGTCTGACTGCATGTGCTGCAAGTTGCTGAACCATGATGGCCAGAGTAAATGGGTTAAATAACTCCCTTAATAAAGGGAGTAAGCAGTACTTTCTAATGCATATTGCTGCTGCTCTTGCTGAAATGTTTGGTCTCTTTCAGATCTACCAACCCGTACGTTCTATTAATAATGTCTAGTTCTTTCTCATATGCCTTTGCTCAAATTTATGTTTGTCTTTCCTGTGATTTGGTATTCCTTCCTTACTTAGTCTCATTTCTTTCTACATCAGCTTTGAAGTAGAGTAAGTAGGTAATGGGAGGAGAACTAGCAGCTACATGGTGTTTTCCCTATGGCTTTTTGCTGCTGAATTCAGCATGGCCAGAAGCACAGCCAGGAGAGCAGTCTGGGCTGGTGAGCAGGGTGGTCGCACAGTGTCCATTCAGGTTAAACATCAGGATGGCATCACTAGGCTTGCTGCATAGAGGGAGAAGGACAGTGATCCCCAAAAGAGCAAGTTCCAGAGAGCTTGAAATATTTTGGATCAGTACATGGTTTGCTTAATACAGCTTCCTCTCTGTTTTATCCTGCCAGTTTAGTCTGTCTTATCCCTGTAGAGGCAACTGTAGGCTACATTATCTAGAAAATGGTTGTAATCTGAAGAGATGCAAAAAAGGGAAGTTGTCTCATCTCACTGTTCTTTATACAAAAAACCCTTTAGGTTTAACAGAAGGAATTTAATGTTTGGGAGTGGTTAAGTTTGGTACTATGCATAGGAAGTAGTATGAATAAACTAAATTTTATTAGATTGCTGTTACACAAACACAACTTTTCTTTCGTCTTCATAGGGGCCATTTGTTGTGGTTTTCATTGATTTGGTTGTTTTAAAGGTTGATGGTTTATTGATGATAAATGACTGATGCTGTAGCTACAAGAGTTGTTAGCTGGGATTTTTTCTTTGCTACAGTCATGAAGAAACAAATGACTCCTAAGGGTTCGTAGATTTTTGTTTTTAAATTTTATTTCCAGAAATTCTACGTGCTAAGCATTCTGCTTCAGAGATAAACAGGGAAGTTCATATCTTCAGAGATGCTGTGTTATTGTTTTTCTGTTCTGGAGACTTACTGTTTATTTTCAATATTAAAAAGTATCCTTGTCAGACAGGCTGTGTGTCCTATGCTTTACAGTCCTTGTTAGACTTTGTCAATTTGCTTTGATGGCATATGGGTTTTTAGTATTTATCATTTCATACACAGGAGTCAGTGTTTATAAACCAATGAATTTTTGCTGTTAGGTTACTTGATGGAGCTGTAGGACTCAGAGCCCCTTCCTGGTGACTGCCAGGGAGCTGCAGATCCCACAGTGAGTGGCACTTGGCACAGGCAGGGAGGAGTGTGGCTGGTGGAGCCTTCATCTGCTGCCTCATCAGTTTTGAATTCCTAGATGCCATAAGTTGGTTTTGGTGTAAAGCCCTTGTCTGGACAAGCAAATAAGATCCCATTGTGGATCATTTCAGACACAGAAATGTGATTGTATCCATCCTAACAACTTCTTTTCATCCCATGTGTGACAGATACAGGCAAGTCATATTCTGTTCTTGGATTCCTGTATCCCTAGGTCAACAACTTTTATTTTAGGTAAGGTTGTCTTACAAACAAAGATCCTTTGCAGTAAAAAATTACTCTTTCTTTGAATGAACAGTCTTTTGCTTAGCAGTTAGGTAGTAAGCTGTGATTTGAATCTGGTTTTCCAAGTCAGCTTTTTCTGGATAACTTCTTGAAGACTGATCTAATTCCAGGATCTAATAGATTGAAAGGACATCAGGCAGGACAGTGGCACTGCACTGTTTGATTGCACATCTTCTTGGCTGCTTGAGTGAATATAGGGCTTTTGGGAAAAATATTTTTGCATCTTCAGGGACTTGTCTGTAAAACTTCTCAGAGAAACTACTTGATACTGATCAGTGTACTTGCAACACAATTCAGTAACCCAAATTACTTTGGGAAGCATGTGAGGTCCACAGAATGAAAGGAATATGTTTCCCCAGCAAGTGGTGCTTTGTCACTAAATTTAGTTCAAGACGCTAGTGTTTTTATCATATACTTAGAATTCCCTTCCTTTAAAATATTGCATGAATAGTTTATGACATAGAGGTTAAAGTTAAAAATCTGGTTAAAAATGCTGAAACATATAGTAAGTGGAATTAAATAAGATTTGTAGATAACATGAGTATCATAAGAAGTACCTCTGCCTAGCTGTTGTCAAAGTTTGTGTTTGTCTCACAAATGAAACAAGCCCTGTCAATAGAAATCAAGAGTTTTCCTCAGGGAGGTGTTTGTACTAGAAGTGGTCTTCTCTGCTTTTGCTGCTCCAGACCTTGATTTAACAAGATTCAGAGAATGAACCTTGTTTTCCCACAGAATTAATTTCAGTAAGGCATGTAAAAGGGATTTTGGCAGAAATGTAATGGCAGCCCTGCTGTCTCCTGTTAAACAATTTTTAAGGATGTGCATTAGGTACATTTTTTGTGCTTAGATGAGGGTCATTATGCAGCTGGCGTGGAAGGAAGATATCCATGTTGGGAGTAGCAGCCTTTGAAAATAAAAGAATTTTCCACGTGGTCCCAATCGTTGCTGTGCCCATGCGTTTTTCCGGTTGCGTAGGCGCTGGGAGGCTGTTAGCTCACTTGCTGCCTCCACAATGTGACCAGCAGGGCCTTTGGAAGACTTCTTGAAACATGCTATTATAGGCTGCTTTGTGATGAAAAGAGGTCTTACAAATATCTTGAAATTTAAACAGAGCTGTTGTGGGTTTTCCTTTTATGCGCATATGTGTGTTTGTCAGCCAAATCATTTGTTCAAAGTTAATCTCAATTACAGAGCATATTGTTCATAATCCCCCATGGCTCCAAAACAATAGCAGAGTGTATGTCTGTTTGAATATATATTTACATACTTACATGTGAAATATGTTTGCTTGTATATATAATTTTGCTTCTAAAGTGGTGATTCATGTTAAAGAGATGGATATTTCATGCAGGATCCTGTCTTTTGAGCAGCACCGTCCTAAGGAAATAGTGCAGGAAGGCCTGAATGGAATAAGCAGGCTTTGATCCTGCAGCCAGTCAGTTGATCCAGTTCCCTATGTGCAATGCTGGGATTCATCCCAGCACAATGGATGGCAGGGTAGTCCGGGGGGTTCAACTACTTGGAAACAGAAAGGTTTTGTGTGTCTTTAATTTTAATATCTATGTCTTCTATTTTAATATCTCTACTTTTCTTCTGCTCCTGAGCATAAAGGAACTGGTAGGCAAGAGTTGGAAAATTTAAATAAACCACAGGTTGTATGTGCTCTGCATAATCCCCACAAGAGAGCCCCAACTGCAATAACTTCTTACAGAACTTAGGCTGCAATTTAGTGGTGTAGGAACTCCATTAGCAAAGTGCCCCACATTTTCTCCGTCTGCTTATTTCAGAGAAGGTACTCATCCTTTTTCAGCTGTAAGTATTTAGCAAGGAATTCCCTTAAAATCTTGGTTGGTGTCTGCTGAGACACTGCTAAGCAAAGCTTGCAGCTGCACAAAGTACTTGTAGTGTAAATTTTTGCTCCACAGTGAATGCTGTAGTCCTGTCACACTTGATGTGTCAAATTGTGATGGTATTGCTGAGCTACTGTAGTCTCCCTGTTCCTTGAGTAAGTTAATGTTACTATATTATATATGGGTGTTTGTAGGGGTTTTCTTCCTGTGGTCTCTGTAGCTTTGGGTTTCCTGGCTCTGGATAAACAATTTCCTTCCTTCTACCCCTTGCTGCCCACGTTGCAGTAGTAAAATGGTGTGCTGTTTCAAGTGTCTCTTCTGTCACTCTGATAAGATCATGCCACCAGGAAGGCATAACGTTATAATCCCAAGCACAATGTGATCCTGTTCATTTCAGCTCTTGTTCTTGCCAGATGGACTAGAAAAAAGGTCGTGCATAGGTGGAAGGTGAGGCTAGAACTGAAGATAGTTGAAGATAAAACACTTTACTTAAAGAGATAAATCTTGCATGGGGACATTTCAGTTTGTAATCATGGTGTTATGTAGAAATGAACTTTGAAAGCTAATTAGGATGTCCGGAATAATACAGCATATAAAGCTAACATTGAGAATACAGAATTGTAATACAGATTTGTGATGGGAGGGAGGAAATATTTCGTCCTTCATTTGTTCTAAGATTTGATGTGAGATTTGAAAATATAGTAATAACATTACCACAGATAGGAATAATAAGATTGCTCTACAAGAAACAGGTCTGTAAGAAACACAAGACTACTGGTAATTCTAAGCTTGCTAGATTTTACTGGAAGAAATGAGTGCTTTCCAGAAAAAGCCTCTGAAAAGAGGCAAAATTTAAGGCATGCCTTAGGGTAGGGGGACTTCAGGCCCTTAAAAGAATCCCAGCAATTACCTAACCTGCCAACTTTCCAACAAGATAAATGGAAGCACTGTAGCTTGAAGGTGCCTTGGCTTGAATGAGATGCAGTAAGTAAGGTCTCTCTGTTCTTTACAGGCATCATAGATCTGATACTACTTATAAAAGAAGAATAGACTTGGTGCCCTGCTGACTAAATTGTCCTCTAGAGGAGTATTAGTTACAGAGCTTCTTTGTTAACTAGGCTGTATGCTTAAACTTCTGTGAATTTCTCCTATTAGCAGGCTTGCTAATAGCTGTACATGTAGATATGCTAAGTAAATGCAAGTGTATCCATGTAATTGACATATATAATGTGTACGTGTATACCGTTTTATACATAAACAAATGTTTGTGGTGTGGAATTTGCACAACTTCACTACTGTTCTTTAAAATGAGATAAAAGAAAGTCGACTTCTGCTCTTTCTGTGCAGGTGCTTCACATAAAGTCTTTCTTCTCCTTCTCTTTAATTACCCAATTAGCTTTTTTAGTGAAGAGAAGTGTTTCTAAAGCCTCTGTTTGCTGTAAGTTTCCCAGTTGCTTGCCTGCTCAGGCTTTCCACATTAGAAAACTAGGTAAGGCCTCGAAGTGTATGTTGACAGAAAAGAAAAACAAAATCAAAACACACAACTCACATCCCCCCCAAACAAATTTAAAAACCCAAACCACCCTGTACAGAACAGCTGATATTTCTTATTTTAGCCCACTTGAAGACAATGTAGGAAATTGTGTTGCACAGCCCAGACTTATAGATAGGTAACAGTCCTTTGTGACATCCTGAGATCAACCTCTTTCTTGGTTTTCTTCATGTGTCGGATGAGTGAACACTGTTATTGCATCCTGAGCAAATACACTATTTGTGAAGTTCCCCATTCCTGGGGGAAAATCCCACCTGGGGAGTGCAAGGCCCTGCGGGTGTGTTGTGCTTGCCAGGCACTCAGGCACTCAGCCTGCACTGCTTGAGGGTGGTGGCATGGCTTGACAATTTAAATAGGCTGGTGCCATGCAAGCTTTTCTCTTCCTTTTCCACCTTGGAGAAGGAGTTTCATCAGGTGGTTGAAGAAATTCCTGGAAAGCAGGCACTCGAGAAGATGCCTGAGACTCACCAATTGTTCTGCTCTTGTGGAAGGCTGGAGAAATCTCTGTGACCTGACGGGAAAAGTGAACTTCGGTCCCATCCTGAAGTTTTGCCTTAGCCTGTGAACAGCAGATAATTTCATCAAGGATAGTGCTAATTTCTTCATGGCTTTTCCATTATCCTGGCAAATTTGTTTTTTTCAAGTACTTTGGTTTGGCAATACAAATGAAAGCTTTACTCCACACACCCTTTTAAAATCTTTATTATTCTAAGCGTAAACCTGTATGCTTTCTATGTTTTATGTCAGTTGTGTGCCTATCTGTTTTTTAGACAGAATTTATATTCCTTTAGAATAGGCTCTATTCTGCAACATTCAGTTTTCAGAGGTTTATTATATGCTTTTCAGCAGCATTTGTTTTATCAGCACTTCCTGCAGCATTTGTTACACATGACGACAGCAGTGATTTGATTCCATTTAGAAGAATACCATATTATGTATGGAAAAACAGTAATTGCTTACCTGTTTGCCAAATACATTCTACTGTGAAAAATATCTAGTGTTAATCTGTGCAGTACCAAGCACTGTTATTTCTTGTTTACATTTTCTACAGTTGATAGTTCCAAAAAACCCCAATGAAAATAGTTTATTGCCCACTTCATAATTAAATTTCCATTTGTACAGATTTGGAAGCCTATTCTTGGGTGAATGCAGCATCTACATGTAGACTGAAGTTTTAGCCTTAATTTTTCTTTTCATCTGCCTAATGGCATTTGGGTACAATTTCATGCTTGTCAGAAAAAGCAAAATTTAACTTTGGTGAGAGTTGTTCTTGAAGTATTTGTGGGAACTCCTTGGAAATACGCAAGATGCCCTGCAGAGAGCTAGGTCAGGTGGTTTGTATTCACTGCCCTTACCCACAAGGAGGAATAACATGTGGCATTCTACGTGGCTTCTAGTGAGTGTTAGCAGTGCTTAAACTGTTAATCCTCCTCTTCCTGTGCCTTGGAAGGCAGGGCTCTAAGTACACCATGTGAGTTCCGTCTGTGTTCCATGCATTCTAAAAAACTTCATTTTTCGTTATGAAAATTAGGCAGCACTGAGTCTTCACTTCTGAGCTCTTTGCTCAGGCATAACCTAGTTCTTCTTGTGCTATTCATACAAGGGGTCCTGCTGTCTGTGCTGCAGCCACTTGCATGAGCCAAACAAAGTCAGGATCAGTCAAAGTAATGCACCCTGTCATCCCAGTTATTTCAAGTCTCAGGGGTCATTTAATGACCTGATCTATATGTGAGGTAGATCTGTGCCACTTTTTTGAGCTTTAATTTGCTAATAGAAATAGTAACATGCTCCTCATGACCTGCCAGTAGCTGCCAACATTTTTTCTGACAGTTGGGAAACATGTGCTTGCTTTGTCACAGCATTCTTGGTTTTTCATATCTGATCTTAAAATTATTTAAAACCCCTAATTACTCCCACAGATTCAAAGACCAGTATAACTCCTGTGTTACAGCTTGAGGGAATATGTCCAGCAGTTCATAGTTAGAATTCAAATGTGCTGTGACCTACAGAGGAAATTTCTCATTGAAAATGCAGCAGTTATGAGCTGAAATGGAGTAACTGTTTAGCAGTGTATTCAGATGAAATTGAAGAGAAGCTGTGAGCTATACATTGGTATTTGGTGAGAGTGGAGAAGCAACAGTCCTTGTTCCTTGGTGGCCAGTGGATCCAGTGCTGCTGCTGAGGGCAGGGCCTCTTCTCATCTCCTTGTTGCAAGGTGAAGGAGCTGCAAGGGAGTGTTATAGGGCTGCATATATTACACTCTTCTTCTCTCACTGTACTGCTTTAGAGTGGAGTGTATAGGCTGTGACTGTAATGGTAGCAAACCCCAAAATTAAATACTGTGTGAAAGTGAAACTGATGTATCATTTTCATTAGTTTTGGTATGCTCAGGCAGAATTTGTGGGATTAATTTTGAAAGCTTAATCCAGATGGAAAAGGTTAAATTCAATACTGAATGAATTTGGTTCCAATTCATTTGTTGCCCTTGCTTGCTCTTTTTCTCAAAAGAATTAGAGATTAAGCAGAGAATTGTGCATACTATCCTTGTTTTCTGCCATCATGTAACTACATGTTAAATGTTAAAGACAACCTCTCAGTTATCTGATGCAATAAGTAAACAAATGGATCTATTGCCATGCCAGCTCTTGAGTCCTGTGGCCTGAGTATTCATGCAAGCACTTATGTTCATTTTTCCTTTTTCCTCAGGATTTATCTGGATCCATTGACGACTTGCCGACTGGAACTGAAGCAACCCTCAGCTCAGCTGTTAGCGCGTCAGGCTCCACGAGCAGCCAAGGGGAGCAGAGCAACCCTGCACAGTCTCCGTTTTCCCCTCATGCTTCTCCACATCTCTCTGGCATCCCTGGGGGCCCATCACCTTCCCCTGTAGGCTCACCCGTTGGAAGCAACCAGTCGAGATCTGGTCCCATTTCTCCAGCGAGTATTCCAGGTAAGTTTGTTCTAACAAACAAAATTAAACTAATTGGTAGGTTTATTAAATACATAAATAAGTACTCCCATATTCTGAACTAATTTATTTTCTGAGAATCCTGCATTTTCAGGGCATTTCTGAAAAAAATGTACACTTAGAGCAGGAATAAATTCAATCTAAACTTCAGCTGCCAAGCCTTCAGAATGCTCAAAATTCTGAACTTGACTCCACATAGGTGTTTGATAAATGTCTTTATCACCAACCAATGTGAATACTTAATTGTAGTTTTTGTATTTGGTTTGTGTGTCATTTTTCACATGCTTCTCTCGATTATTTACAGTCCTTTTTTTGTTCTAACTGTTTATTTTTGTTGGGTTTGGCTCTTGAGCTTGAATGGTGGTTACAGACCTGCAGGATGAGGCAGAGATTTTCCAACTCTGTATTGTGGCAATGTAATTTTGGACATGAATACAGAATACTGTATGAGATATTTCTTAATATTTGCAAATATTAACAAGTTACTACAGATTCAGAATATGACACACCGTTATGTGTATTCAGAAATTTGTGGAAATCTGTTAAGATACCCAGAAGAAAAAAATGGCATACATTAATTTCAGTTCTTACCTTATCCCCACCCATCTGGCATGTTACTTACTCCAGAGGGTCAGGCAGCAATTTGTATTTAGTATCTCAGGTGAGTTTATTCTCTTTCTGATGCTCAAGTTTTTTTATTATCTTCTGACATTTTGAATACTAGGGGAATTCCTAGGAGTAGGAGAGTGCTGACATTACCCTAGGGATAACATCAGTTGCTGACAAAACCACAAAATAATAAACAGACCTCAGTTAAAAGAAACAAAAGCAGAAGTGCCTTTTTGTTAGGTGATTTGAGTGTTGCTGTAAACCAAATGCTGGTTAAAATTCAGAGAGTAGAATGTGTTTTGGTATTTGATACAAAGGTATCTGTGTAGAATGTTCCTGCCCGTTTGTCTGCAGAGGTTAAAATAGATAAGCAGAGGGAAGTAAGCTCAGTGCACACAGGAATGTTTAGTACTAAATGTGGCCTGAGCATGTTGAGCCCTGATGCTGTGTGCATGCCCTGCAGTTATTTATTCCCTCTCCAGCCACTCTGACTGGCAACACACGCTCAGGTGGATCAGGAATAGTGGGGACAGAGGATTTGCATTGTATGCGGTGTAGTAGCTTTGTATTTCCAAGGTAGTTCCCAGTATTTGGTGTAGAAATCCATCTCTGTTGTTGAGTGAAGCCAGATAGTCCACCTGGCTGGAAAGGTAACATTTTGCCACAGTCAGATTCAGGTGAGTAAATGGATTGGCATTTTAGCAGCCTGATTGCTGAATAGGGAAAAGATGTTGTGATGCTGAAAATAGGTTTATTGTAGGCATGATATGTAAGGATGAGCGTAAGTGTGTAGGGGGAGAGTAATAACTTTTATGAAACCACCTGACCCTATGGGGTAAAAATAGAAGGGATATGGACTCAGAGGTCAGGGTCAGAGTCACTTCATCGTTTCATATGAGCCCCAAAAGCTCATTTTATAACTCACCTAGTGAAAAGCATTGTCTCTACATACAAACTGTGCCACCATTTTGCACGGTGGTTTTCTGGTCTGCTGCAGCAACACAAAAGCAATTCTTTCTCGGGAACGATTTTTATGAATGGTGCTAAATCAAAATCACCCTGCACTGTTTCCCTGTCATAGACAAGCTTCTGGTCTCTGCAGCTCTTGCTAAAGGTGAACTCCCCGGCGTGAGCTAAGGCAGCGCTCTCCAGAGGGCAGCCAGGCAGCTGCAGTAGCATCACTGCTGCTGCTGCTGCTGCTGCTGCTGCTGTTTCTCGAGCTACAAAAAGCAGGAGCAAGGCTGCTATTTAAAGCCTTGTGATAGAGGGATGCTGCTGGGTGCTGGGGCTTTCAAGCCGTATGAATTAGACTGTGCTTTCACCTAAGTATGTTCGCACCATTGTTCTTCATTACAAGGACTTTGGTAGCTTTTATCATCAGCTGCATTCATGAGACCCTAAGAAAAAGTAACACAGAGCTTGTTTGCATTTCTGTGGCTGTTTGCAGCAGTCAGGTTGTAGACGTTTTTAAACACAAATTGTGTAGTACAGCACCTTGCCTTTAGTAATTTTGTTCTCTGCTATTTTCTTCTCCGTTCTCACCCTACCCTTGTTTGTTCTGACCTCATTCCTCTCCTATTACCTCCTGCGATGTTGTGCCACAGTTTCTCAATGTGACATAGATTGGCTCTTTCAATCATTCTCTCTCCAGCAAGTCATTGTAAAATGAGCAGCTGTTGTGTTGCTGATAGCTATGGCTAGGGAAAGCCAAAATGTTGCAGGGGGTTCTTGGTGGGAAGACTGTTAAAATAAAGGTGTTGCTTTCCCAGGGTTTACTGGAAGAGAAGCATCCTTTTCCCAATGGCTCCTTCCTTACAACAAAATTGAAAACTAATTTAACATCAAAAGGGCAAACAAACAAACAGCCAAAATTAAACCTCCCAAATGGCTGATGCTCTTCCACTGCCTGTTTAAGCTGTCTCCGCACCCCTCTGCAATCCTGCCACCCTGCATTGCTTTCTGCTACACGCCACGAATTTCACAGGAACAGCCTGGCACAGGCAGCACTGACATTGGCATGTCCCTAGCTCAGTGGGCATTTCCTTCCTGTGCTCTCTGAAATACTGGATGGATATTTTGTGTGGTAAGTGGCACATGCATATACAGCCTTTGTTTCCATTCACATTGCCAGAATAGACCAGGGAGATTAACTCCTGAGAGCAGAAAACACAACTTGAATGGATTTTGTTCAAAAAGGTAGTTTTCTCTCAAAATCAAAAGACTTCTTGTTCAGATGTATGTTCATTAAAGGGCTGAAATCCTATGATTTCTACTGATTCAAAATGACATTAAGATTTCCTATTAAGTAGATCATTATTCTGTTTTGCCAGAAATCCTGATCTCTTTATTTTGTAGCCGTCTTTATATTTAGGGTACATATTCTTCCAGAAACGAGATGTGATGCCCTGCACTGCTTTGGGTCTTGAACTGTGCCTTATTCAACCCTACACCATTAGTGGAAGCTGATGCAGCATATATTAAAATGCACTGCTGTTGCAGAAGATTTAGTGGCTGTTAATTTCACTTTTCTCTTTTTTTTTTCCCTTTCCCTCCTGCTCTAACAATTCCAGTTTACTAACAAAGCAAAAATGTAAATAAGCCAAGCTCCCCTTTCTCCCCCCCAACCCCAATTTTGATCTCACTGGCCAAAGGCTTTTGTCAGCTCTTTCTCCCTTGTGGTGTAAGCAGCAAAAGTTTTTTAATATTAAGAGTTCTGAGAAAGATTGCTGATAGGCCAGGAATCCCTTAACCCATGATGGACAAGCAGATTTTGTACAAGTTAATAGATTCTATTATTTTTAAACCCCTACAGCGATTTTTATCTACATAGAAGAGAAGGCCATGCTATGCTAATAATGAGTAGCAAATGCTGCCTTTAGAAATATGTGGGGTTTTTTTTCACATGGATCAGTATTTTGACTTCACTTGTATAGATCAGTATTTTGACTTGTGCTTTTAAGATATACCATGCACTTTCTGAAGAAACAAGTTTATTTTCACTCTGTTAAGCATCAGCTACATTGTTGTTTTTATTAGTTGTTGTCTTCTTTCACTGAGGAACTTGGGTACCAATGAAGTTACAATTTCTGGAAAAAAATCCATTTGTGGATACTCTGTTTTAGGATGTTATTGCTGGGCTTCTTAATTTTTGCTAACTAGTCAGCATCTTCTTCTCATTAAAAATACCCCAAATTTTAATCGTGATAATTATGTGAACCAATGGATGTAATCCATTCAGTGTTAAACTCTACTCTGCAAACCTGGAGGTCTTTCACACCTGTATTGATTAGCTAGCTGGCTTGAATTCCAAGATCCATGAGAATTACAGCATTACAGCCAGCACTCCAGGCAAAAAAGAGGAGCAAGATGGAAATGGGATACCAAGATGGAACAGTAACAGGAAATCTTGTCTTGGTGTGCATGTTTAGTCAATGTGTATGGCTAAAATGCTGCAAGAAGAAAAACATGAGCCGTAGTCTATCATAGTCTAAAGGGACATTGTGCTGCAAGAATCTGAAAAGGAGTGATGCTTTCTTTCATGCCTTATGAAAGAGAAGCCTACCAGTTGAACCAATTTCCAGAAGATACTACAGCAAAACAATAGTTTTACTGTAGATCTTGTTTTAAAAAATAATTTGGAAAAATGTTTTCCTTGGGATTGAGCTATTCTACATACTTACCCTGTGAATCACCACTATTTGTATATTATATGGCATGGACCTCTTTTAAATATATTTGAGGGAGAGAAGACTACCATATGAAAGTGATAAGCACCGTCTTTGTGGGTGACATGGACAGTGGGATCGAGTGCACCCCCAGCGAGTTTGCCAGTGACACAAAGCCGTGCAGTGCAGTTGTCACACAGAGGGAAGGGCATCCAGAGGGACCTGGGCAGACTTCAGAGGTGGGACTGTGTGAGCCTCATGGAGGTCAACAAGGCCAAGTGCAAGGTCCGGCACTTGGGTCAGGGCAATCCCAACAGATGCAGACTGGGCAGAGAATGGATTGAGAACAGCCCTGAGGAGAAGGACTCGGGGCTGTTGGTGGAGAAGCTCAGCAAGACCCAGCAATGTGCACCTGCAGCCCAGCAAGCCAACCTTTTGCATCAAAACCAGTGTGGCCGGCAGGGTGAGGGAGGGGATTCTGCCCCTCTCTGGTGAGACCCCCCCTGAAGTTCTGCATCCAGCTCTGGGGTCCCCAACACAAGCAGAACCTAAGTTGGAGCAGGTCTGGGGAAGCGCCCCAAAGGTGATGAGAGAGCTGGAGCACCTCTTCTAGAAGACAGCTTGAGAAAACTGAGGTTTTTCAGCCTGAAGAAGAGATGCCTCTGGGGAGACCTTATGGCAGGCAGCCTTCCAGCACTTACAGGTGGCTTACAGGAAGGCTGGAGAGGAACTGTTTAAAAGGACATGAGTAATAGGTCAAGGGGGAATAGCTTTAAACTGAAAGGAGGTTTAAATTAGATATTGGGAAGAAGTTAGTCACTGTAAGAGTAGTGAGGCACTGGAACAGGTTGCCCAGAGAATCTGTCAATGCCCCATCCCTAGAAGTGTTCCAGGCCAGGTTGGATGAGGCTTTGCGCAACCTGGTCTAGTGGAAGGTGTCCCTGCCTATGACAGGGGGAGGAGGGTTGGAACCAGACAAACTTTAAGATCCCTTCCAACCCAAACAAATGTATGAATCTATTAATTTGTAATACTATGCTTTTTGTTGAAGTTTAAAATACCCTAAAGTAATTGCAAAACAAGAGGAGATTATATACTTGTAAAATGGATATGATCCCCTGTCTAGAAAGATTGTTTTAACACATCTATCAATGTTTCTCCCTTGGCTTCTCCGGAGGCAAAAATCTTGCAACAGCTTGTTGCAAGGAAGATGCATGCTGTTCATTGGCATCCAGACCAGAAAAAAGCCAAAACACAAAATGCCATTGACGTAGCTATGTTCTTAATCACTTCTAGTGCACAAAACATCTAATCAGCAGTTTTGCAAATCTAGAATGCTTATAAATTAAATATGTGAATGTTTCACATAGTAGTAGTTTAAAATCCTTTCTTTTGAATGGTTTGTACAACATTTAGAGCATTTCTGTCTTTTCAAAGGATGAAAAAATAAGCAAATTGTAAAGCACTCTAGCTCAAGGCATTGCTTCTAGCACAGGGAGCATCTAGCTTGTGATACCTATTAGAATTCAGCCCAGGTCAGAACTGATGAATAATCTGTTGTCTCAAGGCTTCATGAAATAACTAAATAGTCTCATCAGGTTTTGTGAGGAAAGCCTGTGCTACAAAAGGTACTATAAAAACTCCTGTCATACTTGCAATGTTGCCAGAGATCAGGGAGGTGTCCTTCTCTGCAGAGGTGGTCTTTCCAAAACAGGTGCAGGAGATGAAAAGAGACAGAGACACGCTGTTCAAGTTCCTCTGTTCAGTTTTCATGATGACAGAGGGTTTCATTTTCCACAGGCATCAACCTGCTGGTTTTTATTGGCCCAGAGTTAAGTATCAGATAGAAAAACAGTAAATCACCAAAAAAAGGCATGCCCTGGGTGGTTATTTTTTATGGGTAGTTTATGGGGTTTAGTTTTAAGTGGTTTCACTTGCTTAAGATCTGGTAATATCTTTAATACCTTTATATTTCACAGTCACACATTGCAGTTTTAGTGTTTAATTGCTGTCTTAAGCCAGTGCCAAACATTTCTCCCCTATAGACTGAAAACCTTGAAGGATCCACCACTGAGAGTTGTCCAGCACCCTTCCACAGATGGCCAGATCAGTGGTATTCACATCCCCATAGCTGTACTCTGCCCCATATCTGGTTTGTCCTCTTTGCTGGTTCCTGCCAGGCCTGTTTCCACCATCCTGGCAATGGCTGAGCAGCCCGCATGGCAGGGCATCTGCTGCTGTGAACACGGTGGCAGCACACATACACAGGCCACTTCTTGTAGCTCTGTGAGTCACTGGTAGCACCCTGCTGGTACAAATCCATCTAGAGTATGAAGGCTGTTGAAATCCAATTAACATATTTGCATAATTATGCATGTGCTGTGCTTCATGTAACAAAATTCAAATATACTTAACCACAGCGGCCAAGATTTGACAGGTATGATTGTTATTAGTTTTAGCTGCATGTTCTAAGGCCATCCTTGGACAGTTATTGTTTACATTTGATCATTAACCTATTTATTTCTTTATAACTTTTTGTCTCAACCCACTCATGTTTTTGTCAAGAAATTTAAAGTGGTGTGTGTTTGATTTTGTATGTTTGGGAGTTTTAATTCTGTCATTATTTGGCTACACAAATATGGATTGTCTCTCTTTATTGGTGTTGGCAAATAGGGCATTAATTTGCGTTCTATCATCAATTAAAAGATTGTCTCTCACTCTCTTGTCCCTTGCAATACTAAGCAGTGATTAATGAGCAAATGGGAAAAGTCTCTCACATCTCCATCAGTGTGTTTTTGTTGTTGTTGTTGACAGGTGGTTGTTATACCTAGATAAAATAGAGCATAAATGTCATAAGGTATTTGGTTTCTGTGATGGGATAGGCTGCTGCAGTTTTCACTTTTTCAGTGGACTATGTATCACTGCCGTGAGAGATATTTAAAGTGGCCTTCATGCTTCATAGTTAGTGTCAGACTTGACTAGACAGATACGTGGTGTGTCCCTCCTTAGAAGAAGGAGTCTGAACAATTGCAAATATGGCTTGAATTAATTCTGTGCCTCAAAAGAAGAACATTTTCACTACCTCCAGATAATAATTTTTTTAAAAATTAATGAAAAGAGAGATATCCTTTCTCCTCCTTAGAGACAAAATTCATGCAGCTTCAACTGCGACTTGAAAGATTTGAACAGCCCTTTGACAGCATCGCTCTGTGGGTAGATACGGAAGTCAAATTGCAAAGTGAGTTTTTAGAAAGCAAACACAAAAGAACAATTCACTCCATCGGCAAGCTTTTCTGTTTTTTCCCCATCTTCAGATAACAGTGGACCCAAATTATTGTGATGTGTTGATTGATTACAGCCGTTAAGTTTCTTAGTAATCAGTTTCATCACTTATTCTCAGTTCACGCTTGCACCTTTGATTTCTCTTCCACAACAGGGTGATGCGGGTTGTCGTTGACTAATGAAGAACAGAATTGGTTTCGGCGTGAGACAAACGGAATGCCGACACCAATCCCAAAATGCATTAATCTTTAATAATCCACATCTGCATGTTTATAAATGATATAACCAGGAGTTGCTAATGTTAATACTCCCCCTTCCAAACAGAAGCTGACATAGTAGTTGGTGTTTGCAAACTGCATGAGAGGCACGTGGCTGCACGTGGTGTGTGTGACCTTGCGGAGGAGGGAGCTCGCCAGATGAAAGTTCTCGGTTGATTAAAAATACATGAAGAATTGCTTTGCTTCCGCACTGGTCTTTGGAGCTTATCGTTGTCGGGCAAGATGAAATGTGGCATGATAGATCTTGTCTTCTAGGGAGATCAGACCCACCAAATGGGTTTTGGAAACAGGTTTGCCTCAACGTGCTTTTATCCTTTATGCATTCAACTTGCCCTTTTCTCCCTCATCCCTGAGAATTGCTGAGACCAGGGCTGTGTAATATGCCATATAACACAGTAAGAAAAACTAGATTAGCTGAGGGTTTGTTCCTTTTGAGGGTAGTATTAGTGAGAGCACATACATTTTGCTACTAAAATGCTCTTTAATCAGAGACAGTGATCTAGTATGAAGAGCAGCAGGTAGGACTGGCTGAATAGTTCGTTGCCACATAGCACTGCTCCAATTTCCCTGCTTGCTGGACTTGAGAGAACTGGGAGGAACAGGGAGAACTCAAACTCCATTGCTGATGGTCATCCAAGTTAATGCTGCCTGATTCTGAGAAATTCTTGAACTTACCTCGATCAAGGGAAAAGAAATACGGATAAGAAACAGCAATTTCACATCACATTCACCCTTTCTTTTGTATCTTGCATTTTTTCACACTATATCATAAATGCATTTTTTCACAGATATCATAAATGAAAATTGATATGTGGCTTGGTTAAAATTCGGCAATGTTGAAGTTGGAAGTTAAGGTTTTTATAAGGTAGCAAATTTTAGAAATGTATGTTTGCTACATCTATTGTGCTTCTTAGGCTCTTGAATGCAGGTGGCACAATAAGGAGCAGCTCAGAGAAAAAAAATCTCCTCCTAGTTATACAGTCTAGAGAATGAGCACTGATAATGAAAAATTCTTCCTTTTGGAACTTGGTTTAAATCCTTAAATAGAATTCTGAGGTTTTAAGTTTCATGTGTGTGGCAGGATAGGTTTCATTCCTGGAAGGAAGAAATGAGCCAAAAATAAGAAAGAAATACTACCCTCTCCTTTGTTAGGAGCTTTTAGATATTTAGCACTTGCATCAATTGCAGTTTTATATTCTGTTTAATTTACATTTTATAGAAAAATGGAGAATGGTTTTCCTCTAGCTGAAGTATATGCTTTTTGCATTACACATAATTACTACAAACATGTAATGATGTGTCCTAAGTAATTATAGATTACTAAATCCATGCAACCCTTAACAATCTTCTACTTCAGTCCAAATGCAAGCAAAACTACCATTTTTATGGAAGGACTAAAAGGACAGAGTGAAAAACCACAGTATGCCTATTGGGTCTGGATCATTCCCTAAAGAACATAGGCATGTTTTTCAAAAATTTAAAAAAATACAAATTTCAAAATCTAAAAGCAATTCAGAGGCCCTGTAGAGGTGTGAGAAAAACTGCTGGCAAGCTGTGGCCACAGCCACTCCCAACCCCTCTCATCCCAATTCACGCCATCGCTTTGGAGGGCTGCAGCGACAGAGTGCAAAACATGTGGAGGGGTGGTTAAACGAGACTTTAGAGGGGAAAAAAAAGAAATTAAATCAGTGGCTGAGCTTTGAAGAGGTCTGTCTAGTGCAGAGCAGCAAGCGAGTGGGGAAGAAAGAAGCAAGCACCTCATCTAATCTTTCTTCTGGGGACCCAGGTGGACAAATTGGCAACCCTGTTCACAGCCTCCCCCCCAACCCCCTTTGTAGCGTAAGAACTGCTAATCGGATCCATGCTGCTGCAACTGTGGTTAGTTATTAACAGAATAAAAGCAGATTTCTTCAAAAGAATGGGTTGGGGAAAACGGCTCTACAAAATTGCAAGGTTGTTAGAATCTTAAATGCACAGCAGTCGGTTTTTCCCTATTCTGAATTAGGCGATGAATACGGCCTTTCATCTGTCACTGTGCCCATTTCTTCAGAAGGCAGCCAAACATTAGGCTTCTCAAACAAAAAAAAAAAAAATGGTTTTTGAAAGAGGAAAAATATTGGGGAACAGGAAGAATAGGAAAACGAGAAGGAGAAATAAGGTTTTGTTTTTATTAATTTGGCCTGGTGAGAGAAATATGAGCTTGCCTGGTCTATTCAGTTCCTGCATGCCAGCCACTGTGAGCCACCGTTTCTGAATGTGGGGATTAGAAAAGATTTAACTGGTTGCTATCCTGGGCTGCACCATTCTGGACTGGCCTCCAGCAGAAATATCCTTGGCTGGAAACTCTCCTGAGCTTAATGGAAATAATGCATTAAATGGATGCAGAGTTAGGCAGAGGTGAAAGCAGAAAGAATTTGATTCCCCCAAATGAAATTTCTCATAACTGCAAGTGAAATTACAGGTTTGGGGTAGGTGTTACTGAGGATAGAGAAGCAGTGATTCCTAGATTTAGACTGATTTATGCCTTCGCTTATACAAGTAATTCAGTGATGCATCCTTAATTTTGAGGAGCTCTACTGCCTTCCTGGTTTGCAGCAGAATTTTGGAATTTGTTGCAAAGGAATAGTTCTCAGGTCAACAGGTGCTTGCTGTGACCTACTGGAAAGCCACTCATTATTTGGGTGAGTCGCATGCTTCTGAAGATTCCAACTGACAGCTTGCTTTGGGCTTATTTCCAAAATCTCAGGAGAAAGTGCTTCACTTTGGTCTAAACACAGAGGTGACTTCTGGATGGGGCATGGATGAAACAGACCTGCTTGGCAGTGTCTGTTGCTGCTCTCCCTTCCCCTCCAGAGCAAAAAGAGCTTTGGCCTTGGAGAGCAATATATTTTCTTTCCTGCCCCGTGCCACCAAGACTGTTGTCAGCTCAGGCAGTACTAACAATTATTTCACTTCATACTCCTGAGTATTTGTTGCACTCTTTATACCTTACCAAGAGGTTCCACAATCTGGGAATAAATCTTGGATGTCTAATTTGACAGACCCCAGTTTCAGCTACTTAATTCTTTTTTTTTTTTAAGTCCATAATATAATGAATTATTCTGTAGTAAGGGTGACATTTGGATGGTGTTCCATAAGTAATACCTTGGGACTACACGCTGAGTAATGAGGATGAAACAAAATATTGAGTAGTTACCTCATCCCAGCAGTGTCAACTTTGCTTTGAATTAAATGTTATATCATGTCAAACAAGTAGCTTCTACTCATGAAATTAAGATGTTTATGCTTTTGCATTTTGTGCGGAGGAAAGTCAGAGCTAGGGTTCTCTAGGCCCCTTTGTTCATTGTTGCATTTTCAATGGAGATTTGAGAGCAATTTAGCACTTAAGTTACAGTGATTTCTTTGAAACTCACCTACAACCCCATTCTTGATATGGTGAATGTGACATAGATAGGAAAAAGAAGGTGAGAGTGTAACTTTCAAGTGTTGGTAGTCTGAGAATTTTACACTTTCATGAAAAGCAAAGTGGGGATTTTTGCTTTTTGTTGATTTTACATGGATTGTGATACTCACATATGTTAGGGAATCTTGTGTCTTTGAAGCATGATACACTTGTTTTAAGAGGTAATACGGAAAATCAAGGTTAGGCCTGACAACAGTCTTGATAACACTTTGTGATGCAGAGCATCCATAAATCTGGCATAAGTTGATAAGCTCCTTGTTCAGAAGCCTGTACAGAAGCTTTTTGTTGCTGCAATGGAACAAATCAGCTTCTTGCAGTCCTGCCTTCAGTGAGCCTCTCAGCCAGCCACCAAAAGCATGGTGGAAATTGTCTTGGTAAGCAGGCTGCAGTGGATTACCATCATTGTAAGGGGTTATTAGCTGCAGTGTGGTGCTGAGCCAGAAGGCTTGGTCTGAGTCTGTTTGACTCTGCATATCCCAGCACAGCCAGAGCTGCTGTATCTGAAAGGGTCCTCATGTCTCAGGCCTTTTAAAACATCTGCACTCCAATACTGCATAGATAGGAGGAAGGTTTTAGTATTTTGCACGTCTTAATTAGAGAGGATATGCAGACAACCCTTGCTTTTTACTTGAATGAATAAGTAATTTTAAAAATACTGTTGATACAACAGGAAGCTTGGCTACAATGCATAAATTAAGCAAGAAAATAATATTTTTTCTTAAGGGGTCATAGGCTTTATAAGATGAAAGAGGTAACACAAAACACATGACCAGTTTCCCTTTATGCTACCCATAGAAAATTTCTTTCCTTTGAGGTCATTTGCACCTCACTTCCAATTTCCTGAAAAGCTCATTTGAAACACTCCTATATAGAAGCCTACATACGTTCTTCCAATTCTGATGTAGGGATCCGAGATCCGGAATGTCTCTTCTGGTCTGTGAGCCTTTATTGTAACATTGTGTGATTATTATCCTATTATTTCATCAGATTTCATCCTAATCACTAGATTTTCAGGACCTCATTATTCCTAAAACAAAGTTGTTTCAAGTTCAATTAATGGTTTGATTATCCTCCTAAACATCATCATGCTCTTTTTCCTCCCTGATATTTAGCCTCAAATATATTCTTAGAAAGAAGTCACAAAATTCCGGCTCTAGTTTTTGTCATGCAAATAATACTCACACTTTCAGCCTCCTGTCATTTCATGCTGATAGCTGGTTCCCATTCTAGTTTGTATTAGGCTTTCTGGGTTTGTCCCTGTGAAGGCCCACCAGTGACAAATCAGCAGTGATGTTGTTGTCTTACCTCTACTGTAAACAATCCCCCTAATTTATCCTAGTGATCAATTTGTTTCTTTGAGTGCCACATGACATGGTTAGTTACAGCTGTTTGTAGGCTATAACCATTTTAGGTCAACAGATATGGTCAGATTTTTCCTTCCTTTTTTCCTCCTATGTCTACTTGATAACCTATAGCTTTTCAGTTATAAAAGGCCTGGTTTTGATCCATGTACATAAATGTTTGCATTTTTAATACTCCAAGCCAAAAGGTGGTCCCAAGGGTTTCTTAGGTAGTATTTTGATCATCTTTTGTATTGACTAATATTACTTACTTTGTGATCAATCAATCAAGTCATTAATCCAGTTGTAGCTCTCATTTCCTAAATTAGATTGGGAATTTTCCTGAAGATAACCCACAAGATCTGTAACTTCTGCCTTTCCTTCAACCTAGTGTTCCATTTTCAACACAGGCTGTGATCAGTCCCCCGCCCTCCAGTTCCTCATGCATCTTAAAATTCCTGTGCTTATACCCCTCCTTCCCCCCTTAACTGGTTATTTCCCAGAGGGAACCTGTTATCACCAAAGTGTTTTCTTGACTCAGCTGTTCAGGCATAGTTCTGTGAGATGTTGTCCAGCTGGTACAGGGTGTCACAGCTGAGCATCCTCCAGTATCATTGGGAAGGAGAGCCCTTAGCATCTTTCAAAACATTGCTGATGTGGATTGTAAGGACTCCTCCTTAGCAGAATATCAAAGGTCGGCTCTTGCTTGCTATGTTGACCCTAAGGAATTTACTTTTTACAGTTTAATTGCATGGCTGTAGCCATAATGCAGTCACTATTTAGTACTTTTCTCAGTCCATCTTTGCCAAACATAGTACAGAGTCTCTCCTGACTTCATTTGAAGTGAAGATTTTCAAAGTGAAAAAAAAGCATTTGACATAACTTAAAAAATAGAAAACCCGCTTAAAAATATAGTATTATGCGTTTTTAAATTCCCTTACTCCTTCAGATTACTTTCTTTTATTTTAAATAGCAGATACTATATTAGGTAGACTGCCAGTTTCAGTAGTTTTAACAACTATTTTTACTAGATAGTTATACAAATTTGTATAGCATTTTGCTCCTCTGTTGAATATAGGGGAAAGAACTAGCATGGCAGCTTCTATCCTTTTAACATGTGTTATTGCATTTTCTTTGGTTTTGCATAATACTAGTGAAAGAAACATCTGTAGTATTCACCTTGCATACATTTTGGCAGGTGGAGTATCTCACCAGTGTGGCAGCAATGATATACAAAAGATCCATGTTTAAGCTTTCTTCTGTTTATCACTGGGTCAAAGGAGGCAGTAGTCTGTCACTGAAAAAAAAATACTGAATTTTTGGATAGCTGTAGAAGTTATGTTAAAAACGGAAAAAGGTTGTTTTTCTTTCGTAGAAGTTTTCCTTCCCTAATAAAATAGAAAAGTCTGTTCATGTGTTATTTAAAGTGTCTTCCAGGAAACACAACAGCAGTACTGGTTGAAAGAGAAAAGGATTGCTATCATTTAAAGGAAAGAAATGGAAAATCTTTAAGGTCATTTCTTTTCATGACAAAGAAACTTAAAAAGCATGGCAGACAGGATCTTCAAAGGTTTTAAAGTCCTGCCATCAGCTCCCAATTAATAGGAGTTAGATACCCAAATTAAGAGTTCAGTTCAAGTCTTGAAAGGTATTTGGGTGCTTAACCTCCTTTTACCTTTCACAACACTTCTAAGAATAAAATGGCAGTTTGATTGAAAACACTCTGATGCAGTACCTTCATGTCCAGCACCTGGATAATCTGTAGCACCCTCTGATAATTAGTGTAGTGGATACTTCTCTTGAAAGTTTGTTACTTGTGCAGAGTTGGTCGTGTTTATGAAAGCGTTTATCTTTGTGAAACAAAAATTTTGCTTGACAGTTTGTTTAATAAGGAAAAAATCAGAAGTACACTGAAAAAATAGCATTCGTGCTTGCAGAGACTGATAATTCCAGTGAATCTGCAAAACTCTAGAGTCTGCAGAGACTGATAATTCCAGTGAATCTGCAAAACTCTAGAGTCTGTATTGACTGAGGATGTGGATGAAATTGATTTCTTCGTAAAAGTTGTACAGGTACTGCTCTACACCTTGACTTTACTTGTCTGTGATTGAGCATTTGCCTGTGCAGGACAAGACTCCAGCCAGATAACTGATGTTACTATCAATGTAAAAAAACTAGACACCATCTATAATATGCAAAATATGTTGCCTATCATAGATATTCTCTGAACTGTAGCTTCTCTCAAAGTTGCCAAGCATCCACCTAAAGGAGGATCCTCTAAGAGCTATGCAGTGGAGTCAGAACCACCTGTGCTTTTTTTTTTTTTTTTTTTTGTAGTGCTCTCACTGATAGCAGTGCCTGGGGCATACACAGTGGAAGTGGCATTGCCCTGTGTTAACATGGAAATGCTGTTTGTTTACAGTCTTGAGTCACTGAATCCTTCCTGTCAAGCTGAAAGCTTTCATTATAATGCAGGCACTTACCATCTCCACAGCCTGCTCTTGAGTGGCATCAAAACATAAGCTGGAATTTGTCATTATTATTGTCATATGCCTCAGAGTTCATGAATGGGCCGTGGAACCCAAAGCCTTGGGCGCTGAGTGGCATGTTTGGTCTTTTGGAGGAACAATTCTGCCTCTGGTCCAACATTTGCATCTCTGAGATAGTTGTCACAGCTGCTCCCAGTAATGTTGACTGTCATGTTTTTAGTGCAAAAGCACTTCATCTGAATAGCTAGGCAGTGGTTACACTCCACATTTTACAGATATTCTCTTTGTTCTGTATCAGTCTGGCCCTTCTTCAGAGTTGGTGCTGAGAGCCCGTGGATTTGGGATGGGACGTGGATGAGACAGAGAAGACACATTTGCTTTCCTGCATTTATGTCCAACTTGGGGCCCTTGGTCACTCTAAAGGGCAGCCCCTGCTGCCCTGCTGTCAGCCCGGCTCACAGTGCCAGGACTGTCCGCAGGCTTCTTGCTTCTGCCACTGCAGAAGGGCAGCTGCTGAGCAGGAGGAAATGAGTCTCAGCAGGCACAAATCTATTGCCTGTGTTTTCATTCTTTCCATTTCCTTCAAATGGAAAACAATCTGAACAGTTTCTGAGGATGAGTGGTATAAATCTGTCTGCTGCTATTTATACTATGCTCGTCACTGCAAGTGTCTAAATGCTTAAAGTATATATTTGCTGCCTAACCTGAGGTGGTCTTCAAGCCACTTGGGCTGTCACGAGCAGGCCATGCATAAGACCAAGAGCAAAGAAGAGTCCTAGGGGATGTTCAGGTCTCATTCTTCCTCTTGCTTGGGTTGGGGAGGTTCACTCTTAAGCTAAAGGCTCCTGGGGTATTGGTAGGGTGGCAAATATGGACCTCTCTGCTTGACACGGTGTTGAATGGTGACCCAGAGGAGTGACTTGCATCAGTGCAATAAACATCTGCCATATTATCCATTAACACTGAAAGGAAACATTTTGTGTTCCGATCCGCACAGACAGCACTCGGAGTGTTCTGCTTGTTTGGGTGGGTAGACACCAGTGGATGTCTTTTGAATAAGGTCATAAAAATGGATGTGTCTGTTCTGGGTAGTTATTTTCATAAATAACTTCCCCTTGTTTTTATTTGAATAGTAAGATACCCCTTTTCTGTCTGATCTCTTTCAAACATTCACTTCCACCATGCCTGCCTACGTGTTATTCTTTATTCCCATAATCTACATCGACATTCAAACAATATTAAAACCACTGATTCATTTAAATACTTTTTTAACTGTTGTTGTTAGTAATTTTTGTATTGACCGAATTTTTCATTGGTAATATTGTTGGCAGCAGTCCATGTCTGCCTGGCTGGAGGCCAGTTTAAGCTAGGCAGGATGAGCTCTATTGTTCAGCAGACTTGGATTTTGTTAAACTCCCTAACAGAAATATGTGTCAGGAGATTTGCAGCTATAAATTGGATCATGTTGGTGAGGTTGGGAACTCGCTCAGTGCGAAATTGAACATTTTGCCATGCCTGTTGCTAAATGTGTTTGTGCATGTTTCCTCCGTGGGTTTCAAAAAATAAAAGGAAAAAAAAATGTATGAGAAAAGCTAGACCTGTTGAGCTCTTTCTTTACGTTATACAGCTGGTTCTTTCTTTGATGTTGAGTGGTTGAAAAATGCAGCAATGCTTGGTTTTGTGCACTGAAATGCTAAAAGCAAGTGTGTTTTCCCTTTTCTCTCTGTGTGTTACAGGCAGTCAGATGCCACCGCAGCCTCCTGGCAGCCAGTCAGAATCCAGCTCCCACCCTGCCTTGAGCCAGTCACCAATGCCACAGGATCGAGGTTTGTTAGGTGTTGGGGCTTTTTCAGTTGGTGCCAAATGCAGCCTTAATTTTAAGTTGCACATTGGCAATGTGAGATTTCCTGGAATTCCTTTTCTTTTCCCAGGGAAAATAATGACAGTCATCATTGTAAAAAGCTGGGGGGGGTTTCTGTCTCAGGGGAAAGTGCAACTGGATAGCAGGTTTTACCAAACTATAATCGAAAATAAGGTTTTCTCGAAATACAGTGAATGCCCAGGGTATAAAGGCAGTTTCTGTAAATACTTGAGTCATGTCCTGGAGAATACAGCTCTTTGTTGTCTATCTTGGAATTAAGATGTAGAGAAGGAGTGCTAACTAGGAACAGTTTTGCTACTGTTCTTAAAATTGTCATCTCTAATATCTTTGCATGGACACAATAATCCTCTAGCCAGTTCTAGGATAAAATATCTTTAAATATAAAGGGAAATCAAATATTTAGGTTAAATGGTTCAATCATTTGGAAATCTCTCCATGGAAAACCTTGCAGTCAGGAGCACTGTTCTAAAAGGGTGCTCCCTACCGCGTGCTCACAAAAATAAGCAGAGCATTTTCAAATTAAATTTACCTTTTATAAACTTTAAACCCTTTTTCCTTTTACCTCCTTTCTCCCTAGCTCATGGAATACAGTTGTCACAGCTTTGTTGCGTGGCCATACGTGCGATCAACTGCTGTAAATCGGGCATCCTGTCCATGCAGTGGTTAACATGTGCCAGTGACAGGCTTGCAAAACAGACACATGATAACTGTGATAAACATGGAGTTATTTATGAAATGCCCCTCCTAAAATGTCTTGCTTCCAGAAATATCCCAAGTAGCACCATATGGGGATACCATAAATACTAGAAGTTTTCTCACAGTGAAACAAGTTGAACTCACAGAATGACAAATTTCTGGGATAGCATCCAGGAGGAGCTAAGAGGACTCACAAAGAAGAGCAGAGAATCTTAATTTTTGCTGTTTTTCTGGGTTGAATGTCCCCTCCTCCTGGAATGCTGATTAATGAGAACATGAAATACAGAATTCCTTGCTGGTTTGTTCTGTTTCCTTTTCAGTCCTTCTTTATACTCAGTTGTTAATGCAGGGACATATTTTCCCATTAAAAAAAATCAGAATAGCATACATGTTTGGTGAAAAAAGAATGCCCTCAGTACCCAACACAAATACAAGATGCTTTGTGGGATAGAAATGTCACGAGGCAGCAAGAATGGATCAGATGAAGGCTTTGAAACCCAAACATCTCAGAAAGATGTGTGCATTTCCTGGCACAAATGGGTCTTGGCATAAAATGTTACAGTGCCCAGTAATAATTATCTCTGCAGGGTATGTTCCTCACCTGGCTTTGGGGGACAAGTTAGGCAGGTCTGACAGAACTGGAAAAGTCAAACCTCTCTGTTCTGCTGTAGAACAAAACTGGGGTACAATGTATGATCAGGAGAGGCAGACAGGTATTCAGAAGTAAAGCAGAACACAGGTGCCATAATTGGGAAGTCAAACAAGTACATAACAGTGAGAGAAGTAAAATTTAGAGATTAATTTAGTTTGTTTTTCATCTACATAGTGAGAATTGTGGGTATGTTCTTAGAGAAAATATGTTTAGGAATGTTGCAGGTTTTGAACACTTCATATACAAAATCTGGTGTAATAGGCATGATCCTTGTGACCCAGCTTATACATGAAGTCCATTTGTTTCATGCAGGAGATTCAAAATTTGTAACTAGCTAGGTCCTATTGATTTTGCAGAGCATGTTCCCCAAAGCTTCTCGAAAGTCTGTGCTGTATGCGCATAAACATGTGTGCATTCCCTTTTGTGCCCTGTCATTGATTAGAGGCTCCTTTGAAATGGAAAACTTCACCTTTTAAAAAGGCTGTTACATTAGTTGATTCCTTTGCTTGCTTGAACTGGTTTCCACAGAACTTGAAGAAAGGAAGGAGGGGGAATGATGGGGACTCAAAGGGAAGGTGCTTGTCATTTACTGATAAAAACCTGAGCAGAAAATCGTTGCTGCTAAGGACACCTGATCCTTGGGCATCTGTTACAGTAATTTAAACTCTCGACTTACTGATACACTTTTTCCAAAAAAAGAGAAAAAAAATTAAAGGAAAATGAAAACAAAAACCCTAGGGGCACTCCATAGGATAAGGTAATGTTGTTTGTTTCCACACTTTGTATAGCATTTCTTTCCTTGTTTTGAGAGAGAATTGGGTGAACAAAAGAGTGCTAATCATTGCTTGAGCAGCATCCTCTGGCTCTCAATACTTGAAAAAAATGCTATTTACTAGCTAACATGAAGATTGACCAATGGGTGGAGTCTTAGCCTGTAGCACTTCGGGATACTAAAGCACTACCTTGAGCCATTAAGTTTACACTTACTTATTTTATTGTTAAAGTGCTTGATTATATTTTACTGTGCTTTCCATGGTTACTCGGCACCCTTGTGGGATTTTTATGTTTGCCTACCTAAGACTCTACATTCCCTGTCTCACAATGCAGCATGAAACAATGACAACATTTTTACATGTACATTCTGTGTGTGATAGTAGGGGAGTAGTAATGTACATACACAGTAATAGGAGTTTCTTGGGGGATTGGATTTTTTTTGTGCTCCTCAGGTTTCTTTTTATATAGCTTATTTAATACTTTTTGTAATAAGCATTAAAATGTTTACTTCTAAAAAATATTTTTTAAATTTTTCATGTCCTGTTCAAACTGTAGAACATTTGGACCTGCTCAGTGTAAATGTAGCCTGCTATTCTAAGCACTTCTGTTCTTGTCCCACAACCGGTAACTGGCCCCTGTTGTTCAATGCCCAATCCATGAAATGGTTTTAGTTCTGCCAACACACAATGGCTACCTAAGAAACAAGAAATTGCATTTATTTTATGTACATAACCTATTTCTTAGCTCACGTGACTTGGAAAGCAGTGGGACTTGAAGTCAAGTCCCATACACCTTAAAGAACTGCTGGAGCCAGACAGCTGTGAAGACAGATTGGTGTCAGAAGTCTCTTGGAGAAGCAAGAGTATGTTTAACTACTGCTGAATCCTAACAATTACTTTACATGGGGCTACCGTAATGACAGTGTAGTCACAACTAATTGAGGTAGTGGTCAAAACTTGCTTCATTTCTGGGAGGGAGGAGGATGCACGTCTTGCTCTCCATTTCTAACAGACCTACTCCGGACTTTCCTTTATATGATCAAAAGTAGGGGTTCCGTATTTTGTGTTTATTGAAATCAAGGCTCTTCATAAACTTTCTTTGCATCAGCCCCAGAGGTAGGGCAGCTGTCATAATCATTCAGCAAATACTTGAGGTACACAGCCACTTGAGTTCCCTATGTTCAGCTGTATCTATTTATTTGTTTGGGTTTTGGAAGATGTAGTTTGAGGATGTCCTTAGTAGCCAGAACTGCTCAACAAGTTTGAAGTTATTTCTAGGGATCAAATAGAAGCCCAACACATCCCAGTTGACCCTCTAAATTAGTTTCCTGAAGCTGCAGCCTGAAAAAGAAACCTTTGTCCTGGCCATTAGCTTATAGTCCCATTCTTACTTTTGTAAACTAACAGAGATTTCTGTCTGCTTATATGAACACTCACCTGTGCAAGCACTGTTAGGAGAATATTTGTCATAATAATGTTGAAATAGGCACTTTTACCCCTGCAGGAATGAATGGTTCCTTATGTAATTCTGAAAAAGCTTAGAAAACTTACGTGCTTTTATATAGTATTTCCATGCTTATGCAGTTGGGTATGTAGATGTCAGGTTTCAGTCTTACATTAAAATAGTGAATTGGGAGCTCCTGAAAACCATTGAATTTAATGAAAACAGTTAATGACTTCACATTATTACTCTAGCAAGCACTCTCATAATGGGGATACTTAAAGAAGCCTTATTTATTAGTGCAAATGTATATGGGTCAGAATTAATTTTTAAAAAATCTTTAATTGTTTTCCCCTTATAATTTTCACAGCGGTACATAGTTAAATATTCATGATAATGCTGATGATATGCTAAAGGTCTGAAATAGATCTGGAGTCTCAAAATCAACACAGGTTATTTAACCCTTTTCATCTAATGCACCACTGGGGACTTGCAGAGTGAAATCCCAGAGCACTGGAATAATTAGAAGATAGTAATGAGGATTTAATTAGTCCTTGAGATATGCTGAAATAGGACCACTGAGAACTTTTCTTTTTGGACATGGATTGCAAGCAGAATTGATGCTGTTGCAGCTGCTGTGATGTGCTGGAAAATGTATTCCATTGCTGGAGGCAGTTTCATGGCAGCATTCTGTGCCTGTCAGATCTATGTGGACAGTGCCTGGAGTAATCACCTCCAAAATTGTTGAATAGAAGTTGCCGCCTTCTCGATCACCTTCTCCTAGTACTTTTTTTTTTTCTTTTTTATGTCATTCTTTCTGTTCTACCTTTATTTCGTTACGTTGTTGACATTCAGCTTTTGAGGAGTGTTGTGCAGTTGTGTGCTCTGTTAAAAACATATCACAGTCAGGGACAAGGAGTAAGAAACTGTGGGCTCTTAAGAGTACAGGTGTTACACTAAGCAAAATTTGGATCTTTTTGACACTGCTGCTTGTAAGGTTTATCCTCAGATCTTGTCCTTATTTAGTATTAGATCTTCACAGAAGCGATATTTATCAGTAGCTCCAATGTAGTAAATTTAAATAGCTTTTTTGGCAGTCAAGATGTTATCCAGTAAGAGGTTGTAACAGATGGGATGTGATCAGGCATTTTGATGTTCTCTTTGTGCTTCCCTACAAACACTAAGTAGCAACTGAATTCCTGTAACTAAAATTCCCTAATTTACCCATTAGATTTCATACAGGTATTTTTCTCCCCTTTAACTGTTTTCTGGGCATGCTTATTTGTACACAGTCATTACATAAATTCCACTGTCATGCATTTTCTTCTAACAAAATATAAATGTTTTTACTTGTGTGGAAGACACAGAATACCAATCAGGTGTTTTGCACCTACAATTCCTGATCAGATTTATGGCTTAATACTGACATTTGATGGTGGAGATTCATTTCCCCAAAATCTATTTTCTTCTTAAAAAGGGAAACCAGAAGAAAGAAAATAGATCAAAGAATTCTTATTGCAACAAGATTGATACTGTAGTTTGCTTTTAGATCTTAAAAAGACTTTTTCCCTGAGAATACATTTTTTACTCTCATTTGGGGATTTGGGATCTATTCAGAGCACTGAGGAGCTAGAGAATAAAATGATTCTTGTCATTAACATTCTTCTGCTTGCCATGTTAAGGATGACACCACTTAAGGTTAAATCAGACTTGGTAATAAGTTTACTTGATGTAGACTGAAGTGTTTCAGGCTCTTAAAGAAAGATGCTTGAGACATGCATAGAGTGCAAAGCCACAGGTATGTTTGAGTGCCTCTTCTGCACACAGTGTTCTCCAAGTAGGTCAGTGCAGGGGAGCTGAGCTCTGTCTGGTATGCAGGAGCACTCTGCCAGGCTGGGTGGAAATCATGCCCAGAAAACTGGGGTTAGAGGAACTGTGCCCTCAACAAACAGAAAAAGTGCATCACGTAAGGAGGAAAAGCAGGTTTTAGTTGAAACTGTCACACTAGCTCTGTAAAGCGTCCCTTTTTTATCTCAAGGCATGTGATGAAGTAGGAACATGATGCCAAGGGGTACACGGAGCAGGTCTATATGTGAAGGCAGAGCCATGCAGTAGAGCCAAGCACTAAGCTTTATTGGTGATTCAGAAAGCCACATTACTTTCTCAACTTAGTGAGTGCTAAATTTATTGACAGTTTTTAAAAAAGATGGGGGGTTCATTCGTTTTTACCTCTGTATTTTTAATTGGATTGTAAAAGTGGAAGTGCACTGAAATGTGTGATAAGCAGGTTTTTTAAATGTGTGCATGCTATTTTTCTTTGCTATTTTGATTAGCAATGCACAGCAAAAAAGCTTACAATATGTCTACTTTGATTAGTAATCAACATCACTGGGAAGAAAAGTTCCTTTTTTCCTCTCTGAGCTGTGGAGTGCATAGTTTTGTGTCTGTTTGTCTCTCAAGCGTTTCAGGAAAACCTGCTTTTCTTGCCCAAAAGTATTAGAAATTATGTTACTCTGCCAAAATAGGTTAATTCTTAAAGAAGTCGATCGCCATTTCAGGATGCTGGTTCCAGACTGTACTTGGATTTCAGACATACACCAGCCAGTCTCAGCTTTAGGTTGATCTGATTACTTGTGGCCTATGCTAAATACACAGCAGGCCGTCTGCAAGAAGAATCAAAGGACAAAAGGGTATGATTTACATATGATAAGCCATGCTGGGAGACAGCAAAACTGCAGAAGTAGGATGTGAAGTAAGTAATAATATCTGTACAATCAAAACCCAGAGTCAGTTATCAACAAATAAATTTTGTATAACAGCAGCTGGTCATTGCACTCTTCTTGCTGATGTTAGACTTGGAGATGAATCTTTATTTCATTTTTTAAACTAAATTGGGGATTCTCTTTTTGAGATTAGGGAGCAGAATTGACTTTTTCTGAGAGAGTTTATATAGTTGCCAGCAGAGAGACTTCTCAATAGAAAAGTTTCCACTGACTTCATTAGGCAGCCATCAAATTCCCTGCCTCTGGGCTCAGGGAGCAAGATAAGCTACAGCAGTTACTGAAGAAGAACTTGACAGAGTGAGTCAATGTTGCTGTCACATGCTTGATGTGAAGTTACTGGGTATGATCCCTGTCCCTGGGAGAGCTTCCCATCATGGCCTATAAACTGGGAACTGCCTGTGGTCTGCCTGTTCAACAGCACCATGGTTGTCAGGACGCTCAGTGCCTAAGTTAACCTTTTTGTGAAGCTCCTGTAAAGATAAACAATCTCTGATCTAAGACCCTTTATGTCTTTTAAAATTAATATACAGGACAGTGAATTGAAGTCTATATCATGTATATATTAATAGCTAACACTGGATAGTTCCTACCATCCCAAAGGATCCCAAAAGAATAAACACTCATCAGGGAACAGCTGCAAATCAAGGAAAGGAAAAAATCAGTCAAATCATAAATCATGGTAAAAATAAGACTGAGGCAAAGGCATTTTGGGACCAAGGACAACACACTGATTTTGTGTTTTTGAAAGAAGCAATATAATTTATTTTACATGTGTGCAACAGAAGACATATCACGTATATTTTAGTCTTGTCCACAAAGTATATAATAGCGATATTCAATATATTTACTTCATGAAAAGGAAGATCTGAGTTGATTCAGAACCTTTGAACAGCAGTCTCTGGGGAGGGTAAAATTTTCAAACCTGAAATTTAGACCATTAAGCCTGCAGGTTTTGCACATTACACATTGTAAAATGCCATTTCTTCCTTGCTCTCCTCCACGATTTTCCTAAGTGTGCACGTTATTAGGGAAACGTAGACAAATGTTGGTTGTGCAAAGCAGACAGACTCCTCAGGTTTTTCATGTTGCTGCTGAGATTAATTCCAGCAGCCCAAGCTACCTACTGAAATTCAGGATTCCCTTCAGGGGCAGCTGGGAGAGCAGGGTGGGCGCTTTTGTACTTCAAGTCACCGTCAACCTGATTTTTCAAGCACCATAGTAAAAGCATCTTGTATAAGGTATATTACAGTAACAAATTATGTGTAAAATGGCGAATGAGCAATGTATTTTTTGTTTAGGCTATGCGTGAACATCTCCATAAATGTCTTTCCTTCTTTGTCCTCAGTATAGCACTTAAAATTTGCATCAGAGGGCATTATGCAAGGTTTGCATTAGGAAGGGCTGGATATTTCTTCCCCAGCTACCATCTGGGTAATCTGTCTGATCCTTCCCCAGATTCTAATTTATCAATGATAGATTATATGAATTTCAAGGCTAGGCAGTAGCAGAGGGAGGTTTAGGGGTGGGAAAAATTTAAACATTATTGCATGCTATACATAGACTGGGTTTTGTAATATCAGAGAGAGAAGCAGAGGAGATTCAGCCAGTTAACCTAATAGCACAGCTGGTAAAACACTAGGGGGTCTGGGTTAAAACCTTAGCTAGGTCATTAGTTTCCATCTTCCCCAAAGCTATTCACATTGTGAAGAGAAGCAGTCAGACAAATAAACAGTGAGGAGACTGTAAGATAGATATTAAAGCATAATAAGAAAATAATTTTAAAGAAAAATAAAACCAGTCCAGCACTTTTTCTTAAACAGAACATCGGTCTTTTTGTGGAAACAAGAAATACTGCAATGATCTTTGCAGGAAATACTAATTTTGCTATGGTGCTGTTTTCCTTTACTGCTTTTTCCCATAAGTAAAGAAACATTCTTTGTTGAATGGATGTGAAGAAATGTGGTGGTTGGACTGTAGGTATTAGCAGATGCCATTGTGAAAATAAGTTGTCCAGATACCAAAGGGAAATCATGTCACTGTTACTCTAGACTAGAGAAGTTCAGATGGTTTTAGTGGTGCTGTGATGGACTTGGAGAAGCTGGCAAGGTTTATGTGGGTTTTTATGTGGGCTGGAAAAAAAGAGCTCAGTGTAGAAACTTGATTACATTTTTTCATGGTTAATGGAGAAACATTAGAAGAACTTCTAATTAGAAGAAGAGCAGCTCATTAGAAGAAGAAGAGTTCTCAGAAGAACTGAGAGAGTGAATGTCTGAGGAAGGAAAGTTTGCCAAAAACTGTATCGTGGATGTGCAAGTATTTGCTCTTTTTTCTCAAAGAACTTTCTCCTAAAAACATTTTGGAACTTTTTTTTTTTTTTTAATAGAATGTGATTGGAGAAAGAAATAAGAAATGTTAAATACCATTTTTAGCTTTTACAAAATATTATGTCCAAAGATATTGTAGGCAGTTGTAATGCAGGTATTTTATTTATTTATTATTTATTTTGTCTGCCTATTAACTGGACAGGAATATTGAGAATTAGTATTTGCATTGTCTAAATGAGATTGACACTGCAAGCTCAGCCACTCATGCTCACCAATCCATCGCTCTGTGGTGTGTATTTCCAAGTTACATGCTCTGTGTATGTCAAACATAGGTCTAGCTGGACATATGTTAAAAAGGTTGCTTTCTGGAAAATGAAAATATTATCTGAGGTATCTCAAATGTAAAGAAATCTTGTGTCTGCTTGCTCTTGATATCAGGTTTTTATGCCACATGATTTCACTTGATTTACTTAGTTTATTTTCTGATACATGGGTCAAACCTTCACCAGTTTCTTAATTGCTGTCATTTGTTTAGACCTATATAACATTTTTGTCTGCTTAGATTTTTTTCCAGTGCCTAAATCTCTCTCACTGTGTCCTTTTCAGTGTTTATTTTAAGTAGCACCTTAGGGGTAAGTACCAGGCCATTCTTTGCCAGTGACAGTAAGTAGTTTATGGCCAGGTAGAGCTGGCCCCCATAAGCAATGGTGCAACAGTATTTTCTTAGCTCCTGCCATCTGTAAGCCACACATCTCCAGGTTTGACCACACCATGTGAAGTGTTTGTTCAAGTACCATCTGCAGACAATCTGGTTGCATATTTAGGGTTCTGGTGTCACAGGCTTACATGAGAATAACCAACTCTTTCAATTACTAAAGCACTTAATGTCTGAGTTGTGTTCTGTTGGCTATTTCCTTGCAGTGCTCTGAGGTGCTGACTATGGACATGTTTAGCTTGGCAAAAACCCAGACGTGGTTCACCAGTCCAAAGCCTTTGAGCTGTCCTTGCCATCTGAAACGGGCGGGCTAGGCAGAGTTTCAGTGGGACTGTGATGTTCCTCAGCATCCTGCCATGCTAGCAGGGTGCCAAATCACACAATAATGCTTTTCATTTGTTTAGCTTTACCCTGACATGTCTATCTCAGTGTTGTTTGTCCACAGATGAGCTAGATTTGGGAGTCACTGCTTTAGATCCGTCGTAGTTCTGTTGTATACTCTGGTGAAAATCCTGAGAGAGTGGATACAACACAAACTGCTAAACATGTCCATAGTGCTCTTTTTTCTCAAGGTTACTGACCAGTGCCTTGTTAAAATACCAAGCATTGGAAATTTCTGTTTCTCCCCGTACACAAGTTTTTCCTTTAGAGGTAGTGGAAAATATCTCTCCACATACTTTATTTTTTTGAGCTGATTCATGAGTACATGATTTTATGTTGTTTTTCCCTAATTAGTTGATCATCAGTGTATGGATCCAATCTCTTTCTACTTTTCTTATTCCATGATTTTCAGACTAATAAGCCTGTCTAGCTAGTAATAGCCCTTGCTTCTCTGCCCTTGAACAAAGGGAGCTTCCTTGTTCCTTACTTAGAAAGGTTCCTGAGTTGTTTTGGTTGCAAGCTCTGTCACTAAGCATGCCCCTCTAGGAAGAGCTGCAGCCCAGTGTACTTTTTTCTTAGGAAAGTTGATTTTTACAGTATACTGTTGCACATTGTACCTTTCCTCATTTCTTATTTATCAGATGCATAGGTTAATGATGATCTGCTATCACTGTAAACTCCAAGCTTTATTTAGCTTATAATGAGTGTTGTAAGTGTTGCACATGTTTTCAGGTTTAATTCATTCATGAAAATGGATGGACTACTCCTGGCTAAATCAAAAGACTTCTCATTGACCGTGGTTAAAGTTGTGCCAGTAGACAGTTGCTGTCCATCAACTGATATGCAATAACCTGTTCCTTTGCAGTCACTTCCTTTTTGTTTGAGCTTTTACTTTTCTTTATTCCATATTCAAGCAAAGATTTTAAAATATCAAAAGGTTTTTCCATATTCAAGCAAAGATTTTAAAATATCACAAGAATCCATCTGATGTTTTACAGCAGCACCCAGCACGCTGAGTGGATGTTTTTCACGGGTAGTGCTAGGTGATAGTATTCAAGAAACAGATAGTTTTGGATTGGTCAATGTACAGATGTAAGTTAGACAACCTTAGTGCACAATTTCATGAAGCTTTAGTCATTTACTGTTGTATATCTGTTTTGTGTATACATATGCCTGAGGGAAGGAAAAGGTTTTAAATTATTTTAAAAAGTCTCATAGGTGGTATTAGCTAAATTATGTGTATTACCAGGTGTTAGTGCTCTTTAGAACAATAGAGGCTTCATTTTTGTCTTTTCCTTCATCAAAGAAGCAGAAACACTTTTGTCACAAGCATTGCTTGGTTTATTTTTTCTCTGTATTTTGCTAAAAAAAAAGAAGAAAAATAAAATGCTACCTGACCATTTTTAAACACTCTATGTATGTTGAATTTGAACATGCAAACATATTTTATTATTGTTACAGTGTGATAACTGTTAATAGTATGCTACTCTTCCACTGAGAACAACAACAACAACAACAACAAAACAAAACAAAAACAAAAAAAAAAAAAAACAAAAAAAAAAAAAAAAAAACCAGCAAAGATGACTCTGCAATGTTAAAATGGTTTTTAATACAGTCATTCTTCACGTATGTAAATGTAGTATAAAAGCTAACTCAAAAGGAAGAGAATGCTTCTGGCAGGGTCACTTTATTCAGCTACTTCTGAAATAGCTTAGTTTGCCAAAACCCACTCAAGTGTTTTTTCAATAAGTAATCTTTTGTTGTGATGGCAAATAAAGCATCACCTCTACCTCTTTTTATCATTAATATTAAGGGAAGGGAGTAGATTTGTTCACTGATGAGTGTGTTGCCACTGCAATTTTAAAGGCTTAATTGACAGCTATTTCCTAGCAGTTTAAAGACAAAACAACCCACCTTGTTGTCACAGGGGTTGACATGTCAGATGCAGTCTGGCTGTTGAATCACTTCACTACCATTACTCTAGTGCACCTCTAATGTAATCCTACTTCCATTCTTTACAGAAGAAAACTTTATCTTAAATCTAATTTTCTGGAAAGAAAATTTATTTCTTTTTGTATCGGCTATAAAATGAAGTTGAACACTAGGGAAAATGTGTGTAAATAAGGAAAAATGAATGTATGCCAGCTGCTCCCTTTCATTTCTGATAAGATTTTTAGAATTGATGTTTTTTTCTTTATGATGCATGAATGTTAATGTATTGACCAGGAACCCTTTTCTCTGTAAGACATCCGAGCTTTCTGCAAATACTTAAAACACTTCAAACTCATACACTGATCTCTGGATGTTGACTGGGCTCTCAAGGAGGTTGATGAGGATAGGTTCCTCTATGTTGTAATGGAATCCAGATTACAGTAAGAACTGTTCTTTGCTACTCCACATCTCATCCATAGCTGAAAGGACTCCTCTGCCCCCTGGAAGGAAATCTGAGCATGCCCTGTTTTAACATCATGCTTCAGTGTACCATACAGACAGTAGCAGAATATAGTATAGCATAGATATTCTTCCTGAATTTCAGGATTCCTTTTCCTTAATTCTTTATCTTAATATCTTCCTTCAAGAGAAAATAGCAAAGCCAGCCTTGATTTGAGAGGAATCCTACACCCTCTGAGATTATGAAACTCATGCCTCACATCAAAAGCAGTTTAATAGTGTTCCTTTTTTGTTGTGTTAATCAACATCTTTATTAAACTAAGGCTAGAGCATGAGTTTGAGTAGTTTCACACAGTTATCTCTGCTCTTGAGTTTCTGGCATGCCCGCGGCTTGGTTTTGGCCAATGTTCCCTGAGCCACAGCCCAGAGCATGGATAAGGCAGGACAAGGAACTGTGCCCAGAAGTCATACAGATAAGAGTACCAGGACTGAGTGGGAAGGTTTATCTGGATGGACACAAGTGTCCCACTCTCTTCCTGGCATGTTTTATTTATAACTGTACACATAGCTATACATCCATTCCACAGCATCCAAAATGAATGAGGAGGAGTTTACTGAAGAAGAGGTCATTTGAGTAGAAACACTTACTTTTTGAATATTAGTCTGGTCCCTTTAGAAGCCTTTTTGACAACAGCAGGGCTGGTTAAAACTGATAATCTCCATGTTTTTCATTAGACATTAGTCCATGTTCTCCATTAGCTTCAACAACCAGCAGGCCCTCTGCATCACTACTAGAAATTACTACACCAGTAGCTGTTCAGTATATCACCCTTCCTTGTGCTGTTAAGAAAAGTACTGCTTGCAATAATAACGGGGCTGAAAAACCTTAATCACTAGAGCAATGTTTGGAAAGTTACCTCATATGGATTAAAAGCTGAACAGAAAAAACCCTCACTTCTATTCTAGACACAGGAGTAACTTTACTGTCTTTATAACAAAAATCTTAGTGTGACCAGTACAAATTTTTTCATTCAAATGGATCCCACAAGAGTGATATATATGGTGTGTGTCAGGAGCATGGGCTTTAATTTTGTACAGACGTGATTGTATTAGGTTTCTAAATTACTTACAGCACTGTTAGCAGAAGACATAGGCCTTCTAATAAGAGCTGTGCCCAGACTGGAACTGTTTTAAAAATCAAGGGGTCTGTTTCAAAATAAAGCTAAATGAAGAAGGTCATGCAAGTTTCCCTTTGCAGAAGAATGGAGTTTTCCAACCAGTACAGACCAGTTTCCAAGCTGCCATTTTACACTCAGTTTTTTGCTGTGTCATGTGTCAATGTCCGCTCTGCCTCCAGAGCAAGTGCCAGACTCTGACTTTGCAGTTCAGGTGTGATCAAGTTCCTTGTCTTGGGGCTTGCACAAAGATCAGGAAAAATTGATGCATATTCTGCCAAGTTGCAGTTGGAGTTTTAGCACAATATAGATTGAGCTGTTCACAGCACGAAAGAACTGTGCCCAAGGGGTACAAAGTCATCTCATCTCCTGGTTTTTCTCCTTACAACCTGCACCTCAGTGTTTTCAGTTATGAGTCTGATCGCGTGTCTGGATATGGCTCAGAAAAAATTACCTCTCCATTAATCAGGCATTGAGTGTCCGGGGGCAGGGAGAGGGTGATGTTTGGTGCTAACCAGTGGGAGGACACCCCGGCCCCATGGGAGAGTCATCCTTTTGTGCTGCACCCCGGGGCTCCCTCCTCACCCAGCACAGTAGCAGCACAGCCAGAGCTGGGCTGTGGTATGTGCAGGTTTTGCCTTGCAAGGAAATGGAAAGATGAAATTTAATATGCGAGCAGAAAGGAAAGAAAGCGGATTTCCTCCAGAAATAAAAAAACAACTAAATTTTGCCAGCACATCCTCCTCAACATTCAAAGCAGCACTGAAACCTTTCAGGGTATAAAACACCAGAAAACCAGCATCCCTACATAGACATTTCACGGGCAGGATTGCAGGATTTTTCCCAGTTCAAGAAAACTTTAAAACCCCACCTCAAAACCCTCTTCTTCCTTCATTTAATAGGCTTAGTTCTGTTCCTTCATGTGCAGCTTCTAAATTTGATACTGTTTCGCTAGGTGTCATGCTGTCACTTTTGAACCTTAAATTAAATTTGGATTCATTAATACATTTACAAAAGGGAAAAAGGAGAGAATGCAATGGAATGTGCAGGGGAAAGACTAGAAGAAGGACCTAGAGAACAAATACATAACAAAACAACTGTTATTTCTGGCTGGTATGACTAGTGTTCACACAGAGGTAAATTTTAGCTCTGGTGAGTTTGTTGAGTAGAGGAGTATTTACAGTGGGTTTCTATATGCTGAAGTGAGGCATTTTGGTAGTGACGTATAATTTTGAAGATGTCATACTCCCACCATAAGTCATCAGGCAAATTCCCTAGTACTGCTAATTAACTAATGCATATAATTGCCTTTATTTTTTTTTCACTGAAAGTTGTTTTAATTTTAAAATTGACACCCATTTCTAAATAAGCAGGACTGCCCCGTCTTCATTTACAAGTAAAGGCTTTCAAACCTTATGTGCAGGTTTTGGTAGTTGAAACATCATTGCTGACTTGGAGATCTGTGTGGTTTTCTTTGTATGAACAACAGCAGTTTTCTGGGTATTCTTAGTGTGAAATAACTAAAGAGGGTTGGATTATTTTAATGCCAAAGATATTTTAGAAATAAAGAACAGTTACCTGAATATTAATTTTTGTTTTGTTGCTTTTCTCCCTATAGGTTTTATGGCAGGCATACAGAGGAACCCCCAAATGTCACAGTATGGACCTCAACAAACTGGACCTTCCATGTCACCACACCCCTCACCTGGAGGTCAAGTGCATCCTGGAATTGGTAGCTTTCAGCAGAGTAATTCAAGTGGTACTTATGGGCCTCAGATGAGCCAGTATGGACCACAAGGTAAAATACATGCTGGTGATAGATACAATAATTTATGTATATTTTTTACAATATATGTATGTATCATGTATGTGAGTATGTATGTTAAAAACAACAGAAACGCACGCACAACACTCTGCATAAAAAAAAATCCTAAACAAATAAAGCTGTATCCAAAGGTGGAGCTGCACCTTGTGGAAGAAGCTGTTTCTGTTATTAGCACCTTTTTCTGTGTAAAAATAGTGACCTTCAATTAGGCAAGGAAATTAAGAATCTGTGGCATTGCTGGGTCTATTGTTTAGAAGCCCAAGCATGTCATCTCTGTGATGAGGCTGCATTTGAGCAAGCATGGAATAAGGGTCACAACACCGCTCCCAAAATAGGACTTCTTTTCTTGGATAAAATCCCAAGGCCAGCCTGAAATTGCGTGGTGACTTTGAGGGTAAAGTCTTCTAACAAGCATAATAATACAGTGGCTACTGTGGAAATAGAATATTGAGCTCTAATGCTTATGGTTTGTGAATCTTAACTAACTATTCAGACTGAGAGAGACAGTTCCTTTTATTTTGCTTGTTTGGCAGAATTGGTGGGGGAGTGAACCAAAATAGAATACACAGTTTCTGCCCCTGGACAGCCTTGAACTTGTCTACTGTTTTGCCTTTAGTAGATAACCTTTAGAACGTATGAGTCTGTTTAGGGGTTTAATGAAGTTGAAGTCAAGCCATGGAATATACAAGGGTCAGTATTTTCTTTAGAGGAACATAAAGAAGCCTTTCTATTTCAGCACTTCTACTGTTGCTTTCTTACTTAAAAGCCTCAGAAAGGACTTGAGGCAGCAGTGGGAATTTCTGTAGGGATCAGTGACTCTCCCATGCTAGCAAGGATGGTTATTTTAGTCTCCCGAGTTTCTGAGAACTAGTTCTGATGTTTGTTTGCAAGAAGCCTTGCTCTTCTGTGCAATGCTCCTTTCTGTTTCATCTCTGGGCAGCGTTTGGTTTAGTGTTCTGAGCACAGGGCTACTAGCCAAGATTTCCCAGTTTCTTATTTTGGCTCTGCCTTTTACATCATCTTTCAGCATAGGGAAGGAGATTAATTTCTCTGCTTTGCTTTCCTTAACTATAAAATGGGACTAGTAATGCCTTATAGCCATGTGTGAAGATTAATTACCTAACTCCAGTTGACTGGTGCTTTCCTTTTATTTGGAAAGCATTTTGTGGCCATAAAATGCTGTCCAAGTGCTTATTTTTATCTGCACAGTGAGCAACTAGCTTAACTGGTAAAAAATCCAGTGGATTTATGATGTGCTATCCTGACTTCCAGCTGTACTGCTGCTGCTGAGATTCCAAACCATGGGAATAGTGGTGTCAAGTGCAGTAAAACATTAGCTATCCACACTGATTGAATGGAAAGGTTTTTGTACTAAATCAATGCATTTAAGTAACACGCCAAATGCTACTTTCTTTTTTTGCTTGAGTTCAGCAGTTCTTTTCCTCCCTCTGCAGATGAAAGTGCCTATGTAATGATTTTATGGGTCATGGTCAAGAAGAAACTCCTATTAAAAAGTGAACTTGAGGGACAGGAAGAAAATGAGCATCATTGTCATTAACAGACCATTTCAGAAGGGTTTGGTGAATAGTGTGATGGATGAAAACCATGTTCTTCTGCCAGTGCTTGGGAAGTACCAATGATTCTGTGCACTGGTCATCATAAAATAAGGGCCTTGCAGACTGTCAGCTCTATAGGTAACAATTAGACCAGAAGAATAGTACATTTTCACCAGGTTGATCTAACCACCAGGAATGAAGATAGTGATATTTCCAAGTTATGTGTTTACCTGGACTTCATGTTTTAAAAGCATTTTTTCATTTTAAATGAAAGTAATTCATAATTGCAATTCTTAACATACCCTATTATACAGCATAATCATATGCCAGCAATGATGAATATATAATAATGTTATCCCATTTGCCTTTTTCTGCCAAAATAGCAAATATATTGAAAATTGCGTGGGTTGAAACCAAGTTCTTAAATTATTAAACTAAAGTAATGCTCACGGATTTGATTTGCTTTCCATGTTTTGTTCACATAGGCCTTCTTCCAGAATATTGTTAAGCTTAGGCTGGGTTTGTCAGGACTACTTGTATTTTCATATATGCATCAAAGCATTCTAGACACTAAGCTTTTGATCCAGCTTTGAATACTGGATTTCACTGTGTGCTGTCCTGAAAACAATTGCTCAAGGCTAGTATCCTCTGTGCAGTTGAATTGCTCACCATAATAAAGACTACACCATTAAGTTTGGACTGGAAGTATTAGCCCTCAGTTCATGAGAGCAGAATGATCCATTTCATGCCTATGGTTGATTTATTTGATTTTCATGTGTTTACATGACACTTAGAACTATAATAAGAGCAGAATATATTTTTCCCAGGAAGCAGTTCTGTACTGGGTCCTAGTCCAATTTTGTGAAACCATTTCCTACAAAAATAATAAATGGCTTTGGCTCCACACTTCTGTGTGTCTGCAATACAACACAGGAGCATACAGTACAGAAGATTAATTTTAATTTTTTATTAAATCCCAGCATTTTCCTGTCCCCAAGAATTAAATTAATAAAAAAAAAAAAAAAAAAAAAAAACAAAAAAAAAAAAAAAAAAAAAAAAAAACAAAAAAAAAAAAAAAACAGAGCGAGGATAGAAGTTGTTACTGAAAGAATCTCTTCAGTTTGTATTTGGGCAACATCTAGCTCAGGGGCTAATGAAGCTCTGGTCTATGACCTGAGCATCAGACTGCTGCCACAGCAAAATGTCCCTTAAATGCACTCTGGAGAGCAGTCAGATGCCATAGTGGGTTGGATCTTTTAAGACTGGGGCAGAGAAAAGCTTCCTGTGAATCAGTAAAATGCCTCAGAAATGCATCCTGTCTTCCTAACCTTTCCTACTCAATTCAGCAGTAAAGCTGTTCTGTTGGGGTATGACAAAGAGGGAAATCGGGACTGAATTTGTTTGAACTGCAACCCCAGAGCTTCACTGTAAGTTAAACCCCCTTTTGCTTGTGATAAAGTAGTATGAATTGAGTATTTGTGCTTTTAATGTTGGATTAATTTCACAAAGGCACTTTGCTGTCTAGTTCCCACTGATTTTAATCCTAAATTTTAATTAAAATGGTAGCGTCTTAAGAATGAGATGCCCTGTGTATCCTGAGAGTGTGTACCTCTGAATCCAGACCCATGTATGCAAGAGTCTGTGGAGCTAAGACTTAAATATCAACTATATCTTACTGAAGTCCCCTAGGTAAAATAGTTTAGAGGAATTCAGAACAACACATTTAAATTGTCTAGAAGAATAGCTTGATGGTTAAGTGCACATGTAAAAAATTCTAGAACTATTCCAAGATGCTCTTTTTAATATGGTGAATCTGATCTATGTCTCTAAAGCAGAGAGCAAAGCTAACAGCTAGTTCTCAAATCTCCCTCTTTTTAGTTTGCTTAGAAATGGCAAGATCTCAGAGCACTTTGTTCAGCAAACCTGAACAAAGTGGACCCGAGTTTCAGCAGTAAGTATGAACATCTGTCTTTGGCAGGTTGTTAGTCAGCTTTTTTATACTTTTATCTTCATTACACTTTTTTTTTTTCCTCTTGATTCCTGTTACAGCATTGTTTTTTCTCATGCATTAGAGATGTTGTCTCTCTTGGTACAATTCTACTCTGCCAAGGGGGAGTTGGAATCAAAAATCCCTCAGATACGGAGGGGAGGAGTTGTTCAGTAGTACTGTGCAGCCGCTGTTGCCAGGCTTGTACCCACTTGAAAAGTGTGGGCTCTTGAACTTGGCTGCCTGACACGTCCAGCTGATGTGGGCTGGCCTAGCATCTGCTGCATTCATTGTGTTTAATGCTGCATCCATCTGTTTTCTGTCAAAGCCACTGCCAACAAATTACTAATCTATTAGAGAAACATGGAAATAAGATTACACTCCTCATTCCTGGCAATTCCTCTTGTATTTTGTTTGGCTTTTATTTTGCCTTTTTTTTTCTTTTTTTTTTTTCTTCTTTTTTTGTTGTTGTTGTTGTTGTTGTCTGGGAAAGGTATAAGAATAGCTAGTACTTGAGGTATTAAGGAAATGCTTAGGGAAAGAAAAAGATGGAAAGAAACACTGAAACTTGTTTTCCTTACTAAAAAGATATAACTTCCCTGTGCATCTTGTATCCCTGAAGATGAATGATTAGGAGCTATTTTAACTGAGCCACATATTTTTATGGAGAAGATTCCACTGTTTTTTCTTTGTTGTGTGTATGCTGGAAAAGCCAAAGCACATAAGATTGCATTTTTTGTCCCAATTCAAAATAGCATCAAAACAGCAGCAGTGTTATATAGCATTGGTGTTTGCTCCTCCACACATGCTGCTGAATGTACTTTGTAGACCCTAAATGACAAAACAAATTGGCTTTATGTAAATTGTATTGACAGTAGCTCCCAGTGATTGTGGATATCAGATCTGCTAGTCTAGGGAGAGAATTTGCTTCACTTTGGGAAGCGGTGTTACTAATGGCATGTACATAAGATGTGCTAACTGCTGTGCATAATCTTTGAGTGCACATATACACCATCCTGCTGTATTACATTTTTTTGGTATAAAGCAACTGGAAACCCGGAGCAACATCCAAGTTGTGTGCTGTTGCCTGTAACACATAGCAGAGCAGTGTGAAACTAGTCAACCCTTCAGTCTGTAGTGACTTTTGCTGGATCAGATGCATGGCTTGAGCTGGTCTCAGCAGCTAAAACTCTGGCTGGGGGTGATGGCTCACTGAACAGAGAATAGTCAGCTGCCAGCAGCCAATCCTAGAAGAGGAGAAGTGACAGGGCAGTCTTAAGACAGCATAAAGCTGAATCTGGAGCCTTTCATATCTGCTGAACCACATACTGGGGATCCTTCTGTGAGGACCCCCAGGCAGAAACTTGGATTTTAAAGCAGAAGAGGATGGTTGCTTCATTTCCTTGGGAAGCGTAGGTTTCATAAGTTTTCACTAAGGAGATCTTGTAGTAGAGTGAGTCAGTTACAGACTGAAGAGAAGATTAGCAAAAGCACAGCAGCAGGAGCATATGAATTAATTATGTGTGCATTCAAATGATGGATGAATATGTTTATTTTAAATACAAATGGGAGTTGGGTGCCACCAACTCCTCTGCCTGGTAGCTGAGGCCTGAGGAGAGGCATGGCTGATCTGCACAATCACAGGAAGAGTCCAAGGACTTCTGCCTTTGAATAAGCGTGGGAATATCCGAGAGTAGTCAGGAAACTCTGCTTTGTGGCATCCCACAGGGAGGGAATGGGTCATGTTTCCACTAATCTGGATGAGATGGAAATGAAGACAAGTCAAAACTGATGACTGAAGTAGTGCAATGTGATACATTTCCTAAAATAGTTTTCTATCATATCTTTAGCTTTTTTTTTTTTTTTTCCTCTTTCTCATGCTGCTTGGGTTTGTTTCTGTAACACTGCATGCTGTATACTTGATTTTTCTTGAGATTTCAACGTGACAGGAAAATCAGCACTCAAATGAGTTAAGCTGCTGCAAGCGGAGCACTTTAGTGACAACACAGATTGGGTTCAGCCAGGTTTTCATGCTGTCCTTCATAAGGCACCTGCTTATATGAGCATCTTTGTACTGTTGCTTACTTGTGTAAGACTAGTTTTCTCAGAGGAGTTGCACTGTAAGCTACCACCCCTTATGCTGACATAACCAAACTGAACTTACTAGAAAAGCAGGATGGGGCAGGAGAGAGCAGGAATCTTTCTCGGACCTCAGCAGTCATTCTCACCAGTCCACACCAAATCATCTCTGTCTTAAATGGGCAGAACAGTTAGGAGCAAGAAGCCTGTTGCTGAAACTGCATAAAGACAAAGGAATGAGAACATAAAATTGCAAAAATGAAATTCTCCCTTGAACTTATGTAATGGGCTTCTTACATACCACACATGCTGTGCTGTTAACTCTCTGGAGGCTGTACTTTTCTTTATTTCTTGTTGCCTTGTAACATACATTAGACAGAAAATGTTTGAGGGTATGTGAAAATCAGGTTCACAGGATAATTCAGGTTGGATGGGTGCTCAAGAGCTGTTCTTGGCTGACCTTGTATTCAAATCAGGGTCAGATAAAGGATCAGACCAGGTTACTCTTGGCTGTATCCAACTGGGTTTTGAAAACCTCCGTGCAGGGAGTCTGCATAACCTCCTGGGGTAGTTTGTTCCACTGCTTCTCTCTTGTAAGAGCATTGTCCTGAGTTTGAGGCTAGGGTGGGTCACTTTAGTTCACATATGTTAAGTTCTGCAGCTGCTAACTTCCTAAACAGAAAATTTGCTCAAAAGTTTTAATATTTTTCTCTGTGCTTTTTATCGTTTTGTTCAGGAAACTACTCCAGACCACCGACATACAGCGGTGTGCCCAACACAAGTTACAGTGGCCCAGGACCCGGCATGGGTATCAATGCCAACAGTCAGATGCATGGACAGGGGCCAAGCCAGCCTTGTGGTTCCATGCCCCTGGGACGGATGCCATCAGCTGGGATGCAGAGCAGACCATTTCCTGGAAACATGAGCAGTATGACCCCCAATTCTCCTGGCATGTCTCAACAGGGAGGCCCTGGGATGGGCCCACCCATGCCAACTGTGAACCGTAAGGCACAGGAGGCGGCTGCTGCAGTGATGCAGGCTGCTGCGAACTCAGCTCAGAGCAGGTATGCATTCAGGTGAAAGGAGTTTAAATAAGTAGGAATGTTTTCGTTGTCATTTCTGAAGTAACAGCGCTGTAGAGGTGTGTGAATGTGCATTTATACATGTTCTAGCTATGCCCTTATCTCTGGGAGGAGATGGTGTGTCCAAAGAATACTGTTTCTTAATTATCTCCTTTTCTTAAGGAGAAAATATGCTGTTGCCTGTTTGAATTATCCTCTCAAAAAGCAGTTGCAACAATGGTGATGATGGCCACTTCTGGTTTGGTTCTTGGCATTACAGCTTTAGGACAACCCACATGATTGCAACAACATTCGACAAGCCCTCTGCAACTTCAAACGTTTTTGGGTTTTTATATTTTTTTTATCTCTTGTAAAGAGAGGGCCAACATGTCCTCAGCAGCTTATACCCCTGCCAGAGAGTAAGGAAGCCTGTGAAGCTGCCATCAGCACTTGTATCTACTGCCCACGTTTTGAGCAACAGTGCTGATGGCAGTTCTCTTCTGCAGGATGTTCTTGCTCCCAGGCAGGCCTGCAGAGGGGGAGAGGAGGGCAGGCTGAGGGGAGCAGCTGGAGGGGAGAGGCAGAGGGAGACATAAAGCAGTCTGTAGTTATCTGGAGTTGATTCCTGCCACTTGTGCAGAGAACCTGCAAACAAGCTGCAGAGGTTGGAGCCATCGTCTGTCTTCTTGTGTCCCCTCTGGGCAGCACAGCTACATATTGTCATTAGTATATAGGTTTTGGTAAAAGGCACTTTGCTGTCCATGTCATTCTTAAAATGACTGAATATTTGCAATTAATTTTTTTTTTGGGGTGAAATTTTTCAGATTAAGTAACATCCACATTTCCCTAGACTCAAATAACTCCTGTCATATTTATTACCTTTTTCTGTTGCAAGAAGGTCCATAATGTTTTGAGAATTACACAAATCTAGTTGCACTCTTCAGGTGAACATGTTCATATGTGTATGTATTGCTCACTGCACTTACGCATATGCATACACAGATGCACTACATTCGTCCAGATATTATCATTCAAGACCAGTGTTTGTGGACACTTGAGTTGCTCTTATTCCAATACACAATGTTAAACAAGAAATAGAAAGCCAGTGTGTCCCTGTGTTTGTTACCTTCTTGTGTTGAGAGCTTGAAAGGCAGGTGGCTACTAATGATAAGCAGCAGCAAACTTTAAAACAATAACAGTTAATTTAGTGTGCTTCATGTTCTTGCTCAGTAAAATAGAAACAGGCTCCCTTAAAGCAGACCATATTCCAGGAGATATCTGTGAACCAGCAGTCCCTTTCTTCTGTTCGTTGTTTTAACAGACCTGTCTAGTAGGATTTGTGGAAGTCTGCTTCTGTCTGTCTGGTTTAGGCTATAAGCTGATAGGTCAGGCACGAAGGAATAAATAGGCCATCACTGCAGCTGCAGGAACAGGATTTCTCTATAATCATAGAATGAAAGGAAAAGCTCATGTTTGTTGGTCTTGACAGCAAGAAAAGACTTTGTGTTAAGTGGAAAGCATTTGGTTGTGATTCAGCTTGCACGTTTTGCATAGTGTGTGATGTTTGATCAAAAACTAGGTTAAATGATTACCACTTCTATCTCACATTTTCCTCCCAAGTAAATTTTGTAGAACTGCTTTCTCTTTCTAGTTTTGACTGGACAAAACTGCCCCATTTTGGAGCATTCCTATCACATACTGCCCATTCCAGTGATCCGGCACCTATGGAAGAGCTGAGCAGTCACTGACTCTCTATCACAAATACTGGCAAAAGGGTAATTTATAAACTGCAAATGGGAAGGAACTTGTCACACCACTCTTGTGCCAGGGGGTTGCAAGCACACTGTTTTCCTCTTTGATCTCAAGTCAACTGTAGGGGAGAAAGCATAATGGCTTTTGGCTATTCCTGCAAGTCCTCGAGACTCGAGACTCGCATGTGGAAGGAAGGTGTTTCACAATGACTTGGATTTGTGATACAGATCAAATCCAGAGAGGTTCTGCTTCGGGCCACCACACATTAGGTCATCTTATCCAGTCTGGGGCTGGCAGACACAGCATGTTTTCTTAACAGCACCCAACCTATGGCAACACTCAGGCTCCCTCAGCCCTCCAGCCTGACCAGTATGGGTAGGCAGCAGTGTAAACTGGACTTACTGTGGGACCTTGGCATTTTTTGAAAATGTTTGTGAACATCCCATCTGGCTGCTGAAGGAATATAAAAATCACATAAAAGATACAGAAATGCTTGTATTGTAGAGGGGATTTTAGGTTTTTTTTGTTTTCTTTTTATTAATGCTACTGTGACTGTACAATGAAAAGCTGCATGTCACTCACTCAACACACCTGCATGGCTTTTGGCATAGCTCCATTTCCTTGTGCCTAAAACGGACATGAAGAACCTCATCACTGAGAAGGAATGAAATGTATCCTTCCCTGACCCAGGCACCATTTTTCTCTCTTCATTTTTGGTGTTCTTGTCTGCAGCGGTGCGTGCAGCCACGTTTTCTGGACTTGGTGGTATTGTCACTACTGTCTAGGCAGAGAACTGCAACCCCCAGAGTATGATCCTTTTCGGAGAGATGAGGTACTGCAAGAGTGATTATAGGGTTTCTTAATGGGATTTGCAAGGAAGTTTTAGTACACTGTAGCTGAGTGTGCATATATTTGAAAAATTAGTCTCTAGAAGAATTCTTAGGAGCACTAAGTATCCCTTGCAAAACATTTGCCTAAAGTGCAACTACCGTTTTCTCACCAGAGTCCTCCACACTGATTTCTGTAACCACATCACAAGTTACAGAACTGGGTGAAAGTATCTATGTTGGCTACCAGCTTGTTGCTCCCTCACAAACAAGTCCATCTTCACCTGAGATTTAACTCTTACAGACTTCCCTGCCATTCTCTTATTCCAGTTGTTGCCTCTGTAGGAAATCTTTAATACCCAAATTATTGCTTCTGTCATGGCAGTTAACAAGTTTTAATTACCAGTTTTCTGTAGCTGCTAATTTGGTTTTTCCCTTAATAACATTGTTCATATATGTGTACAGAGAAGGCAGAAAGAAAACTTAGTGAAATGGGAGAACTCTCCCACCACACTACCTAACTGGGAAGACATCCACTTATGTATGCCAACATGCATGAACAGTGCTCAGCCTTTTTCTTTGAATCTGTTGAGTTTATAAGATTCAGCTGTGGAGCTCAGAAGGTGTTGGATTTTTATTACTATGAAACACCCTCCTCTGTGTAGAATTAAGAATAAAATCAAATAGTTGTGTCATAGTCATGGTTACACAGCAGTGTTTCTTTTCAAGTTGGTTGTGATCCACTTCAAGGTCAACTTGTTGACTCAGAAGCCAAGTATCAATAGGGGAGAGAAATTTATCTTCAGCTGTTAATCCACAGGATCTGTCCTTTCCCAGCTCAGGAGTCTCATTTAGTCATAGAATGCTGGTTTGCCTCTGCCTTGCCAAGCCACACTAAGCAGCCGCATAAAAAGAATTTAAATGGCATGCATCAGAAAAAAAAAAATTCTTCCACTGGGGCACAAAATCAATGCTCATTAAGCAGGGCAGGATGATCAGGATCTGAGTGTCAGCCAGTTACACCTAGGTATCATCCTCAGAGCAGACCACCACCCTTTTCATTAGAAAATATTAAAATCATATAAATGAAAGTGGTGGCTGTGGAAGATAATAGGTTTACACCATTTGAATTAGCCTTTGACCTCATCTTGAGGTCTGCTTTATGTTAAGCTTTGGTTAATTTATACAGATACATAATACGTTCCCTGTAACCTAAAATCTTAGGATGTGCTGGTCTGTCTTGTGCATGCATGCCAGGGTTTCCCAAATGATAACTGCCATGTCAGGCTAGAGAACAGAAAGGTGTTTTTAAGATCTCTTCATTGAATCTCTTCATTGTTTCAGGCTACCCAGGGTGTTCATGCTTGCCCTGAGTAAAAGTTCGCAGCAGGCAATGTTAAATAAATCTCTAGTACCTTGAGTAGTAATTCACTTTATTTTCAGAAGGAGAGTGTGAAGAAACTACAAAACAGTGTTTTACTTTTTATATTTGTCTTGTCTTGATCTCAGCATAACCATTGACTAGTGAGGACTGTATGTTGAAGACCTAATATATCCATGGAAGAAAGTTGGCATTGACTGAAACCCCAAGGGCTGGTTCTGCTGCAGGAGACTAGAACCCAGAGGAGACCTTAAAGCTCCAGGTGGCTCCAAAAGATGTTTTATCACACTGTGATTCTTAGAACAGCACATATATTTATAGTGACAGATAAATGTTCCTGTGTGTACAAAAACTGCATCACAATAAGCCTTCAGTAAAAACAGTTTTAAGAAATGAGATACTGTTTGTATCTCATTCTTACTGTTTGTAAGCAATGAGATCCCTGTTGATGTGAAAGGCAGCAAATTTAGCCAGTATCTTCTAGTACCAGCCAGTGTTGAGCTCCTCAGTTTGTAGATGCCCAGCTTGAACCTTTCAGGATTGTGTGCACTGTCTGTGAGCTTTTGCTTTCTACAGCAAGTTCTCAGTTTAAAACTGATTATCAGTTTGGCACTCAAAGTCAACAGACATCTTTAGAGCTAGATGCTTTTCACCATCACTTTCAGCATCTCAGATGCTAGCAGTGAGTGTCATTCTGAGCATGTCTTCTTAGCAGTTGAAAGTGTGACTGTAGTATATGGAAAGGTAAAAACAGTTGTAAAATGGCTGACTTGGATGCTTTTAGTAGTGTGGCCTTAGAAAATGTAATTCAGTGCTAGCTGGCTGTAAAATGTGCATCCAACTGGATGCTAAAATGAGCCTTTTGCTGGTGCAACTACAGTTATCAATACCTGAACTAATTACAACAAAATGAGTTTTGATATGCCTGCCTGAGGAGCAGTCCTATCTTTGAAGGCAGCCCCTTTGACCTCAATGTACCTTAATATGATTCTCAGGATTGCATGTTGCAATTTTGTAAATTAAAGCAATTTTTTTTAATAGATTGCGTGAATTTAGAATTAAATGCCATTGATTTTAGAGGAGATGATTCAGACCTAGTAGTTTATTAAACTGAGGAATTTGGAACCAATTTTGCTATTTGCAGCCACTGATCATTTTAAATCCTGGCCATTGGGTTGCTAAATTGAGGTGGATATTTACATTACCTTCTGCTGATCCCCCTGCCACCTGAGAAGTGGTGTTCGGACTCTACAATCATGTATGATGTTGCATTGTTTTGACATACTTCTAGGCATTCTAGAATATGGTTCTGGTTCTAAATTGCTTAGCAACTGGTTGGATACCACAGCCTCATTGTAGTGTGGTGAGAAGAATTTATAGTACATTTTTGATCAGTCATAAAACTGATCAAACAAAGCTGCACTGATACCAGAGAATTTCTGTTGTACAGAGAAACACAGTTAGTGTAAATTAGTTTTAAAAGTGCATTTTAGATGTCTTCTTCTTAGTCTGTGTGTGTGTATACATGCACTTGCACACATACAGGCACACTAACCTTCCATCAGCACTTCTCTCCTGCTGTGTATGTATAATTCATAATCCTATGTTGCTGGTGCCAGCAAAGCACTTTTTCCATATTATTTTCTCCAACAGCAGGGTAATGCAGCACTGCTGATGGACTAGAAGGTACTGGTGAGGAAATATAGTAATGGACATGATGCATTAAAATGTCAAAAGGAAAAAGAAGGAGGCGGAAATGGGGAATAAATTTTTTAAAAAGAATAATAATATAAATAAAACCCAGAACTGTTTTAGGTGTTTTACATCCTAGTGCCTGTCAGTTTTGTGCAGTATTTTCCAGTCTGGTCTTTTTGATCTTGAAACTTGGATTTAAAATTCTAATTGTGATTTTGAAAGCTGCAGTTTTGTAGCAGGAAGTCTTGAAGCACTCCAGTAAAACTTACCATCTTTAATCCCTGGAGAGAGTGTATATTTTCCATTGTTTTCCCTTTTCCCCTTAAGCTTGGAGGTGCTGTTCTTCTCTGCTGGGAAGTTCGGTGGAGTGCATGAAGGTTAAGTACTCATTCAAGTTTCTTTGCTTATTCAAACCAGGCTACTTCTAGATGAAAGGCTGCCAGCTGTGAAATCCCCAAAGTAAACTAGGCTAAGATAGGACTGGTAGCCATAATTGGAGCCAGTGCCTGCGTTATCTGTTGCCTTTGAAATAAGCCACTGGCAAGAAAGGCTCTTTCTGCCGGGTCTTTTATTTAGCATTCAGTCACACGGAAGGAGTTGCTCCTGTTCAAATTCAGGCCATTCACAGTTCTACAGGCTCAATCTGTCTGGTCATTTCCCCTCTGCTCTGCTCCTCCAAACAATCACAGATTTCCTTTAGAGATCTTGATGGGTCACCCTGAAATGAGCCCCACTTTGCTTTCGATTAGTGCTGTTCTAATATCCTGGTGGTACTTTCAGTCCGTGAAACTAAATTTGGCTTCCAAAATAAAGTCCGTGTGTAGTTTCAGCAGGGTGAAGTGGTTTTGCTTCTTGGCTTAACTGGCTGTATTGTCTCTGTGAACCCCAAATACTCCCGTGCTGGCTCCACCTGAGGCTGGAGGAAATGCAGTAATAGCTGAAATATCTTCTCCCCATGCTAGGCTTCTGCGTGATATGAGGGGTTAAAAGTCCAAATACTAATGCTTACTGTAACTGTAATTTCTAAGGAAGCTATTAACCAGCATTGGCATATTTCTCTTCTAAAGGACCCATGCTTCTTCCCTCTTCATGAGAAATAGTCATTTGTATCAAGCTGATTTTTTTATTATTTCTTTTTTTCCTTGCCTTATGTTTTGCTTTATAAAGCAGAATCGTGTATGGGTTTTTTCTATAATGTATTAGGAGGGAGGAAGTTCAGCTCAGCTTATATGTATTTATTATTGTAAGGGGAGAGCTAGAAATCTTCTGTGATTATTTTATTTAAATGGAGATGCATTTTATAGATCAGCTCAAAATTGCTGATAAAATTGTGTAAGGATTGGAAGAAACTTTACATGCTGAGCGAACCAAAGCCATTTCTTGCGGGAGACCAAGAGAAATACATTTTTATCTGGAATTTTGTTTTGCTAAAAGGTAAATCCATCATTTTGGAGCCCTGGTTGTCACCATGCTGCAGAACTCTTGCAGGCAACCAGTGATTTTGGGAGGCATTTTTTTCTTCTTTGGACTCATCAATCAAGTCGACTGCTGTATGCTGTTCATGCCATTAGAGATTAACCACAGACCTCAAGAGTCCTACTCTTTTCCTCCTTCAGAGAGTAACCATTCTTAAATTGTGAAAGAAGGAGTCTGTTGGGAAGGAAGCGTGATTTTTAGTCATGAATGAGAATTTTCACTTACCTCAGAGACACTTATAATTCGATTATTATTTTGTCAAGGTTATTTTTTGCTTGATTTGGTTGTTTAGGAGATTCATTGCCCTCTGTAGAAAGACTAATTATTTTGAAACAAAATTGCAGTGTAGGACTTGGTGTAGCTTATTAACATTCTGCCTCTGGGTTGGATGTTACATAGAAATTCTGTACCTTAAAATATGATCTTTAGGACATTAAGAATGTAGTGCTTCATTAATTGATGTTGCATAAAGTTAAAGAATAAGGGAGGACCTTAGATTGAGTACTCTTTCTTGGGTGACACAAACTATTTCAGATGAGGAAACGGTTTTCACAGTCTGTCAGAAGATCTACTAGCTTAAATCACAGAAGTGGTTAGAGAAAAAAAAAGCCAAAACAAAGTAGAATAGCCATCTGTTTAATGGGACTCATGAAGAAAGCTAATTCTGTGACTGTGCTGTGTGCTTTGGCACATTACACTGTGCAAGTACAATACTGTGATAGAAGAGCCTGAGATTTTTGTGACAGGAAGGGAGGGACATAAAAAATGGTAGGAAGGTTTCAGGTTTTCAAGGTGGTTTAAGGTTTTAGGTTCTTTTACAAGGGTGGTATTTGAGAGAAAAATAAACTTTTTTTTTTTTTTTTTTTAACAATGCTGCCTGGGGAAATATGAATGGGAAGAGCCCTTCAGTTTGTTGATGAGTCCAGATGGGAGCACCAATTCTAGCTGGACATATAAGTAGTTTTGTAAGAATCATATTAAATAATAACCTGGCAGCAGGAGATTCTGTTAATGATGGCTGGCAATCTTACTAACATGTTAAATACCTGTTGCAGTGGCCACAGTAGGTTTCAGGCATCTGAAACAAAGATGAAGAAAAGAGGCAGCTGAAATCATACTGGCATGTGCACTACATTGCTCTTGTGAAACTGTCCAGTGTGCCAAAGAGCTGAGACTGATGGTAACAGTGCTGGTAGTAATCAATAAACATATAACTGCTCCAGGCCATTGGGCAAAGGTAGGTGAGTAAAAACGTGTCTGCTGGAAAATCTCTCTGGAGAACTTCCTCACCATGCTGATGCACATGCACAGTTGCATTCAGCATGCTGCTGTCAGCCAGATGACATTTTATTATGAAAAAATACATTGAAGAGCTGGCATGAAATGATCAGGTTTTTATTAGATTTTCGGTTGGTTGCTAGCACAGTGCATTCCAAGGTGCTCAAAAGCAGTGTGGGGATGTGGCTGAACATGGTAAGAAGGTAGTGGGAGACAGCATCCCCAGGTGGAAGATGAGGGAGCTCAGGGGTTAAACCTCTCCCAAGACAGTGTCCCACCAGAGGAAACTGAGTTATGGAAACGTAACTCATAAGCTTTTTAGCACCACACCTTGGTGACCTTCTGGCTGTTCAAGTGCTGGGAACAGACTTACCACTTTCAAGTAATGTTTCTGGGAGAGAGTTCATAGGGCCTTCCGACTTTTTAATACAGCTATTTATAAACATGCACAAAAATAGAAGGTGCATAGTGAGAGTCATATGAGTCATTCCCATTTTGACATCAAGTCACACAAGGCTAAATCACCCTTCTTGACATTCTGGTTTAGATTGACAGCATCATGCCATACAGGGCAAATTTCTTTTTTTCCCTATAAACCCAGTTCATGCATGCTCCTGCTTGCTGGACAGATTAAAGCAGCTGTCTTTTGTGCATCACACGCTCCACTTGGGCTAAGAAATGTATCTCCTCAGTGCTCAGACATCATGTGTGAGGTAGACAGTTGTGCAAGCAGCTGCTGTTAGAGCTGCTGTACAAATCCATATGTGGGGAAGGTAGACAGAGGTCACCAAGAGCAGAGCTGTGATGGATTTCCAAGCCATTTGACTTGGCCCACTTTTCAGTTGTTCTGTGTTTTTTGTCACACAGCATTATAATTGTATTTATCCAGTACAGGTTACATGGAGTACCAAGAGCTTAGTTTGTTCTTACGCGAATAAATTCAGATATGGACGTATTGCTGTACTTGTAAGAATGCTGTGCAATAAAGGCATTTCAGGGGTTCTCTGTGGGTTTGAAGACTGGTAAACAAATGCTGTGATCACCATGAAATTCAGACCAAAACTACTTTAATTAACACAAAGGGAATTTTATAAAAAGAAAATCAAATGGCTGCAACTTAAACAAACAAACAAAACCCTACAGTATTTCACTATCACGAAATGCTTTTCAGTCACACACCCTTCTGTCATTAGGATCAAATGAAGTTAGGGATTTATTTTCTTTTCGACAGGCTTGTCCTGTGTTTTCCTCACTGTATTCAATTACTTTATTATTCTTCTGACCATATTTTAGACCATTATTAATCTTGGATCTCTTCCTCAGTTTTTATTATCTGTAAAATGGGGTAGAGAGATTTATTCTGATCCCAGTATGCATTCAGCTGTGCAAATTTGGGTAGTTGTGTTCTTATTAGCATTATTACTTGTGAATTACACGTGCCTCTTATGTTGCTCTTCCAGAGTTCGACATGGTGTGACACTCCTGTTCTGTTGGGCTTTAAATGACTACCAAGTAGGTAGCCCATTGGGCAGATGTTTTCACTGGAAAAATGGTTAATGTCTTGACAACAACTTGTAAAGTAACAATAGGTTTTTGTAACTTTTTCTGAGTAGCTCAGCATTGAATCAGTGTGGTAGGAGCAACTAATTTTTAAGTTCCTCCCCCTCCTCGATTGGTTTTTAGTAAAATTCAGCCAATGCAGATGATGCTAAAGGCACAAGTAGTTGCATAAATCAGAAGAAAGATAACATATTTAGAAAGACTATTTCTGTTACTCTTTTTAAAAGTATCTTGCACAACAATATTTGGATCAGCCAAATTAAGAAATTTGGCTGTGTACTGACTGCAGTGGATTACAAGGCGATTTGCACTATCACATAATTACAATGTTAAAATTATCTCCCCATTTTAGCATTACCATTTAGGCCTTGTTGTTGAGAAGAACAGTTTTCTGTTAGTTCTGTGTACCTCCTGTCAGCAGACATGTACAAACACACACCCCTCAGTACAAATCCAGATGCTTTTTCATTTATGTTTCCCAGTGCTTTGTCAGTGTCAGTGTATTTCAGAATTTAGGCCTCCCATTTTCACACAAGTAGACATGCACAAGTGTAAAATTTTCTCTTTCTTTCTAGCCTGAAAAATGGCAAACTGTCTTGTGGCAGACCTAATACCTGTCAAAGCAGCAAGTTTCATGGTTGCTTTTCTGAAACTTTGTTATTACAACTGGTGAGCTTCCCCACTGAACAGAGTAGGACATGTAAATCCAGGTTAGCATACTTACAGTAGCAGCTAACAAGAAAAAGATACTTTGCTTTCAGTTATAATGATGTTAAATTATTTTTTTTTATTCACATGGGAGCTGCCTTCAATGCCATTTTATAGCTGCTCAAAACAATATTCAGGCTTCGTTTGTCTTGGCCTTTTCTAAGAGTACTGTGAACCTCCAGGCAGAACAAAATAAGCAATATTGGGGTTTATTTTCCCTTGCTCTCTTCTCCCTTCTTCAGTTCTCCCATATCCGCTAACAATAGAAATGGTTTCACTTCTCCAAGGAAGCCCATAATGTAGCAAGAAGGAAAATCCCTAACAAAAGAGCATATGTATCTGCCTGCACATGTTTATGTGTAAATTCTCCAGGGAGAAAGCATTCACAGGTCTCACTCCTGAATTACTCTCATTATAATAACCCATTTGGTGTCAAAGTGTGACAGATTATAAGCGCTTAAGGCTAGTCCCAGCTCAAGACAGATTTAAATAAAGTACTTCTGGTTATTGTGCAGGTCAGTGTGTTTAAATAACAACCCCCCAAATCATACTTTGACATTTAAAAGAGAGAGGAAATATTGTCATGCTGCAGACCTGGCACAGATAAGCACAGGGCAATTTGGTCAGTACACTGTGATTTGTGAGTGCAGCCTAACGCAGTCATTTTCACAGTTTGTAATCAAGTAGCCACCTTAGCAGTGTGTCAGCATTAAAAGAAAAAATGTTCCTTTTAAAATGTTTACACAAATTACTCCCCTGAGGTGCTGCAGTGCATTCGCTGCAAAACTGATGTAGGTTAAAGATCTGGAGCAGAAATGGCAAACTTGGGGGCCTTTTTTGTTTTACCTGCCAACTGCTCAGGTGGCCAGGTCACAGTAACAGGATAGTTTTTCAGGTCCACCTAGAGCAGCAGAACTGGGAGAAATCCCTACATTAGGTGCACACTGTGTCAAGTGTCAGGAAGTGCAGTGCCTAACTAACAACTGATAGGAGTTTGTGACTGCCAGGATTTGTGCAGTGTGACTCAGTGCCACCTCTTCCCTGCCTGGGCTGTGTCCCTTCTCTGCTCTTGTCCCTGTTGCACTGCCCCTTCAGCATCACTCCATTGTGCTACATTTGGACAGGGGCTCCCCCAGCATTTGGCCAAGGTGGCCACCTCAGACCCTGGCCCTACCTCAGGGCAGGGTGCACAAACTGAGGAACTGAGGGAAGGCACATGTCTGGTAGCACCCTGTTTTGGAAGCTTCCTGTGAATCCCTTCCTTCCTTCAGACATATCTGGCTAAGAGGCTCCACTTGTGCTAGAGTGTAACCTGTGTTTACCCTGGGAATAGCAGCATTCTGTGTGTTTCTCCCTCTCCTTCTCCTGCATCTCTGTTTCATCTGCCTTCTCCTGAGCACCTGTCATCCTCCTTGCCCTAAAAAGCTTTAGCACCTAGTGAGGATGCTCCCAATCATTTTTCCTTCTTAATTTCTCTACTGTCTCCTTCATTTCCATTTTCTGTGCTCCAAAATCTCCTCACCTCCATCACTTCTATACTTTCCACCTCTGAAGCTTTCTTCTGTTCCCTATACATTTCTATGTTGGACTCACCTCCTGTGCTCTGGCTGCCACAGGGCTCATTACAGAAGCTGGTTCACTTTTTCTGTATGTATGAAGGGCTTTGCTCTGGAGTTGTAGATTGAGAGAAGAGTACAAGGCATCAGGTGCCTCTTAGGAAATCCACAGAAAGTTCTAGAACTTGATCTCTATGTACACAGGAACAACCTGAGCTTTGACATGCTTCCATATGAAAAGTTGAGTCTTAATTTTTTGCCTTGTTGAGAAGCATAATCCACTTCTGTCATTGTCCATAGCTAAACCACATACACATCTGAACTCAACTTCGTAGTGAATTCATCTTTTTTCAATAAGAATAGAGAAGGAAGATGATAGTATAAGTCTTGCATCAGGTGGCAAAACTGAGGAGGTACTAAATCACATATCAGGAAGCATGAAGTTCAAGGGCTGTAGAGTGACTTCTGTGTCGCAGTTGGAGACAACACATAAGCTTACTGAGGATTTCAGGTCCAATTAAAGGAAGGCATTTCAGTATTAGAGACTGCTCAGCAGCTGTGATCACTCATGTGCTCCTGTGTATTGTCAGTGCTGTTCTTTCTAACAATTTCTTTGTTGTGCTTTTTAACGATGGCCAGATCTTGCGTGTCAACTCCTCTTTTTAAATACACGGACTTCTGCATTAGCTCAGATGACACAATTAGATCTGATGCTACTTGTTTTGCAGAGAAAAGAGATTAAGTGCAGATTAAGCTTTGGGTAGATTGCAAATGAAGGAAAACAAAAGATCAGAAGAACTTCTTAAAAGGGAATGGTTTGAATTTGAGCAGTTTTATTTTGGACCCAATAGTACACCAGACTGTCAACAGCACAGTGAAGCTGACAAGCTAAGATCATAGGATCATTCAAGCTGGAAAGGAATCTCAGGAGGAATGTTTAGTCCAACCTTCTCCTCATCAGGCTCATCTTAGATTTTAGGGTGTTATCCTGTTGGGTCTTCAAAATCTCCAAAGACAGAGATTGCCCTTTGGGCCGCCAAATCAAGTCACTATTTTCACTGGGAAAATGGTTTCCTTCCATCCAGTCTGAACGTGTTTTCACTCTTACCCAGTGTGTCTTGTCCCCTGACCATGCCCACTGTGAAAAGGCCAGTTTTATCTTCTTGCTGACCTCCTTTTAGGTGCTATGGGGGTGCTGTAGGTTCCTCTGGACAGCTGTCTCTGCCCTAGGCTGAATGAGGCCTCATCTTTCAGCCCTTCCAGGGTGAGTGCTCAAGCCCTGGAGGGGCTCAAGCCCATGTGAGGGGTTCTCTGCTCACTCTAGTTCATCATCATCTTTTCTTTTCTGGGCATCCAAAACTGAACATGATACTCTAGATGGAATCCAGTGAGTCCTGAGGAAGGAGGGGATGATCAGTTTCTTCCACCTCCCAACTCTGCACCTCGTCACACAGCCCAGGATGTTGTTTGCCCTCTTTGCTGCCCGGGCAGACTGCTGGCTTATGCCCAGCTCCGTCTGCCAAGATGCCCAGGGACTTCTCAGCAAAGCTGCTCCCTCTAGTCAAATCCCAGCTAGCACCACTGCAGGGGGCTCATCCTTCCCAGGTGCAGGACCTTGAACTTGTTCCTGTTGACTTTTACAAGGTTCCTGTCAGCACATTCCTCCAGCTTCTCCAAGTCCCCTGAGGTGGCAGCTCTTTCCTCAAGCATAAAAACTGGCTCTGGCATGATGCATTGCTAAATTGTCAACAGAGTAAATAAACTGTAGAAAGAAGCAGATTCCTCTCTTCCACTTTAAATTTCTTACAATTGCTGAACTCTTGAAGATCTACTTGTAGCAGTAGAGCAGGGAAAAAAATGTATCCATAGGTATGGTGTTTAAATGGATAGCATAATCCCAAATTTGTGTTGGCCTGGCTTCTTGTTCTTCTTCTAAATGGGGAAAAATACATTATCTGGGATCAAGGTATTGCAAGAGCAGATACTCTAGTTCATACACAATGCAGGGTTTCTCTGACAAATACATTTTCATGTATTTGTATATGTTGCCTGCATGCAGAAATGTCAGGTGCTGAGGTTTCGTTCATTCCCTTGGAGGTAACTGTATCTCACCATGAAGACATCTTTTCATTATACTAAACTTAAGTATATCTTTTCTTAATTTCTTCTTGTTATTCCTAATTGCTTCATCCCTAAGCAACCCAGCCCTTGGTGTTTATGTGGCAAATACTGTAAAATTGTATACTTAGCTGGGTTTGTAGTGCTATAAAATTCATAGCCGGCCAGTTGAATTTTTGCCATTAGATGTCACTACGTGTACAGCAGACTGTTTTTAAAGGCTTGACTTTTATTTAGCATCCTGGAAAAATGGAGGAGGGAATTGGGAGATGTAGGAGAGAGTCTAGTACTGTAGTATGTTGGATATGCCTTAACTAAAAGCAGCACAGAAGGAAACATAAGATTTTTGACTTAACTCCAACAACCAACAGATGATGCTGTGACCTTAAGCATATATAAATATGTTTAGCAGCTGCTGTGTAACATATTTATAAGTGTTTAGTGACCTGGAGGTTAATCAAAATGAGTTTGGTGATCTCAGCTCAGTTCTTAATGGACTCTACTTCATATTATAGCACTGATGCAGCACAATTTGTCACAGTCGGCAGTCTTTACTCAAAGGAGGCCTACTGTGGAGTGAGAATTAAAGGCTGAAGTAATACCTGATTATTTCTCCCTAAAGAAACTTTCCATTCCAAGCCATCATAGAGCAAAATAATATGTGGAGGAGCTCTGTACTGCTCACTGCCCCCAGTCTCGGAATAAAACAGCATTTACTCTGACAGGATGTCCTTTCAGTGTTACTGAATTAGCTCATGCGTGCTGTGGTCAGGGCTTTGATAGGGGGCTGGGAAAGGACAAAGTCCTGCCAGGGATAGTGCTGAGTCTTTTCATTTGCTGGGCTCTTTCCAGAGATAGAGAGCTGTGTCTGTTCCAAGTACAACATTACATAGAAGGATGAAAGGGAAAGCTATTGCCTTGCCCGATGAGATTTCAGAATTAGGTTCTGCCATTCAGGTTCTTCTGGGTGCAGAAGCAATATTTTTAGACTTCAGTTGTTTTCTTGCTGTCCTGGCCAAAGCCTGTATATTCTTTTTATTTAATTTCCACTCTCCGTCTAAATTGGAAATAGTTTCCTACTTCTTGATTTAAAGCTCTTGTACAGCAGTATGCTTGCATGAGCTGCAATTGAGATTGATGTCCATTGTGGGTAACATGAAATAGGTTGTACCTCAATTTGAGACAATGAACAGCCCCACAGCTTATAAGATACACATGTTAGGAAGTAATAGTATTGAAATATTAGTAGGTAAGGACCAATTTCAGCTTACCTGCAAGGTGTGTGTCTCCTTTGTATTTTTAAAGTAACAGAGGGACATTAAAGAGATAGATACCTGTAGAGACTTGCCTTTTCCAGGATCCTAGCCTTACTCCATAAAAGAACCTCTGAAAATCCATTACTTCTTTTTTAAAGTATGAAAATATGCTTGCACATTTTTTTCATCTTCACTAGTAACTTTACCCAGTAGCAGAAAGGATCTTGCTTATCCAGCATAGAAGGCACTTTTCAGTTAACTGCATTTGCTGAAATACAGCAATTTTCAGCTAAAAAAGGAGGGGGGGAGGGGTTTAAGTTACAGTATTTACATAAGAAAAGCTTGGTTGTGTGACTCAAATAATTTAAAGTTGTTGCCAAATGGTTCTGCTCTTCTCTTTTCCCTTTGTAATTTTCCCTTGGAGCATTGCACCACTGTGCATTTTAAATCTTTTCCCTCCACTTCTCGTCGCAAGCTTCATCTGGGAAATGACATTGTATGGCAGTTATCTCCTTCATATCAAAAGAAAGCCGTTGCGTCTTTGCAAGAGTGAAGAAAAGTTTGTCTTCAGAGAGCAAAGGACAAAACTGACTTGGAAAAATATGCTTTATTTAGATAACACGTTCTCTTTTCCTTTGAAGAAATTCACAGTGTGTCAAGAAAAATTAGGCCAAATACTGCTTTAATGGTCTTCCTCCTGTACCTCCTAAAAAAGAAATCTGCTTCTACCAATTGTGTTAAGAATCTGCCATGAGTTTGGAGAGGACAAGAAGCCATTGAAGTTACTCAGGGTTCTTGATTTAGGAGTTTTCTTTTTTTATTTGAATACTGTAAAATAATTAAAATTAGAATTTCTACTAAAACTCTCATCTTGCTACCCAGACGTTCAGCTTTCCCTTCCTGTAGGATGAAATTAAGTGCTTCATTTTTTGTAAGGAAATAAAAGTTAACAGGTACTAAAGCTGTGTAAAAGAGCGGCTGCTTTCTTGTTTCTTTTATTTGGAAAAGCAGCAGAAATGTACAGGGGGCACACTGAAGAAAGAGATCTGAGTTTTTATTTTCCTATGTATTTTCCTATGAATATACAAGTAAGTATTTTTTTCTGTGTGTTTTTATTCATTTGTATTATTTTCTATGTATAAGTGTTACTCATGTACATATGATAATACATGCAGTCTTCAGCTGTACTAAGAAAAGGTAGGTAATTGTTTTATGTATTAAAAGAATAAAAGGTTATTTTTGAAGTTGAATCATGCATTACATTGGGTTATCGTGTGTACTTGAATTAGATTATTTTCTTCCTTGTGCCTCAGTTTGTCTATAGAGTTTGACAAATCGGGTACCAGGCATACTTAGATACTTCTTATAACTTAAAAGTAGATAAGTTTTAGTCTTTCAAAATACTTGGTCTGAACTATGCGGAGAACTATGTAAGGGCTTCATTTAGAGCAGTTTTCGAGACAAATTTAAGTCTCAGTTATACAAGCATTATACAAATATGCTATTAATTTTCAAGAGCAAAATAGTTCTGCTGAGGTTTCTTGTTTCAATGAAGTGGAATACGTATTGAGTTTTTGGAAAGATTTGGCATAGATGACCCATACAGATGAACACTGTTCAACACAATAACGACAAATGCAGAAATCAGAAATTGAATCTATGGTACCCATTTTTCTTTTGGTCATTTCACTGTTTATTAAGGTCTGGCAGGTGAGGATTGCTATTACATGGTCAAAATGGTAAGAATGGTGATGTGCTGGGTTTTTTTTAATGCCAATGCTAGGTTCTAATTTTGACTCCTGATCATATTGCTGTCTACTCATAGGATATATAATATGAGCTGTATTTCTCTTCTGATTGATAGTGACATAGAAAGACTCTGTTTATGTCTCTTGAAATTAGTCTTCAGTCCAATTCTATTTCAAATATATGATAATAAGCTCAAGACTAACTCAAAGCTCCCCACGTAGGTAAAATGAACTAATTACCTGCTTTTTCCTTACAAACATTAGGTGATGTGCTCTGTGACAAACCACAGCATCTTCAGCAGTGAGGTCTGTAGTGAGATATTGTATGTGTGCTTTCCTCTCCTAGGCAAGGCAATTTTCCTGCCATGAATCAGAGCGGCATTATGGGATCCAGCTCCCCCTACACTCAGCCGATGAACAACAGCTCTGGCCTGATGAATCCACAGGCTCCTCCTTACAGCATGGCACCCAACATGGTGAACAGTTCAGCAGGTAATGGTGAGTAACCTTCCAGCAGTGACCTTCCTCCATAAACCTGCTTAACACTATCAGCCTTGGGCTGGTGGCAGAGGAACATCTTTCTTCATTTGATTCACCCCTGTTGGGTAGTTCGGAGTGATTTGAAATTAGGCTAAGGTGCTTGCTGGTTTTTTTGTACAGTAACTGATACATTTTTCATTAAGCCCTTCTGCACAGCATGCAGATGAGTACAGGGTTTTGCACAGTTCCAGCATCTCTCAGACTCAGCTTGATGTAGGTGTTGACCAGCAAGTATATGTATATTTGTGTGTATGTGTCTGCAAGAAAGGGAAGGAGAACAGCTTCTTGTTTTAAGAGGTTGCTTTTGTTTTTCAGCATCTTACTCACTAAGGTTGCAATTTCAGATATTTAAAGTGGTAGTCATTTAAAAAAAGATATGTGCACTTGCTCTGACTTGAAGATGCTGTAAGCTGGGCACTTAACATAATTATTCTGTGTGGAAAATATAGGCCATATTTCTGTTTCCAAAATTTATATAGGGTTTCCTCATGTAGTTATTTAAGTATCAGTATATGAAATTTTACCATAACTTCCTCTTGAAGAAAACAAAAAGCATATTCAATGTAGCTCCTGGATCTATCCTTCATATCATGACTTATGAGTTCAGAATTGCTTGTAGCTTTGTGTGTGACTCTGAAGACCGGTGAATAGTTTTGCACAAATGTGCTTCATGGTCCATATTCAGCTTGAATTCCTAACAATTATCCTCCTTCAAGATAATACTTCAGCAAAGATCAATTCTTTGATTGGGCTGTGTTTGGATGGAGTTTCAATGACTCTGAAGCAGATCCTCCCAAGTACTTATTCCAATAATGGAATTTCTGTGCCTGCCTTATTGATTACGTTATCCCTTTTAGAAATGTTGGGGGTTTTGGAGTTTTTTCTGAAAGCTGAATATGTTGTGCTAAGGTAATAGGAAGTTGTTTCTTAGTTGGTTTTGTTTCTACTTTTATTTATTTCTTAAGAAATGCCTTACTACCTAAATTGTATCTTACCAAGAACCAGGTTTTTCACATCTTTTGCTCTACCCCTCTGAGCCTATATAATTCTTTCATCCTTTGCATCTTTCGCTGTCTTTTCTTCCTGTCAGTTCTATATGTTCCGGTGTCTTTGGAAGAAAATAGCCACAGTGAGATGCTAGTGTCTGGTATGTCCAGAGTTTCTTTCCTCTACGTACGAGCTGCTGAGACACTGAACAGTGTCCTATATTTCAAGAACATTGTTACCATTTTGGTTAGCTGAAGAAAGGAACCTGCTAATCAGTAAGATTTTTTTTTTTTTAAAGAGAGAGAGAAATTAACAAAAAAAAAAAAAAAAAAAAAAAAAAAAAAAAAAAGGCTTTTTCCAGTTCTGGCCTGGAAGCTTTTGGCTAGCCCAGACAGCACACTGCACCATATGAATAAAGAGGGACAAGCTATTGAAAAGAGCATTAGATAATAGCTTGCTTTTTCCCCACCAGAGCTGTCCCAGGTAATATTATGTTTTGTTTGTGTAGTTATGTGTTTTGTCTGGCTTGCTGAAATAAAATTACTTCTGAGCATTGAAACTGTGCTATAAATTCTGTTTTGCTATTAGCAGAAGTAATTTTTCCACCCTTTTCTGTTGGCCCCCAGAGCTGCAAAAATAACCAACAGCAAACAGATGGCAGAGTGCCCTGCCTAAGAAGATTTATGTATTCCTAAGGAATAACCAGTTTAAAGGAAGATTCACAGAGGTTTTTTTGTTCAGATAATTCAGCCATTCGTTATTTCATACAGTGGAAATCTGTTCAGTGCAAGACCATTTATCCTAGCAGTCTTTTGTATGGGGTAGTCATACTCTTTTTATTGTGTTATGCATTCTGAAATATTGGATTTTTAATAATTTAAACATTTATCAGGGTTTTTTCTGCCAGTGCATTTGTGAGGTTTTCTTTTGTTCCAGTTATATTAATTCAGAGATTGCCCAATGGAAAGTAAGTATGAGATGAACTAGAGGAGTTCATTGCACCTCTTTCAGTCTGTGTGGGAGTAGACACGCATCTAGAATTGCTTTACAGACCTCCAAGAGGCACTGTTGGGGAGGAGATGGACTCACAGAACACCAGAAAGAGAAAATTAGGTATGAATACATTGCTGAGTGCAAATGCTGTGGGAATGCTTAATTTCTCCCTATCCAGACTCATCCTTCTGCTTCAGTCAAAAAAATGGATGCTTAAGACAAGTGCAAATACAGTACTTTTAATTATGATTTCTTGAGCTGGGGGTGCATTTTAAGGTCAGCTCTGGCCCTGCATTTGATGAGGTGGAGAACCTATAGGTGACTCCTTTTTAGGAGCTTGAAAACAAGATTTTCCGAGGCAGGAAGACCAATTCAGCTATGTGGCTCCTTAGCTTCTCCTTCCTCCCTGCCCCATAAAATCACACATCTGTCAGATAAACCAGGGTTCAGTCAATGTGGAGGGCCAAAACCAAGTGCAGCTGAGTGACTGCTGCTGGAGTGAAGGCATTGGTTAACTTTGCTCACATACACTGAGCATCCACAGCTGTGGCTTCAGTTAGAGGCCAGTGAAAACCTTAGCTGAGCAATAGGAGAAGTTAGTTTCTTCGCTGTCTGGGTTTTGAAGGGGACAGTTTTGTTGCCTGTTGTGAGGGAGGAAGGCAGGTCTTTCATTTCAATAAAATGCAGTTTTAGGTTGTACTCTAAAATAGGAGAAGATTGCTGATAACCGATGGAATTGTTTTCATATGGTGTTGGAGCTTCAGCACAGCTATGTCTAACACTGGTTTTGTTACCCATTTTTAGTAGTGTTTATAACTCCTCATTACCAGTTGATCCTTTTGTCTTTGGTTTTTTTTAATTAATGTCACAATTGAAATGAAAATCATGCTGCAGTTATGCATCCTAATACTTCAACAGTGACTGTGGATCAAACAGCTTCTGCTGATGCAGAGTGGTTTAGGAACACAGAAATTACAAGATCAAAGAAGACAGAGTCTTCTAATAGAGTATTCCATCCATAACAATAACAAAAGCTTCAGGAAAAAGGTGTCAGAATCCCTTCACAATTATGGAACAAGCTGCCATTCAGAAAAATTGTATAACTGCTGCTGTCCTTTTATTGTATGAGTTTACATTATCCATATATATATTTTACACTTTCCCCCTCTATTTTTCAAATTCCAGCTTTAAAAATGCATATATAATAAACAGGAAATTTACAACCCCCAATATAGCTCACGCTGTAAGCTTTGTTAATTCTAGTGAAAATTATCTTTAAAAAGAAGCAATATGAAATTTATGTCTCGCAAGTTTCCATATTGTTCTTGCACAGAAACTGGCATTCACAATCTCTGCTATCTCTGGAGATGAACAAACCAATAAAAAGGCATTAATCTCCTTAGTGCTTAAGGATACTTTCCTTATTTCAGTACCTGTGTCTTACTGAAACCTTTCTTTTTCTGGGTATTGTTATTCCCAATTAACTTTCAACATCATAATACTTTACATAAAATGTGATATTCTAGGAAAAATGATTTGCACTAAAGGAGTTAAAGGACACTCTTTAAAATAATACTAAAAATCATACATATGCTCTATATTTGACTTGGTATTTATTTGAATGAACCTCTAACAGGAAAAGCAATGATATTTATGCAGGTGAAATATTTTATTAGAAACTTTATTTGGATTTTTCTGGTTTGTAGCTTGGTTGCATTTTTCTGAAAAATGGTACATCAGTTTATTTCAGGGTTTTTTTTTCCCTAATGCATATCTTTGTAGGAGCTATTATTACACATTTAGATAAAGTTTCTGGAGGTTGTCAGTAGGTGGTAACAGCTGAAATGTCCCATCACCTATATTCCAAACAAGTGATGACCATGATCCAGTGGTCACTGTGTGACTGTAAATCAAGCCAGCACCTGGCACGGAGATGCCCACATCCCAAACTTGTCATTCCTTGGACAAGACTTGTCAGCAGAAGGGCAATGTGGCACTGAGATCCCTGGTGACTCTCTCATCCTTTTGAGATAAGGTCCTCAACCACCTTTGGCTGCACTTGTCCCCAGAGCTGGAGGATCATTCATGGCAGGACATTGGGCAGTGCTGTTGTCCCTCTTCTGTTTTTTCAGCAGGCATCAAAGCAGTGGGGATCCTCTCATCATCTCCACAGTCACTAATTCACTGTTTTTGCTTTTTCTTCTCTTTTTTTCGCAGAGGGAGAGTGCTAGGGTTGGAAAGGAGAGTGGAATGTTTTACATTACAAGGGAGAGAGGAGGGAGTATTCTGTTTTGTAGAGCATGATTTGTTATCACACTAGCAATAAAGAGAAAAACAATGTTTGTATATTGCTGCTTCTACAGTATTTCATCATCTTCTGGGACTGGTAGAGCAGCCTTTAGCAAAAAAGAATTCTTTACTGCAGTTTTACTCATGTCAATATCTGCCTTTGAGTACATTAAATTCAGTGTGGAATAGTTAATTCAGGACCTTGACCTATACTTGCTTTCTGAAATCATTCTAGCTCTTAAATTCTTATAAGCCAGAGGCTAGTACTTGAAACCTATTCACAGTACGCCACAACACTTCTTGAGTCAAGATTTCCCTGTTATCCTCCTCTCTACAATGTTTTCTCCTTTGGTCTGCACTTCACAGGCAGAATTATCAGTACCTGTGTAGAAAGAGACTGTGTCTTATTTTAGCAGTTTCGTGACAATAACAGTATTTCACTGCTCAGAAAGGGTCAAAACAATGTTCTCACTGTACCGCTTAGCTAAAAAAAGTGAAAGAATGTCTTCTCACAAATCGCTGGAGAGTATGTTTGCAAGAAGTTACAAAACAGCATTTCAACAGCAGATAGAAAAATAGCTGTGGAAACATCTTGGGTAAAAGCTATATGGAAAATAGACAACCTTGCAGTTTGCCAGCAAAGTGCTTGCAGTTCTTCTCTTAGAGGTACAAAGAAAGAACGTAGATGAACTAAATAACTTAGAACAAATGTGAAACAGAATTTGGGTAATTTCATTATTTGTTTCATAATCGTCTCCAATTCCTCATAGTTATGTTTGTATATGCCAACAAGAAATAGTCAGAAGCCAGAATGAACCTGTATTTTACATTTCTAAACATGACTAATAGAGTCAGAATGTGTGCTGTAATCTGCAGGCTGGAGTTAGTAGCCCTTTATATGAGGTGTTAACTTAAACCCCTCTGAAACAGAGATCCCATAAGGGACTTCTAATGGAAACAGGACTACCAGAAGTGGACACAATTTTTAAATTTTTTGTAATAGAAGTATGATGTGCAACTAGATAAAAGTGAGGTACCAGCAGAGGACTTAGCTATGCAAAATTCTGGTGAAGAAGCGTTATCATTAACTTTGCTTTGTTTGACCTCTCTAAAATTGCTTTATAGGGGAAGGGTCAGCTTTGCTTGCTTTGAAGCGAAAACCCAAGACTTCTTTTTTAGCATTTTCACAGCAGGAAATATGTTAACTGTTAAAATGGATTTTGTATAATGGTTCTGCATCCCAGTTTGAAACCACACTGTGGCATATATTTCACCACTTTGTACATATATTTTTTTAAATCTCTGAAAGAAAAATAACCAATTTTTTTAAATGCATATTCAAAACTAGAGTGTGTTAGGCTGCCATCCTTCATTTGAGAATGGTCACAAGCTGCCCCAGCTCCTCAAGCAGAGTATAAGGGCAAAATGCATACAAATCAAATGCTTAGTAGATGCTGACTTCCCAGTGGCATGTTGACTGGCTGTTTTGTTGAGATTTCACACACATACATAAAAATAACAGCATTTTTCGCTGATCCCAATAGATTTTTCTGTGCAGCTGCATCACTTGTAAAAGGCTTTTTGTTCCAATTCTTGAAGTCTGAAGTATTGCAAGTAATTTTTTTTTTTAAATCTCAATTATGATTTATGTGTTGTGATTACTTTAAGGGCTTGATTGGGCTACAAATGTGCTTTGAAAAAACAAGAAAATGTGCCCATGAAAAACACCGGCAGTTCAAAGCTGAATATTGAGCATACAGTTGTAAACTCACATGGCACATGGCTGGGTAGGTTTTTTTGGCAGAGCCAGAGTCTCAACCTGCAGTGATGCTAAAGATATTAGCAAATTAGCACTGCAAAGCTTGCCAGCGTATTCGCTAGAGTCCTGCTCATGCTCTCACTGCTGTAATTAAAACTAATTATTTTCTAAAACATAGTAATACATGAATATGTGCAATAATCATTTTGTAGTGGGCAATCTGTGAAGTATTTTTAAAGCTTCTTTTCCCCCTCCTGTCTTTGGCTTGCTGTGCAGTGTGCCTGCTGCCTGGTGCAAGCCAGCACTGTCATTTTGCAAGAGCTACACTACTTTGGTAAAGACAGTGATAGTTTACTGATTCTTACATTTTTACATGTGGGATATATATTTTTTCTTTTTTATTGTCTTTTAGGCTATTCTGTATTTTTCTTACTTCATACCCTTTGAAAGAAGGGCATGAGGGGGATTAAAAAGAGAGAAAGGGAAGGTAATCCAGTCTTTCACAAATGCAGTGCACATGGTTTTCAGCAGGCAAAGAATCACCTGGTGTCTTGCTGCTGTTTTCTGGTTATTTGCATTGATTCAGTGTCATGGCACCTCCTGGCATCTGCTCTGCCCAGTAATTTCTTTCTATTTCTCTGAATGTTTCTTGCATCTTTTTAGAAATCCAGGAACCAGGAACCCAGCAGCTCTGCAGCAATAATACTGTACTTGGCACTTGCATCTTCAAATTAAAAAAACCCTTAAACTCCTTGCACCCCTGGGAAGCAACTGCATGCCATTATCAAAGAAAGACATTTATGTGTTCGTTATAGTCCCACCTCGTTTTGGCAGGAGGAAGAAGCTGAGTGCTGGTTGTCCAACAGAGCACGGTTTACAGCTTGTAATTCTGTAGTTAAGGCTCACAGTGGCTGAGCCATTCATATTGAAGTAGTAGGGGCAGGAATTATCTGCTGGACACCAGCCTTAATACAGATGTAATTGGAAAATTCAGTTTTTTTCTTAGATTCAACATGGCAAGCAGAATGTGCATTGCTTTCATTTACGTTTTGTCTATTGCTAAAGGGAGAGTGCAGTAATTAAACAGACATTTTGTTAAAATAATGTGGTCAAACGCAGAGACAGTTGAAGAGCACCAGCAGCATGAAGAATGAATTCTACTCTGTTAAGCGATGGTTGTTGTTGCATGGTGCTTGTATTCTGTTCTTGTTTGTTCTCCTTTGTTTCCTCACTTCAACTGAAGAGGTTTCCAGGTTTCTGGATGCTAGAGTAACGGGACAGACGTGGGAAAACCTCTCCTTCACTTGGCACCTCAACCATGCAGCAGGAGGCGTGTTTTTTCCTACAAACCAAATAAAGTCATGCTTAACTGTTTCTCCTGTTTTCGATTAGCACCTATGGGTCTTGCAGATATGATGACACCCGGTGAGTCCAAACTTCCCCTTCCTCTCAAAGCAGATGGCAAAGAAGAAGGAGCCCCCCAACCCGAGAGCAAGTCAAAGGTATTTACCACCTTCCGCACGTGGTGTTGGTTCCGCCTGCAGAGGTCTGCTGTGTTGTCCTTCATCTCCTGGTTTTGGCCTACCCACTTCTGTTCTTTCCTGCATGCCTTTCCATTCACGTGCAATCTCTTTCTTTCTTTTCTTTTTTTTTTTTTCCTTTTCTTTTCTTTTTTTTTTTTCCTTTTCTTTTCTTCATTGTGTGGATCTGAAAGTTACTAGTTCTTACGGCATTTTAACTTGCGGGGGCAAAGCATCCCAAGCCAAAAGTTGCGTGGGCATTTGGCTGTGCCAGGTGGGTGGGAAAGAAGGGTCTTGCCTGGTTTCAATCCTTGCAGCCATTTTTCTCTGCCTTCAGTTATAGCTTCCTGTTTTGGCCGCAGCAGCAACATACTTTAATATTTTGCTTTCCTGCCTTATTTGATTAAATAAGGTGAACGGCTTGTTTTTGTTTCTTTCTTTCATAATGGGAAACCCATGCTTAGCATTTCATGTGAGCTTGAAGTAAGCATGGTGGCTTAGTGACTTTAGCCAAGCATCCAGCAAACTTTCCAAATTATACTAACTATGTTGTTTTAATACCTTTTATATATATATATAAATATATTTATATATGTGTGTGTTTTCTGTATGTGTCTCTCTGTTTATATATATTTTATATATAAAAATTGGTCAGTCTGTTAAACTGGATGTATTTTTTTTTTGTTTTTAATAAAGTTTGCCCTGCCTTTGTCATATTTTTTTTTGTATTCCTCTACCACAGGATAGCTACAGCTCTCAGGGTATTTCTCAGCCCCCAACCCCAGGCAACCTGCCAGTCCCTTCCCCAATGTCCCCAAGCTCTGCTAGCATCTCCTCATTTCATGGAGATGAAAGTGATAGCATTAGCAGCCCAGGCTGGCCAAAGACTCCATCAAGCCCTGTAAGTGGCTCTGGTTATTTTGGGTTTTGTTTATTTTTTTGTAATTAATTATATTTTAATGCTTGCTTGTTTGTTTTGTAAATTCCTTTTCTTTATTATTTATCCACTAAACAGTTTTCTTTCTTTATAACATTGGGTACAAATTCTGCTCTCGGACACATGACTGTAAGTTCCACTGCCTGGCTTCAGTGGGGCCTGAGCATGCTTATCCAAGGGCAAAATTTGTCCCAACAGTACTTTGAAATAAGAAAGAGTAAAGTTGTGTTCATCATGCAAGTGTGCTGTCTGGTAAAACAGTGGTTGTTGTGAAGAAAACATCCTTCTTGTAATGCATCAGCTTCTAAGCATGCCAACTGTGTTGTTAAGAACAATTCCATTTCTGTTCCTGGGCCCAAACTCCTTCACACAACTGACTTCACTCTGGTTGCTGCACTTGTCTTTACTAGGATTATTTAGAGGGGAAAAAAAAACAAAGAAAAAAAAAGAAAAAACAAACAAACAAAAAAAAAAAAAAAAACCACACAAAATGAAATAATGAAATCTTCTCCCCTATTGAAACTAATACCCATCAAAAGTTAAATTATAGACTCAGCACCACAAAAAAGTTGCCATTTTTATTTATGAAACGTTTTTAATTTTGAATTGTGTATTTGGAAATACAGCCATTATAACTGTCAAGGCATAGTCTAAACTAAAATTGTTGCTAATTTGCTTCATTTGGTTATTTTGAAATAACCCAGACTGTGAGCTGAAAAAAGTTCCTGATGCATGTACATTTTTAGAAAACTATTTTTTAGATGAGTAATGGTTAATCAGTCTCATACAGGTTATAAAGAAGAACCTGAGAGAAATGTGTGGTACTAAAACCAAATTTCATCATCTTTCTGTCTATATATATATGCACACATGTAGAAAATCTGTATGCGTATATAGAAAAGAGAATGCAGACCTAAGATTATATGGTCTATGGGGAGCAAATGTCCATGTGGTCATTTTTGCTTTGTTTTTTTTTTTTTTTTTTAATAATTAGGAATATATATGTTGTTCCTCTCTTACTTCTTTTTATCAAAAGTAGAAATGATCATAATTTCTCTGAAAAATAATGTAACATATTCTTGTGCAGAATATAAAGGGGGTTTTCCCCAGTGTTAAAGTGCACTTAAATTAGCAGTAATTCTTTGATAACAATTTTTACAAAGTGATATGTTACAGAGTATTTCTCAAGGCAAACAGAGGAAGGCCAGTCAGAGGGGAAGAGATCTAACTATCCAAAACCCAGACATTTACAGAATCCCCTGAGCAAGGGGGCAGCATGGCATGAAATGCACCACTTAAATCTTTGGATGTTGATTAGACAGCAACTTTGAGTCTCAGAAGGCAGCTGATGTTACTTGTTCCCACAAGGTCTCATCTTTTTCTTAAAAACGTTTGTGAAAGGGTGACACCAAAAGTTCTGTTTTCTTTGTAGTGATGTTTGGGGTATTGCTTGTTTGGGCAGTTTTCTGGGGGAAAGCAAGAGAGTTATTGCACAGGCTATCTAACACATTGAGTGCTTCCTCTACAACCAAAGAAGAATGTATTCCTGAGTTCTTGCATAAACTGCATAGCAAATCCTGGAGTCATCGTGAACATATGTGGAGATTTTTTTCGTGTAAATAAAGTACAGATGATTGACAGAGTATAACATTGGAAAAAATAAATGAGGAAAGTTTGTGCTTTCAATTTCTTCTGAATGTCCTTCTCTCCAAAAGCTTCAGTTAGACATGGAAAAAACAGAGCTTTGGAATGATAGAAAAATAAGTGCTGCAAATGAGCTGATCCCTTTTTACCTATGAAGGCCAGTGGATTGGATAACTTCATCGACTTCAACAGCAGCCTGACATAGACTGGAACGATTGATTGCAGGCATTTCGTTACACTTGAAAACAGCCTGAATTGGTTCATTAAATCCCAAAGCTGTTTCATGTGCTACAACTTGTCCATTCCAGTAGAGAATAAAAGCAGGGGTGAATGGTCTCTGCTTCACTTCAAGGTATCCCTGTGATCCTACTAAGTGGATCCTCTCTTTCAGCTGTTTTATGTGGAAGTGAGGCATGAGAAAATGGGGAGAAAGAACTGATGAACATTAGGTTTTGAGGTTTCCTTGGGTATGTTAGGAAAAGGACACTTCTGCTCTGCCAGTTTTGCATATAATGTGCATCCCTGACAGTGGTGAGGTAGTTCTAAAATTCTTTAAAAGAGACATTTCAAGCATGGGTGTAAACTATGCAGGGTCACTGCAACATGAGTAGAACAGTAGGTTACAAAAAGCCCATAAAATGCTGTTAACTGTCCATAGGTACCCATGAAAATGACAGTGAATACACCTGAACAGTACTACACCTCCATGGTGCTAGTTGAGAGGAGTCTTCAGAGTCCTTCAGGAGAAAATCTTGACAAAAGAATGTGTCCTGCACAAGACTCTGCCAGGGATTGGACTTGGCAGCTGCCTGTGTATGCACACTCTGTTCTGTAGTAAAGGAAGTCTGTGTAACACGTGTAATATTGGCAAATTCTTCACTGAAGTCAGGGAAGGGAACAGTAGATAATTGTATAAATATAGATCCTTAAAGATATGTAGAGAAGCAACTACCCACTGCCTTTCATGTGAAAATAACTCCTACATAAATTTGTGTTGCTCTGAAGGGTTCTGCAGACTCACCATACAAGGGTCTGCATATAATGCAGTTTTAATAGTGGGTAGGTGTATTGAAAGGAAAGTATGGGTTTCGACAGATTTAGTATGGGAATTGGCTTTGGCATCCACATACTTTGGTAGAGTTTTTTTAATCACCCAGTTAAACACCCCAGTGTATCATGTGGAAGAGTGCTGGGGATTGCAGGCAGAGTAGGATATAACTAAATCAGTAAAGATATGTGCCATAGGCTTGCACTAGCATTCTTCTGTCACCAAAATTATCAATATACTTAACAGAAGAAAAGGTCGTGATCTGTGTTCTTCCAGCATTGCCTGGGATGTGCTCATTCTAGTTTAAAATGGGATCTTTCTCTTTTAAACCCTTGCTTTATAAGGGTTAATATTTAATATTTATAGGTAAATTTAGGCTTCCAGCTGAACCTGCCCATGTGAAACTGTAGTTTGTTTGTGTGTAGACTAGCTTGCACACATCTGTCATTTTTATCCATTTACTTTTATAAAAATAGAGAAGATAAAAAGATCTTTACTCTTGAGGAATAGCATTCTTCCCTCCAGTGCATTCTTCTAAAGTTAACATTTCATTTTAGAAGAAAATTGCACCCATTTTACAAAGCATGACAACCTGAAAGCTCACACAGTAAGAAACACTTCTTACCTTCTGTAAGCTGTGAAAAGTTTTCAGATTATACTGTCATTTTAGAACTTGCTGCCACACTGCTGAAAAGCAGCATCATTTGAGATGTATAGTAGAAAAATGCAGAAAGAAAAATTCTTAACTGTTTCCTTTCTGCTCTGATTCTGATTTGAAAAAGTGAATCTTAACATATAAAAATGAAACCCTAAAACTTGTAAATCTGAACTTTCTTAATCATGGCTCACCATAAAAGTGAAATAGAAACTATTTTGTTGCCTCATATGTTAGAATGTAAGCACATAGAAAATTTTCTGCATAAAAGCTGGAATTTCCCACCTTATTTTTTGTAGAGTTCTGGGGCATCTTAAGTGTCAGATTTAAATTGAAGCTGGTGAGCAGTAGAGTAACTTTGTACTTACTGCAAAAGGTAGTGGGGTACTTCCAGTTCATTCAACTGTTCAGGCCTGTGTGATCATGTATCTGGTGCTCATCAAATTAGTAGCAACATGACTTCCCTCCTTCCCCCTTTCCACCCACTAAAAAAAAACCCTCCCAAACTTTGAAAAAGTGTATTTGTTGCGAAGAGTTAAACTGATTTTCTTGAGTACCCAGATATATAGCAAATGATGCTTTCAGTAAATTGGTTGCTATTACAGAATCAGTTTGTGCTTTCTTTGCATAAGCTGCAGGATTAATATCAGTGTATTTCCTGCCAGCCACTTAGTATTAATAAAAATTTAGCCCTGACTCTCACTTCAGTAGGAGTTGTAACACAACTGAGTCTGGCTGAAGTAAATTCAGGTGTGCATGTCATTTCTAAGAAAGGTAATTATATATGTCTGTAGGTAGGATTGCTGTGAAGAAGTTACAGTGTCAGCAAGGCAGTAAAGAAAACTTTAAAGGAGGCTATTTATTTAATTAAAATTAATATCCATTCACTGGAAAGAATGGCAATGGCTTATGGAACTGCTAGGTCACCCCCTTGTCTTCATGTTTCTTTTCTCCTGACTCTTTTCCAGTTTTGCCAAGTTGCAGCTGGTAGCTGGAAGGAGATACAGAGTCTGTCATATTTTCCAGGCTAACATGCAAGATAAATGGTGGCAGTACTCTTGAAATCATTGGCAGTGGGGTTCTACTCTTCTGTATCCCACTTTCATGGTGTTGAGTGCCAGGCCTCTCACCACTATGTGGGGACATGGACAAAGTGAGCGGTTCTGTAGCATCTGTGAGGTACAGGGAGGATCTTTTTCAGAGATGTTCAAATAGGAATGAGTTTCTGTTTACTTGACAATAGTCTCTCTTCAGTTCAAAGTAAGGAAAAGACAAAAGAGGGAAAGAGTGATTGACTAGATGAGTTTTAGGAAGTGTCTACTGCAATCAACAACAAAGTTTAGGCTTTTACTATACAGACATAAAGGATATGTTTCCCTTCACATATTTGGCTCCTTTCCCAAAGCTTTATGTCAGTCTTTTTCCCTTGTGTTTAATTCTGAACCACTCCCATCTTCCAGTGCTGAGCAAATCAGTTCACTTTCTGCAAGTAGGAGGGTTGTCCTGCTCTAGCAGCAGCCCCTTTCTGCTGTCAGAGCTGAGGCAGCTTGGGTAGGGTCTGTGACAGAGTCTGTCCACACATGGCACAGAGCCCAGCTCACAGGGTTACATTGCACAGAAAAGATATGGTGAGAATCTATAGCTTGTGTAGCAGCCTCAGCTTTCTGCTGTCACTACATTAAAAAAAAAAAAAAAAAAAAAAAAGGAGAAAAGATAATCAAACATAATATGAGCTTTCATTAGCTGTAAAGCCCAAAGAGCAGCAGGAAAGTAGATTCACTCCTGCCTTTTTGCCACAGAGATGGAATTCTGCTCTTGCCACCTCTTCTGCTTTTTCTGGTGGTGTCTCAGCTCTGATTGCTGTCCATTCTTGGTTTTCCCCAGGTCATAACACACATTCCCTTTGCAAGGACAACAGAGATGGATATCATCAGTACTCCAGCAAGGGAGAAGAGTAGTTGCTACTTACAAGCTTTATTGGATCAGGCAGCTAATTGGCAGCTCACAAAGAGTATTGCCACCAATCTCCTTGTAGGCACTCTTGCTTATCTTGCTTTTTGGCCACCAGTGGTGTGAAGTGGTAATAAAGCATAACCATTTTGTGACTCTGAAGGGAGGACTACTTCTCCATGTACTAATTTGCTATGATTCACACTTCAGGCTATTTTTGTGCAATTCCTGCTCTAGAGGATTACTTTCAGGTTTTCTAACCCATCTTTGAGGGCAAAGAGGAGAGGATTGGTTTGGTTTTAGGATTTTCTAAACCTGTGTGGGACAAACTTGTTTATAATTTTACCGGAATAGTTGCTTGCAAAGCACTTTGAGATAAGTGGACGAGAAGCACACTGTGAGAGCTACGTCTTCTTAAAATGACATGAGGCAACATCAGAAACTTGCCTTCTGGGATCCAAAGTTCAGATCACTGAAAGAAATATGAGAATGGGGAGTTTGGGCCCTTTATTTATAAAGCTGACTTTTTTGTATATGGACAGAATGTACTGTTTGTGCCTGAACTAGTAGCCTTCATTCCTGACTGTTGTGTGATAGCTTTAGTTTGTTTGACATCTTCTCTTTTTCAATGTTGTGAGTTTCTTACTTTCTTTTCCCTTCCCCTCCCACCCTTCCCCCAACTCTTTCTTTTCTTCTTGCAATTTAGAAATCAAGTTCCTCTACCACAACTGGAGAGAAGATCACTAAAGTCTATGAGCTAGGAAATGAGCCAGAGCGCAAGATGTGGGTGGATCGGTACCTGACGTTCATGGAGGAGAGGGGCACGCCTGTGGCCAGTCTGCCAGCTGTGGGCAAGAAGCCCTTGGACCTGTTCAGGCTCTATGTCTGCGTCAAGGAGATTGGAGGTTTAGCACAGGTGAGAAGAACTGGTTAAAAGTGAACCTTCAAAAAGTCAATATTCTTTTTTCTAGAGTATTCCTGCTGGATACATCATTAGGTTTTCAGCCCAGACAATATTGTTGAAGAAAATGGTTTCATGCTTTGATAGCTGTCTGGAGTTCATTTTGGGCTGCATAATGGCCCTAAAACTTTAGAGTTTGAATCAAGATTGGCCATTGCTGTAGACAGATGAAATTGTTGCCTTTTCTGGGGAATCTAGTAATGCTGCTGAGAGAAGAAAATAGAAAAAGGCCACTGGATCAAAATTATGAGTAAGATGATAGAGCTAAAAGGACAAGGAGATTTTTAAGTCCATTTTTCCTATATAGAGATACAGCCTGTAGGACAATTCAGTTCATCTCTCCAGAGAAACTGCAGAAATATTCTTAAAATGCGCTCTTTCATCCCAAACCTTTAATTCTGAGTGTCTCTATACGCTGTATGTGTTTCTTAGACATGGATTATGCTGTGTTTGGAAAATGCTTACAGGATATTTTGGGTTGTCTTGCTAACATAATGATTACAAGGAAAACGTGAATTACCTAAATGAGTTGAAGAAAAATGAAAGCAGGAAGAGCTGAGAATAAAAAAGTCACAGATGGGAGACAGAAACTTTCATTTGTGTTCTCACCAGTTAATTTAAAGTTTTGCATGGGGATATTGGAAAAATATTCATGAGTTCTATGGGGATGTTTACCACAGAGCAAAATGAAATATTTCACTGTTTAGCTTCTAAAGGGAAAGGAGGAGAAAATGGTCAGTACTTGCAGTCTTAGATTTGGCATTCAAAGTCACCTGTCCTTTCCTGATGCTTGTACAAAGCATCTCTTTCATCTAGGGGATCACTGGCTAGACACTGGACACTATTGTGAAGTGCAGGGATCCATAAGTTCTGTGTTTATGAGAACATTTGTTCAATGCCTTACAAAATGAGGTCTTAAATATAGCTAACATGTAGATAAATATGCATGTGTAATATTGTATAAAACGTAATACTCAAACATACAATTCTCCCCTAATTACAAAATCTGAACTCAAAAATATGGCAAACAAATTAGATTCTCAAAAAGAGAACATATTTTCATAATATATGTGGTTAGTTCAAGAAAGGAATGTCCAACATCAATTAGTACCCCTTCCAAAGCTATTTTTAATAGTGCGCCTCACAACATGGGATTTGACTACTGAATTAGATCATTGGCCCTTCAAATCCAGGGATTATAGCTATTCTTATTATTAAAGGAAGGCAGAGAAACCTAACATAGTTGATTCTGCCAGTTGTTAAATGCTGTATATTGGTAAGAGATGTTATCCCGACGTTTTTAGTGATCAGCTCATGCCCCTCAGCGTCGTACGGATGTGATTACTTTTAGCTCAGAAACTTTATTACAGGTAAATTGTATCATGCAGCTGCTCTGCCTTGTACAGCATGATTGTGCCCACAGTGTGACTCTTAGCATCAAAAATTGAGCAAGATGGGGGGCAGATGGGATATTCTAGAGAATTATTCATGTTTGCTTATTATGGAAATTTATTTTATTTTGGGACATTCAGTGTTGATTTTCAGTGACAGACATTATGTTTTGCCAAAGAATAGATGCTGTTCACTTCGACTGATTTTTGAAAGAGCTTGAGTTACAAATGTGTGTGCTTTACTGGTTAAAATTAACACTAAAAATGAGAGCTCCTGGTTTTGCTGGTGTGCCTACATGAATGATCACTATGTTTATCTGTTTAGAGCTGCTCAGAGGTGCAGAGCTTTGCTTGCTGAGTTTTATTTAAATGCATCTGTGTGATGCCCTCCTAAAAAGCTGTTGCTCCAACTGCTGCACTCCACATCTCGTGACTCTGCCTGGAGAGTGGCAGGGAGTGGAGCTGTGCAGCAGTGGTGCATATTCCCTGTCTGAGGAGTTGCTGTTGATGGGGTCCCAACACTAACAGACCAGCTGCTGGGAGTCTTCTTTTAAATGCCAATATACTGGGCATTTAAGCATGAATGTTTCTGTTTGCATTATGCAATGTGTTCATTACGCACCACTTAGCTGTAAGCCAGTAGGCACAAAGAGCTGTGTAACTGGATTTCAGGCCTCAACAAGGGCACTTAATGAAAATCTGTTCTCCTTTAACTCCTGGGTTCTTGCAGGATGTACCAGAGAAATAAAAACACAGCATAGCCATGCCAACCTGCTTGCTGTTAAATCCATCCTCAAAAGATCTTTGCTGACTGGCAGCAATTACAGTGTTAATAAACACAGAGAGAAACTTAGAAAAATGTTTTCTTTGCTGGCACACAGACTAAGGAATAGTATGGCTGATGATAATCTTTCTAGCTGTACAAGTTAAGGTGGAGTCATTAAAATATCAGGCCTTAGGGCAAGAAGCAGACGATCATGGAATCAGAATTGCTACCCACAAAAGATGAGATTTCTCAGATATTTAAAGCCAGTTTATTTTGATGCTGACCTTGCTCCTTGGATCATACCTAGAAATTGCATAAGTGGTTGAATGAACGTAAAGACATCAGGTGTTAGAGCAAAAACAGTGGCTGCTACGAGTGGTACAGCCGAGTGAGTCAGTGGCATCACCCAGGATGACAAATGAACTTTGCTATTATTACAGATCAGCTGTGTTTGAGCAGAGTCTTTCAATATTCTTAGCCTTACACTGCAAACAAGACTCACAGTGGAGTGGTGCAGTCAGCATTGTAATATAGAGTATTGCTGGACTAGCCGTGAGCGTTTGAAGTCTGCCTTAATTAATTAGGGGGCCTGGCTTCACTCTGCTTCTCATCTAGCCAGAGGATCATTGATCTGTCCCTGCAAGATGCACTAAAGTGAAAGGAATTGAACCAGGAATTAAAAGCTGAACTGCTTGACAGCTGGTGGCTATTTGGGAGAAAAATTTATTTTTTATATCAATGTTCAAACAAATTGCAAAATAACACTGTTAGTGCTTTCTAAATTATATTTTAGAAGCTGCTTTTTAATTAGAATGGGGTGGGTGTGGGTGGGTGTCAGGGAGGGAGAGAGTGAACAGGAATTTGCTTGGAGATGGATTGCTAACTGAAGAGCATAGGCCCTGGAAGGGCGTAAGGCATTTAAAGGATGCACCATGCAGAAGACTGCACAAGCAAAGCTTTTTATGTAGCTATCAGCAGGTTCCTTAATGGCTTTATAACTGTAAATGCTGTCTATGCATTACTGTGTGTAGGAGTAATGAGCATTAGTTAAAAGAGGAAAATAAAAAAAAAGTAAACCAAGTAGACATTAAGTGCTTTTTTTTCCCCTTTTTTGTTTCCTGACTTAAACAAAACACTTTGCTGCAAACCAATGATTCTGCCGTTTACTTTGCTAGGTTAATAAAAACAAGAAGTGGCGTGAGCTGGCAACCACCTTGAACGTTGGCACTTCGAGCAGCGCAGCCAGCTCCCTGAAAAAACAATACATTCAGTACCTGTTTGCCTTCGAGTGCAAGATTGAGCGAGGGGAGGAGCCCCCTCCAGAAGTCTTCAGCACTGGAGATACCAAGAAACAACCTAAGATTCAGCCGCCATCTCCTGGTAAGTCAAATAAACTGCAGCCTCTTACACAACCTTGCATTTTTTTGAATGCAAGGCATACTAGGTTTTTGCACCCCGTGTATTTATAAACGTGTCTGGATAATGCTGGAACAACGAGGATAAACCTGTTGTTGGAATCTTCGTTCTCAGACTTGGAGCCGACTCCTGAGTCAAATCAGAGTTAACTCTGAAGGGCCACCACAGCTGTGTGTCTGGTTTGTCCTTCCTCAGTCCAACATATAAAGATGTGTGTGCCAGCACACCCTTAACATTCAGTGACATGGGCGTAATAAAAAGAACAGAGGTCTGCATGGATGTGCTTCTGCTGTAAGACAGGAGCATGCATTTGTCTAAAGGTCAGGCTCTGGTACCTGCACTTTCCTTGCTGTGACTGAAGCTGCTTTTCAACACAACTGTTGATCAGCAAGGCTTCATTTGGAGCAGGATGGCAGATGCTGGACTGATCGGTGTGTCTCAGATGGTTGCTCTGATGCAGCTCGTGTTGGGTATGTGGCAGATGGAGAGCTGTGAGTACAGTGTGTCCTCACTGCTAGACATCCCTGTTTGGAGGCACGCTCTCTGTTCTTTTGTTGCTAATTCTGTGTGTCAGGTAAGTCATTGGGATCACTGTTTTTATCTTCTCATGTGAAAAATTGGAACCAGATTACTGTATTTTGGCTGTTCTTTCTTGCATTTACAGTGTGGTGTTTGAAACCACTGTATTATTTCTAAATTCATGTCACTTAAGATACTCAAGATTTAATAGTCGCAGTTGATACTCAAGGCAGGACTATTCTTAAGTAGAAGTATTTTAAGTACATAGGAAGAGTCATAGTATTAGTCTAGCTGTTGACCTCTGGACTACCCATGGAAGAGTAAAAAAATCCTTTCATTATTTTGGATCATTTCTTTTGTTATTAGTTTTTCTGACCAACAAAATAATTTGACAAAATTTGCGAACTACTGCCACAGTTACTTATTAGGCAGACCACCGTCACTTATTGCCAAGAGAATATAATTTCTGGAATGTTTACAGGAGTTTCCTGCAGTAGAACAGTTTTAGGAAAATATTCATTCACTTAATTTCTATTACTATAGTTCATGGCTGAAAATGGGAAGTGGAGAGTCAGAGACACAGCAAGCCCTGCAGACAGTTTGCAATTGCATGACTTCAGTACCCTATCATGGACACTAGAAAATTGCAAAGACCTCTATAATCATGTAATAAAGTTCTGGCCTTTCCAAGATTATCTCTTACAATAATGCTTTCTCAGTACAGAAAAAGATAACAGTGATAAGGCTTAAATCTTTCTCAGCCTGTTTTATTCAGTGTAAGGATTTGAGGGAGTGTTTAGTTAAAATCTTCCTAAGCACATCTCTGTGTAATAACTTAAATATTTCCTCCACCTTGTTAAAACCTAGGGTTATAAGGTACCCCAGTGGTGATTGTTTAATAGAGAGGTTAGATTACTTTGCAATTCACGTGTAGAAGGTAGAGAAAAACACTTGGTACTAGAAGTAAAGCCCATAGTCCAAATGTTTATCTGTCTCACATAAGCACAGAGTGTCCTGAGTGTGCACAGCTGCAAAAAATAATACATGCTGGAGGTGCCCATCACCTCCTGAAAAGACTGGTAAGCAAAGCTGAAATGGTTAGACTTGTTAAGGACAGTGAAGAATAAATTAATCTGTCTCTAAAAATGAGAGAGTATTACGCTTTGTTCTCTCTTTCCTTACTTTCTCCAATACTGCTCTCAGTAGTTGATTTTGGGATGATCAACCTAAATCAGCTGAATTTTGAGATGAAGAATTGCTATTTAAATATGTAAACATAAAACAAAGGAATGGAAATGTCAGATGTACCACTTTACAGGATCCTTTTGCATCACAATGCTATGAATGAAAATGGCAAAGTCCAAGTTTAAATTTATCATAACATTCAAGTTAGTTGTCTTTGAGGAGAACTGAAACTATTTTTCTAAAATAAAAACACAGCAGGACATAGAGACTAGAAAAGGGGGAAGCAAGCAAGGATCTCAAGGTTTGTTTTGTTGGAGAGAAAAGAGCTCGTGTCACTGAATGGGACTGCACTTCTGTACGGAGAAAGGCTTTCCCAGTGTGTATCAGCTTTAGTACATGAAATCCCGCTGAGGTATAGATGCCTCAGAGAGTACAAGCCTGTTCTCTTTAATAGTCAGCTTTTTTTCTTGTTTCTTTTCGTTCAGTATATACCAACATTAACATTTTAGAGGCACAAAAGAAGCAGAGTTGTAGACATACTTTAGATAATCTGTCACTCTTTGGCATTCAGAGGGAACAGGAGCCCAATACAACAAGAAACAGTAGCCTCCAAAGGTCCTTACTTTAACTGTTGGCCTCTCTTGTGCAGTTAGCTCAGTGTAGGCAGAGCCACTTAGAAGCCAAATCCATTTGCAGAGAACTAGTTACAGTATTAGGGCTGAAGTTAATCTGATAGAAAAGCAGGGGAACTTGTCTCAGAGGGGAGGGTGCTGTATTTTGTCCAGTTCTAACAAGCTGATGCTGTGAAGAAAGTCTTGAGATCTTAGAAGTTGGATGATCTTCATAAAACTTTTAAAATTAAATATTTCAATTGCTCATAAGAATACATCAGGACTGGCATCCTTTATGGTACAGAGAAGGATTCAGTTCAAATGTCGTCGTAGTTTCCAGGTGGGTGGTTATGCAAGGTGGGAGCAGGCTGAAGTGCAGCTTAGGGCAAATCCGTTCTTGTTGATATCTCACATCCAAGGGGTGGTTATGTGACTGCCTCACAGATGACCTTCAGAGTGCAGGCATAGAGGGAGTGCTAGGGAGCACAGTGCGACAGCCATGGTGAGGAGATTCGCGTGGAGGAGCACGGTCAAGAAAAGGATGTGATGTGTAAGTCAAATTTATGGGACTGTGAGACGGTGGTCTGGGATCACGTGTTTGTCCATTTGCTTGTAGCACTATATTCAGGATTCTCCCATCACTTTTGTTTTTTACAACATCATTAATAAGGTAAATGGTACGTAAAGGAGTGAGTAATTTAGTGTTATGTACAGTGAAATTCACGATAGTGTCAGCAATTATAAGAAGTTGAAAAAAAGAGTGAGAGTAGAGCAGCAAAGTGACAGACTGGTTGGCCTTGATCGGCAGAGATTTGCACAGTAGCCAAGGTGTTAGGGTTGGGATTAGGTGCTCATTTCAATAGTTGTTACTTCAAATCACTGTCAGAGCCTCTTCTGCTGTTTCATAAAGCTCCTGGGGAGGGGTGGGGACCTGAATGTTTTAGTGTGCCTTGCGCTGCTCCAAGGCTGTGCAAGTTGGTGACGTGTTTGTGGTAGGCTGAGGCCTTCATGTCAGCTTAAATCTGCCTGTGTCAGATAATACCATCAGCAGTGAAGGGCAGCAGCAAATGCCTAATGACAGACTAACTATTGGAGGATCCCTGATGGCCTTCTGTCCTGATCACTGGGTCTGTGCCAAGGGCCATGTCACCTGCTGATGACTTCCGCTGCGTAAAAACTCCCTTAGAGAGAGGGGCATTGTAGGTCTTCCTTCTTTCCAGGAGCAGGTGCAAAGACAAAATGCTTTTCCTGTCATGTGCGTTTGATAGTTTTGACCAAAATGCTCAGAAATAATGTGGGAAGTTCTAAACTGAGAAGAATTCTGGGCACCATTACTGTAAGCACTAATGGATGCTGGAGAAAAAATTCCAAAGGAGCATCAGCATGAAGGAGTTATCTTCCATTGCTGTATTCTCTCACTCTGAATAGTTGCAGTGTGCGGTTATGTGTGCACAGCTCTCAAAATAACAGGCTCAGAGTTTATCCTGTGTTGAATGAACAGCATGGCCAAAGTGGTCCAGCTGAGGATGCTTGTGAGTAACAGCAGCTGGTCCTGATGTCAACAGAGATTTCATTAAAGCAAACCTGGAAAAATCGTACGCTTGTGCTGGAAAGAGGGAGCGAGAAGGCACCAGGAGTGTGTTGCCTGCGTTTCCTTGGCAGCAGAGAAACAAGACATGGGGAGGGGGGTGGCGGGGGGGACACAGCACGGCACCGCAGGACACAGCCATTCAGTGAGTGTGTCTGTAACCAAACCCATCCGTCTCTGCTGGCGGGTGGCTGACTGAAGTGCTATTATTAGTAGGCAGGTGATGTCATGGAGCGTGTCATGAGGCCAGCCAGGGAATCCCCACTGAAGATGGATGGGCCAGGGGTTGGGAGGGTGGCTGGGGGGACAGGCGGAGGTGGCCCTGTGCCTGCATCCACGCCTGCCCGGGGGGCCCTGCAGCAGCCAGCGGCCCCCAGTCCAGCCTAACTGGGGCACTGGGTTCGTGCTGTGTAAATTATCTTCCCAGCGTGGTGGCTGGCTGTTCACTCTGAAGTATGTGAATGTACTTAACCTTCAGTAACCTTTCCATTGTTTACTTTAGAGTATACATTTGTAGCTTCTGGCAAAAGGTAGGGATATCCTAGAGAGCATGTCAGGCCTCACATTAATGGAATTTCAAGAGGTTTCTTTCTTCTTTCCTTTTCTTTTTTTTTTTTTTTTCTTTTTTTTTTTCCAAAGGGGAAAAATTACTGGTAAGAGGAAGGTTTAATGTCTTTTTTTTAGCTGCATATTTCTTCTCTGGTAAATAAAGGGTCTTCCCTGAAAACAGTACTTACTGCCATGCAGGCTTTGCAAGGCAAAAGGCATTCCAGTACTATAATTCCTGCTGCAGAGAATAATGCATGCAGTCATGTGTTATTAACACATGTTCCCACAGCAAACTGTGGACGACCTCACCTTCTCACTGACCAGGATGTCAATTGTATTTAAGTTTTTATGTATTTAGTATTGTGAAACCTGAAAGACAGTTATTGCTTAGATGTGGAGTGAGATGAGGAATTCAGTGGCTATGAACCCACAGTTTTTTCCCTGGACATCCCTAAGGTAGCTGCAGAATCATATGAGCAGAGATTACTTTTCCTAAAAGAACACTGTTGTTTGTCTTCCTTCTTAGAGCTTGGTTTAATACTGAAGCTTATGAAGCACTCTAAAAGATACTGTTTCTCTTTCACAATGTCCACAATCAAAATTGAACATCTATCATAATAAAATCCCTGCAAAAATAGATGTAAAAATTTCAGAGTGCAGCCCAGCAAATGTAAAATTTAAGGTGAAATAGGAAATACGGGCTCTTCTTGGTAGACAGAGTCCTAATCCAGAGATTGGAACACTTGCAGTTCCTATTCTCTAGAAGTGTCCCTAACCCAGTGGAGGTGAGGGGCAAAGCGTATTAACAAAGCAGTACCAGAAACTTCACACTTCTCGTGACAGCATTTGCCTTCCATTTTTTCAGTTGTATATAAGCAGTCATTTAGAAAGAGGCTTGAGGAAAAATAACCAGCCTTATAAGTGCCACCCTGAAGATAGAAATTGGACTTGTAGCTTCTCAGTTAGGTATCCTTTTTTTTTTTTTAAACCATTCTTTTAGAAGATGATCTAAAACACATTGTTATTAATAATTTTGCACTCTGGCAGTTTGGAAATACAGAAAAATCTTTTTTTTTTCCTTTAGGTTTGCTAGAGATATGAATTAAGCTCTTGCTCAGGTAGGATAGGGAAAAACTTAATTGCTTCTTAATAGCCCAGCATAAGAGAAATATGCAGGGTTAGGCGATATCTGAATTTACAGTAAGTATACGGGTACACTAAGATGTTTGCTTACATGTTTCTAATACAGCAGGATGGTATGTGACAATCTGTGGCATAACTCAGCTTTCAAGCTTTTTAGAAGAATCTAAAATTGTGTTTAAAGCTCAAGGGCAGAAGAACGATCCTGACCTGCTTGGAGGTCATATATAAAAAGAGCTCATTTTATTTTAATATAGTGGGTTTTTGTTTTATTATAGCACTAAAGCCTTCAGCTAACTGTAGACTAATGTAACTAACATTAGTTGCTGTAAATTTTCTTGTTCCTGTATTAATGCAATCAGAGAGCTTTTCCTAAACTTTTGTTTTTTTGAAACTCATTACTATGTAAGCATAATTCAAAAATGCCTCAGAAAGCTGAGGACAAGAACAATGTGGTCCACACAATGTAGATTCTACATATGCACTTGCTACTGAGACTGATTTCCAGATAAGGGAACATGTGTTACAGATATATATGAAACGCATATAAAAAAGGTGTTCTCTAGTTAAAAACAAGCTCTACCTGTCAGGATGATGAGTGTTCTAGGTTTCTGAGTCAATTATAAACTACTCTCTTTCATATACAGAAGAAAAACCCATACTGCTTGTTCCAATTTTCCCTGTAACAGTAATTTATAACGTTTTTTTAATTGGTTGTTGAACGTAGGTAGGCGGGCACAATAAAACACTTACATGACAGTTCATAAAAAAAGAAGGACCTCTCAAGCCAAATCCATGACCTACTCAGTGTGTTAGATTTTTGAATTTTTTCTGTTGGTAATGTTTTCCCAGTTGCATCTAAAGACTTGAATCCTACAAGTTCTTCCGTAGAATTTCTGCTGCAAGACCTGTCAGATCCAAGACTTAGATGCTGTTACTAATCCTCACTTACCACCTTCTAAATCATAAAACTGCTATGTAGAGCTTTGGGCTCAGGGCATGTTTCTGTTCAGTAGTCACATGAAAGTAGTAGCTTTGGTGTCTGCTCTGAAAGACTGGTCTGGGTGTATTTTACATTAGCTCCACCATTACCAATAGGTGATGTATTAATTTAATGCCCTTATTGCTGCTCAGTCACATCAGAACAGTAAAATGCTCTTCTACATTTGTTATACCTAGAATATCAAGGTATTTACCTCCATTAAGGAGGACACTAATGCAGATACTTTATTGCTTTCTGAGATCTCAACAAATAAGTTTTTGCAGATTAAACAGATTCTTTGCAGAATTGACCTGGTCTTGTTACATATACTTTACCATCACTGACCCTAACTAACATTTTGTTAAGGTGTCCATTTCTATTTTTACAATTCTTTTAGAAGTGTTATCTGTAGCCTCCTGTTCAAATTCTACTTTCAGTTATTATTTTCTTCTGATCCCAGATTGCCTTTTGCATTTCTTAAATACCATGTTTTGCCATGCTGTCTCAAAGATGACATGGGATTGCAGTGTGCCGCTAATCATTTGCTATGTTTCACCATGGAAATGTCTGCCTTTTAGTGCTAAATAAAACCATGAATTTATATTAATATAACAGCTTAAATTTATGATAAAAAGCTTCTGGCTGAAATATTTCTTATAAATGCATGTGTTGTGATAGTGATTATATAAAGAAGCTATGCCAAAGAACAACCTTCATTTACTCTGTTGTAAACTACAGACAATTAACTTGACCTCTGATTTAAATGATCCTTCATCTGGATGATTTCTATCTATGTTGCTTCAGGCAGCAGATTAAATTCATGGTTCTAGGAAAGATGATGGCTATTACTACACAGCATATCCTGATCTCAGAGGATTTTGGGGAAGTTATAAAGTACTGAAATGGATTAAGGCATACACAGGCTTCTGGAGGAAAGAACCATTTTTTTCCTTGATGATTATTATTTCCACAGGAATTTGGCTGCTACTTTTTCATAATTACTTTTTTTTTTTAATTTTTCAGCTAATTCTGGTTCCTTGCAAGGCCCACAGACTCCACAGTCCACTGGTAGTAATTCCATGACAGAAGTGCCAGGCGATTTGAAGCCCCCAACACCAGCATCCACACCTCATGGACAGATGACACCTATGCAGGGTGGCAGGTATGAAAAGGGCTTTGCTTCATTTTTTATTGCTCTAGTTCTACAGCACTTTAATCCGGTCTTTCCTAGCTGCTTCAGCACTCGTAGGATTTTGCAGTAAACCAGTCAGAGCCTGAAAAGTGGCAGAAAATTATTTCTTTTTGGAGGAGAGAGAGGGAAAGGGAGGAAGGAGTAGAGAGAGGTCCATTAGCATTCTGAACACCAGAGAAGAATCAGACAAGCACCAGTGCAGAGAGATGTATGTGAATATGTCAGTAATGGGGAGGAAGGTGGAAACCAACAGTACCTACTTAGAACCACAACCTTCCTCTCCTCACTTATCCTGTACACCTCTGGTCAGCAGATCCAGTCATGCTCAAGAAGGAGAAATGTGGTTTAAAGGTGTGACTTGAATTCAAATTGTGAAAAGCATATGCAATAACAGTAGCTGAGATAGCAGAGGCTTAAATTGGGTGGTCCAAGAGATCCCTTTCGGTTCTGTGCTCTGTAAGTCTCACAGTCCAGTTTAATCTGAAGTGAAGCTGTCTCACCATTCATTAAGGAGCCTTAGTACACTGAAGTCCACAAAACAGTTTTTTATGACTTCAGCAGCAACATGACTGATCTCTGAACTGTGTGCAGAGCCACTCCAAACTAAATTTTTCTCCATCTGTAATGCTGCAGAAAGGATAGCAAGAATCTTCTTTAATCATCTTAATTCAGATTGAGTTTTCTAGATAAAAAAGAGCAAAACAGCTTAGTGAAATTTCAGGAAGGTTTAGACTTCTGTATGAGTAATAGGAATGCACAAACAATAGAATTAGATAAAAAACCCTGATCTCTAAGGTAAGTAGACAAAGAAGCTTGAGGATAAAGTGGGTAGATTCTTTTAAATGATTGTCCATTGTTAAAGTCTTTTGCATCTTCCTTGGATGCATCCTGCACTGATCACTGCCACAGCATGGTGAGCTAGTTGTATTGTAGTCTAGGCTGTTTTCACAGTTCTTATGAATACAGGATGATGTTAATGTTTCTTTTTTTCTTAATCTGCTAGAAACAGTGCAGTCAGTGTGCATGATCCCTTTTCTGATGTAAGTGACTCAGCGTTCCCAAAGCGAAACTCCATGACGCCAAATGCACCATACCAGCAGGGAATAAACATGCCAGATATGATGGGAAGGATGCCATATGAGCCGAATAAAGATCCTTTTGGTGGAATGAGAAAAGGTATTTTCTTTGTGGGAGCTTAACTGTTCTTCCCTGTGTCTTAGGTAATCAAGATGTAGTCAGAATGAGCTTTTTCACTTGATGATTTTGCCATTGGTATCCTTGTAGCAAAAAGAGGTGCAGTGCAGTTGAGTTTCTGGTCTGGTCATATTTCCCCACTCAGAGTCATGCCCATTATTTTGGAATTAACAGAATCCTAAAAATGCTTGTAGGAATAAATTTTGGGAAATGTCATAAATCATAGGGTTAGTATTTATATTTCTTGAGGTTGGTTAGCTACTCTGCAATTCAAGTGCTGGACTTCACTGTTAGAATGTGAAGTGGTGAAGCAACATGCATGGTTGTAGTAGGACTGGTGTGGGAATTCACTGTGTGAAACTGAGCAAGCCTCCTAATGCTCTCTGTCTCAGTTTATATATTTTTCAGAATAGTAAAGCTAATTTTTTTCTTACTTGGGCAGTCCCTGACAAAAGGTGATAAACACACTCTGTTTATTTTTAAAAAGCAAAATTTAAAATTAATATCAAAATTGACTCTGGTCCTTTTGGGTACTTAACCTACAGCTGGTTTTGTGGATATTGTAAAAAGATTTTAAATCAATCTTGCATGCCTCAGATATAGGAAAGTAGGAGGAAAGAACACAGACAGGGTTCACAATGGCTGTAAAGAGAGGAGCAGGTGGAGGAGACGGAAGCATAAACTAAAACAGAGCAAAAGGGAGATACAGCAAGAAGAGGCCCTGAAACTGAGGAAGAGGGAGATGTGATGATGTGGGGAGATGCTTTAAAAGAGGTAGTTAATTTGATTTGATGTGATTTTTTTTTAAAGCCTTTCCTTTAAATGCTTTTGCCTGGACTGTGGACACTAACATATAATACAGCTGAAGGAAGGGAGAACTCTCTCTGCTTTAGATTCACTTTAGGTTTTATATCCATATGAGATTAAGTGGGTGTATTGTACTTTGTCTTACATTTCACTTCATCCTGTCAAAACAGAAATATCTCTGTTCAGTATCTACTATGAGGGACTGAAGGTTAGAGTCTCTTCTATTTGTTTGGTGATTTATATCTGATAATAGTGCCTTTTCTTGGACCCATAGAATATGCCCATCCTACTTGAGAAGCTACATTAGGATAGAGTATCCTTTCTAAAACAACATTATTGTATATGTGTGTATAAGGGTTTTATGGGGGGAAAGAAAAGCTTGATTCTGACAGCTTTGTAGTTCAAACTAGTAGATTTGCTTTAATCTATTTTGTAAGGCTTATGTTTGCGTTCATTTTTAGCATTGTTTTCGGTGAAAAGAACAAGAGTGAAGTTCATCTTCAGCTGTGAAGACCAGAGGGAAACAGCTGCCTGGTGCCTGATAGCTCAGTTCCATAGGAGGAGATTTTTTTCCTCACTTGCAGCTCCGTAATACTATACCCATCATCTTGGTAGTGGTGGTGCTTCACGTGTTCCCATTAGACCCCAGAGAGCTTGTTAGACACCTGCTAATTCTCCTTGGCAGTGTTAGGGATCTGAACATTCTCCTGAAATACTTCATTGAAAAGAAAGTGATCTTCAAACACCCAGATTAATAAATTTAATTTCACTGACTGTTGCAGTGCCTGGAAGCAATGAGCCTTTCATGACCCCTGGACAAATGCCTAACAGTGGAATACAAGATATGTATAACCAGAGTCCATCTGGAGCAATGTCCAACATGAGCATGAGCCAGCGACAGCAGTTCTCTTATGGAAGTGGCTATGACAGGAGGTGAGTCAATCTTCAGGAAAAAGCAAAGCCCATTAGTGAAAATGATCCTCTGTCTTCCCTTTTCATTTTCCCATTCCACCTTGCAGAGAACATAGCAGCCTACATTTCCTACAGCATCTTACTAAATCACTGGGAGTCAAACCACTGGTAATGACTGAGTCTAGCTGTTCACAGAAATTAATAAGGAGGAATTGTCACACCTTAGAAATCACTCAGGCTGCAGCAGATCAGATCGTGGGTGTCTTTGATAGCTGCCTTCAGCTGGCAGCTGGGCTGGGCTGTGACAGCATAAAATAGCACTTGAGTTGGTCTCCTGGCCATGTTTTCACCTAAACAGTTGCTGGTTGGCTCTTAATGAAAAACAAAACGCACAGTCTAAATGTGTCTGATTTGTGGTCTGTGAGTGAATTGCCTTTGGAGAGTCTGGAGTCTGTTGTCAGAGCTGTAGCAGCATCAGTCTTGCAGTGTGTCCAACAGGATTCTCATAAGTTTGTCCTTCAGTGAAGTACATGAAATAAATTTGGTCCTCTTTTGTTTATCTGGGGAAAGGCTTTGGGAGAAAAATTGGTAAAATCAGTGATGTCTAAGCATTGGTAGAGCAAGCAGAATGTCCTGGGAATGTTTGAATTATATTAAGTATTCTGGCAGATTTTGCTGCTCTGGCCATATTCCTGCTTTTACTTTCATTAGGCTGTGTATTTAGCTTTTCTTTTTGTTTCCTGATGGTAGACAGAGTGGTACAGTGTGGATCTTTAAAGTGTAAGGACAAAGTAGTTTTCAGTCAGTAGTTTTAAGTAGTAGATGTGTCAAGTAAAACAAATACCATCATGCTGTTCAGTAGGTGGGGAGTTCAGTTGCTGGGGAGGTTGGTGAGAGTATAGGGCTCCAGTGGAAGGTGTTAAGTCAAGAGAATGTTTCCTTTAAAGTGCGTGATTTATTTTATTTGGTTGACAATTTTGGAGAATAAGTACTTCTTACAGAATAAGGTTTCCTTTGTAATTTTTTAGGTTGGATCACAGGCTGGGTCCAGAAGGCAGTATGGTACCACCTGGTCAAAGCACCATGGTACCTTCAAACAGTGACCCAAGCATGTACTCTCCTAATTGTTACCCTGGCCAGCAAAGGTGAACACTGATTTCTGTGTTTGTAATACCCACGGTAACCAGCCAAGGAGCGCTAGCAGCCCCTGTGAGAGCATGCAGGCAGAGCATGTGGCCTCTCGATGTGTTACTTCTGTTTTGCTTTCTTGTTTAGGCTTTTACCGTTAGTTCAGTTTCTTGCAGGAGAGCAGAGGCTTGTGTGAATCAGTTGACTTTCTGGAGTAGTCAAATCAAAGATGTTAGAAAAGGAATGTGCATCCTACCTTGTGTATCTGCTGCTCAGCAGAGGACTAGAACATAGTTTACAGGCCCAAGTTCTCCAGAGCAGCATTAAATGATACCACTTCTGAAGCTTCCACAATTTCACCTGGCTTGTGGTTATCCTGTGGCTAACAAACTGAATATTTAGATAAAGTCTTCCCTTATGTATAACATATGTGTACCTTTGCTGAATTTTATCTTACTGCATATACTCTTGGACAGCTACAGACAACTCCCTTCATTTACATTGTTCTTTTAACTGGCATTGGATAATTTCTCTCCAATTATAGGAGATACTGAATTGCTATTTCTTTCTCTCTGGTCATCTCTTTAAAAAAAAATTAGTTTTCTATGTTTGGAAAAATGAGGTCCCATTAGTTCTTTTAACATGTCAAGTTCCCCAGTTCTCTGTTTCTGTACCTCTCCCTGATACATTACTTCTATAATTATCCTCTAATTGTTGATGTGTTCTCACTGATAGTGTACAGAGAAGAATTACTCACATATTAGCCTGCAATACAGTGTTATTTATCAATGTTAATGCTTTCCAAGTACTTGATTTCAGCAACCTAAATTTCATTCATATGTGCTAAAAATATTGCACTGTAGTGCTCCTCAGAGGTCTTAAAGGCCACAGGTAAGTTTCCAAGTGCAACACAACCTTGTCTCTTACTATGTATGCTTCATTATGTGGCTTTAATTAAAAATTACATGAACATTACCAAAATTATGAGTAGTGGTTTTACTCACTTTAAATTGATATATTCTTGAATAATCCAGAAAATAGCTTGCTATTAGGCTGGCATTCTAAAACACAAGAATTTTTACCTGCAACCTTTGAGCTGTACACTAGATACTTCCCCACCAAGGATGGGTTCCCCATGTCTGCCGCTGCCTTTCTTACCTCTTTGCTGACCATACCCTCTTCCCATTCCTGACTGCTCCCTCTAAATCTCTCTGTTGTATCTTCATTGCTCCTCCTTTCTTCTATCTACTTTACCTCCTTCCTTCCACAACCAGCTCCAGCAGAGCTTACTACTTCAGGCTCAGGACCATACCAGACTGTGCCTTCACCTTGTTTCCAGATGACAGATGCCTTCAAGGTGCAAGATTTTCAAAGGAATTTACTTTTCCTGGTAGCTTGAAAACTCCAGCAGCTCTAAGTATTTATTTGAATGCTTTATTTTAGGCATGAACCATATGGGCAGCAGTATCCAGGACAAGGACCTCCCTCAGGACAGCCACCATATGGAGGACATCAACCTGGAATGTATCCACAGCAGCAGGTAGTAGAGGGAAAAATGGCTATGTTCCTAACATTCGTTTTAAAAAATTCACCCCAGGATTCTGTATACATTGAAAAAAATTGTTTATGTAGTGTATGTCTTTTGGCACAGAAGAGCACTGTAATTCTGGTCAAAGTCACAGCCTGTATGGATAAGCAACGTATGTGCAGCTGTAGGTAAATGTGTTCATTACACTGGAAGAATGTAAATTCTAACAGATGTTCTGTGGCTTTGGATGTGCATCAAGTGATTGTCCCAAGTTAATAACCAGCAGACTGGGAAAGTATAAAGTATATTTAAGTGAAGTGACAAAGAAGTGAAGTAACAAGTGAAGGAACAAATAGGAAAGTGGTTTGGATGGCAGGTTCAAGGGCCTTAACTTAATGCTGTGCAGCCAAGTGAACCTAACAGAGAATTGGAACAATGTAAAATGAGCAACACTCTCAATTATTTTCAGTTCTGTGGTGGGTTATATGAGATACCTATCTTTAATATAGATCAGAGGGCATATTCCCACATGATATCTCTAGTAATAATATGGTACAAATACATAAGAGAGAATGTTATAGGTGTTAACAATAGTTTAAACATTTGTACATTGCAGTCTCCCCAGCTCCTACAACTCAAAAATACAAATTATATTAATTAATAAGGGTTTTTTTTGTTACATGCATGATTACTACCTTGTGAGCAAAATCCCACATTAGAAGTCAATAGCAAAACTCCACTGACTTCAACAGGATCAGTTTCATTCTGTGTGTTATTAATTCAGTTCTAGTCATACAATACCTGAAGTTGGCTTCCAGAATAGAAAGCACTTCCTTATTATAAAAAAAACTGAAATGTAAACTAGTTTTGAGCCAATTTCAGATAGTTATTTTCAGTTCAGGATAGTTTTACTAGGAAATTGGGGTCAGGGGTTGGGAGTGCTGTGGGGAGAAACCAAAAGAGATCTTCGCTTGCACTGTACTAAAAACATACATAAATTTAAATTTCAGAATTTCTTGCTTATCTCTTTGGTTCATAACATCTCAGAAATCAAAAAAATGTTTTGTTGTTTTTTATGATGAGCATATGTTAGCAGTCTAGGTGATTTAGTGGGGGAATTGCAAAGATATGTAACAGAACAGTTTGTGATATTCCATGCTAACATGTGCAGGGAATATATTAACTACATGTTCATTTAAGCAAGGAGACAGCTAGAATTGTAAAAATATATTTGGCCCTGTCCTTAGTGCTGTTTATATATTTTGTACAATGATTCTTGAATGCAAAATGCATTAATGCAGAAAAGCAGTGGAGAATGAAGGACAAGGATCCTGATCAACCTCAGCCTCTCTCTCCCATCCCAAGAGGATTCCACTTCTTCATTTAGCTAGAGATTCTGTTGCCAGTAGCTTATTTACAGTTACCTAAATCTTACTCTGTAGTGGTTCAGGAGGAATGTGAAAAATTACCCTTTCAAAGCTTTATCTACAACCCGAAGGCTAGGGAATGACCGGCAAAGGAGGTGATTGGAGCATGAACTCCTGGGGCTAATGAAACACTTGGGGACAGGTTTTCCAATTCCTGTATGAATGCTTACATCCCAAGAGCTATTACACAGCAGGTAACCTGTGTTGGCGGCTTTTTGTCCTCTGTGAGGTCTCACAATTCCACATCTCAGAGGAGAGAGAGAGACACATTGTGCAGTCTCAGTGTCCTGCTGGGCATGTCCACAGGAGGGAGGCGATCAGGTGCATCACTGTCCTCTGCACTGGGGACCATTGGGCACGTTGACACTGCACGTACCAGGGTGCTGGAGTGCTTTTAAAAAGGCACATCCCAAGTGTCTGCTGTGAGCACTGAGTCACTGTGGCAAAACAAACATAACCTTCTTAGGTGTGGCTGCTGCCAAGTCATTTCTTAATGTATAAATTGGCCCCAAGGGTGGAATTTAGTACAGCAAGTAGTTCATGTAAGGCTGGAAATAGATATTTCTCAGATAGCGAGAAAGCTCTATTGCAAGTTTTAAAAAAAAACTTACATACAATACAGTAGTTGTGGTTTTATGTGCACCAAAGTTGGAAGATGACTTTATGAATCCCAGAGCTGTTTTAACTTTCCCATCTTGAATACAGAGAGAATTTTCTCTGATCTTAACTCTAGAACATTAGTATACGTTGTGCAATGCTACTGAGCTACTGAGTTTCCAGGGGAGCTGTAACTTTGAATTTGCCGTAGATCATATATTCAAAAATCACCCATTTAATTCACATTTTTTGCTTCAGAGCTCTCAATGTGGTTTGAACTGTGGAACAAACTCCCACAGGAACTAAGGACCGCTACAAACCTTACCACCTTCCCCTCAAAGAGCAGCATGTCTTTTTTTTGTTCTGCCATCTTAAACATAAATACATTCAAGCTTGTATGGTTTAAAAACCACTCAGCTCTCCCCGAGGTAAAACAGCTTACCTCACACAACATTCCCCATTTGAGAGGGTGAGAAACAAAGAGGGAATAAACCGTAGGTGGCAGCTGTTAGTTACATTGCTTAATTCATTACAGAACAGCAGGGTAAGAACCTGCATAAACTAGAACAGAACGTTTGGATGTGACCATTTGCTGCAATAATCTCACAATAAATTAAATGTGATTAGGATGATTTAGGAAGAGAACGGTTGCCTAAAGAGGACAGTATTCCTGGGAATTCACAGAGTATCAAATGTAGCAGATTGTTTTCTCCTATTAATAAATTTATTGTCTGTAGCTGATGTCATATTGTAAGATTTACTGTTTCTGACATGCATGCTTGCAGCATATCTTGTTACTTAAAGAGTTTATTCAGTGCTCGTCTCTTGAAAAGATTCACTGGGTGGTTTTGAATTTTTTTTAATATTTTTCTTCTTAATAGACTAAGCATAAAAAAGAAGTGAAAATATTTTAGTTGGTGAGGACTGTTGCCTTTTCATACATGTCTGAAATGACCAGTGGAATTTAATCTGACGGATGGGGAAGGAAAGGGAAAGGGAAAAAATAGAGCAAGCATAAGAAAATTTAGCCCAAGGATAAGCTTCCTTTTAGTATTCAGTTATAAGCACAGCAAAACAGAGGCTTAAAAAGAAAGCACTGGATCAAGCCTAACAGCACTGTATGCCCGCCTCTGGAGTCGGCACGATCCCTCCAGAGCTAAACGCCTTCAGCTTTTTGAATGAGCTTTCATCCAGTGTATTTGTATTGTGTGTAGAGTGAAAGTGACACATCTTTCCAAAAATTTTCTTTCAGAACTACAAGAGACACATGGATGGCATGTATGGGCCTCCAGCCAAACGCCACGAAGGGGATATGTATAACATGCAGTATGGCAACCAGCAGCAGGAAATGTATAACCAGTACGGCAACGCTTACACGGGGCCTGACAGGAGGCCCATGCAGGGACAGTACCCATATCCATATAACAGGGAGAGGATGCAGGGCCCAGGACAAATGCAGCAGCATGGAATACCTCCCCAGATGATTGGTGGCCCCATGCAGTCGTCATCCTCCAGTGAAGGTCCTCAGCAGAACATGTGGCCAACACGAAATGATATGCCTTACCCTTACCAGAACAGGCAAGGTCCAGGAGGCCCTGCACAGGCCCCCCCGTATCCAGGGATGAATCGCACTGATGATATGATGGTACCTGACCAGAGGATAAACCACGAGAGTCAGTGGCCTTCTCATGTCAACCAGCGGCAGCCTTCTTATATGTCATCCTCAGCCTCCATGCAGCCTATCACTAGACCTCCTCAGTCATCCTACCAGACACCACCCTCTATGCCAAACCACATCTCCAGAGCTCCAAGTCCAGCGTCCTTCCAGCGCTCTTTGGAAAACCGTATGTCTCCAAGCAAGTCTCCTTTCTTACCCTCCATGAAGATGCAAAAGGTTATACCCACAGTTCCAGTGTCACAGGTCACAGGACCACCACCCCAACCACCACCGATTAGGCGAGAGATTACCTTCCCCCCAGGCTCTGTAGAAGCATCCCAACCAGTCTTAAAACCAAGACGAAAGATTACCTCAAAAGATATTGGTAAGCATCAAAACAAAACCTAACATAAATGGTGAGGAAAGGGACTTTGATTCTGGTTTTGGGGTTTTTTTTCAGATTTTTAAGATACTCTTGACAAATAGTGAACTTTGGTAACTGCAATGTGATTGTTTTCAATAAAAATGTAATAACATGTGCATCAGTGAGGATGATAGGTAAAACTCATCCCAGAGAATCTGACATGAAATGAAATCAGTATTTTAAATGGAGACTTGAGGTCTTCACAAATGCATTAAAAATGAAGCTTGCCTCAGATTTCAAAATGAAATGTGTTGAAAGGTCCTTTCGAGTGTCTGTTAAATCACCAGTACAGCATTTAGCTTAGCAAAGCTTTCTATGTTTTTGTTCCACGGAAGCTCATGCTGTTCTGCTGTGTAGTTGCAATCTCTGCTTTCCTTGAATGGTCCATTAATTCATTCCATAGTATTTGTCTGTGTGTTTCTCCCCCACTTCTTAAAAAGATCCCCAAGTATTTTCTTATCTTAAATTTTGGTTACATTTCATCCATTCAAGTTCTCATACTTCAGATTTCCACATTCCTGACAGTGTTCTACCTTTGTTTACTGATGAATTGGGTTAGTCAAGTTCTTTAAGTTTGTGCAATTATTTCAGGTTCAGCAGTGTCAGGAAGAATGGCCCTACCAGGATATTCTCCAGCACTAAGGCTTAGCAGCAGTTAGAGAAAACTGAACAGAACTAAGCAGTTAATCAGTAACCATTTAATTTAAATTTGCATCCTCAGAATATCATCGTTTACCCTTTCAGAACTCACTAACAGTCTCCAAGGATGCACTAATACTGTTTTACTTCTCCCTCTTTCTTTCTCCAGTAACTCCTGAGGCCTGGAGAGTGATGATGTCTCTTAAATCTGGTCTTTTGGCTGAAAGTACCTGGGCGCTAGACACTATTAATATTCTTCTGTATGATGACAGCACTGTTGCTACTTTCAACCTCTCTCAGGTAGGTGGGAAAGCATTATACTTCTCATATATACTTTCCAGGGAAAGAAAAGTGTAATAAGACACCTACAAACATGCTGCTGGCTTTTCGAATTTATTCTAATTAACATAAGTTTTAATACTGAAAAACTTGCACTTGTTTATGATTGAGTAACGAGACAGATATAGGTCAAATAGAAGAAATAAAGAAGCCTGAAAAAAGGATATTTCTTGTAGAAAGGAGAATGTAGGAATATAAGAATTTTAGCACTGCCAAAAGACTAATGTGTAAACTCACACACATGATAGTGTAATCCCTCAAAACAGCAGTATGTTAGTATCTTTCTTAATCTGTGTTTCTTTAAAGACTTTGCAAGACTATATCAAACTGGTTTTTGGTGACAGCTTGTCCTGTTCTGTACTTCCCTGTGAGACTGTGGGATTTTATTTAATTGCTTATTTTCTGTTCAGTTTCTTCTTCCAGTGAATTAAGTTTTAACAGGAATACCAAATTGACAATTTAAAGGCTAAAATCCACTGTCTATCCATAGTATGCAAGCAACACAGGATTAAACAGTGTGTGCTTTTGCCTCACTGCCTCCCAGCATTTTTCAGCTCTGCTCTAATCATTTGCCTGTTAGGTGGTAGTAATAGATGGCATGCTGATAATTCACATCATCTAAAATTTGTACAAATTAAATATTCAGTTTCTCTCCTCCATTCATTCCTTGGATACTAATAGTGTAACTCATCATTTTTTAAATATAATGACTTTTTTTTTTAATGTAGCCACAAATGGTACATTACATCCCACCTGACTTTAGAACTAGGGATATCTATAGCATGATTTATCTCACCCAGAAAAAGAGATCTAAAATAGGTCAGATGAATCATACCCTAGAAATGGCCTGTAAAAGACCATTGATTATAAAAGGGATCAAGACAATTTGGTTAGGTGTGTGAATAGTGTGGATGTTTGAAGTTAAAGGAGGTGAATCTCCTCTGAATTTTGACAGAAACTGTGTTAATACACCCTATGCAAATGGCACAGAATACTAGATATGTTGTAAATACTCTTTTGTTATATTTGCTTTGGACTCTGTTTCCAATGGCAGCCAGGACCTGGTAACTCCTGTGGTTCTGATAAGCATCAGTTTGTTCTTAGTTCTTTGAGAAGCTGGCAATCATAAGAGAATATAGAATGGACAAAAGGCTACATTTTACTGAAAAATCCATTAGCCCACAATTAAAAAAAAAAAAACCACATTAAAAGTCAGACAGTTGGGCTGAATGCATCATAAAAACAAAGAATTTTTAATAATAAAGCCACTAAGTGTAAATTAATACCAATCCCAACTACTGCCTTTCCATAAGGAAGTCATTACAAGTTGATTAAGAAGATTAAACCTAAATTAAAACTGTTTCTGAAGGGTGACTTACAGCACCAGGCTCCAATAACAGTTTTAAACTACAGCCAGAAAAAAAATGGATCTATTCCAATAGAGATGACATATTTATCTAGGATATCAGTACCTGGACCCTGAACTGAAGGTTCCTATATGACAGTTGGTTTTAGAGACAAAGGAGGAAAGGAAGAATTGCAAACTTCAGATATCTAATAAAAATACAAATCAGAAAAAATAGCCGAGTTAGGAACTTCAGTACTCTGTACAAAAAATGAAGAGTAATAGGCGTTTCCAAGGGGACAGAACAGCTAAGCCAGATAAGTCTGCTATGGCTTAAAGGAGACATTAATAAAGTTCTGTACCTCTCATACCTGTTACAGCTGAAGCAAACAGAGCTGTGATAATTTGACATTATATACTGTTTGGACAGACTCTAGAAGAATTTCTTTTGATTAACTTCTGCCATGCAGGACCTAGCCACAAGTCCACAGCGGGATGAGAGAAATAGTCACACATTAATGCATCAGTGTTCCTAATAAAATTTCATGTAGACAAAAATATTTATGTGATTTTTATATTCTTTCTTTCTTCTTCCCTCAGTTGTCTGGATTTCTTGAGCTTTTAGTAGAATATTTTAGAAAATGCCTGATTGACATTTTTGGAATCCTTATGGAATATGAAGTGGGAGATCCAGGCCACAAAGCACTCGATCACAAAGCAGCCAAGAAAGATGATAGTCAGTCCTTGGCAGAGGATAATGGAAAAGATGAGAATGACGAATGTATTGACTATTTTGATGAAGATGAGGAGGAGGGGGAGGATGAAAAGGTAGAAGGAGAAGAAAAGAGCATTATTTTTTCTACTCCTGGTGCCATTGCTGATCCAAGTGAGAGGCCAAAACAAGCGAGTAAATTTGACAAGCTGCCAATAAAGATTGTAAAGAAAAATAATCTATTTGTTGTTGACCGATCTGACAAACTTGGACGCGTTCAGGAATTTGATAGTGGACTTCTCCACTGGCAGCTTGGTGGTGGTGACACAACTGAGCATATCCAGACTCACTTTGAAAGCAAGATGGAGATTCCACCACGCAGGAAAGCCCCTCCTCCCTTGAACTCTCCAAGCAAAAAGAAGGACCTCGAGGGGAAAGGTGAATCTGAGGAGCAACAAGAAAAGAGTATAACAGCAACCATTGATGATGTCCTCTCAGCTCGGCCAGGAGCGCTACCTGAAGACTCAAACTCTGGTTCCCAAACAGAGAGCAGTAAATTTCCCTTCGGGATCCATCAAGCCAAAAGCCACCGGAATATTAAATTGCTAGAGGATGAGCCAAGGAGCCGGGATGAGACTCCTCTATGCACCATAACTCACTGGCAAGACTCCTTGGCCAAACGATGCATCTGTGTGTCAAATATTGTCCGTAGCTTGTCTTTTGTGCCTGGCAATGACACCGAAATGTCCAAACATCCAGGCTTGGTGCTGATCCTGGGAAAGTTGATCCTTCTTCACCACGAGCATCCAGAAAGAAAGCGAGCGCCGCAGACTTATGAGAAAGAGGAAGAGGAGGACAAAGGGGTGGCCTGCAGCAAGGATGAGTGGTGGTGGGACTGCCTCGAGGTCTTGAGGGATAATACATTGGTCACATTAGCCAACATTTCTGGGCAGCTAGACTTGTCTGCTTACACAGAAAGCATCTGTTTGCCAATTTTGGATGGCTTGCTGCACTGGATGGTGTGCCCGTCTGCAGAGGCACAGGATCCTTTTCCAACCGTGGGGCCCAACTCAGTTCTTTCGCCTCAGAGACTTGTGCTGGAGACCCTGTGTAAGCTCAGTATCCAGGACAATAATGTGGACCTTATCTTGGCCACCCCCCCATTCAGCCGTCAGGAGAAACTCTACGCTACTTTAGTTAGGTACGTTGGGGACCGCAAAAACCCGGTCTGCCGAGAAATGTCCATGGCGCTCCTATCGAACCTTGCCCAGGGGGACACATTAGCAGCAAGGGCAATAGCTGTGCAGAAGGGAAGCATTGGAAACTTGATAAGCTTCCTGGAGGATGGGGTCACTATGGCCCAGTACCAGCAGAGCCAGCATAACCTCATGCACATGCAGCCTCCGCCTCTGGAGCCGCCTAGCGTAGACATGATGTGCAGGGCAGCCAAGGCCTTGCTGGCCATGGCAAGAGTGGACGAGAACCGCTCCGAGTTCCTTTTGCACGAGGGTCGTTTGCTGGATATCTCAATATCTGCTGTCCTGAACTCTCTGGTTGCATCTGTCATCTGTGATGTACTTTTTCAGATTGGGCAGTTATGACATAAGTGAGAAGCCAAGCATGTGTGAGTGGAGATTAGAGGGTCACATATAACTGGCTGTTTTCTGTTCTTGTTTATCCAATGTAGGAAGAAGGAAAAAAAAAGAATCTTTGCTCCTCTGCCCCATTCACTATTTACCAATTGGGAATTAAAGAAATTATTAATTTGAACAGTTATGAAATTAATATTTGCTGTCTATGTGTATAAGTACATCTTTTTATTTTATTTTTTTTAACCAAAGTTGCTGTCTAGTACATTCAAAGGTCACACTTTTTTTTTCCATAGATTATCCTTTTCAATGTTCTTTTCCATGTTTGTATTGCATTATTTTTTGGGAAGCGAACTAGTGACTTTTTAAAAAAAAATGTTATGGCAAACCATTGTATGATGGGAAAAAAATCTCACCACTTTGAAACAAAAAGGTGAAAAATAACCAACATACCAAGTTCCTGTGTGCTTTTATTTTTTCAGATAAGGAAAAAATTAAAAAAAACTTGTATACCATCACCCAAAGCTCTGTGCAATAGAAGATTCTAGTGATGTAGGTATAGGGGATCAAGGAGGGTGTCAGTCAGTAGTCAAAATCCAAAACAATACTGATTTCTCCTCAGGAGAAATGGTTATATTAGGCTAGGAGCAAAACAAAACAAAATAAGTCAAGTTAAAAGATTTTTAAACAAAACCTGAAGTTAAACATCAATTGCTTCCTCACCAGAACTGTCTTGTCTACATCTTTTTTTTTTTTTTTGACCTTCCACAATGACAGTTCTTCACAATTCCTTTAATCATTTTTTAAAATATTTTTTTATTGCCTAAGGGCCGTGATGTATATAGAAGTTGTACATGAAACATACCCTCATTTTTTTTTTTTAGTACAAAGTTTTTAGTTTCTTTTTCATGATGTGGTATCTACAAAGTGATAGTAGAATTATTTTTTTCTTTCATTTGGGCCATATCTCCAAAAAATAATAAAAAAAAAAAAAGAAAAAAGAAAAAACCCAACACAGAAAACCAACAACTGAGGGTAATGTACAAGTTTCTGTATGTATAAAGTCATGCTCTATTTCGGGAGAGCAGCCGATCACAATTTGCTTTATAAATCAAGGTGTGGAAATGGTTACGTATGGATTGATTTAAGAAAATGGTTACCAGTCTACAGACAAAAAATATATACAGGAAAAAAAAAAAGGAAGAAACACAACTTCAAAGATTTTTCAGTGACAAGAATCTGCATTTGTATTTCAAGATAATGTAGTTAAAAAGAAAAAACTTGATGTAAATTCCTCCTTTTCCTCTGGCTTAATGAATTTCATTTATTCAGTATAAAATCTTTATATGTTCCACATGTTAAGAATAAATGTACATTAAATCTTGTTAAGCACTGTGATGGGTGTTCTTGAATAGTGTTCTAGTTACAGTGTGAGATACCGGAAAGCAAACTAATTACAAGAAAGAGCAAGAATGATTATTCTCTTTCCCTTACTTTATTATTATGACTTTCAAAAATATTACACTATTGTATTGCAGCAACTTGCTCTTCTTTTAGAAAAGCCTTCTCACATCTCAGAGAAGCGTTTTTAATTATTATATATAAAACCACAAAGCCTCAAAGGGTAAGACATGGCTGACAAGTGATAGTTCTGACTATGCAGGTATCCAGTCTCTGTGCTGTGTTTGGGGGACTGAAGGCAGATGTTAGAAAAAGTGACAAAAGATTTTGTTAAAGCAATAACCAACTGGAAGAAATCGATCTGTATTCACTACCTGTAATTCTCTCTGTTGGTTAAAGGTGCAAATACCCCAGTGATGTGGGTATTTAGAATAAACACCCACCCACTTCTCGATACTGTATGTGTCATTGCATACTTATGTGGCCTCTTATGCTGGGAGTCCCCCGTTAAAGTGGATCAGGCTTTAATGGAGCACATCCATCGTTATAATTGGTGGGAGATGGCCATTTCCCTTTTAGGAATTATCTGGTTTCAGATACGTCCACTCTCACCTGGTGATACATTGTTGCTGAATATTGTTCAAGCACTAATTTTTGCTATTTTATCTTGGATCATTGACTTTGTTAGTGTGATCATAAAAAGCTAATAATAATCAATTTCCCAGGAATTGCCACATAATTACATTGTTAGTGGATATCCTCCTCCCCTCTCCAATAACAATACAGAGGTACTAGAAAATTACAACCCTCTTTGGCATACTGCCCATTTTGTTCATATAGATTGCTATAACATTAATATATGTAAGAGAATTTCAGAGACAGGTAAAGTACATACAATTATAAGCCAAGTTTGAAACGTGACTCCCTAATGTCACAAGAAGTAATTTCTCTTTCTAGCTTCTCTTACTCAGTAATCTCTCTACTGCTACATCATCTGCTGCAGTGGTCTGTCTTCCTCTTGCATATCACTGCTTTTAGAAATGTCTGGTGAATTATAACCCACTTGCATCACAGAAGGAGGCATATTTCAGTGATGATTTTTACAGCTTATTGCTGGGCAGTGTCAAAGTAGAATGCCCTGCTAAACTTATTTCTTACTAATATTTTAATGCTTGATACCGTCCCATGGATACAAGCAAGCTGTTAAATAAACCCTCTGCTGAGTGCTACGCACCCCTTTCTGATCAAGGACAACAAAGGACATCTCTTCCCTCTTCAGCTTTCAGACCCAGAGTCCTCTGGGGAAAACTACACCTGTGGCAAAACACTCTCAGCTGTCAGAGGCAGCATGTTAATGCTCCTCAGGACTGCTTCAAGCCTGCTTAAAGAACATGGGGAGAAAAACATCCAGCCAGCCACATAATGTCCATATGTATGTGACATTTCCTGACACTTTTCCAGCTGGGCCAAGAACTAGCCAAGGGAACACAGCAGTGAAAAGAAAATATTAACAGTAAGGACTCTACCTGAACATGATTTTATTCTGTTACAGTAAGAGTAAACAGTCTAAATCACTGGTTAGTATTGCATCACATTTATTAGAAGAAAGGTGACACATAAGAGCTCCAGTTCCCCCTCTTGTTTTCATATGATTTCATCTTTGCCACAATGTTCTCTTAAGCCTTTGGAGACGACCTGCTGATGAGACTTGTGCACTTAGCATGTTCTGATTGAGTCCTGACCAAGCTTGAACTGCTGTTGGTATTGTTCTTGCAAGAGGTATTTATTTAGGAGGCAAATTCTACATTTTTATGCAGATGTGATCACTGTGATGAAGCTCAGAGTAGTACTAACAGGATGGACTATTTGAGTTATTTAAGGGAAACCAGCCAGTTAGTATTTTAGGCACTAATCAACCACAAACACTTGACTAGCTAACTGCTTATATGTATATAAATCTACCTGATTCTTTGGCAAACCCAAGCGATTAATTACTTGCAGGTTGAAAGAACATCCATGTATCTTTACTGACCTTTAGAATCACTTCAGGAATTAAATGCCTATCCCCTTTGACAGGAAAAATTGGTTTTGTTTCTTGTAACATAACTTCCTACACTACTCTTTCAGAAAACCTACAAAACAGAAACCAACACATGAAAATACCCTGCTCAGAAACTCCATGTTTTCAACTACCCAAAATGAAAGATGGAAAGGAAAAATTCCTGTGTTCAAAATCAAAAACCTGTGCACTTTCTCTTCCATCTTCTTTTGCTGTTTCACACAGCAATCTGTGCCATCATCACCACAAGACCATTACCTTCTGGCATGGATACATCTAGAAGAAAAATTTGCTTAATTAGAGGAATACTGTAGGAAAAGCATATACATGCATTACATGTTAATGATTCCTATACAACACTTCAACAGTGCAATGCAGGCTACACCTCTTATTTTATGAATATGAAAATACCTCTTACTAATAAAGAGGTAGAACTGAAAAAAAAATTACCATCTCCACTGTTCTCCCCCATAGAAGATACAAAGCATTCATATAGTGCAGGGGCTCAAGCCAATTTGAAACTGAACCAAGATAGCACACAGTGAGTTCACCTTTCAAGAAGCTGTGAGTAGATTCCTTACTCTGCAGGCAGTAGTAGTGATGTACCTAAGAAATAACACACACCTGTTGCCCAAACAATAATAAAACTACCACAGAAGCCAGTAATTTTTGGACTTTCAACTAAGAGCAGTCTGAAATTTTGAGTCTTGAGTACTCCAGAGAAAGATTACTTTCATCACCTTTGGCCCAGAATTATCAAATATGTGGAAACCGTGCTCACAGAAAAAAAAAAAACACAAAGCCACAAAGCAGTCCCTGCTGCAAAAAGTTTATTTTCCAAGTCATGAACAAGTAACTGCAGGTGGGGAAAGAGGAGAAAATGGAAACAAAAGCAACAGCAAACTGAAAAGGCAGGTCCTACTCTTGAAGAAAAGTGGAATTCTGAGATTTAAAACACGGCCCCATGCCACTTTAATTTTCCTCAGGACAATTTGTGAAATTTCAGGGTGTTTCCTACTTGTTTTCTCATGAAATCTTACAGTTCCTCATGGCAAATTCCTTTCAATGCATCCCTCAGAAAAATTATTTTAAAGATTACTGAGCATGAAGAAAGGAGAGAGGAAAATTAAGAGGAAAAAAAAAAAAAGGGTGAAAAGGCATGGTCATTTGGAGAAAGGCAGAACACAAAGCTGAAAGAAAAGCTTCCTATGTCCCTTACTCTATTTTTATGTTTATGTCATTCCAAAGAAACAATTAAACCAAGCTAGGGAAATTTGGCATTTCATTGGTGTCTGGTATAAATACAATGGAAGTAAAAAAAAAATATTTTTAGTGGGAGCAAGGGAAGGAAAGTATGAGTCTCCAAGTGTAGACTGGTAAATTCAAGTTTTTCTAAATTGCATTTACCTTTCAAAACCTCAAGACAGCGGGAATGGGGAAGGATTAATACCGTCTGCATTGTTAAATCCACCCTCAGTTGTTTATTTGTGCACTGTCAGAAATGGGTTTGCAAAGTCTGGCCATCCTTTCTGTGAGTGTCAGAGCTCCAGATAAAGGAGACAGCTGTTCTGGACTGCATACCAAATACAGCCTGTCACGTGCCTAAACTACTCATTTTGTACTTCTAATTACTAATTCTAACACAAACTAAAATGCATTTCAGTGCAATGCTGTTGTACAGTATAAAAAAATGTAGGTTTATACTTCACATTTGTTTTAACTGGCATAAACTAATGAAGTAGCCAGATCTTCATCTGACGCCCTCAACAGAGCTACATCTTCCCCTGCATTTGTTAATTTACTTGTTCTGTCATTACTTAGTACATATTGCATTTCCATTAATTAAGCATAGTTAGTTACATTGAAAGGGTGATGCAGTGGAATTGCCTAGCTAGCAGAGCAAATCCCTAATGACTTGGGCATCTCTACAGTGTTTACTCAGGTCTGCAAAGAGACTCCTGAAGGACAAACATTCTGGCTTTTGCTCCCCTATAGAGCATTTTTAAAAGGCAAGTTGATGTATTATCATGCCAGGAGAAAGATATGTTTCCCTAACATGAAAAATACATGCTAGATAAGGCTTATAGTACTCCATGATGCAATTTTATTTTATGTGTAGTAATTTGCTTACCAGTTCTACATATTCATCTGCAACAGAGAAGAAGAAAAACAACTAAATAATGTTTTACCATCAAATTATAACACCAAATTGCAAAATCAATTATTAAAATTATTTCCCTCTCAGAGAATTTGGAAATAAGCAGTGTTCCACTGGATATAACACCACCAGTGAAGCTTACAGTGGACTCCTTCAAGAAGATTCTTTTTTTTTTATTTTTTAATATGAAAGATGAAGCTCTGTAAATAGTGAAACACAAAACCTGAGAAATACTGCAATTTAAGCATAAAGCTTCATCTGCAGAACTACCACTATGCATTTTATATGCAGTTAGGGAAGACAGACTTGTAACAAGTTATTTGTTACCAATATCCTGAGTCCACCTAAAAAATAAAAGTGTATTTCCACCCATTTTGTATAGTCATGCATATTTCATTGGCATGTCTCTCACAGGGCAGGAGAAGTTGTTCTTCTCTTTTGTTCCTTTTTTTCCCCCTAATATTTACTCCCTAAATCTCTCATGTTGCTTCCTTCCTTTCCCTATGCATTAGTACCAAATAGAAAGTCCTGATTTTTCAAGTAACTGAATAGCCTAGGGTTTGTCTGTTACTGATACCTTCTAGTATACAGAGGGATTTCTTCATTGTGCTGAATTTTGTCACCAGTTCTTGAGACAGCAGCATCTTCCAAAGGTTCTTATCCTGTAGGGAAAAGTGACTACACTGGCTCCCAGCCTTAATAGTGCAGAAGTGGTCAAGATCTGCCAAGGACAGGTAAAGAAGAGAAAGGAGCCTCAAGTTACACATTTGACATCCTACACCTTCAAAAGATGGGCATGTTACTTAGAGTAACCATAAATAACCAACCTTTCCTTTCCTTTCCTCAGCTTTTCTATTACATAGGGTATTTTGAGTAAAGAGAGTTTGCTTTAAATATCAATAAAACTGCTTGTTCAAAAGCACTTAGATGTATGACCAATGTACCCTGTGAAAATAATATTATGGCCTCCATAACATAAGCTTATTCAGTACCTCAAGTGGCTCATGCATTTTTATCAGCATAACACATGCCAACATTCCACAATATGTATATCTCGTATAGGAAAGCATGACTAGTATAGTATAAGGAAGAAAATAAAGCAGTATGTACAGATCATATCCATTAAACAGCTTATTTTAAGCAGGAGACTTTTAATCTAACTTCATTAGCTTGTTTTATCTTCAGTTGGAGCTGTGTACATTCTTCTGGCTGTGGCCTTACCTGAGGAGGTTACCATTCCCTGCCTGCACCTCCTAGAAGTTATTAGCTCCCTGCACACACAGCAGCTCTAGGGTACTGTTTCTAACCTAGTCCAGGCTGGGTTAAGCACTTAATGCATTCAGGTGTTTGGTTTGCTTGGTTTTCCACCCAGAACATTTTGAGCTGCTATGACCATACACTCATGGAGTTATTCACATATACTATGGACAGGGATTTGTTGCTGGCTCCAAACTCTCCAGGAGCCAGTAGATGTGATTTACCTCCAGAGCATCTCAAAACATAGTGTAAGGGAGAACTAGCATGCACTGGACCTTCAGCCTGATCTCTCAAGAAGTGGCACATTTTCTTGACCCAGGTACAGGAAGAGGATGTAGTGCTGGAGTGATAAACACATGCTGAGAGGGGACTACAAAATATATTGATAAATCATTATCCAAGGACATGCTCTTGAATTTCTCTAATAGGCAGTCTAATCTCCACTTTTTGCTTAGTTTTTAATGTCTGGAGCTGCTATTTATGAAATAATACATTCTACTACAAGAACACAAAAAAGGCTTCTCATTTCCCTTCTGTCTTGTATAGGGGGACAGCCAACGAGGGGGCAAACCAAGAGGGGTTGTACAGGGGGCAAAAAATCCATCACAAAGGTGTTGCAGCACTCAAAGGGCATGGATACAGTTTTGGGCAGCAGTACCATCACTTAACAGGCATGAAAGGAAGCCAATAATACCCTCATTTGTATGAATTTGACTTTTCCATCAGCGGCATTCATTTGCCTTGGAACAGAAAGTGGTTGTGGGAGAGGGGATTGCTCTGACAATTTTTGTTTCAATTTTTAAATATTTACTAGTCAGTTCGATAGGAAATGATGATACATGGAGGATAAAACCCAGAACTCCTCCCAGTCTGATACACTGAAACTCATTCTCTGTGGGACTGAGATCTTTTTGGTCCTGCTCTCATTGAATTTTTTGGGTTCAAAGGAACCTTGAAGATCATCTAGTTCCAATCTGTTGCCATGGTCAGGGATACCTCCCACTAAACCAGATGGATTTTCAAAGCCCCATCCAGCCTGGCCTGGAACTCTTTCAGTCATGGGGCACCCACAGCTCATCTGGGCAACCTGTTACAGTGCCTCACCACCATCACAGTAAAGAACTTCTTCCTTATATCCAATCTGAACCTGTTCTCTTTCAGCTTAAAGCCATTATCCCCCATCCTATCACTAAACACCTTCTTAAGAGCCTCTCTCCAGCACTCTTGCACCAGAAGGCTTCTATAAGGTCTCCCCAGAGCTTTTTCTTCTCCAGGCTAAAGAGCGCCACAGGAGAGATGCTCCAGCCCTCTGATCATCCTGATGTCCCTCCTCTGAACTCGCTCCACGAGGTCCATGCCTTTCCTGTGCTGGGAGCCACAGAGCCGCACGCAGTCCGCCAGGCAGGGTCTCAGCAGAGAGGAGAAGGGCAATCATCTCTCTGGCCTTGCTGGCCGCTCTGCGCCCCTCCTCCATCGCCACAGCAGCCTCTCGTGTCCCGCTGCTTTCCCTCCCGCACTCCCCCCGCTGGGCAGGGGCCGGCCCAGCCCGCCCGGCCCCGCCGGCCCCGCCGGGCGCCCTGAGGGCCGCTCCCGAGAGCTGCCCCGTCCCCTCGGCAGCGGCTGCGGCCTCGCAGGTTGGCCAGGAGCAGCCCCTCTGCCGCCGGGACAGCATTTCACTCCAGAATGCTTCCCCTGCTTTCAGAAGCACAGGGTGCGCTTCCCTCCGGCCTGCCCTTCCAGCTGCAAACACATAATTCAATTACCGTGAGCTTAAATTTATTGTTTAAAATGGCGCTTAGGTTTAATGCTTTTCCAATACTTCTTTGTCATTTGAAATCAATTAATAAAACTCTTTATGCGTACTATTTAAATTAACTTTAATTCCAAGCCTTAGCAGAATCAATATTTAGCAGGTCGCTGCAATCCATCCCAGTCTATTGACACAGGGGGAGGCAGGAGCGGCCTCCTCCCCTGCGGGCCGCCCCGTGCCCCCGAGGTGGCGGCCAGCTCCCGGGGACCCCCGGCACCCCCTGCCCCCAGGTGCCGCTGCGTCCCCTCACACGCAAGTACCGCGCAGCCCCTGTGCACCTTCTGCACTCGGGGTCACCAGCTGAACGCCATCGCTGAGTTCCCAAAAAACTCAATCTGACTTTATGGTTTTTTCCCGGCTCGGAGAACAGATTTGAAGTAATTTTTGTTTGATGTGTTCAAAATCACAGAATCACGGAATTGTCTGGTTTGGAAGGCACCTGAAAGGTCATCTAGTTCCAAATGCCCTGCCAGGGACAGGGACACCTTCCGCTAGACCACGTTGTTCAAAGCCCCATCCAACCTGGCCTGGAACATTTCCATGAATGGGGCATCTACATCTTCTCTGGGTAATCTGTTCCAGTGCCTCAGTACCTTCATAGGAAAGAATTTCTCCCTAATACCTAATCTAAACCTGTCCTTTTTCAGTTTGAAGCCATTCCCCCCATTCTGTCCCTACATGCCCTTGTAAAAAGCCTCTCTCCATGTTTCTTGTAGACTGGGGAAGGGATATAAAAGCACACACACACATATATATATATATAATTTTTTTTTCCTAATTTCACAAGGAGGTGTTTGTGTGAGCTTTATTTATGAGCACAGCTTTTGTCATCAGTTTTTGGGAACCGAGCAATTAGCATACTATATCAAACTTAAACACATACAGATCAGCTTGTTCTAATTAAAAAAAAAAAAAAAAAAAAAAAAAAAAAAAAAAAAGAAGTCTTTCAGCTCATATTGAAAGAAAGATGAGTAGTAGTCATTCACTGAAAGGACCACTTTATCATTGTTAAGCTATTAAAAAAATGTAATCCTTGCCTCATGTTTACAAGCATCCAGTAATATGCAGTATTTTAAGACCCTTCAGTGCCGTGGTAATACATTAAAGACATACCTCTTCATTTTAACAGAAAAATAAGTTGAAAAAATGTCTTTTGTTCCAAAATTATTTGGCTGATAAAGAAAAAGTAGCTGGTACCATTTATTATGCAATAGTCAAGATCAAACAATGATTTTGTTATAGTCAATTATGAAAAATGCAAGCAGAACGATCATTTAAGCATAAATTTTCATTTTCTAATTAGTCTGTAGGCAGTGGTGCTTACTAGTGTTGGTATCAGCATTATCAGCTGTAGATAAGTAAAAGTTAAAAACACATGGTATTATATCTTCACATTTTTTGAAGAATCTTTTTTCAAGTTCTGTGCTGGTTTGAAAATAAACAAATAAATAATGACCCATTCTTCCATTAACTATATAGCAACAAACAAAGTGTTAAAATATTTTGATATTTCTGTGGTTTGAGGCATCTGGTGGCTGCAGACTAAGAGATCAAGCACATCTTGAGTTTTTTTATCAGGAAGAAAACAACATAATTATAGCAACATATAACAGGTAAAATAATAGAAATATTCTTGGTAAGTAGGTAAAATCTCCCTAATATAAAAAAGGTCTCTATAAGACTTAGATCATTCAGACTTTCCATCCAGTTTTCTTCCTCAACAACTTATGTGAGAGGTCATGAACTAGTTTAGGTCTGTCTTCATATCTCTCACTGTGATTCTGCTTAGATGTTTCCTTCCAACCAGTAAATCAGTCAGTAAATTCAAGTGGTTTGTTCTGAATGTTTCCCATAATAAAAATACATTTGAAAGCAGTATATATATATTTTTAAACTTCTCAATTGAAGTGGAAGTTCAGTCCCCAGTCAAGAAAATAGAAATTTTAATCCAAATAAAGAAGTGTGTTGACTAGCTGTCAGCGGGGATAGGAATAACAGAAGCAGATGAAGGACAGCATACTGGAGAAGCTTTCCAAATCTCCCTGCCACTGCTACTCTCTAAACAATGATGAATGTTATTTAAAGCAAAGGCAAACAATCCTTACAATGCTCTCAGTATCACACTATTGCCAAGGCATCCACATTTTTCAAGGAGTTTCTCAGGAGCTGTGTGAACGGTTCGAGTCACAGTAGCATAACAGTAGGTAACCAGCCATACCTTTGCTTCACCTAGTTACAGCCTTAGGGAACTCAGAGCTTTAGATGTCCCTGCTGGCTAAAGCTCTTTGTCTTACTGGCACATTAACTCCGTTCTGGCCTGCCATGCATTTTAGTCGAGCTGGCAACATTCATACAGCCTTGAAATCAATCCATAGCCTCTAATTCGACCAAAGTTATGCTAAAATACATAACATGCCATTAGAATGCTTCTGATTCGCTGCTGCCTTTTTGGTAGTCTGGAGGAACTCACCTTGACAGCCAAAAGTTGCACAGAAACCTCTGTTTCCCAGCTGCCCACACGGGCCTGGAAGCTGCTGGGAGAGCTGGCTTTCTCCAGTGCTGCCCCAAGGCTGTAAAATGGGGCAGCGTCCAGCACAGCTGTGAGACTGAGTGCAGGCAGGTGTCCATTAGCAGAAAGAAATGCTCCTGAAGGATCTGGGAGTGTCAGGCAGAACCTCTGGCAGCACAGGAGAGCATGGAAAATAGATGGAGTGAGAGCAATGGTGTACATGCTTTTTCTGCACTGCTTACCTCATCAAAGGACTTGTCCCACAAAAACCATGGGGACACAGGAAAGGTGCTTGCTAACACTTTTCTAAAATCTTTCATCTGGCTTGATCAGGTTTTTTGAAAGGTTAGCCTGACTAGTCTGAATTAAACTTCTTCCTCAGATAATGTGTGATGTTTAAGAAATAGAAATTATTTAGAGGTACAGAGTTGGGCCTGGAAATGATGAAGATTATAGAAGTTACATTGTGATAGGTTGTTGCTGATTTTAAAGGCATGGCCACTCCATGCCTCTAAATACCTCAGCTTTAAAAAGTACTTTCTTATTTTCTGAAGCTCATTTTAAATGATGCTACATAATGAAACAGCAAAGTTATGTCAGTTTGGGGGTTTTCTACATATTTTTGATGGTTGTTTCTACCCTTTCTGCAGACTCTTTAAAGAAGTTGTACCAAAAGTGTAGAAAGCAGCACTTAGTGTGGAATACTTGCTGCTGGCTTCTTAATTCTGTCTTATTTTTCATTGAAATTCAAGCAAACAGAGCCTTCATTTGATAGGATACTTACCATACAAAATAATACTAAAAGGAAGGGAGGAAAATCCTTTGAACCTCAACAGAGAGGTGAGAACTTGACATTATTTTTGTCTTTGGTTTGAAAAAAAGTCTCTGTAAAAAGAGAAAGGAACGTCAAAGGGAACTTCAGTCCAATAGGCTTTATATTTTTACAGCATAAAAATTAATTTTCCAAATCTTTTTGTTCTCATCTGAGTAATACATTACATTTGTTTAAATAACTAAATGTATAAATAATAAACATTTTGTAAATCTTCATCTGAAATAGTGATATTGAGGGAAACACTTTGAAGTGCAGATAATTTCCCTCATGGTCTCCTCCCCCCTAATCTTCTTCAGATCTTGCAGAATGCTTTGCTGATTCCCCAGAGGCACTTTTGGTCCATTGAAGATTCTAGTTAAAGTAAAGAAAGATGTTTAAATCTTTTAACTGAGTTTTTGGGTAGCACTAAATTAGAAGTGTACATCTTTCAGTTTCCGAGACTTTTACTGCTCTGTTATTTAAGCTTCAAAGTTCAGTTCACAGAAGAACTATTCATATTTCATATCTCAACTGAGGATCTCTTTCCCTTATTTGGTTTTTAGTTCTCAGGCAAGTGGGAGATGCTATGAGCAGATAAGAGACAGATGCTATGAGAGAGTGTGTCTGTATTGTTTGTGAAAAACACCCTGAGGCAAGGCATTCAAGCCTGCCTGTTAGGTTAGTAGCTCCTGCTTTGGAAAGCTCACCTGGAGACATATGAAAGGTGTTCAACCCTTTGGAAGGTCAATGGCTTTAAAACATTATGTATTTGATATCTAAAAAGCTTTATGAAAATCTTCCCTTCACAGGGATCTAGGATCTCCTCAGCTACCCATGCTGAATGACCTGTGCTTTCTTACACTCATGTAAATATTAAGCAAGATGAGCTTAATTATTTATTGGATTAGAAATTACTAAGAAGAAAAAGAAAGTAATTTTTAAAGTGTCAATTTAGGAAGGCTTTCAAAAATAGTGTTTATAGGAAATAGCAAATGCATAGCATATTAGGATTACTGATTAGCTTAAAACAGTGAGTACAATAATCCATTATTTTAATTAGTTTTCCAAATTGCTCACAAAAATAATAGAGATGTTGTCTGTGGAGAGGTAAATGCTTCCTTATAATTGTTTTGGATTTTGCACTAACCTTTAATGAATTTATTCTTGTAATGACAACTACATTCTTTTTATTCCTGCACTTATGTTAGGGAAGTTCACATGAAAGAATGAGGCATCTGGGAACTCAGCAGAGTTTTGTTTTGACAGATGACCTCATTGACCACATTGATGAACACCGACTGTACTGGTAAATGACCGAACCACAGATGTTCATGTTTCATACAGCTCTGACTCAAGCCTTCACTGCTTCCCAATTGCCTGTTGCTGCCCCTTTCCTGCAGCTCTGCTGGGCATCGGTTTTGTGTGAGCTCTTGAAACAAAACGAGCCAGGGAAACACACAGCATGTTTCAGTGGGTTACACCACCTTGGCTGATTTTGTCTGAATCCAATGGCCTAAGCTCTCGTACAAACTGCAGCAGCAGTCCAGCAGTGACGCTGCCAGAACAGGCAGCTGACCATATGCTGCCAGCCTTGGTGACCCTGGTGTGTCGTGAGAGAGAAATTCATTCCCACCAGCCTTCCCCTCCCCTTTCCAGTAGCATTTAAATACCATTCACAGTACCTGCTTCCCGAGGCAGAAATTTTCAGAATTGGAGACTGTGCAGCCCCCTTGCGAAGCAGTTGTGATTTGCTCCCTCCTCTTTATTTCCAGTGAGTGCATTCAATGTGAAGACAACACTGAGTTAAATACTGTCCCAAGGATTCCTTTAGGCATTTGCTAGTGGTTGCCACAAGGCCACAGCCCTGCTGAGAGCAAGGTGTAAGAGCAGGTTGCCCCATGCCTTCCCACAGCATTTGTGTGTGTGTGTGTGTGTGCGTGCACTGTGCAACCCACAGCTGCATGTCATCAGGAGGGTAGGCAAGATTTTTCAGACAGGAACACAGGGGTCCAGGTAGCAGAGAGGGAGGAGACCTGGGTGAGAGAAGTTTCTGCATCACCTGTAGAAGGAGAAAGATGAATAATGAAAGGGGAACTGGGTCAGGGAAGTAAAAGCAGCACTGAAGGTGTTCCAGTATTTTGGTCTTAGAAGACAGATATTCCACTTCTAGAAAACATGACTTAAAGTATGCTACCACATCACATGCATTAATGGAGCACCACACAGCACTCACTCTTCCTTGGAATGTTGATCCTTTGATCCACCAAGTAGACTTACCCAATGTCTTGGGTAAGAGACGAGGACAGAGATTGTGGCATTGTGCAACCTTGTGCTCTCCAGAACTGGTGCACCACTTGCTTTCCTGTTCTGTGGCTGCAGGCACCAGAGGCATCACCCTTCTAAACCACAGTGCCTTCACGCACAACTTGCAAAATGTGAAAAAAGAGGCAGAACATGTGAAAGTGAATGACAGAGGGCAGTCCGTCCCCAAGACTCCCTTTTTGTAAAAATATTGGCTTCATTTTGAAAGAGTCCATGAGCAAGGAACATTTTGCTCTGAAAATAAACAGATTCTCAAATTGTCTTGTTCTGTGCCAAATGATAGTGTAACCAACATTGGTCTTAAGGCAAATTCACTGAAATCATCATGGAGTTTCCCAATGGCTGCTTTGTAATAAAGCAAATGGTACAGGGAAAGGTCTTCTGACAGTCATTTGTATATTCACATAAGCACCAAATGAAAGCCAGCTATTCCATGGGCTTTCCCAGTTTAAATACAGTGTTGTAAGTTTAGGGTTTGGTTTTATTATTTTTAAATATCTTCTGAAAAATCACAAATTTTCATCAGTAAGTAGTCCTCTCATATCAAAGAAAATGTGGGTTTGAGTATAAATGTTACCCTGCAGGTTTCAGAAGCCTCTGAGTTTTGGCGGCTGGGGAGAGAGAACTGCTCCCTGTGGGGAGGAGAGTACATATGATACTGGAGAAAGGATACAGCTAATATGTCTAGGGAAGAAATGGATAGGGAAATAACGTGTACATGAGAGAGAAATCAGTTTAATGTTGGTCCTCTTGAGTTTGTCCTATGTTAAATCTCTGGAGCACTGACTTTTTCCTGTGCTATTTAGTGCAAGGTCAATGGTTACTAAAGCACTGCATCTATCATTTTCCAGCAAATCCCCCATTCTCACCTCAGTCACTGCTCTCTGATCTATGTTCTCCTCCAGCCTCCTGCCCACCTTGTTTATTCAGGTCATGTTTTAGTGCCTGTAGGTGATTCCTGCCCTTCACAGATGGCACGGAGACTAAAATTTTTCATTTCCATTCTTGCTTATTCATGCCTTTGTTCTGACAATGCTTCAGAACAAACAGTAATAGTACAGTTCATTGTAAGTCTTAAAAACAAAGCATGTCAGAAATTAAATCAATGCAAATAGTCTTTTTGTGGGAATAACTACTCACCTCAAAGCAATTTTCAGCCTTTTTTAATATTTATTGATTTTTTTCTTCCACCATTACTTTGCCCTGCCATAATGTCCTGTATTCTTGTTCTGTGTTTTGACCTAATTTAAGACACTATTCTGGGAGTCTGAATAGAGACATTATGGTGTGGTACCAGAGAGTAGTGCTTATTCCTGACTACTTATTGCAATGTGTTATTGGGTGCACCACATGAAAATAAATCTTACTTTGCTGCTTACAAACTCTGTCAGTATCAAGGGTTTGCAATACTGCAATTACTCCAGTGCAGTGTAATTTCTCTTATATTCCAGGATCTGCAGGATCAAGGGACAAGGATCCATCTCTTGTTACTGGATAGTAAAACACCATGCTCATAGTGGTGAGGTATAAAAAGTAGGTGGCAACATTTCCATGACTTTTTCCCCACACTAACTAGGACTGGACTGGGCTCACGTGTGTTTCTCCTCTGGTCTCCTTATGGTGGCAGAACAACTCATCATTTTTGTTCACAAACTTTAATAATATGCAAGGAGATATTTGGAAATATAAGTGCCTTTCTAAGCATGTATAGCTAATCATTACTCTGAAACTGATTTCACAGAGCACCTGTGATGTGTGGTATCAGAAATGCTTCACTGAGACAGTCTCAGAAGAGAGAGTTTTGCATTGACAAAAATTTGAGGAGAAATTGGATTCACAGGAATGGAAGAGCAATAAGTAAACAAGAAGTTGAGCTCAGAGACTGCAAATAGATAACCCTTGTGAAAGGCTGGAGGGAGAATATAGTCCTTTTTTCTCATGTGAAGGAATAATCTGGAAGCAGCCTGTGGACCTTTAGAGATCATCAAATGTACAGACAGTAACCAGTAGGAAACTGGAATTTAATATTACACAAATCTGATATTTTCATTTGAAGAAGCTCCAGAAAAGCTCTGATGGCAACAACTGTCTGTCCTGAGGCATTTAGTAACTGAGGGACACATAAGCTCCAAACAGTTCCTAATTCAGCACCCCCTGAGAATGAAGAAATGAAACACTGTCTGTAAGAATGTGTGGCTCCTATTGCTTCATTTACACACTGCTCAGGTCTCAAACCTATTAACACAGCTCCAGGAAATCTTGAATTTCAAATGTCTGACTGCATTGAGCTTTGCACTTGACTAATCAAGTCAAACATTGTCTGCTAATCAGATTTACAGGTGTGAACCTGTCAGCATGTGGGGATAGGCCATGTAAACATGCAAAGAGATTCAGATAGCTGCCCAGCAGTATCTGAAATTACAACCTGACCAAGAGAGCTGAGTATTGGATTCCTCAGCTTCAAGCACACTGATAGAAGGATTGAGTGAATTACCCGTATTTCCTTCCACATGGTAACTGCTGTTTTAAAAATTCTGTTCCCTGTGGAAAAAAAATCTTCAAGTAATCCATATTCTTGGATAATGTGCTTCCAAGTAAAATGCCCAAAATGAGAGGCCAAAGGAGGAGGATGACATTATGTGGGATCAAAAATTGAGATTCTAGTAAAAAAGAGGCACTTTGGGATAAAATTCCCCTTGTACTGTTTGCATACAGATATATTGCCTACACAGATTCTGACTAGTGTCCAGTATTGTTTAATTTGTTCATCAAGGACTTGGATGAAGGAACAGAGCACCTCCTTGTTGGGAGGCATGGCCAATGCCCCAGAGCACTTTGTGGCTCTTCAGGAGTTGTTAACAGGCTGGAGTGGAATATTTTGAAATTCAGCAAAGGCCAATGCAGGGTCCTGCCCCTGGGGAAGGATAACCCCAGTCACCAGCACAGGCTGGGGGCTGACCTGCTGGGAAGCAGCTCTGCTGAGAAGGAGCCTTGGGCCAGCAGTGGCCAAGAAAGCCAATGGCATCCTGAGGGGAATAGGAAGAGCATTGCCAGCAGGTTGAGGCTGGTGATTGATTCTGCCCATCTGCTCAGCCCTGGTGAGGTCTCATCTGGAGTGCTGTGGAAAAAAAAAGAACTCCTCAGTTCAGGAAAGAAAAAGAACTCCTGGAGATTGTCCAGTGGAGGCCTACAAAAATGATTAGGAGTCTGGCACATCTCTCTTCTTAGGAAAGACTGTGGGAATTGGGCCTGTTTAGCTCAGAGGAGAGACAGATGAGAGGGGATCTTATCAATGCACACAAATACAAATATCTTAAATGTGGATGTCAAGAGGATGGGGCCTGGCTCTCTCCAGTAGAGCCAAGTGACAGAACAAGGGCAAGGAGCACAAATGAAATGTGATTGCAACAATGTTTTTCATATGATTGCAAAGTTCCTATAAAATTTTTGAAAGGAAATCAAGGCATATTTACCTTAAAATACTTACAAAGTCATCTATAAATGGTGTCTATCACAGTACCCCAATTCAGACTCCGTCTGTAGTTGCCTTTGACCATACTGTACAGTTAAACATGTGTGTTTTAAACTGGACATTATTAAATGTCTTGTACATCATCTGGAGGACAATGTTACCTTCCTGCTCCACATCCAGCTTTAGGATGCTGAACTAAGTGAAGTAACAGACAAGTAATTTAATCTGTAGTACTCCTAAAAGTGCCCCATCTGTAAACAAAGTGATTAGGTATGATTCTGGGTAAAATGCATTTCTAGAATATGTTCCTGGGATTTGGTTAGGTGGGCAAACCGTACAGATAAAATAGGATAAAAGACACATCCCCCAAATTTATTGAAGCTGCACAGGTTTTAACTCTTCTATGCCTTTGTAAAATAGCATGGCCCGTAGTCCAGTATGGTTTACTTTATTTTTTCATTCACTATGAAGTTGCTTTTCCTGCAGGAAAAAGGAATTCTTCCTCTTAGAACTGATGGCAATATATAGTGAATTCTTCCAGCATAGTCTATCAGCAGTCCAGTAAGCCAACTACATGTAGAGACAAGTGCCCCCCAGCACAGAGATCAAGGGGTAGAGATGGATTTTGGTCAAAATGCACTCCCTCTTCAAATCTAGTTTATCACTGGCAGAGACTGCAGGAGAACCTTTGCACAAGAACTCCAGGAAAGTTATTCTACTGCAAACCACAAAACCTGAACATTTCTGTAGTTATTGCTATGACTATTATTCTGTTTAAACAGAGCCCGTGCTTTGCTGTGTGACAACCTTTTATGGAGATTTTTTATACACAGAATTGAGCCTGCTGAGATCTGAGACATTTCAGTATCTCCTCCAGGAAAATTATAGATTGCAAGTTTAATTGGGAAAGGCTGACTATAAAGTGATCCCAAGAATTATTATTGCTAATTATATTTCTCCCTTAGTAATTAACAAACTCAGAAGTATTTTATGCATTGTTTGCTCTCAGTTCCAATGAAAAATATTATATGTTTTCTATGGACCAGAATAAATATTCTGTTTAAAGGCAGCAATATAGTTTGGTACCATGGTTAATATTATTTATTGCATAATGATTTTATGCACTTTTGTAATGTTTGGGGAAATTTGAGAAAAATGGTGGTTGAGATTTTTTCAATTTGTATTTCTTCATAGCATTGGCAAAGGTAGGAATTAAGCAAACCTATGTCTTCTCCATATATAAATCATACAGAGTGCAGATTGACTGCTCTTTCCAGTTTCAGACATAATGGAGGAGACACCCATACACATTTGTGGGTAATGTTGAGCTCTTATTTTAAAGCAAATATACTCTTTTGTAATAGGGAAAAGGTGTGACTCATTTTGAATCACACCCTGTCTTCTAGGTTGTGCATATCTATTAATTTAGAAATGTTACAGAAGTGGTAAGTAAGGACTTGCTTTAACCTGTGATGGCCAAAGAATTCCCACTAAAACATCTTAGCAACCAGACGTGGCTAATTAATGATCAATAATGACTACGAAAACTGCTAAAGTAATGAAGAAGTGTAACTTGACTGTATTAACTGTATACACTTTTGAAGTATAACTTGACTGTATTAACTAATTGCAACTGGCTAAAATTCTTTGAGGGCTAATTTCTTTATAATGCTTTTTTTGTGTGTGTGTGATTTTTTGGTTGGTTGGTTGGCTGGCTGGTTGATTTTTTGAGTTTTGTCTTTTTGTTTTGCTTTGTTTTTTTGGTTGGTTGGTTAGGATTTTTCTGTTTTATTCTCAGTAGTGAAATTGTCTTGTACATTTTTTTGCAGCAATCTGTTCACAATTCTTTTTCTGAAAAGATAATTTAGTACATACAAATTCCCCAGCAGCTCCAGTTGCCTCTTGAGGCTGTAAAGATGAAGGCACAATCATTCCCAGAATGAGTGTTGCCAGTCTCAAAAAGTATTTTCTCCTTTTTTGGCAGGGGATATAGAAAAGAAGGCACATGAAATATATTGAAGATGAGTATAACATCCAGAGTATCTGTTACCTGAACTAATAAAATACACTGAACAACTGTTCTTTCTTCTCTAGTTTACAGTAAAGAGCTGAATCTGTGAGTTTTAACTGCACAAACTGAAAATTCTAAGCCAACTGAAATTCCATGTGACTTGGACCTTGACTGGAATCATGTCATTAGCTAGAATTTCTTCACTGGTTTTACAATTTTTTAATGGTCTCTTTTCAGTCTGTGGCTTTTGGCATCAGATGGGCAGCTTTCTTCGTAAAAGTAACCTTTTTCATCTTACAATTGCTGACAGAACATGAGAACAGAATCCTTAATTTACTAAAATATTTATCCCAGATTATTCAGGGTTTTTAACCTCATAATCTGTAATGAAGTTTCATAGTTTCTTGGAACCCAGCCTAGTACTCCTGGATGTTATTGTGGTTGCTGTTTGCTCTTCTGCTTTGCTTTTTTGTTTGCTTGTATTTGTTTGCTGTTTGATAGTTCAATTGAGTGGAAATAATCTTGTTAATTTAGTGAATTTAACCAGATGGGACAAGCAGCAGAAGAGCAGAATAAGTACTTAAGAATTACTTTTAGAATTTTTCTAACTATTGATAAATCTGATATCAGCACATATTTACAATTTAGCTTGAGCGGTGTTATTTACTGAGAGTCTCCATCTCTGCAAGGATCTTTTGTGTCTTTACAAAAAGGAAAAGGTGGAGAGGCCTGAGAGGAGTAAAAAATCTTTCATGAACCCAGAGTCTGGAGCATATGATTGCAATGGGAAGCATGGAGGTGCACATCACAGGTGGATGTGCACATTATCCTTGGGAATGCTCAGCTGGTGGCCATCCCCCATGCTGGGCAGTTAACTCTGATTTAGCTGTTCTCACATCTGCCACTCTGACTCCTGTGACACAAAGATGACAGTGTGCTACCTGCACCTAACTAGCAGAGTAAGAAAGATGGAAAAAAATGGCAAGAGTGAGAGAAGTTGGGGAATGTCTTCCAGATGAGAAACAGCTACACTAGCATGGTTCTTTCTGGGGAAACAATGGCCAACATTGTTGACAATCTAAATCTGTGAGATACACAGGGAAGTGAACAAGGAATTATTGCTTTTTTCAACCAAAAAAATAGATGCTTCCACTGGAACTAGGAAATGGCAGACTGAAAGCAGCAAGAAGAAATGCTTTTTAAGGAAATGTAATTTTGATCTCCTCAAGTAGAAGTCATAAGTTTTTATGAGTTCCAAAAGCAATTAGCTAGATTTGTACATGAGAAATATGTGATGCAACCTCTGGTTTTAAAAGTACTTGTGTTCTTATATTGTGCTCCAGGCATTTGCTGTTAAGAGATAGCATTGCATGCTAGACAGATTTCTGCTATGTTCTCTCAGTGCTGCTCCTCTCAAGGTGCAATTGTAGCCCGCAGTTCAGATCCATGATTGCAGCGTGATGGCAACTACAACCTCACAGGGTTTGACATAGGCTGAGGAGCCCATCAGGGATCCTGCATAATATTTGGCAGCTGAAAGCTCTTATCTGCAGGGGTTGCAGTTAAGCCTCTGAATTGCAGTGCGCCCCAGTGAATTCAACAGGCAGGCTGAGGCAGACCTAGCCAAGGAGAGCAAGGCTGTCCTGCTCCTGTGCCAGAGGCTGCAGCCCCTGCAGCAGGGACAGCACAACAGTGGGACTGGCTGCACCTCAGCCAGCTCCGTTCACAGCTTTCCTCTGTAACACAGACCTCCAGTAACAAAGCTGAGATGGGCTGAAGCAGCGGCATGCATTGTGTTCTGTGGTAATCCATGGTGGAGAAATGAATCCGGGCAACGTTGGGAATTACATCCCAAATTGCTGCAGCTAGGTTTATCAGATTTCATCTGTCAACTTCCTTAAATGCATGACCTTGGAAGAGCGCTTGTTATAGAAAAAGATTACTACTGATGCAGAGTTTCTCTGTTGTTTCTGCTGTGGCTTAGAAAATTTTCACTGCTCCAAGATGGCTAAGTCTTCAGATTGTGCAGTCTCATTTTTGTTGTTTCTCATAGGATGCCGACTTACCTTTAAGTAACATACTGCTTTGTTTTGTGCCTTCCTATCCTCCCCAGGGAAGAATGTGGAATGGCTTTTTTAAAAAAGCTGGTTGTTTTTAAACTAGCCTGTGACCCACTTGTCCTTACAGTTCAGCCATGATACCACACAATACCTGGGAGCAGGTTATTAACTACTAGATTGTACTGTAAGTAGCAGGTATACTTTCAGTTCTCTTGCACATCACCAGTTTTCATCTGATTCTTGTGAGAGTCTATAATGTAAAAATTCACTTGGTTGATTTTTAACCTCATGAGCTGATAATCTCATTTGGGAGATAAACAGTGCCAGAGCCTCACTACAGAAACTACCGTGTATCTTTCTCTCCAGAATTATATCAGTTTGGTGTGAGAGACATTTCTGAAGAGTCTCAAAGTTAATAAACCTTTTAAATACATTTTAGTAGCTGTATTACAGGCTTAGCATCTGTGAGAAGACAGGTTATTAAGGGAAGACTTACCTGGCTGAGCACCAAAACATTGTTAGACGTGTACAATGCAGAGAATGCTTCGTGTATTTTTTTCCAAGAAAGGTAGTAATTGCTCAGCTGATTATATTTGTGATTCCTAAACTTTTCTGTAGTGGGTGGCAGGGTAGCTCTGGTCATCTCTGCACAAATCCAAACATCCTTATTTCCTGACCTGTTGGTTCCCCCACTTCAGGCCCCAAACCATCAGTTGAGAGCATCACCCTGAGCAACTCCTTCAATCTCATCTTCCTGTATCCCAAATGAGTATAATAGTAACCTGCCCACAGGATACTCAGTTGATCCATACAAATGTGTTATTACCTGCTTAGTATTTTTTTTTATTGTAAAAGAGATGACATTAAATTTACGGTGCTCAGTGATAATTTGTGCAACTAATTAAATCTGCGGCAGGTTCTGCTGCTTTTTTAAGTGCTTAATCAGTCACACAAATGCTACCTCCATTCATGAAAGCAAATGCTAAAATAAATAGCTTCTGATAATTTATGCCTTAAAATAATAAAAAGCCCAAGGAAGTTAAGTGTCAACCTAATGTTAACTTTGAATATAAAACAGTTTGCTGAAACCAGGAAGCAATTAAAACATACTGTTTTATAGAGTCCTTTATAGCAAGATAGTTTTTATAGGTCTGTGTCTGCTGGGATTTTTTTTTGGAGGGTGAGCCACAGTTCAGTTTTGCCCAGGAAATAACAAATGAGATTCGGAACACATCAAAAATGCAGCCATTTTCAGTAGGTAAGTGTGTGGCAGTGTTTTTCTTATGCAGAGGAGAGAGTAAATAAATCCAACATGCAAAGCTTGCCTCTACAAATTCTTTAAGGAAAGAATTGCTCTCCATTCAGGGTGTCCAATGTACTGCAGTATATACATATTTTCATCGATACTGGCCCATCCACGTGTGCTTCTCATACCGAGGTTCTCCCATCCCTGTCACCTGGTGCTTAAGAGATGTGCTTTTCTTTACTAGTAAGAAATTAAATAATTGGCAACTCTGCTTCTCAAGAGATACATAAGAATAATGATAAATCTGATTATGCTAATTAATATGAAAATCACACAGAAGCAGCAGGCCAGATATAATTCCTTTTTATTTTTCCCCTTTACCATGTATCTCTTATCCACATAGGGAGCCAGTGTTTTCTATGAATTTATACTTTGAATGTGTGCTTTGTTTGATGGGACCCCTGCAGGAACAAAAGGGATTTGAAATTAAATCATACCTGGATATGATATTTCTGTGTTGGAAAGTGTTAGAAGGCTGCTGTCAAGTAAGCCTGTGATCTCCAGGCCATTGCAGCTCTACCTAGGGGTGCTAAACACCCCTAAATCTGGCTAAAGGAAGGCTTGATTAAGGCCCTTCGTACAAATGAAACAACTGGAAAGGTTAGGAGTTCCTTTCACCAGCAAAAGGCTTCATGTAACGGAATGATTAAAAGTCCGAGTTCACCAGCTACAGGTAGAGCTATAAGGTGCTTGTTTGGCTTTAATAGGGAACAGAAGAAAGGAAAAGACCCTGGGGCACAGAACAGACTAGGAAGGCAACCTTGGCAATTGTGAATGTGAATATCACCTAGGTTTGTTCTGTGTTTGGAGACACAGGATTGCTCTGTTTTCAGTAACTCAATAAAACCGCATCAGAGAACAGACCTGATTGCATCATTCCTTTCTCCTTTTAACAAAAGTGCTTTTTGGTTTCCTTTCACTGCCAGCACTAACATGTCCCTTGGGCCAAAGAGCATATGCAAATAGCAGAGCTTACTTATGAATTCTTAGACAAATGAAAGAGAGTATCTGAATAATTTGTGTTATAATTAATTAGAAATGTGTCTGCTGCTAGCAATTAGTCACTCAACAGGAGATTTTTGGGGAACCCCTAATAATCTTCACATGAAGTATTATAGGCTGTCAACACTTTCTGGGCAATTAAAGTTTACTGAGTACAGTAAGTATTGCTCATCTGAGACCCTTAGCAGAGAACATGTAGAAGGAAAGTGTTGGTATACACTTCTGAGGTTTCCTCCTACAGAAGCTGGCACATCCTATCCATCAAAAGAATGGATTCTCTCTCAAAATCATTGCCATTTCCTAGCTTTTCTGTGTGACTGAGACACCTGACCTAACATTCAGAATGTCTTTTCCAAAGTCATCAGCTTGCTTCCTTCCATGGGATGTGGATGACAGTCCTGACTAACAAAAACTAGTCACTGCCCCCATTTGCCTTTTCTTGACTTTTATCTCAGGCATGTGGTGTCAAATGCTTCTGTTATTCTTCCTGGAGGTAACCTTACTGTGTTCCCATTGTTTTGGAAAAAAAAAAAATCCAATAGGGTGACCAGAAAGAAAAATATGATTCACTAGTCATTTTAAAAACGTCTTTTGAAAAGAAAGTAATTCTTCTTGAGCTTTCCTGTATAGAAAAACTTAAAAAGATGAAACCCCAAAACTAGAGCAGCAAAATTACACCCTGTTTTCTTCCTCAGTAAAAGCCTAAATAAGAAAAAAAAAAAAAAAAAAACTTTTAAAAAAATATTTTCTTAAAAAAATACCATACTCTCATTTAGTTCTATGTCTTTGATAAATATCCTGTTTTATCAGCTGTATGTACTGTCAGGTTTGATTTTTTTTTTACTATGTTGATTGGGAATTATTTTATATTTTTAGTATAAAAGTTCTTTATTAGGCCATGTAGCCCTCTGCTATTAGATATTGCTATTTTCTTTTGTTCTGGGGGTCCATTAAATCAGCAAGATGCCTCATTTTTTGTTATGCCACCATTTCTTCCGACTGTCTTTATAGCAGATTGTTGTCATACCCAGACCTCCAAAGAACAAGGTCATGTATGGACCTTAGTCAAGGCTGCTATGAACATCTTTAGAGACATTCAGATGAAATTAGTAACAGTAGAGCAAAATATGTAGTAAACTTAAGTGAGCAACTGAACCTGCTTCCTATATTTATTCTCAATTGTCCAATTGTTATAAAACAGGATACATAAAAACCTCTATATAGTAAACATTCTTTTCCATTACTTTGTTTCACACTTGAGGTAACTAGATCTAACCTAAACCATTTTATGATGACATACATTTTCACTTCAGTTACCAGACTGAAGCACAGGCTCCATCCATTATTGCCATGACTTCTTTTTCAAGTAATTCCAATTTCAAAATTCCACACATCCATTATTTAAAATTATAAGCATGGAAAAATGTCAATTTCAGTTTCTTGACTTTCTGGAATACACTTTTTGCAGTGAATTCAGGTAAGTTAAAGCAGAATCTAAATGTGTAGTTTTAACGTGCTGCCCCAAATAAATTCCCCAAGCAGCAGTCAGTGAGGTGGTCAAAACTTGTCAGAAGGCTTGTTGCTTCTAATTTCCATAGTTCAAAATCTATGGTAACCTAATATTACCAAGATAACAATGCCAACTAAATCTTGCCAACTGAATTGTAAATGAAAGGGATACTGCTATTGTCCAACTTGCTCCCATGGACTAACTCCCTTTAGCCCACAGCAGCAGGAGGGCAAAGGACAATAAGCAAACCAGAGTCTGGCTGTTTGCAGCGAATCAGCACAGGACATGATTCATTTCAATTTCCCATTAAAAAATTCATTTATCGAATAAGAATGAAGGGCAAAAAATCAAAGAAAAATGAAAATTCAGGACAACTGAAAGGATCAAAAATAGTATTAGAAAGAAGAGGGCTCTAATGGAAAAGTCCAAATATATATACTAAAGCAGGTGTGGTAGAAAATTCCTTTCTAACAGTGTAAAGTATTAAGAGCTAGTTAGGTGCAACCAATTACAGTTTCTCTACTATTAAATATAAGGATTGGTTCTTAATATTATAATTCTTACACTTCTAGGTGGATGGAAGGCATTTTTTCAAACATGAAGGAAAGGTATGACCTTTTACAGCCTACTGGCATAACATTGCTAAGGACTGGCTTATCCTAAGAATGTGTCCCATCGATTTTAATGCCACTACTCAGATGAACAGATTTATATAAATGAATGCAAGTTTGCATATCTGAGTCTTGAGTTAGAAAAGAGAGAAAAAATGAGTTAATGAGCATTATGAAATATTTCAAGTTAATATTTTTTTCCCTAATCTCATATGAAAGGAATCATCTGCTTTGCTAGAAATTTCAAACATCATTTTCTTGAAACAACAAATAGGCTATTTAGATTAAGACTTTTCATACCAGAAGACTTTTCAAGCCAGAAGAATCAATGATTCATTCATCTTAAGAATTTTGGAAAATATTTGTTTATTTCTTACATTTTGTATTCCAACTTTTCTTTAAATTATCATTCTGTTTTCATTCCCAACCTAGATAAATAACATAATTAAAATATGTTTGCATATGTTTTATTAACAGCTAGAAACATTTTTTTTTTCTTGTAAGTAAATATTGTCCCTGACGTTCTTCATATGGGAACAAAAAGCAAAGGAGAAATTACGGCAGCTATAAATCAGCTTTGTGGGCTTGATAATTTAATACATTTTCCGGGTTGCTTTCTCTGTTTGGCATCCTCATAACAACTCAGTTGGCATGCAGCTTTGCAATCTCATCTTTTTCCTCCACTCTCTTTTCCTTCCCAGTATAATATACTTCAAAGGAGTTTAGATTCTAAGCAGTGTTTTGCCAGGTGTACAAGCCAAAGACTCATCTTGTAATCCCTTACATTCGCATGATCCAATTCTGCAGATTAAAAATTATTTCATTATTTTATTGTATGGGCAGGGCAATGAATATTATTGTAGAGTTAGTAAGTCTAAGTGGCTATGCTGATGAGCTAACTTAATCCTTTGGAAGGCGATAATGGGGTAATAAAGCACGAAGGAATAATCTTAGTCATGTCTCTCTGGTATTCTGACAATTGCACCCTGTTCTAAAGCAGTCTCATGTAAAGCCACCAAAGAAAAAAATGACTGTAGTCGTCAACTGCACAGATGAGGGAAACGTCCGCGCCTGTGTCAGTCATTTTAATGAGTCACAGGAGGAGGGAAAGTGCAGGAACAAATTAAACACAACAGTATTTTTCTCCCTTCCCCCCCAACAAAAGAAAGTGAGAATAGTTACAATTTCATTTGCTTCTAAAGCACAGCACTTGGGTAATAAACGTCCCCTGCAAATGTGCTGAGCAAACACCTCCGCATTCATCAATATGCGGGAGCTGTTTATTGCCTCATAAACTTGGAAGCAAGTGATATTGTCTCCTAAATCAATGGTTGCGTGGACATCCTAGGCACTGTAGGAGAACAGTACATCCAGACAATGCTGATACTTAAATTAATGGTTCTAGTAATGACTGAAAGGCGCTTTGTCGCTACTAAAAAAGTTAGATATAGATTAAAAGTATGCCTAGGACACAATGTATATATGTTGTGACAGGGATGTGTGTATGTATGTGTCTCGTTACAGTTTTTATTACTTTGGCATAAAAACTTACTACTCAATGCAGTTTTGATTTAAATGTGGGTTGAGCTGCCAATACGGGGTCAAACTTGGTTTAAGCTTAGTTATGTACAAACCCAGTTTCTAAACCTGTGGGGAGTATGGCTTGTATTGTAATGCTGTGTTAGCTTTATCAATTTCAAACCAGATTAAAGAACTAAGAATAATATGAATTCCACAGTATCCATTATCTGAAAATTATTTATAAATACTTTGGCATTAGCTGACATTGTACTATAGGTTTCTGATCTGCAGTGTCTCAAGCTGTTCCTATCTTCTTTTCTGAAAGGAGATAATGCACAGCTGGAAGGCATTGCTCCTGCTGTTCAAGGTACAAAGTCAGTATAAGAGAGGGTATGACAAGAATCGAGGAGGGACTGATCAAGTGATGTGGTTTGCTTTCTATGCCTTGCAGTGTCCATATTGCAACAAGAAGGACTAATTGCTTCCTGAGCAACTGTAACTTTACTAACAGCAAGGAAATGCAGCAGAATGTGAATTAGACTTCCACATAAACCAGCCATCTCACAATATGCCATGGGTCCCAGGCAAACCTGAGTAGCTCATGTTTTTCATGATGTTGAGGAAAACTAATTTAGCAGTAATCTAGGTACACTTACCCTTGCTGCTGTCTCATATTTTCAATGCAATCAAACATGCTGCTAGATCATCCCCTATCTTGCAGAGAAACAGCACAAAGGCACTGAAAAAATACTCCTTCTCCTCCCCTCCTCATCTTTTACCTCAGAATGATTTACAATTACTAATGAAATACTAATGCTACACTATAGCAGAGGTTTCCCATCTTGAGATTGTTCCGGGCAGATTCTACTGTATAAGGGAACAATAGTACTCTGTTTGAAATAATTTCTACTTATTTATTTATGGAGTATTTTCTCCTGATGAAGTGCATTTCTGAAGATCTTATGTAGGCATTTAGTACCACAAGTTTCACTTCTGCAAGCAATGATGCACTACTTCTGATGTCCCAGGAGGGTGCAGTATAAACTCCTTACCAAGCCTATATACTATTCTGATTTTTATCTTTTACTTCAAGTACTCTTTGAATTAGCCATGTCCATTTGAGCATTAGAATTGTTTTCTGATTAGCAAAATCGTTTTTTGGGTAAGTAAAGTTATAAATGGGCTTTCTTCAAACTTTGCAAAGCAAAAACCTGTTTTTGTTATGTGAAACTGTTATATGCAAAAGGCAAATATTTTGCTAAACATCAGACCTCTCATAATACAACAGCTTAAAATGAAAATAAAATAAAATTGTAATTTCTGGATAAAGTCGACAGGAGCCCAATTCAGATTTCAGATTTTTTTTATTACATCATTACTAACATTCAAGCAGTGCTAAGAAAGAGTAAACCAGCTGAATAGCTTTATGCCACTGTCTTACATATTCTAAAAGGGGTAATAGTGAACAGAAAATTAAGCATGCACATGTAATGTGACACATTTGCAATGAAGCGTAGCAAAATTTCAGGCTGCCTGTGCAAAAGCTGTGCACCACTGAGTCCTGACTTAATAGCCCTCTCTGTGTAGTTCTGTTGTAGCCTGGATAGAATACTAGGTATATTTTTGATTTATCATGTCACTAGAATGCAGCTGATGAACTACAGAAAATCCAGAAAATGGGAACAGGAAGATTAACTTGCGTGAAAAAAACCCAACCAGTCAAGTACAGGCAACTTAGTGAAAGAGTAACTGAGACGAAATATAACAAGTTTTAAATTTTTATAGGGTATGAATGCTGAGGAGAAAGAAAAATTACCTTATTGCAAAGCAAAGAAAAAATCTGGAAAGCTTCTTCAGTTTTGGAGTATGATGGAGTATGATCTCCAAAGGAATAGCAGAAGACCTATCCACTGGGAATTTAAACGAGTTTTGACAAGACAATAGAAAATTAATATCAAATACTGTTCTCTGTTATCAGGCTTTAGTTTTGGTGATGTAACAGCATCTCCCTCTTGCTTCCTCTCAGGAACTTAAGTAAGTGGTTCATTAGTATTTTCTTACCACAGAGAGGAAAAAAAATTCTATTGCCTAGTGAAGCAGCAGTCCAATATTTGTATTTCTGCTTGGAGAAGCATTGCAAGATTTTTAACAGGTGAAATATATCTCTTCATATGGAAGAGCTGCCCCTGGTGTTGTCTTCTCGTTTTGGAGAAGGCAGTCTCCAGGCAGAGTTCAGGGTGTGGCACCCTTGAAATATGGAAGAGGGGTGCTGTAAATCCTGAATATTTAAGTATAAGTATTTGGTACTTTCTTTTGGAAACAAAACCTATGTCATAGCTACAAAATAAACAGATGCAAAGCTACAGTGTATTGTGCTGGGTTCCCAAGCACAACTGCAGGATAATTCTTTCTTTCCATAACACATCCTGAGCCTCATGCAGAAAATTCAGCCTACTTGGTAGCAACAACATCTGCTTTGCCTGTAATGGCTCTGAGTTCTCGTTGCCTGTGTCCTTCTTTCCACTTCATTTGCAGTTCCTGACAGTTTTGATCCTCCTCTGTTCCTTTAACAGTCCTTTATAGACATGCTTTTTCCTCCACCCTTTCAGCCCTACTCCTTTCACGAGCTTTCTCTACCTGTAGTTTCTCTATCCCTCCTGCCCTAATACTCGTCAGCTTTCTGTGTTTTCTCCTCTGATGCTTTTTTAAACCATCTAAATTAGGTACATTCACACAGGCAACATTCCATAAGCACCCTTTTAGTTGGAAAGTGACTGTACTACTAGAACTTAAGTGGATATATTGCCTTTGACTTCAGTGAGGCCAGGATTTCAATCTTAAAATGCTCACATTTCTCTACTGTCTCAAAAGCAGGAAATTACTAAGTCGCTAGGCAGTAAAAATACAGTTATTTGTGCCATACAAAATGTAGCCTGGTTATAAGACTGTTACTTGCTTGGCTTTTCAGTCCTACCAGAATACTTTGGCAGGCTTTCTGCAAAGGTTAACAAAAGATAGATAAATAAGGGCATGGTGCACTTAGATGCTTTATCATTCCATAATGTGTCTGGCTCTATCTGTGCATTCAGCCAGAAGAATGTTGGCCATGTTCTTGTCTAATTTCTAAATGCTGGCAAGCTAACTGTAATCAAGGTATTCCTTTTAACAGGATTGATTTAGGGCTAAATGGAGCGCTCTTCTCCTTGCAGCTTTGGGTCCTTCAAAAATCAGGGAACATTCAACTTGTGAATAAAAGTAATAGCCCTGCAGTTTTTCCCTCACTACCTTTGTTTTCAATCCTTTTCCCATGTTTTTTGTGGAAACTTTCCCTTCACTCCTTTTCTTTCAATATTTGTTATTCTGTCTCCTCCTTCCTCATACTTGAAGGCTCTGTGACATTCAGCCCTTTTCATTCTTGATGCCTGATTTCTCCTTCCTCTGGCCATTGTCTTATCTCTTTCTCTAACCCTAAAAGACATATTATGGGAGAGGAATAGAAGCAGTAGATGCTCAGGGTAAATTAGTCAGAGAAAGAGAAGAATGAGAGAGTATCAAACAAAAATGGTTGATAATACCCAAAGAAAGAAGAATTAAAATAACACATAAAAGAAGAAAACAAAGATAAAAACAAATGAATGAGGAAAAAAAAGTGTTTCAAGTGGAGACTGTGATCATAGTTTATATAAAAGACCTGGTCAAACTTCATGCAGAAGAAAAACAAACAGAAAATGTAGAAAAATCATGGAGAAAATGTAAGGAAGTCATGGAGACTTCTTACTGGGCAAAAGAAATGTGGCAGGAGGAAAGAAAATGAGGTAAGGAAATTAAAGTTCAAAGCTGTTCCATTGCAAAATGTTTCAGATTTTGATAGAATTGTTACATTCAAAAGGTCCATACAAGGTATTAGGCATGTATAAAATAATAAAATATTTATTATTTAGTCAAGACACATATAATTTTGTCCCTGATTCAACACAGCACTCAAGCACTGGGTTAATTCCCATGAAGTCAAGCAAAACTAAGTATTTTACTAAAATGAGTCTAAGCTCCCTCCAGATTACTCAAAATGTACTGGTTGAATATTCTGCACTGAGAGTTTGGGATTTGTGTTGTTCAAACACAAGAGCTATCTCACGGCTTCTCAGTGATTTTAGCAAAATAGGTAAATACAAAAGGGCTTGAAGGAAAAGGTGGAGCTGGGCTGGATAGTCGAGGGTACAACTTCGTGCTCATGTAGCCCCAGGGAGAAAAAGTTACTCTTTCCTTCCTCCCAGCAGCAGCTTTTACTCCAGTGTCTCCCTGGTGTCCAATCTCGTTGCCCAAAGCTCTGACATAGTCAAAGCAGATGGCATTTTACTGGTGTATGGTGTCTCCAGCCCCCTGCTGCTACAGCCAGCCCTGTGCGATGCTACTGCCTTGCCTTCCTGTGTGCTCCCACCCAGATTTTGTTCCAGAGAAAAGCTGTGCACCAGGTCTGACAGACTCAGGAAGCACTTACTGCACTAACACACAATTGGAGTTCACATGATCCTTATCCAGCTGAGCACTAACACAGCACTGAGTTTCATTTTCAGTGTTCTTCACCCACCAGCCTACTGGAGATGTCACTGCTGATATTCCATCTCTGCACATGCTCTGGATCTATCGTACAGAGACCAACCAATAAACGCATTCACTATCCACAGTTACTCTGTGCATGAAGTCACATTCCGTATTTCAGGAATTGGTCTGATACCTTCTTTACTTCTTGTATGATTTGGTTTTTCAGGCTGGCCTAAGCAGAGCTAGGAGCATTTTTTGGCAGAGATAAAGTTGCAATTGAATCATGATAAAAGTGAATAAATAAAATTCTATTAATTTGTTGCCACCCCAGAAAATAATAAGGGATTCCACAGAAGAGTTAATGCACAAAACCTTACATACACCTCAGCACAATTCTAAGAAATTTGTAAATTAATCACATAGAATAATGTTCTGGTTACCACCTTGTCACACAGTGTTCACATCAACTCCCATGAGGAGTTGAGTCTCTCCTCTGAATATCAAGTCAGTATTTTCTTCCTATTCTCTAGGGAAATGACATCTTGAACACCTATGGATCAGGAGCTTTTAGGAGGTTTCACTTTCAACTGAACAGAAAGGAAGTTTTTCAGTGGGCAACAAGGGAGATAAGAAATCTTCTAATAAAGATTTCACTTCTCAGTGAAATAGGCATCTGTGCAGGCAGGAAGCAGGTTGGAGGCACACTGGCAGCAGATAAATCCTCCAGCTCCACTTTCCTTATCCCATCTCTGCATCACAATACATTGAGTTGTCATCTGCCATTTGTGTATTCGTTCTAATTCTTTCTGCCTTGTTATTCTGTCAATTTCTTAATCTATTTACACTGACTTTATTTTCAGTGTGTCTATTGTGACAGCAAATCCTAGAATTGCCTTGGGTGTTGTCTGAATATGGCCATTATCAAATCATAATGTCTACCCAGATGAGGAACTGTAAGGGCCCTAGGCATCAGTAGGAGTCCTTAACAGCTGCCTGCAGTTTAGACCTGCATATCAATTTCCACCTTGGAGGATCTGCTGCAGTATTATAAGGCGAATAGGCACTATGTGTATTAAAATTTGGATTAGTGGCTCAACCAAAATGTTCACTTTCCCTCCCTCTCTCTCTTTGTCTCTCTCTTTTCACATTAATAAACTTGCTATCTCCATCTTTTGTTGGTAAACTATATAAAAATGCAAATGATCCAGAATCCAATTAATTTCTGGAAGGTTGCAGCTGTTTTGGGCCCTATTCACAAAGACATGTGGTGTGCGTGCGTGCGTGTGTGTGTGTGTACGCGTGTGTATGCATCTGATTGCTAAGAAAATCAGGCCTTATTATTGAAGCCTTGACTCTCAAAATTTGAGCTATTGTTCTTTGCCAGTGCTGATGCAAACAGATAATTTCCAAATTGTATTCCACGTTTATTAAAGTGGTAGAAAATGTGGCCAATTTCAGACAAAGCTGAGAAAAGGTGGAGCTTGAGAGCTGAAATAGGAGATCTGGGAAATCTGTTTCTATTACAACAAAGAAAAGTTTATCTAATATCTCAAAAAGCATTAATTACTGTGAGGCCCAGGCGAGCACATTGTGGATTTCTTCATCTGTTTTGTCATTCTTCATTGCTTTATTCTACTACTGTGAGTTGTTTGGCTTCATTTGGTGTTTTGTTTTGGTTTTTTTTTCTTGCTTATAGCTAATGTGTAGTTATGAAATTGAGACCATCTTGGGAATATTTTTCATTACACCAGTGCAGGCTTTGAACAGAAATTTATCAGGGCTAGACAGTCTGAAGCAACATATATAATTGTTCCCATTACTGGTTGAATTTGGGCAAGACACTCACGACTGATTTTTCAATCCATATTTTTATATCAAAGGGCTCCATTTATGGCTGCCCAGTTTGCACCTGAAGATGAAGCAACAAACATCAAAACACACATTAGCTACACTGTAAGCACGTAAGTCTTGATCTCCTGTATATCTGTTCCCTCACATTAATATGTTATCCATAAGTAACCAAATCAACAGCATCTAATTTTCTATTATATTTATGTCTTCATCTGCTCTTGTCTGCCTTCTCTACTGTCTAATACAGGTTCAGTATATTTCTGTTACTGGGTATCACTACTCTCTCTTCTCTACCTAATGAAGCCCAAAGAGTTTAATATCCATGAGACCTCTTCCCCTGTGCTCTTCTATTTGTTTAAGTTGGCCAACAGTTCAAAATTTATGCAAGTGAAGGGAGACAAGGCTGACTATAGCATGATCATGCACCAGGCTGAAAAGGCAATTTTTCCTTAGCTGTAAAAACTCTGGGAATCTTATTTCATTCATTCTTGAAACAAAGGTTTGGCATTTTTCTATAACAGTCAATAAAGAAGTACAGACACTGTTGATAAGGAAAGGTATACTTAGAAACATAGTCTGTCATCTTTATTGTTACAAGCATTTGGTGAAATTAAAGCCACCATGGAAGTCCTGCATTTCAGGTACATGGGAGTCTATTAGACATATGTAGAGCAAGCCCTTCTCAGTTTATTATAGTCAGCAGTTTCAGCAGTGAGTGCATGCAAGGCTAAATTCAGCCTTGTGCAGCAAGCTCATGTTAGGTTGGAGCACCATATAAATCTCACTTGAGCTCTAAAAATAGAATTCCAAAGTGGAATTTAAAGCCCTGTGGTAGCGTCTGGTACAGGCAGGAATTTAATGAAGAGGAGGCAATTTTTGCCAAGGTTGTGCTAGCCTCTCTAAATACAGTCTCCCTCACATCAACCCACAGAGGCAGCAATCAGGCCAGTTTCACAAAGCATGGCTTTTCACTGAATAAGGTGCTGAGGCGCCTTGATTAATAAGAATAGGCTCCTTTATGGGCAATAAACTGAAGGTTGCTCTCTTCCCTGGGACAGAGGTAAAGGTTTGATCAGATAACTGGGGTTTTGAGTTAAATATTTTACAGGGAAAGCTTTTCTTCTTTTGGCTTTGTTGTGGCTGATAACGTACAGAGATAACGCATATTGGGAGCACTGATAACAGAAGGAATAAGCAGATCTACAGCAAGAAAAATGGCAGAGAGGCTCCCATTGCAAGCACAGTTCTGGAAAGCCTGAGAGAGGAGAGCTACAATCGATAAGGTTATGTGTGGATCAGCTGTAACTGCTTGTCTTTCTGCCGAAGCAACCTTCAGTGTTAGAGAACTGCTTACCATTGCAGGGCAAAATTAGGGTGCAATCCTCATTGCAGGGCAAAATTAGGGTGCAATCCTCGTGCAGGATACTTTATTTCCACTGTTATGTAATAGTCTCTGAATAAAGAACAGTGAGGGTTCAGGTGATGTCTTCATTCAGAAGTCCAGAGAAAGCACCAAAGAGTTCTCAGGATTGCAGCTCTGGTAGAGGCAGTAAGATAGAGAGCAAACTCTCCTGCTACCTTCTGTAGTCTGGACCACATAAATTATTTCACAAAATTATATTATATATAAAGTCTTAAAACTGAGAGGGTCCTTGCATGCAAAGGAGAAGAATTTAGAAGAGTGTAAGTTACAGCTCAATCTGCTGATTCCATCTCCATACCAATTTATTTAAGTCTCTTTTATATAGCTCCCCTGCCTTCCCAGCCTTCTTTCAAATTTAGATACTGTTCTTCTTTCCCTGTTGGCATCATTATCTGAAATAATTCAGACTTCATTGTAGTGAACAAAGTATAGATATTTCTTTAAGGTAGCAACTACACTGGAAGATTATTGGAGATCCTGGCAAATAGTCCCAGATCACTCGATAAGGTGATCTCTGTCATAATTCATTTGAGAATAGAAGGAGGAAAAGTCTGTCCCTCTTGAATAAGAAATGTCCTGTTAAAGTAATCAAAGAAAATAAATTGATTCATGTGAGTCAAGAAGAAATATCTGAAACTATATAATTTTCTTACAGGGCCTACCTCTGTAATGTGTGCATTGCCTTCTGCCACGGCTAGTTATCCTTAATGTGTATTGACAGGAAGTTCAAGATACCTACCATTTGTCTGAATTGTACAACACGTGCGTTATTCATTCCCTCATCTTAGTTAATCAACTGCATTTTGAATATCCCAGGTGCAGTAATATTTTAGAATAATGTAAGATCATATTAAGAGCCATTACTAGTAAGGCCAAAGGCTCAGCACCTAGTTTTGCATAATATTTGCCCTTGCTGCTTTCCAGACTTCAGCCAGAAATGTTCATCCTGAATTATGTGGTCACTGCATTTTCATAACTCTCAGCACATGACCAATCTACTTGCTTAGTTTCCCCTTTTAGTCTATGCATCCACAGTATCAGGAAATTATTTTTACACATCTACCACTATGTTTTAAATATGGTTCTTAATATCTTCATTTGATATTCCCTAGTTTTCATGCGGGAAGGACCAAAATCCATCCTTCTCTTTGTGTTCATGATTTCTCAGATTTCTGTCATATTCTTACAGGTCATCCTTCTTTCCACAATAACGTGTGCCAGCAGGTCCTGTTGTAGTTGCTGAGTGGCTTTCCTTAATATGATGGCTGCTTTACTGCTTTGATCATTTTTGTTGCTTTTCCCTGAGATTTTGTTTTACTTGTATCATTTTTGAAAAAAGGGGACCTGACAGTATTCAGCACACACTATTCAGTGTGGGGTTGAGTGATGGTTTTCTGTAGCAGCACAGTGATGTTCTCTGTTTTGTTCTTCATTTATTTCCTAATGTTTTCTAACATTTGACTTGCCTTTGTGACTGCTGTTAAGCATCAGGTTGACATTTTCATAGGACTATCTGTCATAACCCCAGATCTATCTCCTAAGTAGTAATGATCAACTCCATCATATTAATATGTGGAGTTAGAATTGGTTTTCCCATGTGCATTGCTTTCCATTTATCTACAGTGAATTTCATTTGTCACTTAATTGCCCAGTCACTCAGACTCATAAGGTTCCTCTGTAGGTTTATTTGGTTGCTGCTTGCCCTTGCTATCTTGAACAGCTCTGTATCCTCATCAAATTTCCTGAATTCCCTATTCACCCCCCCCATTTTCCCAAATCACTTATGAATACAGTGACTATCCCAGCTGCCAGCTCAGATCCCACTGGAACTGCAAGAGTGAAACACACTCTATTGCAAGAATTATTCATTCACTTTTCCTCTGTTTCCCCTCCATTCAACCATTTCTTATACATGTGGGGACCTTTCCCTTTATCCCATCACTGCTCAGCTTTCTTGTAAACTTTTTATGAAGGATTTCTAGGAGACCTTTGGAAATTCAAGTAAGTTATGCCAACTGAATTAACATCATCCATATACATTGATCTCTTCAGAGAATTCTAGTAAATTTGGAAGATAAGACTGTCCATTATAAAAGCCATGTTGACTTTCCCAGGTTTGTCAAAAGTTATTACCTGCTCTTTCTTAGGCTATCAATAATTTTATCAGATGAAAAATATGATATCTTCAGAATTATTCCAACAAGTATTTATTGGAACACTATCTGGGAAGTGGTTTAGATGGCTAGACAGGAAGGTTAGTAATAATTTCCCTGGTATATGTGCTTTTTCCATGTGGAACCCAGTCCTCTGCTATCTGATGGACACCACAAAGATGGGTGTTCTACTCAGTATGAAAGAACTACAGGTATCTGCTACAGCACTCACTGCTTGGAGGCATCTGTATTGGTGCTCCTATGTCAGATCTGCATGCATCTCTACACAGCAAGAAGATCCAGTTATCTCAAATGTCTTAGTGGCTTCTGTCACTCATGTTAGCAACAGGACAGGGGTGAGAAAGGTGATGTTAAAATCTTCCCAAAAAGGTCTCTTGTAATCCATGCACATAAAGTGTTATGCTAAATATTTATGAGTGTTAAGCACTGTCACTTTATCTATTTACTTTTTCTATTTTGCATAATGCAGCAATAACCTATTGATTTGTCATGATATAAATATAGCACTAGGAATAAGTCCTCTCTGTTAAATCTACCATCATTTTATTCATCCTGGTGGAAAAGACATAGGAAACAGTGATGAAAAGTACCAAGGAAAAAAATACATTTTTAAGGCTTTTTTGTGTGCATGTGTCTGTACTCTATTAATGTGCCATCTGCTGCTAGGATGTAGATTCATTTACCATTACAGTGTTCTAACATGATTACCTTTTTCCCCCCTCAAAAGCCACAAAGAGGCTAAATATAGATTTACTTAAAATTCTAGGAAAAAAGACAGTCCTTGCCCTAGACACAATGGTTCTCTTGATTTTGAGAGCATTACCACTGGCATTAAATGTAATTTACTTTATCTGATGACAGTTTGCTGAACAAGATCTTAAGTTTTAATAGGATCAGGACATAGATGGTAAGTGGAGAGAAGCGTTGTGGGCGGAATTCATCCCACCCCATTACCCCTTCTTTAAGTAAGAACAAATTGAGCACAAAGAAGATATTACGCTGTATCCAGGAGGTAGGTGGAGTTAGAGGGCATCGGCACTCTCCAGGCTGGAACAGAGTCTGATGCCCTCCTGCATTTCCCCTGGTGGGTTGTTGCCCTGCTGTACTACAGTTGTGAGCTCATTACTCAGATATATGCTCTTCTCTCTATTCACCACTGCACTTCTAATTACGCTCTAGTTTATGATAGCTACTACAGGCTCATGCAGCAGCTCAGGGTACCTGTTCTGTCAGCCATCCACCATTTACACAGAAGAACCTTTTTTTATATCTCAAACTATCACGGGTAAATTTCATAGAATGATAAAACCCTTCACCAATCAAAGCACCAAGTATTAGAGGAGAAATTGGTTTCTCATTCAGAGTTATGGGACTATTATGACCTCCTACATTACTGCTGGTTCATTTGCAATCAGCTTTTTCATTATCTTTCAGCTACACCAGACCAGAATTATGTTAATTGCCCATTAACTACAGTTGGGTGATTCATTTATTCTTTTAATTTAGAGTATCGAAAATGGATCTAACCTCTATTTTGCTTTTAAAACTTTCTGATACAATCTCTGCCATTACTGAGGTGAAAGTGAAAACAAGATATCAATAAGACCATGTCCTTCACAGGGTATGGAGCCTCTGTGGGCAGCACAACATCCGGTATTTCTTGCAAAGTATTCTGCTAAGAATGACAAGTAGGTTTATCAGAAGAGTTCCTTTAATTTTCTCTCCTTTTCAGCTGGTGTAGATTTTTCTGCATGTATACTGAAGTGTCTCAATTTTGGTTTTTGCTATGTTATTTCTTCCTCTTTTAAAGGAATTGGCCTTTCAAAATTATCCCCTACCTAGCAAAATTTTGGATATACCTTCCACGTGGCAAGCTTATCAAACATCTGTGGAGTTTTCTGCAGTTGGGATGTGTAGCCAGTCTTACCCACGTTGAGAGTAGATGAGAGGGAAGTCAAGTGTCAGTGAGGAATGGAGTCACTGGGGCAGCTGGAAGGTCTGGGGAAAGTATAAGAGACTTTGAAATGCTGAAGGAGGAAAAAGGAAGGTCATGTTGGATCACACAGGTATTTTGGTGTAGCCAATTTCAATTATAGTTTTTAATGGACCAAGTCAGATGAGCACTTGGGGGTATGCTTTTCTGTAACATTCAAAGCAGGAGCAGCTTTGAAAAATCTGACATTTGACATGACAGTTTTTCTGTTTTTTTAACTGGAATTTTTGCACAAGGAAAAGTAAGGTACAGGGAGAGAGCACCGAAGAATGGAAAAAGCAAATATGCAGTGTTTTACTTTTATCATTCCTGGGGGATTTAAAATTACTTAGAATAGATTGCAAATACTATACACTTAAACCATAATCATTTTCAACTGAAAAATGCAATGAAATGGATGTAGTTTTTTGAGTTACATAGATAGATATAAGTATTTATGATAAAAGTCTACATTTTACAATGTATGAAGTCAAAATTTGTCTCTTTTTTATTCCATCTTTTTTTTTTTCTCTCCACTTTTTAGTACTTTGCTTTTTTCTTTCATTTTCTTTCTGCAGGTTTTTGTTGTCCATCTTTCTATAACATCTGTTTTCAATTAACTTCTAATTTTCCCTTTTCTATACATCCTTGGACCCTGACTTTTTAAGGCTTGTACAAAACTGTTCACATTAAAATCAAATGCATTTGTATCACATGAACTCAGTGTTGCAGGACTATGAATAAAGTATCACTGGTTTACTATTAAACTCTTGTTTTTCAACAGAATTAATTGAGTGGGTGTTACTGTTGTTTTGATTTGATTTGTGGGGAGTTTAATTTGGTTTGGGGGGGGCTGAGGGGGTTTTTTATTTGTTTTTTATAGAGTTGTGGTTTTGGGTTTTTCTGTTGGTTTGCTTATGTTTGGTTGGTTTGGGTTTTTTTCTCTCATCTCAGAGAAAGATTTGTAAATAAACTAGAAGTGCATAGATCTTTATTTTTCAGAATGATGAAGGGTTACCTGCACAGGTAATTTAATTTTTGATGGTTTTTCCTGTCAATATCTTTTTTGTCAAAAAGACACAGAGCAGAAATATATCTTAAGCCATATCCTTATTTCCATGTTACATAGTTTATCATTTTTCAGCATGGCAAAACCCACAATATCAGTCTGATAGTCAGTATTACAACAAACCATGCACGAAATTCACAAATTTGTTTTCTGCTCAGCCATTTTCTACTCATTAACGTGAATTACATCTACAAAGAGCAGGTGTGTCTCCCACAGTCGCTGGTATGCTTTAGAAGTTCAGAGGTTAATTCAGCATCTTCAAACATGGTTGTTGCTTCCAACAGTCTCTTGAACTTCTGTTTATGTAGCATCGCTTCCCAAGCTCACTCTTGTTCTCCTGATCACAGTTGTCATCTTTTTAGAAAGGTTTGGAAAGGCCTTGTAAATTAATTATCCCTGAATTATGACTGGAACAGCCAAACTACTTTCTGGTCTTTCAGCATCTTTATACTGAATCCTACCACCCTGCTCATGAAGATACACAGTATCATGTTGTAAAGACATAAGTTCAGACAAAGGGACAGCCAGAAGGAAGGAACAGCACAGATAAGCAGAGCAGCCCCAGGGCGGCTCAGCCTCTCAACATGGGCAAATTTCCTCCAGTAGCTTATATTAATGCAATGAAATTACTGAGAAAATGACACTCCAATGATTAAAAAAAATATATAATGTAAAAGATTAGGCTCCAGAAACCACTAATTTAGCTGCTTTTGCATGGGCAGACTGTTTTTTCATCCCATGTTTAAAAGAGCCTAGAAATGCTTAACAAAGCTGCTGAGGTGTGTGTCTGCTGAAACTTGTTGATTTTATTTGCACACAGACACATGCACACTGGGATTAGCTCAGTTGGTCTGAGCATGGTGCCAGTAATACTAAGGTTGTGGGTCTGATCCTTGTATGGGCCATTTACTTTTGAGGCTGGCCCAAAGTATGGGCATTGAGCTGACTCAATGACCCTTGGTGGTCCCTTCCAAATCAGAATATTCTGTGATTCTGCATTCAACACCTTCTGAACTGAGGTTCTACTCCCTGATTGGGATTGAATTATTTATCTATTCCTAAATTATCTATATTTAATCATCACAATAATCAATGTTATAATACTGTCTGTGTCATAAAACATGCAGAATGTAAGACATGGAGAGAGTTCGACTTTGCTTCATTTGCTTATTTCATTGCTGATAATTTTCATTTTTATAATGTAAACTTTAATCTTGACTTAACGTTTTTAATCTCATATCATTCCATGTTTTTAAGTGTTCAGGTTCGGATGACAAGTTCATTTACCTATGAACTAGGGAGTGGGGGGGAAGGGTGATATTCCCGAGCTCTGTGATGGAGCAGGACGCGCTGGCTGGAGGAGAGCAGCATTTTTCCATATTCGGATGCTGCTCTCTGCTGGAACACTGCAGCGCTACAGCTTCATTTTCTCCAGCGTTACTCCTCGGGTGACTCTTTCCAGGCTCACTGGAGGTGACATAGGCAAAATCAAGTTGCTGTCCTGATTCATAGGCTTGCTTGCTCTAAATACCATCTACAGTGTTTTCCTGGCTGCCCTCCCCCTGGAAAATATGACATCTGAGAGGTATCCCTGACTTCTCTGCAAGGTTCTAAGAACAAAGCAAGGCACAATTACCTTGTAATGTGTGGCAGTGACACTGCACAGAGCCCTTCTGACCTTCATCTCTGCCCTGAACCCACGTAAGAAGCTGGTCCAAACCCTAACTTCCCTGCATCTTTCTTTACTTGCATGGATACGATCTGCTTGGGTCTAATTTCACTTCTAGCTTTCATTTTTTCTCTGAAATCTATCGCCTGTCTTCTGTCTGTCTTCTTGGCAACTTATCCTTTCCAGAGTGGCTGTCTAGTTCAGGAGAAAAATGAGCTGACTGGACTTTTCTGTGAGATTAGTGCCAGCCATCAGGGTTTGTAGTTATGACATTCATAGATGCTCTTCCTGAATTTAGTTTATACAAGATGACTTTTTAGTCATAGTTTAGAGGGTAAGTATAGAGCTGTGAAAGAACGTAATGCAATGCAATCAACATGCCAAAAAGCCAAAAGAAAGTGTAATTTATGCCAATTTGTACTACCTTGATGGCTAAGCCTGGCAGAATATATTAACAAATGATACTTCTAAATGATGCCATCTGCTATAATTTAATGTATAATCATGCTTTTAGTACAGAATACTAAAGGATGGTTTAAAAACTTGTAGAATATATCTCAGAATTACAGTCACTTCTATTGATCCCAATTATGTCTCATAAAGCTTTGTTGATTTGTTTTTTCTTTCCTAAAGTGTAGGCTGTTTTCATAAAGGAACGTTTGATTCTGGTTTGCAGACTGCATAAGCAGAAGGTCTCATAGGATAATCAGCCGTATTTATCCTGGTGCTGCAATACGTAGTCCTCTTATTGGGCAGAAATAAAGCAGAATATTTACTGTATGAAGAGTTATTACATGTAAAAGTACAAAATTCAGTTTCCCATTTTGTGATAAGCACAGAACAGCCAGCTTTCTCATGGAACTCAGATCTGATTTTGAACCAGCCTGAGCTATTTTAGAGCTTGCCTCAGAGCCCATATGAAGCCTGTCATTTTAAACCGGCATAAAATATGGAGCTTTTTTATTATTTGAGTTCTAAATACAGCTTGATGGGGCTTAAATCACAGGAAAAATGTGTTCTTTCCTCATTAGAAACAGAATTGTTGCTACTTTCCTGTACAGTCTCATGATATTGATTTTAAGGGTTCTTGTTATCTTTATCAAAATTTTTGTTTACTGTCAATTCAGAAAACTATTGAAAAATAAGTTCCCCAACCTTTCCAAAATAATAATCTCATGCAAAGGATCAGTACATTCAAAAACTCTAAGTGATTGTTTCTAAGATATAAAACAAGTTTATACCTTACAGATGTAACTGAAACAAATTATTGTGAACATTTTATTGTATTTTGAGCTGTGGTAAATTTTGATCTTTATTGCTTATCTCCAAAACAAGGAAATAAAGCAATGTATTATAATGTTTTGCTGCCATCTGCATAAAGACATTCTGGAACCTCAAGTATGTGTTGGGCAAACAAATACATTTGACAATTTCTTCCAAATCAAGAAGTTGATTGATGCAAAAATAAACAGAAATAGACATGCTACATTAAGATATGGGGATATTATGTGACCAAGGAATCACAATAAGAAAACTTTTTGCTTGTTTGTTTCTTTCAGTGTTCTGTATTTCTTTTAAAAGAATTCTTAGGGAAAAAATGACAGATATATTGCCCAAAAGTGTGGTTGCTATGGATGTATTCATAGCATTTTAGCACAGATATTTTTTATCTTGTCTAACCTGAAAAAAAACCCCACAAGTTTCTTTAAAAAAAAAAAAAAAAAATTTCTTTTAAATTCCTAGGCCATACACATTAGCATGAAAATTAAACCAGTTTATACCAGTTCATACTAGTAGATGATCTTATATGGTTTGTAGTATCCTTATTTCATTATTTTGTTTTTAAAATAGTTTTTCAAGCAGTATTCCAAGAACAAGAAAATAAAGATATTGATACACAGACCTTAGGAAATAGTTAAACAAAGTCAGTTTTCTAAAAAAATGAGTGAAAGGTAGCTACGAATACATTTAGCCTGAAAAACCAGAAGGAAGTTCTCAGTTATAAGGGAAGCTCATTCTGGAACAGATTTTCAGTGGGTTGAGTCAGAATAGCAGCAACTAAATCCCATCAATTTATGAAGAATATAACATGGTCCTTGCAATCAGAGTCTTGAGAACCCAGGAGGTCTCTTCCAGTGCTGTGTCCCTAGAAATAAGGTGTGTATTTGTAGAGAGAGCAGTTCTCTGTGAATGGCCAGTATTTCTTAACCACTTTTTCCAGTGGTTTTCCCTCCTCTTAGAAGAACGAGCTTAGAACATCTGGGGATCTTAATACCCAGTCTTAAAACCACAGCCCAGGTTGTAGTTTTGAACTGTGCTGTCTGCAGCATAGCACCTGACAATGATAATGGAATATCTTCTTGTTACACAAGTTTTCTTTAATTAAAGGGAATTGAAGGTTTTGCTCCTAGTGTTCACCTCCTAATCGCCAACTGGTGGAAACAGCAGATTCCTGAGAGTTGACCCTCCTGTTACCTTAGATATATTAGGAGATATGTCTCCTACTTGCCCTGGATTTCCTCTTCCTCCCTGAATTTTTATGGCACTGTTGGGACACAAATTTGGTTCCTTATTTATCAGCTTTCCTCTTTTTTTAAAGTACTAAACCTGCAGGATTATGATCAAACCAACTGTTGAGCTAACTTTGGTTGTGGAAGGTGCTGGAAGAAACATTCCCAAGTATGATGCAGAGTAATCTCTTGCCCCATAACCAGATCAGCTGTAAAACATTGATCTGGATATTATTTTCCTCCTGTGGCACATTTCCTGGTGACTGCAAGTTCTACTGTATTTAAAATGTCTTTCTTTTTCCTCATCTGCATTCTAGCAGATCTGAGCAGGCCTAAAGGTCACTCTGCATGTAGCCAGAGTAGCTTTTTAAAAAGCTTTGAATGCTAATCCAGTTCCAAACTGCTTTGCATTTGCATATTTGCTTAATCAGAAGTGTGTAAGGTCAGCACAGGAGCTTCATTAGGATATTCATGGCTAAAATTGCTCTCCTCATCACTTCTCTTAGAATGTTCAGCCCAGCTCTGCACAGGTTGCACACCTCCCCCATGCCCCTCCTGGAAGTGACAGCAGAGATAAAAACAGATCCAGAAACAAGTGGGAAGGCTGAAACCCTCTAGCAAGTAAGGGGACAGAGAGAGCTTGTATATGCCAACTGTGTTTTAGGCTGTGCTATTTTAGCTACTGAGACAATCAAAAAGAAGTCTGTTTGGGAAAGCAGAAGCACAAAGCAAAGATAAGGAAGCTAAGAGCTCCAGATGGCTGGAAGCGAGCTGTTTTAAAGAAAACTTAATTGTTAGTCAGCAATGATGGAAGACTGCAATGCTTCTGGGGCTGGGTTCAAATTTACCCCACAGAATATTCCTTCCAAGGAGGCAGTATTCTGCAGAAATCTGCAGCACCACCTAATAATTGACTCCCACTCGTACAGCTGTTCTATGGAACATATCAGTTTCAGGCAGCTTGGTATGAAATAGCAACCTTTGCACACCTTTCCTTTAAGTATGTCAGTGAGTCTTCAGTGTCCCTATTCTCATCATCTTTCACATTCACCTGCTGCCCTGCTAAGAATTTTCATCTTACTGAGGTCATCATTTAATCCACATTCTTCACCCACTGCAAACATCCCTTTCTTCCTTCCTCAGCTGCTTCTACCCTGATTTCTTCTACTAGTCACGGGTACAAAGCCTAACTGTACAACTATTTCATAAAATGAGAGAGAATTTAGAAATGGGGAAGAGAAAATGCTAACAGATATATTAAAGGAGACAGGTACATGACTCTTTTAGAACATGAAAAACATGAATGTCAGGAAGTTGCACTGCAATATATGCCATACAAATGTTTGACCTTCTGTACCTCTGCCTAGCAAACAGGAGGCAAACATCCCTCATGTTCATTTGGCTGGAAGGACACAAAATGGCCTTGTGTGATATTTCCCTTACCTCTTTTACTATTAACCACACACATTGACTTCTATATGAGATGCAAAATAGTGGGAAAACTCTGTTTCAGTCCAAGTGCAAATAGAATCAGACATATATTGTGTGCTGAAATTTTCACAGCCTTGTGAACAGACAACCATTTCTTTTTGTGACAACATAGAGCAATTGAAAAGATAGTTAAGGCTTTCAATTTTATATTTCAGAATGAATAGGAACTTCAGCGTTTACAGCTACTGTCCATTAGGGATAACTGCAAAGGCTATTTTGTGAAGATGTTTGAATACTATTCCCTCAAAGAAGGGAGATGTTAATAGAAGCTTTCTATTCAAATTTTAAGAGGATGTTACAGTGACTGTGGAAGCAATATAAGAAAACTTGTAGTTCTGAGAGTACAAAGACCATTAGTAGAGTTGAGAGGAATTAGAAAACATACATGTAGACAAGCTGAACATCTGCTAAAGATGAGATGGCTTTTTAAATGGAAAGTGGAATAATGCTAACAGATGGCCAGTAGGACAATAAAAAAAAAGTAGGAGTTGATTCAAAACATTGTCTTACAAAAGTAGATTCTGGTGTTCATTACATAATATTTTGGTCAGATTTATTTTTCAACATTTTCTAAAAATTAATTATCATATCTCTGCCATATCTTTCCCCCTTTCTTGCTATTTACCCTTCCTCTAAAGTTTCATATTTCACTGGTTCAAGCTTTGCCTGTGTTTTGGTGTGATTCCACTAACTGCAGATGTTTTAGTAAAAAGTGATTAAAGCCTGAAGAATGTAGCTCAATGTGAAAGTAACTGAGTTTTCCTGTTTGTTAAGGTAATGATTTTTACAACAAAAGGTCACAGATCTATCTTGACCAAGATCATGGCTTGCTTGTCCCAAACTGGTCCCCATCCTCTACCTTGTACACTGTGTCAGCCCAACCTGAGGAATTGTGATGCACTAGGTCGGGGAACTAGAGCAGCTGGGAAATAATCCTTTTGGGAGAAATTATCTTTTGGCTTGAACTGTCACTCAGCTGCACTACTGATACTGCTAGCTGAGCTGAGGGGATGGCAAAGGATGTGACTGCAGGAAAAAGAGACTTACAGGCTGCTTTTTTATGCAACAACATCCTCTTAAATAAATGTCCCATTAAAGCCTCAAGTGAAGCTAGAAGCAGTTGTAATAGGAATAAGCAAATGTTCAAGGTTGGCACATCACTAGAGACAGGTCATAAGTAGAACAAATACATCTCCACTCTAGCTCAAACTGTCTCTTTTGTCAGAGCCTAAATCTAGAAACAATCTGTTTTCTTAACAACATTTGAAATGACACATAGTAGGAAAAAGCCCATCACTCTTGAGAGATTTTTGCCCTTGAAAATATTTAGGCTGAAGCTTTTGCAGTCTGTGTGATTTTTACCATTATTGTACTCAGACTGCTTTTGTCATTTAGCCTTGAATTTGAAGAGCCAAATACGAGCTGTGTACACTCTCTCCTCACTTCTGCCTCCCTCACCTGTAGGTAGGGGCATCTTATCAATGGAACAGACTGGATGAGTTGTTTTTCATACAACAGAGTCTAGATTTATGAACCTTTAGCTTGTGATAGAAGGTTATATGTTAGTTTATGATGATGAATAAGCAAATAACAAGTTCAGAAAACCTTCAGTATTATTTTCCCCTTTGTTTCTCTGACTATAGAGACATATTCTTGCCATGCATCTCAGGGAACTCTGGTGACCAATAGGACATGACAAAACATTGCAAAAAAACTGCACACATCCATGATTAAGTAAGCAAACAGAAAAAAAAAAACCCATGAATTTCTACTGTTACTTCAAAATTTTTAATAGTTTCCTTCAGATGAAAAACACTCTGGTTCCACTTACACAAGATAGTCCCTAGATTATTTCAAAGGGAATGTGGGCTTTTCCATTAAAGAAGCGTGGGCAGTACTGCAATAAGCTGTTGTGTAATAAAGGATTTTTCAGGAACATTTCTTTAGTTTAATGGCAATAGAGCTTACAAGAGCTAAAGATCTGGCAACTCACGAACTAGTCTGTCTGTCTAGAGCTCAGCAAGGAAAAGAGTTCTGAAATAGAAATCTTTTGATCTTAAAATGACAAGATCTGAATAGTAAAACCCCCTCTCATAAGAAACACAGGCTGTAATTATGGCACATCTATTATTTAAAATGTTCTTGAAAATTCACATAAAAGCTGTTCAAAACAAAGTAAAGCATTAGGTCAGGGAGTGGTCTGTAATACTGGGAAAAAAAATAAAATACATTTCTGCCTTCTTTATTCAAGCATTTGCTTGACATAACTGCCGTGCAATATATAAAATATTTGGTCCAAATGAGTTTATTCTTTCCCTGTAAAAAGGGATTTTAATTTATTCTATTTTGTTTCAAATAAGATCCTGTGCATGCATCTGCAAAATCTTTGCTGAGGCTCGTCTTTCCCTTCCTATACAGCCTCCACCCTGGCCAGCTGAGCTGCATTTGTGTCGGATGGTTGGCAAATCTGGCAGAGTCACTGTTAACATATTAGCCACAGCTATTATAAACAAAATTCTGCAGTGTAACTGTCTCACAGCAGACATCAATTAACCTAGGAAAACGAGTGAGCTGGAGCTTAGTCATATTTGATAATTAATGTGTGATGGTTTCCAACCAAAATTAATATAGTGATGGAGTAAAACATATGGAATAATGCTTAAGCTTACATCAAAGGCAAATATTGAATACATTAGGATACATTATCTCTACTCTTTCTGGAGTATACATTATGTTCTGTTAAGATGTGATGTTCTGAGTTTCTGCTTCAGCTTCTTAGAGAATTTGTATGATGGCTCACAAATATGTTCCCCAGTGTCCTCCTCTCCAGCACTCTTCCAATTCAGCTATCTTTTTTTTGTTTGTTTCAGATGAAGCATTAACACTCATTATCTGTCAGTGGAATAAAAAAAGAAAACAAAACAAAACCTTTAAGACCCAATAACCTTTTTTTTTTTGGATGAAATTTGATTTGATCTTTCCTGGGTGACACTTCTGATGTTATCAGTAGGAAAAGCCTTCAAAGAAAATGGGTATCAAGCCTGAAACATTACATAATGCTGAGTTAAAAGACAAACTGTTTTCTGGAATTTTAATTTTTTTTTTAAGCAGCTGGCTTTAAGTGAACACAGCCATCACTGTTATAAAATATTCAGAGCCTCATACATATCAAACAGAGACAGAGTTACTAGGGCAAACAAGCTCACATATCCGTAAAACAAACACTTCAAATTTTTCCTGAGCCCACTCTAGGTCCTTACAATACCATTAGTTTTAATTGATTTTTACCCCGTCCCCATTTTTTCTCTTTTTTATGGTAATTTTCAACTTTCCAGGACCCTGCTGGCTTTGTGAGGGAGCAGGCTGGCATGCAGTCATGGGACACAGAGATTAAAAGACTTCTCCATGATAGGTCATTAGCCATTCCACTTGCTGCACTGTAGCTCATTTTCCCATTCCTAATTGATCACTCCATTGATCAGATGTTATGGAGATGGCTTAGTAACCTAAGCCTTAGCTTTGAAACGCAGTAGACACTGCAATTACCTGAAAGTCTTCAAGGGTGCCTGCAATTTTCAGACAGTCAGAGGCTCAGTTAATCAAAGATTCTGGCTAATGGAAAGGAGAGAGAAGAGCTGTTTCAGCTGGGTTCCCTAAGGCCAGGACATTCAAGAGAGATGGGGAGGGAGAGGAGAAATGTGCCTGCAAAATTTTCTGTGCAAAAGTCTTGTGGGGTACCAGTACATGCTGAGAGGATCTTCAGCCCCTGTGCTGAAGATGGGCTGGCATAACTTGCACCTGCTGACAGGTGCAACAAAAACACTTGCTGAGCCATCCCCAGCAGTAGGGGTTGTTGCACCCAGGAGTTTGAAGTGCCTCGCAAAGTCTGTTCCGTAAAAATATGACATTAAAATGTGAGGTCTCTACTATTTTCTCTGGCATTGCAGATCCTGCCAAATAAAGTTTTTCCTTTGTTTTTGCTAATTATTGTCCTACTGCCAGTTAATATGCATTGTGCTCCAGGTGAGCACGTTGTGGTGTAGGTCATCTGCTCTGAAAACTGGTTTTCAGTGCACATTGTGATACAGAGGATAAGATACTTCCCTTTGAAGGCAGTTTATAAATCTTACTGGGCTTCTTCATGATGAAAGGCACTATAGATACATAAGAGATCAAAGCTGTGTAAAGATCAGTGGTATTTGTTTGCATGAGGTTTCTCTTTCTGTTCCTTCTGAGGACTTTGAGCTTCAAAGTTTCAACTTTAAAGAAACTCAAAACCCAAAAGAAAACCCTAGCAAAACCCACCATGTTATAGCTGGTTTGAGGTCAGGCCAGCCAAGGGCCACAGAATTCCAACATGAACTCAAAAAGCTCTTCTCCAACATTCTCTATCTGGTAGCAAAAGCTGACAACCAGAAAATTGTTGGTATTTCTTAATGACAGTATAGTCCAAAGCAGTAAAGTTTTGGAGGGAAAGAATATGCTGCTTAACAACAAAGAGGGAAAAACCAGCTTAACTCAAATGAAGTGTTTCAATTTTGACTTGTCAGCCTGCTAGCAAAGTTACTATCATTTGTGACCATACAGTAGCAACTGGCCTAAAAATTCAGATGAATTTATTATACAATTTTTGGTATAGTTTTTAAGGTGCACTTTATTTTTCACTTAAATGTTTTAACATTGAGAATTTTGAAATATGTTTCTGCAGACATCTATAGTAATTGGGAATAGAAATCCAGGACATTAATTGAAAAGAACTGACTGCAAAGCATTGTTTTTGACTGCTATGTACTTTGATATCACATTAGTGTTTGGCATCAAGTAAGTCATCCCTGATATGTGAACTTCTGTTTTTCAACAGGATAACTGCAGTAAATTTTCTTTAATTCACAGTGTGTTCTAATAAATAACATAAAATAAACTTGTGACCCATAAGAACAGATTTCTATAACAGAGCCACACTATGGTCCCACAGGACATACCAAGACATTACAAATACATAATGTAGTAAGGCAATTTTTTTAAAGGCAGATTAGCCTGTGTGCCCAATCTGAAAATCCTTCTCCTCTAAAGGGCTGCAAAAAAAGTACTTGTCAGTATTGTCTGTTTATCTATTATCAATAAAGCTCTTACTGTGAGTATCTAAAATCCACACGTCTAAAACCATTTCTCTTTTTTCTTCATTCCTTTTAAAGAAATAAAAAGGACCTAAATAAAAGGAGAAGGAAAAGTAATAAAGAACTGGTATGGATCTACATATGTCTCTGTAGAATAACAGAGTATGAAAGCAATGAACCAGACCCAGATATACGAGTGAATCCCAGACTGTCTGCAAATCATCTCCACAGTACTCCTGAGATAAGTCGTACCAAATAATAAATAAGTTGCGTAGCCAAGCAGAGTAGAGAACAATAACCTGTCCAGTACATTTTATCAATTTTAACTCATAGTCCAACAGCCAAGGGGAAGGATAGGAATCAGGAATAGAGTTGAATCAGTTGCTATTGCAAGAACTCCAGAGGCCTTACAGAAAAGACAAATGCAAATCAAGTCCAGTGGTGCATGATAAAAGTTCCGTTTTGTGGTGAAAATGTTTCTTCTAGGGAAGAATTCAGAAAATGCTCCTCTACTGGAAAAATCCAACCAACCATGAAAGTAAATGTTCCCATTCTGAGTTGGTTTTTTGGGGATTTTTTTTTAAGGAAGAGCAAAGCAGAAAGCATTGAATTTGAAATAGGTCTGCACATCCCAGGAGGCCATCCTGGGGCATATCTGGCACAGGAGGCATCCCTCCCCACTGTCAAAACTGTTCCCCCTTTACGTTAGATATTCTTGAACTTTACCCTTTCCTATCCCAAGTGAATAGCTTGACCACAAAATTGTCAGTCAGCTCCTCAGGCTTTTTCTCTCCAATGTAATAACCATTGTGTTACTTACATTCAATGAAACAGCTTCAGCAGGGGCTAATGAGGCAGATGCTGTCCCTGCATCTTCCTAAACCATACATATGGCAACAGAGTTTTGGTCTGGGAAACTTTCCTGTGGCTGAGTGGGCTGTGCTGCAGAGCAATTGACAACTGCTCAAACTCCGGAGTGAGGGAGTGAGTGAGTGAGTGAGTGAGTGAGTCAGTCAGTCAGTCAGTCAGTCAGTCAGTCAGTGCTGCACCTCCATCCTCGGGAGAGGAAAGCCTTGCACTGGCAGGTGAGTGCGGGCAAGCCAGAGTGAGGGCCAGCAGTCACAGGGCAAGAACTGCACCCATACCCAAATTGCTCATTGTCAGCTACCTGCTCGCTGCTCTGCTGATGATCAGAGTAACACCTCAGATTGGAAGGAGAGCAGGATCCACAGTTGTCAGGCTGATGAATAACTGAACTGATTCTCTTGAAGCTCCAGTTAATAGCAAAAAGTCTTTCATAGAAACACGTGTTCAATTAAATAAAATTTATGATTTTACGACATGGAGGATTAAAAATTTCTTAAACTATCTGCATAATAGACTACAAAATCTGATTTGTTCCCTTCCAGAACCTCAGGATTAGGCCCCAAATATGCCTGAATAAAGTCTCTGCAAATAGCTTTATTTAAACGTGAAAGGAAAAATAACTTGTCTTATTTTGTTCACTCCATTCTAAGTTTCTAGTGCTCAGCACCCATGAAATGGATTGCTTATGGTGAGATGATGTCTTTTTTGTGCCTTCCAAAGTCTGTGAAGAATGTCTTTCTGGTTAATAGGTTGATTTAAATTGTATATGCTCCAGAACATAAATATGATTATTTATCATTCTTGCCCAAGATAATGACAGTAAAGAAGACAAGGCTGAAATTCTTTATGATTTCCTCTCTCACAGCCAGTGACATTCAGCACACAATACACAGATGGCATGCCACATAAAGGATCACATTAGCTGTTAAACATTTTTTCTTCCCATTAACTAATTTAACAATATGTCCACACTATGAAAGAAATAGACAAATTACAGAAAACTTCTGTCAGCTTAATCCCGATTGCTAAAACAGGCCATTTGCCCAGATGGGATTGTTTTCTGGCCTATCAGGTTTGAAACATCTAGAAATTCTTCAACCACCAGCCCAGATTCCCGCAGTGTTGATTCATCTCTTCATCCTTAATTGCATTTCAGGCATGTAACTCTCTGGAGAGTTTTGATTGACAGCCTAAATATTGAAGGCTACTCCATTCTGCGTGCATGTTAGGTGGCCTGAATTTTCTGAAAAAATGAGCTCTTAGGAGCCTGGTTTAAGTCAGCAGATGCCATAGGTGACAAAAATCACAGCAAAAGTCCCTGAGATTTTTTTGACAGAGTGGGCAGTGGACCAATTTAAACAAACATTCCCAGTTTGTTTTAATTTGCTACCTTCTAGAGCAAATACACTGTTAGTGACTTTGGGGCTGATGGTACTGTGGGAGCTCCCTCTGTAATCACAAGCACGGCAGAGCTGGGCCAGCTCCTGATCTTTTCTCATCACCTTTTGTTTTCCTATTTTTCTTCTGGCTTCTAAGCAACACAGGAGTATGGAGGAAGCTCATGGATTATTAAGCATTAGCCTACAGGCTAATTTTAAGAACATAGGTGCTGTTATTCCTATAACTAAATGTGACCAGAAAGTTGACAAAAATCAGCAGAAACAAAACAGATACCAGCTGAATTGAACTCATTGTGGCTATTCTACATTATCCACTCTGAGTATCAGTGTTGCAAACATCACCTTACTTCGGTGTAACTTTGTGCACAGGAAAAGTTGATGAAAATAAACTTCTGTTTTGTTCTTACACTTCATTGAAACAGAAGGAGAATAAGCCATTTTTAAATAAAAGAAAGCAATTAGGGGGTCACTGATCCACTAACTTTTTTTGCACCAGTTTCTACTTCTAGTATTTAACTTTTGAAAATTGTTAGGGTTTTTTTAATGTCTATTTTCTATTGCTGTTTTTTTTGCCTAATATTATTTGCTCAGTTTCAGTACCTATATACACTATGTTATTTAGCAGCTATTGGTATACTATGTATTTTTCCCTTTATTTGTTCAACCTTTTGTTGTGGTTTCCAGTAACTCTTTGACAATTAGTTTCATAGAAAGAAAAAATGACCCATCACAAAACCAGCAGAATGTTCACTGAGTGAAGAGAGCTGCACAGTGCAGTAACAAATATCCAAGATCTCCCGTGTTTTTCATGTCAACTGAGACTTAATTTATGCTTGCACTCTTCTACACAAACCCTTATCTAGAGAAAATCCATTTCTAACCAAAAGTACAGAATAAAGTTTGGAATACAATGAGCTATGAATTCCTCTCTCTTTGAAACATGCTTTATGTTCAGCCTTATACCTCAACATGGATTTATGTCATCACTCTGTACTTGCCCTGTAAGTGTGATTCTATTTTAAAGATTTTTCTGTATATTTCACTGTTAGCATTTTTTGAAGAGCATCATCTGGTATGTCCTCGTTACTGGGCACCCTCCAATTTAATTAATCTGATCTGTCATAAGGAATTTTTTTTTTAATAATACAGTTACACTAATCCAATGGCTAACCATTTCCAGAAGGGACAGTTCTCTTGTGCCAAGACTCACACCTATCTAACCCTCAGAGCTCTAAAGTGCTAGAAGACCACTCATTTTCCTTCTGAGTTTCTCCTGAATGGTGTCCACATGCAGTCACTGTGCCAGTGGGGGTAAGCAAGGGTAGGACAGCTCTCTCCAAAGGCAGCCAGCAGGCAGGACAAATCCCACACTTTGTACAATTCCAGGGACAGCCATTCACTTCAGTACAGGGCAAGCCACCCTCTGACCAGCCTTTCTCTATTGAACATGCAAGGCACTTTGAATGACTGATTTAGGTGAGCTATTTAACCCAGATAAAGATGACCCAAACCCCACCCTAGAAACTAAAAGTAATCCTAAGGACATCATGCGATTAGCATTTATTTAGTCCACTTCAGTATCTGACCAGCTATAATGACACAGCTGCTTGTTAAACTTGATAAGTCAGCACTAATATGCTTAAATGTAGGCAAAACAGGTATCACCACTCACATGAAAGTAACGAAAATACAAAAATAGTACTATTTTTCATGTGTGTATGACGGCAGTATTCACCACAATATATTTAATATTGAATTACAAGCATGGAAAAGCTCTGGAAAAGACATCAACTATTACACTTTAATTGTTTTAAAGGTATTATTTTAGTGTCATGTTTCATAGGAAAACTATACTTCTCTATTATTCATCTGACATTTAAAGCTTTTTTATATTATTTCCTAGGAATATAAAGACTTAAATCACAAAAGACAAGTTTTAAAAGGACTTTATTAAATCTGACAACTGATTAACTGGACTTTGTGCAATTAATAAGAAAATCTCATAACGGAGCAACAAAGGACAGTTCACTGATAGCACTTTTTTTTTTATTTCTGCAGTTTTTCATATCTTCAGTTCTGCAAATACAACATTTGAGTAAGACATTACTCTTTGTAGTTTACACCCACACTTCATGAGATTACTGCAGTGTGGAAAATGTCACATTGCTTCTCCTGGTGGAAGGGCCACAGAAATGACTGGGACACACAAAATTAGTCCTGCCAATACAGTTTCTTAGCTGGAAACGTTTGCGTAGGACTGACTGGGTGTCTCACTGTTCTATACCTTTTTCACTTACTATTTCAATTGATATACAAATATAGTAGAGACTTTTATACACACAATCAGATTCATTATTGTGGGATCCAATTTTAAAAAGTTAATACTGAGAAAACAGTGAACTTTGTGGAGATCTCTTCTGATGCTCTGCAGAGGAGCTCATAGGTCACGACTTGCATATTGGGTTTTAAACTTACTCTTCAGACATATAAAAATGATTTAGATACTTTCTCTGTTGTAAATTCAAATATGTCCTTTAGTTTTGAAGAGTGTACTATAAGCTTTACCATCAGGCTCAGCAAGAGATCTGTTATGATTGACTTGATGCTTATATTCCTAATAGGACAAGTCACTAAAAGTATTCTTCTTGTTTCCTAGAGAAATTTCATCAAATTCTTCTTGAAATGCAGGATGGGACAGGAGTTTACTGGGATTATATTAATGTATTTACTAATCAATATTAGTTTATTCTCTAAGTCTTCTTTCCAGATGCATCCAACTTATCTTGCAGGATTCATTTTCTCATGAATCGACTATAACAAACATGCTGAAAAGTACAGTATAAATTGGTTTGGTTTGGTTTGAAATCCCTTCCTCATGGATGTTAACTGGCATTCCCAGGTTCAATGCACTCAGTCAGTAACTTGCTCAGTCTGAGTCTTCTTTGTTTTTCCAGAGGGGACGCTTCTGCTACTTCCACTCCTGTTCTTGCTGGAAGAGACATCTCCAAATGACTCTTGAGTCTTTCACTTGGATTTAAGTAAGTTTTCCCATTCAACACTGGACTCACTATTTTTAGGAATTGCTGGAAAGATTGACTGCATCTTACTTTGGAATTCTTTCATCTATAAAAGAGATTTAAAAATAAAATCAGTTAACTGCTACTAGGGAACAAATAAAGTAGCACCATGAACCCCAGGCTTATCCCACAAAACAATCTGTGTGAGGTAAAGAATAAATAAAAAGCTTTTAAAATAATAGAAAACTAGGATTTTCCCTCTGATTATGTTAGTTCAATTAACAAAGTGAGAAAAAGCATTACAGGACCCACAACAATCACCCCTTCTAATGCACCACACTAGGGTGCCTGATTTGGAGTGCTTACCTGAATGATCCACTGCTGTTACATGAATTATTATACACACACACACTTAAAATATTTTTGTTTGGAGGAAATTCACCTCCATGGAATGTGACCCTATTTTGACTGCAGTGCCTTTTTCTACAGTTGTAATGGATGAAAGGTCCAGTAGTCTGTTCAAGGATTTTAAAACAAGGGCTAAAGAAAAATGCTGTTCAGTTCTGATACCTTAGGTTTATCCCACCATGTGGATAAAGGTGACAAAACAAAGTCTCATTCAAATGTATATAAGAGTAGGAAAGAAAACAAGATTCATAACAATATATGGGACGAAGCTTTTCTTTCACTGCTGTTAAAATGCTGTGGAAGAGGAAGTATTTCCATATTATATAGATATAGACAGATATATTATATTTATAATTTATATTTATGCTAAGAACTTTATCACCAATATGTGATTCAACAGTCCTGGAATGCCAGAACCAAACATTCATTTAAATAAAAATCACTTCTATCAGAATATTTAGACTTAGTGAGCTTCTTTCTTCCAGGAGTTTTACATGTATTTTTACATATAATATATTTTTAAAGGATAGGCATGGAAAAACCAGATCAGTGAAAATCTTGTTACACAAACAACAGGATGTACAGGGGAAGTTTTGGACTGCTATTTTTAGGAAGCTCTATGACAGAATCTATGACATTCACACAGAGAAGACAGGATGTGGTATTCAAGCACTGGATGTAATGACCTCTTGAAGAGCAACTGCAGTCTCAGGCAGTATGTCCCACAGAGAGGTTCCAGGAAATCTAGATATTCCAAACAGCCACATAGGCATCTACTCTCATATGCCTACATTTTGTGTGTTATAGGTCATCAGTATTTATACAAATACCTCTGGGCTGTTTTCTCTTCAAGTCCTTCTATGTATGAATAATTCTGACAAAGAATTTGTACTTCTTTACAGACATGGTACCAGAATGCAATTATTCAAGTTACAGCTAATACAAAGAATGAAACCATTTACAAAGGAATTACCAGTCCTTTAGTAAGACAGTAGCTAACTATGATGGATGAAACCATTTCAGAATCCAAGTTTTTGTGTAATAATGCCTGGGTACTGCTAATCAAATAAAAATATATGTTATATAAAGCAGGAGGAAAATTCAGAGCCAAATTATCCTTTTTGCTTTTTCCTGATTTTGTTCCTAAGTAAAATAAATTCACTCTCTTTTTTTATAATTCAATCTGATCAGATAGTTGTTTTGATTAATTATTCCTTCTTGGTTTTTCAAAATCTTGGCCATCACCCACAACTGCTCCTAAAACTAACATTTTTGCTTCTCATTTAAAACTGAGAAGCTCTCATAAACAGCTAATGTTTCCAAAAATAATAAACACCAGTATCAGAGCTGACGTAGAGGAACAGCCCAAATTACATTAAACAATTGCTGCCAATTCAATACAAGTATTTACAGTAGGAAATGTTTTAGGAGCTTTGGCTTAGCTGTTTTTTCCAGTCCTATGTAATTAAGTTATCCCAGCTCGCGGATGGGCGGAAAGCATTCAATTTACTTAACATTTTTTGTTCCTAAAGAGTGATTCAACTCTTCTACTCTTTCATCTCACTCTAAGTATTATCTGGGTGTTTGGAACACAGGAATAGTCAAATACTAACCTGCTGTAAAATACTGTAGCTCTGTTGCTATAACCAAAGATAAAATATTCAGCATCAGCCAATGATCTGGTGCAATGTGGATTTTCTGGCTGCTTCTAAACTCAGACTTAAATTTCTCTTAGTGATAAATTTAAATGATGCAGTAATAAGCTCTAGAAGACACCTTTGTTACCCCACTGAAGATGCACAAAACCAAAGGGAAACTAAAAGCAATTGTAAAAAGCCTCCAAAAAGAAGATGATGGATGGAGCAACTCAGAAATTGCAGTGATTCCACTCTGACAACTACCTCATAATTATTAACATGCCAAATCCTAACTCTTGAATGCAAAACACAGTCTTGTCTGGGAAATAAAACACTACAACTCAGTTCTGAAAGAAAAAAAGGTATTTATTTAGAAAGTACTGAAACACTGCTAGCAGCTGCATATTTAAGAATATTAGATAGATTCCTGTCCCCTCAGAACATTAATTTATGTTCTGCAGGTAAAAGCAACTAATTTCCTGGAAAAGCAATTTTTTCCTTAACATGTGGATCAGATCTGAAATATTCAGTGTCTTTCTTTTGCTTTTAAGACTCCCTGAGAAATTTCCTCAGCCTGGTCTTCTCAGACTTTGGTGCTTATTTGTAAAACCACTTTGAAAGTGATGCTAGACTCAGTGTTTCATTTGCCACTTCCTCTCCCACCTGCCCTTTTCCACAGGCCTGCTCTGCACAAAAATAGTTTTGCATTGCAATTCACAACTTTGACCATGCTTATGTTTTCCACAGATTTTCTTTCTTTGTGATTCCTGGACATTGATCTATTTCAATAAATCGTAATGCCAGGCTGATCACTACTGTGCATTGTATCCTCAGTGTAAGACTTTAGCCTGTCAGCTCTTTCTCAGTGTAACAATTCAGGTTGTCAGCTCTTTAAGAAGGACATTATTTGCAGTGACTGGCGTGGGCCTCATTAATACATTACTTCACAGTACGTCTAAAATGGAGCCAATTTCTTCCTTGTACAAAGGTCACAGCTACTAACTCTTACTAGAGGTTTTCATTTCTATAGCCCTTAAAAAATACTGTACCTGATTACTTCTCTCCACAATAGTCTTTGAGTTCTCACCAGTAAGACATTAAGCAACTTAATTAGTACCAGTCACAGACTCCTATTTACCCCTCTCATCTCAGTCAGAAAGTGCAGTCCAGTTTTTCATTAGGGCTTTGATCTGGACCTCTAAGGAACCTTCCCTTTTCTTTCCTGTTCCACTAATAACATCAGCTTCTGAGTTTCTTCCTTCATTTACACATTTATGCTTGATGCTGTCCCAAATGCACTTCCAAATCCCAGTCACTGTCTTCCCTGAACTCAGCATTCCTCTAAAACTCACTTATCTTAAACCATGGAGAAAGCTTTCAAAGAGAACTATTCTCTGATGTCACAAACTGGTGGATACCCACATATATAACCATGAAAATCACATCCCTAAGTTCCTGTCCCTTCTCTCCCACTAACAATGTGTGCCTGCTTACAAACTATTCTAATACCCCATTTTAGGCTGTAACTTCTTAATGGACAAACTTTATGATCTTAGAGGTCTTTTCCAGTCTAAATGACTCCGACTCTTTCAGTCAGACACAGAATTCAGTCTTCTGGGCCTTGACTGATCAAACTCTATTTAATATATTTTTATAATTAGGACTAAATTTGGCCTCCAAAGTACCTCACACTGCCTTCCAGGTTGTTCTTGCTTGCTTTTAGTTGACACTGTCATACTAGGCCCATTGCAACTTCAAAGTATCCATGCACTGAAAGTAAAATTTGTCCACTAAACATTTAAGTTAGTCCTTCAACAAACTGGGTTTACCAGTGTCCAGTCCTCTGGCAGTGTGGTGAGCTTCTTCTGAAGATGATTTATCAGCTTTATGTTCTATTAATACTGAACACTTGAGGTGTGAGAACTGGGACCTTGTCTTTACTTGCTTTAACTCTTGGGACAACAAACACACTTCTAGATGAGGGAAATGCTGCAATTAGGAATCTCTGTCTTGCCCTGCCTTTTCTTTTCCGCAGATGTGCAACATGAGAGGTCTCTTCTCCTCTCTCCTCCCTTCCCGGAAATCTCCTCCTCTGTTTCCTCCAGATTCTACAATACTCACATCAGTGGTCTCAAATCAGAAGGCTTTAATTTAATTACAAGAGCTAATGTGCTACGTACTAAGCACTGGAATATTTAGCATAACCCACTGCAGTGGCTGTCTCTTTATTATTGTAAGCCCCACTGGCACTGGGGTACTCAGTTCAACTGTGATAATGTCTTCAATTAATAGTGCAGTAAACCAAGCACTAAAAGCTGAATGTATTTTACCTCTTCCTGCTGCCTTCAGTAGTATAGGCCACTCTCAACTGCTGCTCCTGAACCTAGTGGTATATGAACAATTTGTAACACATTTCTTAACATTCCAGCATGCTCCATTCCTGCAGGCAACTCTCTGAAGTGAATTTCACTCAAGTGAATTTTATTTTTTTGTCACAGATATTACAGAGCTTTACGATGTTTTTTCTTACCAGATAAATTACAGTAACTGTTCTACCTCTGTCAGGCTTCTTTCTAAAAGGGTATCATCTACCTTACTGCATTAAATAATCTGTAATAGCTACAGATCACTGTTATTTTCTTATCTTAACCTAATGATCCTGCCTCAGATGGCAAAAAATATGGGGACCTAAAAGCATCTTCCATTTAATAATCTCTTTTTAATGTACATCGTTGACAGAATGTCACACAAAAATTGGGATAGCACTATTACTGAGAGCACTTACATGGCCGTTCATATTAAAATGAATGGAAGAGGGGCTAAGAGAGTCTATTTGATTCCTAGAATGAAAGTTTCACGAAGAAATGTTCTCTTTAATGTCTGACATTCATAATAGGACAATGCAGATTCCAGGAATTATTGGTTTCCTATTTTAGTACTCGTATTAGTAAGAACTGCTTGTATTAGCTTCCAAGTGAAATTAGGTTAGATGCCCTGAACTGGAATATCAAGGGGCAGCAGAACGCAGTATGTTCATGCCCTCAGTTCTCCTCAGCCACCATCCATTTCACAAGGCATGAAGATAAGGCAGGCAGCCCTGGATTTAAAATCTTCAGGGAGGATTGCTCTTGCCACCTTTTCCCAAATCTTAAAATGACTGCTGTTGCCCTTGTTAGCAAATGATTACCAAGGGCCACATACAGAAATAGCCAGTTATTTGTAGAAAATGACAAGTGCTGAGCCCTTGCAGGACTGGAGGAGCAGAGCAGCCAGCCTGGCAGCTCAAGGTGATTGTCCTTCTCTCAGTGTAAAATGGGGCACTCACTGAGGGTCACTCTGTGCCAGCTCTGAAATAACATGGAAAACAGAGCTCTGGTTCACATTCGTACATCTTGCACTTCACTGGAAAAAGCATCATGAACATCTGGATTATGCAGAACTACAAGTCTATGAAAATGGCCCTGAGAGTGTCAATCCTGGCAGTAAACAACCTAATATTTTCTATGTACTCTCATAGTACCCTGTTCAGCACCCTATTTGCTAATTTCAGCACTTCAGGCATACACAGAGAAAAGCAGCAGCAGAATTGTGTTAAACCATCTAGAGATGTCAGGAGTTCATACTGGCCCTGTCTCATGGAAGCTTACACACGTGCCTAACTTTGTGCAGTGTCGAGCACCCTCTGTGAAATCAGAGGGCTATTTACAGTGCCCAAAATTAAACAAACACATAAATACATTTTCCCACAAATTTATCTCTATAAATCCCATGTAAGCAGATAAAATATGTCCTGTGCTTTTTAAAAGAAAAACAACATGAAAATAACCTAAGTGAACTTTACAGGGAGAGGGGGAGAGGACCATCAGTGTTTAGAGCGAAGCTGCCACAATTCCCAAACAATTTTAAGTCTGTAATTGCCTCCCACAACTACTCCATATTCTGCCTTGAATTACTGGTGAACTACAGAGAGCTGTCAAGTCACAGGGGTCAGGCTGCCTCTTTTCCAATTACTGGGTCACGTGAAGAGATAAAACACATGAAATACTTTCCTCACGTTGCTTTTCCATGAGTGCAGAAGACATGTTGCTCATTCATAAATCGCAAGGGAGCTGATCTACATCACAAACATGTTTTACTAGCCTCACTTTGGCTAATAAAAAGCCTAAAGAAAGTAAAACTGTTCTGAGTTAAGGCTAGATTATTTTGAATTTAAGGAAAAAAAAAGGACGTGGTTAGCTAATTATGTTCAATTTTTTTATTCACAGAGACAGTAATTTTGTAGACTGGATTCCGAAAAAAAAGTAATTTCCTTAAGTTCAGAAATACAGGAGTGTTCTTTTCATTTTTATACATTCCTATGTTGATATTCTGAAATAAATGTGAAAGACTTAGATTTTTGTAGTATATAGTATCTTAAAGTAAAGGATTTTTTACCATGCAGAAAAATGGAGTGTGGATATCACAGAAGAATGTGCCATTTATTTCTGCAGAATCTTACTTTCAAATCTGGGTGCCTGGAAAGGACATCCACATGATTAGTCTATTATGATGTATTAGTCATTGCCCCTTACTCACCCTGGGCAATTTGAAAAATTAGTCTTGAAATAATTTTAAATTTAAAGTAGTTAAATATCCACATTTATAAAGCTAGCTGGTTAATGGACCCAAAATCTCAGGATGAGTGCCCCAACCCTATAAACGCTTCTGTGCTGTAATCTGGATTTCTGAATTAAATTCAAAAATACGGATTGTCTGCTGAGCAACTTGAATAATTTTTTTTTTCCTCGGTGTGCCCAGGAATTATATTATAATTATAATTATAATATCATTATAATTATATACCATCCACAAGTGAGATTAGATATACCATCCAAAAGTGAGTTTCAAGGCAGGGGAAAGGGCCAGCAAAAACCCAAAACTCTTCGGTGAGGTTTCAGCTTCATCACCTTGACAGGGGCTGAATTCCATTCAGAAGCTCAGAGCCAGCGTGACAGCAGAGGCAGGCAGGGACAGCCAGATGCCCCCGGGCAAGCAGAGCAGTTGGGCACTCGCAGCAAGCATGCACCGGCACGGCAAGCATGGCCACGCACCACACTTAACACAGGATGATGCCATGGGAACAAGATGTAGCACAAGTAACTCACACCCGTCAGAGAAGCCTGGATTCAGATTCTACCTGTACATGCACAGTCTGCAGCTACACGTGGCCAAGACAGGATCAACCCACTCACACATGTAGGGTGACACAAAGGCATTTCAGACTACAGGCTTCCCAATGGGCTGGTGGCAGCCAACAGCTGTGAGTCTCTCCCAGGACACAACAGCGAAACTCCTCAAGACAGCTACAGTTGCAGCCTTTCCATTTCTTGAAATACTCTCTTACAGCTGGCCCTATTCATAAAGCAGACTGTAGCAGCTTTCCAGTACAAAAATTATGATCTTAATCCTTGAATAAGCATTCTGCCATATCAAGTAAACAGTGAAGCTCATTGGTTTCATTTTTTTTCCTTCTTGAATAAAGTACTAGCAGTACATACGTGTGGAGTCAAGTCCTCTCCAAACCAATTAGGCAATATAAGCAGCAGAGAAAAATGTAGTACAAAGAGGAGGAGGAAGTGCTAACTTGTACTAGTACTCCACCTTCTTTCTAAGAGCTTGAGTTCAAATTAGCACTGAGGAAATAAAAGAGCATTAAAAAAATGGCAGATTTGATTTATATAGAAATATGTGATCATGAAATAGCAAGGAAAAGGTAAGTTTCTATTATGCTATCAGATACAAGCACGATAAAGAATAGAAATTTCATAAATAATATTTTTGTGAGGATTGAATACAACAATAATTAAAAACTAATAACAAAATATTTAGGAATTACTCTAGGATGACTCTATTTTAGGAGATATGGTGCTTTTATAGCAATATTTACTCATTTGTGAAATAGAGTAAAAATTTCAGCCACTGCAATATACCTACACTGGGATTTATAAATCTTAGTACAATTTACAAATGCCATATTTGAAGACTATGTCTCCATGCTCTCATCTTCTGTTTTAAATTAATCTATCCTTAAAGCCAATACTACTTTGTATTTATACTGTGCCTACAACTATACCGTCAAAAAATATAACAAATATCTCTCAACATAAGCAGGGGGATGTTATTTTTATGCTTAAAATGGTGATTCAGAGGTTAGATTTTTTAATGGAGAAAAGCAGTTTACTTAGGAAATGTTCTTACCATCAAAGCCACAATAAGCATATATTCTCTGCATTGCTTTTAATTGTTTTAGATGTCTCTTTATGGCCATGCAATTGTTGTAGACTCTTAATATTTTAAAGGTTAAGATCAATGAAAAACAGGATATTTAATTAGAGGACACCATAAAAGTGATAAACTAATATTTTATAAGTCTATTAGTCACAAATTGCTAAGCAATTCTTCTAACTATTTTCCCAGCTTTCCACAGAATAGCAACCATCAGAATCTCACAAGCCTACATATGAATCATCCCGACCCTTTTCCTATGGGACAGAGAATGCTTTTATTTTTGAGGAAATGAAACCTAATTTATTGAGGACATGAAGAACAAGAAGGCTTTTAAAGCATAATTTATCTTGTTTGTTAATTGTTGTACACTTCAGTCTACAAAGGCTGAGGGCATTGTTCTGCTTTTAAAAGAAGGTTCATAATGGCTGGCAGCTTAAAAAAAAGAAAGAAAAAGGAACATCAGACATAAATAGGTATGTTTTAGTATCTGCTAAGTACTCTATAGCTGGTAGTTTAAATTAAAAGAAAGGTTTATAACTCCAAAGTTAACTTCTAAAAAATTCTAGAAAACTTATAGAAAATTGTCACCTGCTGTAGGTGACCCTGCCTTGGCAGGGGGATTGGACTACATAATCTGTAGTGATCCCTTCCAACCCTAGTTATTCTGTGATTCTATAGCACTAAAATTTTCCTCAGTTTGGTTTGGATGTTGCAAGCTCAAAACCAGTAAGGTAATGCAATGGAATATAATACCATGATGTGGAAGTTGTTAAATAGCAAATAAACTTGTTGAAAACAATGGTGCCATTTTAACACGGCACATGTCTTTCCACATTGTAAGGTGCCTCAGAAAGGAAGGCTGCAGGTACTTCTGGATGAATCCCAGATTCAGATGGGAGTGCTCTTTGGAAGCCAATCTCCCAGTTGTCCATGCTCCCTGGGCATGAGTCTCTGTAATTACTGCACAGTCTCAAAATGCATGACCAGCAGTTTCTTAGGGTGACACAAATCTGAAGAAGCATTCTAGCAGTGCACATAACAGAGTCCAACTGCCAACAGGCATTCAAGGCATGGGGCAAGGCCAGTGTCAGTCCAAATTTTGAAAATTCCTAGAATAGTTGTAGATATCAGGTCCTCAGCTTGCTGATGTTTCACTGCCCCAGTGCTGCTGGTCGATGATATTCACTAATATAGAAAGAGTTTCTATGCTCAGAGACAATCAAAGGTGGTACAAATTTAAATATTTTCCCGAGCAATTGCAGGAACCAAGTTAAAAAAGTCTGATTATCACTGACACCTGTTGCCTTCTGCTGAGAAGGCAGGCGACCTGGTTTCAAGACACAGCACGGCAACCCGGCCTCGCCCGGGTCACTCAGGCCACTGACATGCACAGACACCAATGTGGTGGATGGTCAAATGGTGTTTATTACCTTATCTCGTGAGGTTAATAGTCAAGGGATCTTACTACGTCAAAGGGGGACGGTGGGTCCGGCTAGAGTTAGTAAGGAGTGGAAAACTACTGGAGTTAGGAGGGGCTACCTGTCTCAGGGGTGGTTGACTACTTATCGCAAGATGAAGGGGGAAGGGTCTTGCTTTCCATCACATCCCGAAATCTTCTGTTCGCCTGTCCCTATCTACCACATCACCTGATTATTTTCTGCAAGAATTACAATATAAAAGTATATAAGCACCATCTCTTAGGTTCTAAAGAAAGATTTCTTTTATGCTACTGAAAAATATAACTTAAACCATTATCAAACTAGGTCCTCATTGAACCATCACTTCTTCAGTTCATAATAAGAGCTGAGTGGGATTTAGTAGCGTTTATTACTTATCAGCCTGTCACCAGATTACAACAGCAGCAACCGCAATCAGGGAATGTTAACAACCTAACCAGACACAGCGCAAAATCTTTTATATTCCTTACCAAGACATAAAGATCAGTTACTTACTCTCACCCCTGAGTTTTGATGCTGGCATAAAAGCAGTAGCCTGTAAAGCTATAGGGAACCATCTTTAACAATAAAGCCATTTAAGAGCTGGAAGCAGGCATTGTCACAGCACTGTTTTAAGAACTAAAGAACCACAAAGATTAAATAAAAATCTAGAATCACCAAATCTGGTGCATCACCTCAGTGCCTGGAAGGAATCTTAACAACAACTTGCTTCTAGGGCAAAACACAGGCTGTCTCAGAAGGTGTGAGGATGAGGCATCCTGAACTGTGGCTTCAGTTTCCTTCCACGACACAAACTGCTGTGCAATCACACCACTAACACAGATTAATTACAACTCATCACGGAAATATCACTCCACTTTGCTCTTGTCGTTTCATCTCTGACTTTGGAAGCGATGACAAGATAATTTAAACAGCCACAAAGCTTAGGGTAATACATACTTTATCAATGGCTCTCTGTCCATCAATAATTCACGCTCACAGGAAATACGTATCCCACCGTGAGAAGAATTTGGCAGCGATGGCCAGTGAAGCCGCTCTGCTGGGGCAGCACGGTTCGGCAGTGAAGCACGGCTTGCCTAAAGCCCGGCTGGCTGCGGGACACAGCCGCAGTCCCTGGATCAGGGATGAGCCGGGACCTCGGCGCGGCCGCTGCAGTTCCGGCCAGCGCCACCGGGTGTCGCTGCGGGGCAGCGGCGGCGCCCCGGCCGCGCCCGGCGCCGGGGGAGCCGCCGGGAACGGGGCAGGAACGCAAACCCGAGGGCAGGAAAACAAACCCCAGAACCCAGCCGGGACTGGGTGGCAGCAGCGCCCGCCTGGCTCAGTTCTGCACTCCAGGTGTGCGGGAGAGGCTCGCCATCGCTTCCTGCCGGGCCGGGCCGCTCACAAAGCATTCCCGGCCGTGGCACAAGGATCAGGGCTGCCCAGTGACTCCGACTGCACATCCCACTGCCTTCAGGGCGGGGTGCGGCTGCCGTGGGCAGCGCTCAAAGCACCAAAAGCACCGAGCACACCTTGCACTGCACTGCTCCAACCTCAGTGAGCAGCTCTGCTCTTCTTCTCCAACCCAGCCAGCCCTGCCCCAGTGTGCTGCGGGCCAGCCAGGACGGGAACTGCCCCACGGCCTCCCTGGCCACGCCAGTCCCACGTCAAGATCTGCTGGCTCTTTTACTCCTTTTGGTGTGGCTTCTGCCAACCCACCATATCTCGTTTTCCATTGAGGCCTCTCGTACTTTACTCTTTCAGATTACTCGAGACATTAAACAATTCAGTCTTACTTGGAACTCTCCTTCAAACAATCCAAGTGAAAGTCAAGTCCTTTATTCACCAAGATCCCACCTAGAGAGTCACAGGGAGTGAGCTGGCAAAGGATTTGAGAGAGTGATGGAACGGAGGTGCTCCTACATGCAAATGAAGCATCCTTTTTGTTTGCTAAATGAAACACCTGCACTGCTTACAATCAGAATTTTACTATCCTTCACAATTAATACTGAGAAACAATAGTAGTACCATCTTTCTCCTTTATATATGCTTTGCTGAATATATAAATAATTGCCACGTAAGGCAAAGGTATTCATTCCTAGTCCTAAAGAGGATGCAAACAGCTCTCCCAAACTTGTATCTGCAGGGGACTCTTTAAGTCATGGCTCATTACTAGGCGCAAACAAAAATGCTCACATGAAATTTAGTGCTTGCACTCAACACTGTGAAATACTGGAACATTATCAATTTACTGTACATTATCAATCAATACTGAACATTATCAATTGCTGTAGCTGCTATCCTGGGAAGTACAAATGCTTCCCGAGCCTCTTTGCCTTGACATGACATGTCAAGGACCACCATTCTCATACACAGAATGGGGACAGTCTTCTGTCCCCTTGCCGCTTCTAGAAAGCAAGCTGGCTTCCTTTCAGTTTTTCTTACATCCTCTGTGCCCTAATGCAAAAAATAGAACTTGGACAAATAACTGTATTGCTCTAAAATCAGGATTCAGGGGGGTAGCCTTCAGTTCGATAAGCAAAGTTAGCAGCTACTATTTTAGTCTCTAAATTAGAACACTGTCTCTTTTGTGAGGTATCTGAAACATCTGTGCAAATAAACAGAAAGGAGGACAAAACTGTTCCTCCCCCTAAACTGTCTCCTCCCACAGCATGCCATTTTTTTCAGATATAAGAACACATTCCCTGTTTGCACACATTCTGGTTAGTCATTCTACAGGTGGTGAATGAAGGTGTAATTGTTAGGCTGAAGTAGTATAGAGATGCCATCCCAAGATGCATTACCCAAGGAAAAATTTGAGGGGATCATACTTGCTACTCACACTGTGCACGCCCAGAGCCTTCCAGATGGCAAAACTCAGCAAACCAACTCCGCACCATGCGTAGAGTGAGCCCCACCCTAGGGCTCGTAAGGCCAGTGATGAACCACTCTCTGGTAGTGCAGCTGTGGCAGTAATCCCCTAGAACCAAAGGTAAAAAGTTTATAACAAAGTGAACAATAATTGGAAAAAAAAAAACAAAGAAAGTTGGTGATTTAGATTTTTTCCTGACCTGTCAGTTGCACCAGTGTGGCCACAGAAAATCTTATGGCTGTCAACATACCTCAAGAGCCAAGAAAGGGGCTGGATGAAGTGCCTTCCTACCAGGAACAGATTTCATAGTTGCTAGTGCCACCTGGGGATGACTTTCATTGCCCAGAAATACCAGAGTCAGTTGCTCCATGGGCACAAGAATCCAACAATCAGTTACATCACCAGTCAAAATACAAAACTGAATCTAAACCAGTCACAAGCCTTTAGGCCAGTGAACATAATCACTGCATGTCATTGATTTTGGTACCTTTTCAAGGGGGGCAACTGATAGCCTATAGGTCTTTATCTGCACTTCTGGAACCTGCAAGAACACAAGCAGCTTTCATCTGGACATGGAAAGGATATTGCAGTGACCCAGGGACCAATTTAAGAGGGCTACAACTCTGAAGAAGCTCTGGAAACTATTAGGGAAAATTCTGTAAAAGCAAACAACGCTGAACCCATTCCCCTGCAGAGTTCACCAAGCAACAACACTGAAAATGCTGTGTGGTTTCCACACTTCTCATTTTTATCAGAAAACACCTACAAGAGTAGGTGGTTTTAAGATACTGCTGCCATAGAAGTTTGCCATGAGACGTGTCCTGAAAACACAAGTACCTTGAAAATGCTATCACTTGGAAAAGCCACCTCAGGCCAAGAATGTAGCCTTGGCTATGATGGGGTCCCAACCATAAGGAAGCCTCTCTGTCACAGCACATAAATGGACATTGCAGCTTCCAGGCGTGCCAGGCACCTGCTGGGTGGCATCAATTCATGTGCACCTCACACTCCCTGCCAGCCAGCCATTCTCAGCTCACAATGCCCATAGTACTGCACCTATTTGGTACACCAAAACTTCACTGCAGCCACAGCAGCAGTGACACAGACAGAATTCTCTTGTTCACAGTGGCAACTGCCATTCAGAGGATTTTTTTCCCCTCTGAAAGATCACTGTTCAGTTGTTCACATGCAAACACAGATTTCAGATGCTAATTGTTAAAGACTGGCATTTATAGTCCTTACACAACTCAACAGTTCTACTTAACTGGGTATCTTGGAAAAAAAAACAACTAAGTATTGCTTGGGAGTAACATAAATGAGATTGCACATACAATTACAAAAAAAATATTTCATTTATAATCTAAAATATTGAAAAGCAAAATTAACTTGTGGAAGGATCAAAAATACTTTTCTCCAAAACATGCCAAATAACTGGTGGTTTTTTTTTTTTCTCATCACTAAATGTGGGGGAAAAATATTTTGTATTCTTGCTTTAAAAAAGCTTTAAATTTTTAACTTCTTTTGAAATGCTTTCTTCTTTGACACAATTAAACATACTTAATGTCTATCACTATGGTCAGTCAAAAAGCACCGGGAGTTTTTCTCCTCTTGGCTTTGTATTTATTGAAATGTTAAAACGATCCTTAGACAGTCCTCAGCGTTGACACTCTCCCTTGGGATTCAGCTGTAGGCACAGGTACCCAAGGACAAATATGCACTTGGAAAGGGCACAAGCAAAACATATCTTGACCCTTATTATTCCGATTTGGACATCCCGAAGTGGAAGCTGTTAACGAAAACAATATTCTGTAAGCAAATACACACAAACAGCAAAGATCTCTAGTCACGCTATAGTATCAGGTCCTATTATCTCCTTACCACAGATAATGAACTATTATAACTCCTTCAGTAGAGACTGCTCTGAGTATTGAAATGCTGATTACTTTTGACATTTTTCCTGCTTCCATGGTCTAACCATATATAACAACACTGAAAAAAAATGGCCCCATTTGGAAGATGGGAAATGAATGGACAAAAATATCCTCTACACAGAATCTTTAAATAGGAGTCATTATCTGTGAAAATTGCTGGAAAAAACCCAACCAACTACTATTTAAATGCTTGACTGTCCCAGAAAAATAGTGGTAAGTGGAAACAACTGATCTGGTTTTACTGACTGCAGTCAAACAGGGTTCAGTCACAGGCTGATTCTTCAGGGTACTTAAGTTGATAGATAAGGGTTTCTGTAAACAGGACAGCTGGTTAAATGATTATCAGATATGGTGCTCAGAGTATCAAGAAAGCTGATTAATGAAATGCTAAAAAATTTAAAAGGACAATGGTAGCACAGAAGAAAAAGGTGACACCAACAAAAAAATTTTTAAGAGAATTGAATTTATTCACTAACCTGCTATTCTATGTTCAAATTCTTTTCTCATCACTAATCTTATGTATTTTTGAAAAAAAACCATTCTTTAATTTAAAAGATGAGCTTTTAAACAATATCGAGTCATTCCAGAATTAACGGATTTTTTTCCAAATATATGCTGCTTTTTTCATTTAGTTGGTTTTTGTTATTTTGTTTTCTTCTGGAAGATATAAACAGGAAGTGGGAGAAGGAAAAAAATCATTGCTTTTTCATTCAGACACAGGCCTTGATTGTGTAACTGCCCCTTTGTGTGCAGAGCGTGTCTAAAAGGAAGCAACGCCTAAAATAAAGTGTGTTCAACTGCTTTGCTTGATTGTTTCAGTGTGTTCGCTCTTTTGTGTGACCTAATCCATTGTGAAATTAAACACCTGGATAAATGCTGGTAAAACTGGACACTTCTCAGAAGGAAGCTGCTGCAGCTGAGCATTTAAGTTTAACAAAAAAATCCCATCAATTAACCAGGATCATATCACCAACCCAAGAGCAGATGTATTGGTGGCTTCACTGGAACAGGAATAAAATGCCAGAAACTGAGGGCTGGTAGAATTAATTCTTTCAACACCAGTGCTGGCTGATGTTGGCTTAACGTACCTGTCAAAATATGTTAAGGCCTCGCCTTAACATGGACAAAAATAATATTTAGGCATTAAACATCTAAAAAAGGTGAAATCTTCTATAGTTATTATTATACATGATGTATTATTAAGAGCTACTTGGAGTAAGTAAGAATGCTAATGCAAAACATCATTGGTACCTTGGAGAGCTTCTATAGAGAGTTAAGCCATTCTCAAAGTCTAGGCTTTCCTTTTTTAAACTGCTCACTGGCAAGTACCTTAACAAAAAAGTATCTTTCTACATTCTGGAGTATTGAAGTCGAGGGACCCATGAAATCAGATTTTTGCTAGCAAACTCTTGTAATTCTTTTTCACAAATAGCAGCAGATACAGTTTTCAGCAAAGATCGAAATTATATATATCACTTGAAGACATTTCTAGCATATATATTCTCAGATGTCAATGCAATGTCACTCTTGATAAATTTCACACTGATAATAGACAGACACAGCTCAGACACCCAGGAATAGATGCAAGCTGGAAAAAATGCAGTGCTCAAGAGAAAGGAAGTTAAAAAAAAAGATAGTAAAAAAGGAGACAATTTCCTTATTGCAATGTATTTCCACAGCTTGTGAAATAACTTCTCATAAAGTTTTCTATTTTGTCTATTTCAAAAAAGAAACTCGCGCTTATTGTTTCTGTAAAAGCAACGGATGAGTTATGACACATCAGCCTACAGAGGAAAGCAGGAAAGCAAATGAAGGATCTCATGCTCTTTGACCAGAAAGGGAGATTATGAGTGATCAGAAATGAAGGATCTGATATGAAGTACAATAGAAGAATTTTTTTTCTCTTGATATGCATTGAATTAACTTGATATGTTATTGAATCATCATAAAAAAAATTGATCAGTTCTTAATTCCCTAAGAACATCTGTAACACATGTTGCATTTTAAGAGCTTGGTGACGATGAGACTGATCAATTTTAAGGGCCTATTTTTTACATTTTTGGCAATCACAAAGCATTAGTGAGGAAAAAAACATCCTTCAATTAAACATGCTTTGTTTCAAACTAATACACCAACACGGTATAGCTGCTAGTTCTGCTTTGCAGTTTTTTTCTTCATAATGCAGAAGTGGATACAGTTAGTAATTGCATGAGCTCAGATTCATTCTGGCCATGAGGTTTCACAGTCCCATAGTACTCATTCTCATCCTTCCCTTTACACAGTGGGATGGGAGTGGAGAGCTTTAATTTTGACTAAATGATCCCACTTACATATTCCACAGACCTTTTACCTCCTCATTCCCATCCTTACTGCAGTCACCTAGCTTCGAGAATAACTGCAGCACTATGAGACTGGATCCCTGAGGTGATGCAGGCTCATGTCTACAGCGTGCTCACATCACAGAATTAAAAGAGATCAGTAACTATATTTCACTCACTAGAAGTATGATTCCAGCAAACAGTGTAAGCATTATGTATGTCAGCTAATCTCAAGTACTAAAGTACTTAGCAGAGCCAACTCTGAATCGATTTTTAAATTAATCCTACACCTGTACTGAATTCAATTAAATCTAGTGCCCTTATCATCAACTCTGCCAAGTTCCACGTATATCATCATGTCAATAAAACATTCGATGTATTCTTATTTCCTGTGTATCACTATTGGAAAATGGCTTAAAAGAACAAACCTTACTGAACCAGTCTGGGTTCTTCTTTTTTGTCATTGCAAGTGTAGTGCCAAAACCTGCTATCATTCCTGCTGTAGCAACAGTACCTAGAAAAATTCCACCTGCCAAGAAAAGTTGAAGAAATAAAAATCAAGACTTTGCTACTTAAGGGGAAGAAAAAAAACCAACCTACCTATTTAGAAAAAAAAAATCTGAAAATATCTGTTAGCACATGCTAAAGGGAAAGACCCAGTTGTCCACATTTTTTATGCTAACTCAGTATGACAAAACAGCAAACCAAAGAGTTAGTTCTATGAAACAGGGCATTTTGAAAATAATGGCATGTGTATGTATTTTCAAGCCACACACAAAAATTCAAATCCCAGGATGCCTTTTTTGTAGTACTTTGACATTCCACAGCCAGCCAACTAAAATCATCTTGTTCTATGGGTGACATCTCACCCTCCCCTAAATGGGAAATGGTTTTGTTGCACCACTTGTGATTTCAAATGGCAACCACCAGTTCCTCTGAAGACCATTACATAAGGAACACTTGTTCTTCAGCTTTATGTTTTAATGCTCTATTAAAAAAAAAAATAAAAACAATTTAATTCTTTTCATTAAAAAAGAAAGCAAATTACACCAGCAAAAGCTATCCCAAGGAAGGAAGCATCCCTTGCTTTTCAGTCCTTTCAGTGTTTCCAAAGTCACTTGAGGTACCTTGATCCTTTCTAGCTCTTGCACCAAAGGCACATGCAGCCATACCTGCCCACTTTTAAGAAAAAGGCTTGTTATTAAGACTTCCTGCACTGTAGAAACAAACCTGATTCATATTAAAATTTTAAAATTCAGGGGATTCCATGTTCTTCCTTTGCAGGTATTGATACCCATCCTGTTTTCCCTTTCCTAACACCAGTTAGGTAATTTTAAAAAGGTCTGAATAGGAAGTAAGCAAAAATACAGTTAAGTTAGGTCTCACTTTTTAAAAAGTTATTGATCTGATTACTGCGATGAGAAAGTTTCCTGTACTCGTGTCAGCAAAGTCTGTAAGGTACCTCCTCTGCCCGGGAGCACAAAGATTTTGCACCTTGGCCGAATTATGTAGTCCACTAAGTTTTACGTTTCCAGGTCTGGTAACCAACATTTCCGCAGTTCCAGACACAATAATTGGCGGCGATACGTCCATCCTCTGGACGAGGCTGCCCGGGACGTCCCGGCCGGCGGCGCTGGGACAGGGCCGCATGAGCCCCGGCTTCCGCTCCGCCGCAGGACGCGGGGAGACAGAGCAGACATCGGGAGCAGCCCGGACTTAGGGATAAAAATTACAGTATTATAAAAATATAAAGCCTCACAGCGCCGCCAGCCTGCCGTGCGCCCGCTGCCCTGCAGTTGTGTGCGGCTGCGGAGACTCTGGCTCTGCCCTGGCCGCGGTTCTCTCGGCTCGGATGCAGCCCGGGACGCCGGCTCCTTCCCTTAGGGAATCCGCAGCGCTGCCTGGAGCCCGCAGGAGACGCCTTTTCCCGAGGGCTCCTGCCCCCTCGGGCCCAGCAGTGCCGAGCGCGGACCCGCTCAGGGCTGAGCTCCCTCGCGGGCAGGAGGCGGCTCCGCTCCGCGCCCGTCCCGCCCGGCTGCCGCGCCGGGCCCGCTGCCCCGGGGGACGGCGGCTGAAGGGTGACCGGCGCCGCTGCTGCCAAAGGCGAGGGGAAAGGCGGCCGGCGCTGCAGGGGCTTCTTTACTGTGTCCAGAAGCCTCAGCGAGGCCATTCCCAAACGTCTCACTTCTCCCCAGGGACGGGAGAGAGGGACGAGACCTGGGGCTACGGCAAGGGGAGCACGGCTGGGGACGGGCTTAGGCCTGCCGCACACGCTGCCGCTCGTCCCTGACCCGTCAGGGGGAGGAGAGGAGAGGAAGGCTATCTGCACCTTTGATTAAGAAGAGCTTGTCCTGGGATGCCGCAGAGCTCCCAGCCCCCCGGGGCAGGGACAGCCCGCGCCCGGGGTCCAGCGGCGCTGCGGCCACAGCCCCGTCAGGGGCGGCCACAGCCCCGCCAGGGACGGCCCCGCCGGCAGCCGCCCCCATGGCCCGCGCACGGAGGAGGAGGCGGCGGCGGCTGCAACCCGGAAGGAAAGGGAGCTGGGCTGGGACACGCAGCCGCCTTCCCTCCTCCTTCCCCTTCGCGGCCGCGCAGCCAGGCGGGATCCAGCGGCATCACGGGCGCGGGCGGAGCTGCCGCCCCCTTAGGATGGTCCTCCCCGCCTTGGGGCGCGTTCGGCGTCCCGAGAGTTCAAATCGCGGAGGGGAAAATCGGAAAAAGTTGTCAAAGCCTCTTTTAAATCGAGTCTTTTTTTAGCAGACTCATAAGGGTTTTGGTTTGGAGGTTTTTTTAATGCCCTTGGGACAGATCGCGTAGTGGGCTTTAGCAAATAAAACTGGAAGACACTCTTTAATTCCCAGGAATTTTAGTAAGCTGTATCTTGATGAAGAGTGTTGCTTTAAAGTACATGTTTTCGTTCCAAATTGTCATTCTTTCAAGTTATGTAAATAGTTTTTCACGCTACAAGAACATACAAGTGGGGTTTTTTCATCTCTGCATCACCCTAATTCTCAACTGCTGATGATTATGAATGGATGTGATACCTAATTTCATCATTTTATCAGTGTACTAACTTAAGATTCAGTATGGACAGGTAAAGTGTATTTTTAGTTGTAACAATCAGTACTTCAACAGCAAACAAAGAATGTAAATAAAAGTGTTTCTTCCACAGCTTCCTTCTATCTTTTAACATATTTTATAGCATGTATCTAAGGGTCTAATTATAGGGACTGGGTTGCTAGGCAAAAAATTAGTATTTTGGGAAGCTTCCTGTTCATGATACTTCTAAAAACCAATCCAAAGCTGTTTCCTAATAGTCCATGTGCTGTATAAATGAAACAGTATTTTACACAGAGAGCCCATCACTAACTCATTTTTTTCTAATCTGGACAGCAGGCAAATGACTCCTCCTTTCCTCTAGTCTTCTTTTTCCCATGAAAAAAAAACCCAAAACCCCATGTGTGCTTTGGAATAGAATTGGACTTTGCCACAAATAATAAAAAAATCTCCTGGAAAAGCTTAGAGAAGGACATCTTAGAAAAACTGCAGTGTGACAATGTGAAAACAAGAAATTACTTTTTATATGAAGTATTTAAATTTATTAGAATGCATGAAAGTAAAACTGGAGCATGCATGTCATTTTGATTGTAATTGGTGTCAAGATCATCACTGCCTCTGATAGAGGAATCCTTGAACTGTGAGAGAATTAGGTTATTGTGTCTGTTGTATTATTTTGTGTCTTTGATGATAAAAATCCTGTATTTTCTTCTCAGGATAGTTTTTTGAGTTCACATAAATCAAGATATCACTTTCTTTCGAATTTTTCCAGAACCAAGAAGAAAGAGAAGAGAAAGGTATAATGGTGTTATTTAATCCTGATTTGAACAATGCCAAGAATCTATATTTAAGAGAGTCAGATCAGATCTGTCTCTAGTAATCATTCAGAGAGACTGAAAAAGACCATGAAATCCACTCCGAATAACTAATTCTTACTGTTGTAAATTTTACTTGCTTTAAAAAAACCAAGAGATACTCAGCAGAATTGTGTTCATTTAGGTTACAATATGAATCTCTTCTTGATATATAATTGCATATAATATAATGCTTTTTTTTTCCTTTTTATTGCAAAAAACTTAGTAAGCCAAAAGCGGACAGTGAGAGGGAACTAATGTGTTCCACTTCAAAGGATGTGTAAATCTCCACTTGTGATTCTGATGTTATGGTTAGGAGTTTCATAACAACCGCTGGGTTTTAACAAAAAATTGGTAACATGGTGCCTCTCCTATGGGAGTTCATATTTTTGTACAGTATTGGTGAGGGAGGAGTGTGGAGGGTAAGCAAGAGCACAAGGAAGAAAATAAATTTTAAAATAAAACCAAAGAAAGAAGTTAGCATAAATATATTCCCTAAGAGATTTTTATAACCCTTGCAAACACGTGGCATTGCTGCCAATAAGGAGCTTTATCAAGAAATAGAACCCCAGTGTGCAAACTTCTTAACATAATGCTGTGAGATATTTCAGTCCTGGCTTGTGTTTCTGCTGCTCTCCTTCCTCTCTGGTGCAGGACTGCGCAGTGGTACCTGGCCATCTCCACTAACAGTGAGATCCACTTGAGGACCAAGCTTGCAATTTAGGTATTCAGAGGCAAAGCTAGTTGATAAGCTGGCTGGGACTTAATAAAGGCAGTAATTTGTCATGTTCACTAAGTTATCTGTCTGATTTATATAGCCAAAAGTCTTGAGTGCCACTGCAAAAAATGTTGGCACCTGAGACACAGAATCCTGTTTGGAGATTGAAAATCCAATTCAAAACACAGAGCAGGTTGATTTGAATACTGGTTAAACTGACATGTTCAGTAACTGAACTGGATTATGTAAAAGAACTCGGGAAAGAGCTGAACACTGGTTTTGGAAAGAGAGAAAAATGCAGCAGTTGAGCTGCCCTTTGGCTCTCAGGAGAGCTGAGCTTTATTCTCTGCCTGACTCACTGGGGTAATTTCCTCTATTTATGGCAGCTTTGATATTCCTGAAAGCACCATGCAGCATCAGCACTGTGTACAGGCAGGGGCATGAAGAAACCAGTTACATATTTCCAAACAATTTTCTAGTCGATTGGACAAGAAATTAAAGTGTTCTGCAGCTATGATTTGGTTTCTGCAGAAATCTCTTTTATAATGAGCTGGTTACTGTTGTGCATCTCCTAAGGATCTGGTGGCTGAAATTCCCATGTTGAGAGTCTGTCCTCAGATCTCTTGTCTCACTGCAGCAAAAATCTGGTCACTGAATAGAGATGTGTAGACTTTAATTACAGAAATACTGACTGTGCTCATAAAGGCAGTGCTCATTTGTCAAATGTACTCACAGTTGTAAGAAGAGCCTTGCACTGGAGAATCAAAAAACACATGAAAAATACAGGTTAAGCTGGCTTCACCCACTTGTGGAGGGGTACTTTTTGTTTTGGAGGTGATGAGGAGATTAATTATTTTGCACAAAGTTTTGCTGTGGTTCTCCAGCAAAGGCAGGAGCCGAGAGGCTGGATCTCCAGATTTCTGGCCACCTACCCCAACCCCAGAAATGCTTTTCTGAACTGCAGCATGCTTCTACAGAATATGCAACACTCTTCCTTAATTTGACTTCTACATTTGGGTATTCAGGAGCGCATGTGAGGCATAACTTTGGACAAGACTGGGTGTGCTGGCATGCTGCAGAGACACCACAGCAGCATTGTTTGTTATGGCCACAGCCTGGCCACGTTTCAGCAAATGGCAAAAGTCCCGTTGGCAATCTGGCCAGAATTCCAGTTATAAATCCCAAATTAGCATCTGGGGATGATGACATTATGGCTGGTCAGAGGCGCACTACAGATTTCAGAGCTGTTGATAACATATCAAGGCTGTCACATGCCTTGGACAGAATTCAGATGGGGCTGCAGAGATGAGAACATTTGAGGGTCTTCTTTCATATGCCTGTATCTACTTGTTTTCTGTTCTTATACTTTAATAAATTATATGGTTTTTTACCTCCTCAGTGTTTATAATACTCTCCGCAAATGAAATATGCCTATATCTGTTTGGCTTTGCTCACATTTACTAGAGAGGAAAATCACAGATCCCTTCCCAGTTCCTGTGGTATTCCTACTGTCTTTAGTGACCTAGTAAATATATTTACAAGTTATTTTTTAATTTCACTGGATACCACGTCTTTAGTGATCTTAGTATGTGTTTCATCATAGAACTTTTAATAGTTACTTTGCTGTACCATATTAGAAAAACCCCTACTATTGTCCAGGAAAAAAAGTATTTCTGACTGAATTAAAAAAAAAAAAAAAAAAAACAAAAAAAAAAAAAACACCAAAAAAAAAAAACCAGCAAAAATTAATTATTATTTCCATGGTGTCACTAGAGCATGGCCTGGTACTTGTGTCTCAGCCACTCTTACTGGAATGCTGTATCCTGAGGTAGCAGCAGGAATCCTGAACCACCAGACCATCTGACCAGGTTCTGCTGGGTGACAGCCTGGGACCAGGATTTCTACAGAGAAAATCTGCTCCTGGACCATGTGGCCGGGACTGGAAACTTCCAAAATTATGGTTGCCAAGACAAAGGAGGCCTCTCTCAGTGACAGTCCAATATATAGAGTTGTCCATCCTGTGTGTTACCTGCTGTGGCTCTAGGAGATGACTTTTTTGTAACACAAAGAGGTTCCCACAAAGACAGTCAGGCTGAGATCAGACTGCCTGGAGAAATTGTACAGTTTCTTTTCAAGGAAGATTTCATGAGGATAAAGCCACGAGTGAGCTGCTCTGAACACACAGCTTGACCCTGCTTTGGGAAGAAGGTTGCACCAAGACCTGGTTTGACTCCTCCACAAACATGTTCATGGGCAAGGGTAACTTCAAGCTTGGCTGTGAGGTAAGATCCCACACCATGGTGGCTGCAGGGTGGGAGGGGTGTGCTGCTGGCAGGCACTACTGGGCAGCAGAGCGTCCCTCAGAAGCTGCTGCGTGGCACGTACCTGTGGGAAAGCTGCTGTGCCCACCCCGTGCCACTGGCCATGCTCATGTGGCCAGTGACACCGGTCTGGGGACCCTCAACAGTGGTGTGTGCTGCAGAGGAAGAAATTGGACTGCCATTTAATTTATTGTGGGGAGGTGGCCACTATAAATTTGACTTGTGTATGCTAGTAGTACGTCACCTGCTGAGAAAGCCAACTGTAGAATTAATTGTCAGGAATACGAGATGTATATTTTTCCTAATTGGCTTCAGTGCAATTATATCCAAAGGCCCTTTTCACAGTCATTCACAGAGCTTAATTGGTATAGTTTAATATTACAATCTAAAAAGGCCTGGAAGGAGAGCTGATATTAGGCTAGGTTCCTGATGAATTATAATTATCATTTTGTGTAGATGGATGGAAAACATTTCTTATTAAATTAGTCTTGTTACATAAATTAATATTGTGCTCTGGACAAAGCACTTCTGATTTCACATCTAAAATATTTTTAAGAGCACCAAGTTTGTGCCAGAGTTTTACTTGGCAGGTCAAATTGTCTTTTAAAATTACTTGACTTCTCAGTAGCATCTTATGATAGGTTTCTGCATTGAAGATGTTTGGCAATGACAGAATGATTCAAGGGTTGGACAGCAAATAAAGTAAAATATAATAAAATAAAACTATGCAACTAGCATACTTTCCTAGTTTTATGAGCATGGGGGATTCACAGTCTGAATGACAGGAATTCATAGCATGACTGTCACACATTTTCTTCCTGTATTAATTTCATCTCCGTCTGAAGGTGTTTGCGAGACATGAACCGCTAATCTAGTACTTTGAAAACAGGAAAGCTCATTAGCAGCTCTAGGGAAGGGAGTGAGATGGGTGAGGAAGGTGCAGGTCATTAAAGGTTTAAAAGTAAAGGAAGTGTGAAAGTTTTAAGAAGGAGTACTCCACATGCAATGTTTGTGCTCTGTAAAAACCCAAAGATTTTTGTGTATCGCACATTTCTTTCTCATGAACGAGACCTGCAGTGAATAAAGTAAACAGGCAAATGGAAAGGTGTCAGCTGAAGATGTCAGGCTGCATTTCAAGGAGTGGATTATAGAGTGGATTATAGACAGTCACTCCCCAATGACCGGCAGCTTCATGGCCTAGTACATGCAGCCAACATATCAGGTGTTGAACACGGCCCTTTCCAACAGGCCTCGTCAGACACTCAGTTTAAGTTTCCAGAGCAACTGGAGTCTGTGACTCCAACAGGGTAGGTATTTTTCAAGAGCATAAAGTGGGAATAGATGGCCACTTTCTGGCAGAAGATAGTGGGAATATTGTGTCAAAACACTCCGTGCATATAGAAGACCGCTCCTGAATTCTTCTGCACGCATGCCCTCTTGTGTATGCAATACATTACAGCTTACCATATATATCAAAATTTGGCACTACTGTATCTCCCTAAACATTGCATTAATCCATCTGTCTGTCACCATGGTAACAAGGCTCCCTATTGATGACTGAAGAAGAGCTGAACCATTAAAACTAAATGTAGACTGTTTAAAAAAAAATCAGTAAGCTCACTTGGAATAGCACTACAGAGACACAAATGGTCAAAAATAGGCTAACTAATATTTTTTATGCATTATTTTTATAGATGATGTGTATTATGGATCTGAAATAAAGCCTGTTATTAAAATGATCCTTAAATCTGATATTTGCTTCTTCATATCTATTTTTTATATAATCTGCTGAGCTCAATATTAAAAATTGTGCATTTTTTCAGAAATTTACATGCTCCACAGTCATTCATCCCAGAGGATGGAAAGATGAAATTGATATCTTAAAAACACCACATACAAAGCAGATTAGAAATATCGCTGAATATTTTACTGCACTTTCTCTTTCTCTCTTGCTTCCATACTTGTAACTTTGCCAAAATAAAATCAGTAAAGTGCACACATTCATTAAAGGATCAATGTCTAACTGAGCACTGTTAGTTAGTTGGACCTGAGATTTTTTGAGAATCACAATGTTGTGGAAACTCTGACATGAATTACTGGACTTCATAAATCATTCTTGGGCAATGTATTTCCATTTCTTATTACACTGGCGCCATGCATGCTATTAATGGTAGACTTGAGTCTATCATTCTATTAGGCTTTAAAGAGGCCTTTGATTTTAGAGCCGAAATAGAACTTCAAGCTAACAGCTGACTTCTCATCTCCTTCTGTGTTCATTGGATGGTGCTATTGGTTCTCTAGAAATGAGAGGACTAGAGAAAGAAATGGGAATACTGCCTTTAAGAACACTCCATCACATTCACTGAACTGAAAGTATGAGTATTCTTGCTTATATCAGGATTGATACCTGGTTTAAACTATGGCTCTGATCTTATAATAAACCCTTGGGTCAGGATGTAGCTCACAAGGGTGCTTTATCAGCCCCATGAAAAGGTGACACATTGGAAGGTCAGATGGGATCATTGCTCTATCTGTCTGTGCATGGGGATATGGAGTTTGGACACGTGCACGTATGTTGCATTGATGTATATAGTGCAGATATGATTAAATCTAATGTCCCAATGGGCAAACATGGATGGTTTGCCCTGTTACAGGGTAAATGAGCCCCTGGAGGACATAAAAAATCCACTGAACCTGGAAAATCAACTTGGTAGAACCAGGAGGCACAGATGCTACTAAGAAGCCTAGAGTTTCTGATTAACGTCTGACATTTAAAATGCTTTCAGCTCAGAAGAAGCCATAGAAACTTACAGGTGTGGAGGAAAGTTCCCTCGGTCTCTCTTTCCTTTCCTGACTTTCTCTTCAGGTGGGTGAAGAATTGTGATCCCTTGAACTGGCAAAAAAGGGTATTCCTGTCTGATATGAAGCAGACAAGAAAGCAGCAGCTGAAGAGAGTCTTCCTAGTTTCATCTTTGACAGAAAATAAAAGTATAATTCTGAACTTTATAAATGCCAGGGTTGTGACATGTGGGTGGAGAAAGACATGACAAAATGATTTTACAGCAAATGCTTTTAGAGGGCATAAAAGTGGCACTTAGCCATGCAGATGATAGGCCCCTGTGATGCATGTTGTGATCTAATTTGTGTTCATTCCAAGCAGTACATCACTACCACTGGATCCAGCAGGCCTTCCAAAACAGTGGCAGCTACAAGCACAATTTCTCAGTGTTCTTCCAGTGAGCTAAGCTATCTCAGATTTTAAGGAGATCAATTTATTTTGCTTTCCCAGATGTTAAAACAACAATGTAGTATGTTCTGCTGATACAATTAATTTCAAATAGTTTGTTTTATAAAGAATAATACAGAGCATTCCTAAGGATGGAAGGAACTTTGCTTTTTTACTTACAAAATTATAAATTATAGCAATTTTTCAATTAAAGGTCAAAAGAGTGTTTTAGTATTCAAAATTCAAAAGCCTTACCATTCTAATTATTACTGAAAAAAGAGTATGCTCTCTCAAACAGACCATTTTTAAAAAGAGTATTCTTATTTTCATGATTTTTAGAAATCACAACATTTCTCTTTGATTTTTTTTTAATTGCATTTTTCAAGATATGGACAACATATTTTGTCATTCCAGTGAATTCCTTCCTCTCTTGAAGGAAATGTGAAAATTTCCTTTTCTTCAAAACAGGAAATGATATGCCATTGTAATAAAAACTTGGTTTGAATCCTCACCTAGCATGATAGAGTTATTTCCCCCCCAGCTGTATTTCTGTCTTCAAGCCATGCAGTAGTGATGTCCTCTCCCAGTGTAAGAAATTTGAGTGTCTATAGAGGACACTCTTCTGCACTGCTGGTGCCTTTGGCTGCTAGTCATATACGATGGAGTTTCTTCAAAACCTGTTTTGGCACCTTCCCCTTTTAACACGAACTTTCACCCTGTTAAACCCCATCCAAGGAGGAGCCACGTGGATTCTGTCAACCCATCAAGCAATAGAACTAGCCCAAGCAGCTTCCAGCCTGAGCATCCCTTATCCATGGTGGCCAAATCCAGTCCTTCTTTTCTGAAGTGGTCTCTGCATAGCAACACTAGATTGAGACTTAACACATAAGCACCTGGGTTTATTTAATTCAAGGGGGTTAATTATGATGAACTCTTCTACTTGTGAGAAGTACTTAGATCTACATGTATTGTACAACATGTTTTTATTTAAAGTTTTCTGCTTGCCATCCATTTTTTCGAAGGCAGGTGTTTTCTTCCTTTATTTCAGCTCCATGGCTGACCTCCTGGAGAGGGATAGTAGGGAATGTGAGCTGCCTCCATCTGGTGGGGATATGGAGCAGTAACAAAGCAGTGAGATACAGTTGATCTGCTCCAAAGAGTTTGGGTTTTGTTTTTGTGTGAGCTTTTCAAGATAGAGGCCTGATCACTGGCCTTCAAAAAGAGCATTCCAACTCCTCAGAGGCAGGGGAGGAGCTAATCTTATAAAGTATAAGAAGATGGAGAGCTGTATTCTTCTGGTAGGTTGGTGGAGAGAAGAGATAAACTGGTGGTTTTCATGAGTTTGGAAAGAGGCGGGAAAAGGAAGTGGGAGGATTGGTTGATTTTTTTTTTGTGTGTGTTTTTTTTGGTCTTTTTGTATAGAGAGGAAACTTGCATTTGTCTTCTTGAGGAGGTGCAGAGAGAGGAAGGAAAGAAATTAGTACCTCTTTTTTTGGATATGTATGAAGAGAGCAATTATGCCCTCTAAGCACTGGTTGGAATGAACAAATGAACATTCATTAAAGTAATTCCTTTCTTGCCCTACAGACCCAGGTGGTGCTTGTGAGGGCTGTGTTGTTGCTAACACATATTTGCCTGCCATCCCAGCACTCAGAATTGCCTAGAGGCAGCAGCACTGCTGAGATAGATATAGACAGACTGAAAGACATCATTTTACCAGGTTATTCCACATTGAAGGGTTCACCAAACCCTGCATACAGAGATGGTGTGGGATGTATCCAGTCATAGACAGAATGTGGAATATTGACATTCCATGAATCCTGGCAGTCCATGAGGTCAACAAGCTGAGTGCACAGTCCCTCACAACACAGCACGTGTGCAGGTTGGCTGGGTACGGACACTTCATCCAAGATGAAAAAACAGCATGTCTGAAATAAATACAAGTTCTCCAGCTTTGCTGAAGCTGAGGTTCTGCAGTGGGGGAGAGAGTGCCAGCTACCCACTCTGGAAGAGCAGAGAGTTGACAATGACTGATATTTTTTCTGTTCAGTGTAGTTGTAAGAACTGCATAGATACATCCTGTGGGAATGTGAATCCTGTCTTTTGTTCCCGGCAATTGGGGAGTCCATACTGGGCAAGAGCTATCAATATTTTCAGTGTTGCTGAAGATTATGTAGGGATATAAGCTGTGGAGAATGGCTTTGAAGATCTTGACTGAAAACAGACCCTTGGATTTGCTGAAGCTCATCTGTACTAGATGCCTCCTGAATATGCATGGCTGCCCAGAATGCCAGTTCCTGCTGAATGGCAGGTGCTAACTCTGAGACAGGCATCTGGCATGCAGAGAGCTTCTGATTATCTGCTGCTTGTTCCAAATACAGACCATAACATGGTGCCACAGGGAAAGTTAGTCTTCAAGATGCAAAACCTCATAAGTTATGAAGTTATTGAAAAAAAATGTATTTCATATAAGTCTAGAAGTTCTTGCAAGCTATTGAGATGTGATATCTAGAGCTGGCTTATCTGGCTCAGGCAGGCTCAAGAGAGGCCTGAGATGCTGTCATGATTTATTGAGCTGTTGCACAAGGAGCAGGTAGAGTGGCAGCCAGCAAGCAAAGCAAAATAACAGGAGGTGGGGTGTGATTGTAGTGTAGGCTGCACAAAGGTGACGGGTGTGTGCTCGGCTTATTGTGAGCAACACGCTGTGGTTAGGGACTGCAGTTAGAGCAGACAATTGCTGAGTGTTGTGCATAATGCATGACAGGCAGGGCTCTGGCATGCAGATAAAAACAGCGTGGGATGGATTTTGCACTGAAATAAGCTCTGTGAGTGTGAAGAAAGCCAGGCCAGCTAGGGTTCTCCTAGTGGAGCCAGTCCGCTAGGAAAGCCCTAGCTTTGACCTGTGTGCCAAAAGCTACTCTGCGCCAGATGGCTCGGATGAAGAGAAACACAAAAAAAAGGGAAGTTAAATTGAGTTCTCATAAATCCCTGTGAGCTGCCCGTTCATGCCACCAGTAATTTGCTTATTTCTCTGTGGAAGAAATCTTCCTAATTGCTGTTATCTTCAGAAGTGGAAAAAAAAAAAAAAAAGTAAGTTTTTAAGGTGTTCCTTCTGAGTATGGTGTCCCTAAAAATCCACCTGCAGTCTCTCCCACAGACAGTGAATGCCAGGCTTTTCCCCTGTTCATGTCCTCTGTCCCTAGTCCTCAGCTCTGAAGTAGCCACCTGAAGATTCAGCCATCAACTTTACCAAGTATTCACCATCTCTGAGGCATCAAGGGCTGATGCTGTTTTTGCATGAAAGACTCTCAGTCTTCAAGGAAGAAGACTTCATTCTTCTATATGAAACCCCACTTAATGCATTTTTGCATATAAATATTTATGTTTGTATCTCAATGTTAATTTTTTTTCCTGTTTTATTCCCTCTGGTATTCTGTATCTACACTCCTCTTAATCAAATAAAACATACCAGTTCAGAATGCCTCCAAGACGAATCTTTGCATGTTATTTATTGCATGAATAATTTTCTTTAGAATTCTGAATAGTTTTCCTGGATTTGCTAGTTACAGTTTTATTGGTTTAAAATGTGATTATACTCCAGACTGCCATTTGTTCATCAGAATTAATTTAGATGAATGCTAATAGATTAGCTCTAGAGTTAGATTAAACTAACTCTACAAAAAAAATCAGATTTATAAACTCATTCTCCTATTATGGTGTAAAAAGCATATGTTCTAAAGTATTTACAATCATTCTTAGCCAAAACATTCTCTTGACCATGTGAATAATCCCCTAGCTTTTCTTATAAGAAGTTCTTGAATTTTTTAAGAATAATTATTGGTTAAAATAATTAAGGTTAATAAATCTTACAGGAAAAAATAGAAATAGGTCTAATGACACCCAGATGGACATATTTGAAGAAGACAAACTTCTGAGGACACTTAGAAGTGAGCCATTATGTTGATTTCAATATGGAATATGCATTTATTAAGTGAAAATCAGATTTCCATCAGAAGATGTTGTACTAGTAGCAGAAGTAATTGCTAAAACTCTGCTACCATAAACACATGCCTAGTCAGGCACACACTTCTGAGCAAAGTCCATCCATTTAAGTGTTCACAGAAATATCAGAATGATCACTATAGTAAATATATGAAAAAAAATAGATGAAAAAATGTTTTTATGCCTCTGACCACATTTGTGTGTGATCAGTATCACATTTCTGTTAATTGTCAGACTTCCTTTCTCTACTGCAGTGTTGTCAGCCATATGATTCATGAGTCATATCTGGTCTTTTGTATACAGAGCTCATTGAATATTCAGATTCCACAGAGTATAAATTACCACGTAAATGAACTAATTTTTTTTTTTATCGTGTTTGGTGAGGGGGAAGGGAAGGAACTCAGGCTTTCCAAATTTGAAATTAATTCAGTCATTGCAGTACTGCAACCCTGAGCAGCAGTCCTGGCTTATTCTTCTGAAAACAATAGCTCTGAGAGGTGTAAAATGACCTGTTCTCCCTTATGCTTTTTACTCATTGTTTTATGTTAGGAAGGTGGGAAAGAGGAGTTGGTATGAAATCCAAGACCAACCTTGCTGTTTGCTGAGATAAAGTATATGCGGTGAGGTAGGGCAGGTCTTGAATAGACACAAAACCAAGTGGAAGGCAGAGAAGGGAAAGAAAAGAAAGGCTTAAGAGAAAAACAATGATATAATACTAAATCTCCATTAATGATGCTGAATGTGACAACTGAGAGATTTTCACATGCAGTTAGCTCCATTTTGAGATGGCCTAGATAAGGCCAATGATGCAGGTAGCCCTACTCTGGGATTCACAGAAGTCTCTAATTGCCTGATTCCTCCAGGAAAACTTCTATGTATTTTGTGTTAATCCGTATAAGCACATATCATGGATCTGTTCCACTGACAGCAATGGATGGTTCTTCTATAAATGCTCAAAATGTGTAGTCCAAAACAGTGAAACAGCCCACAACTATATTATGAAGAAGGCTTTTCTCAAAATGAGTGTCATGCTCCCACATAAGCTGGATGGAGTCACTTTCTTGCACTCCACAGCAAAGCATAAGTTCCTACTTTTTCACAGTATTGTGAGTGGGTGTTTACTGAGGCAGCAGAGAAGAGAAGGAAGAGGCACAAGGAAATATACACAAAGGGGGGCAAAAAAGGTTGTATATGAGATAAACTGGAGCATATTTGCAATTGTTTTGTCAACCAGAAATACAGTGCCTTCTATAGCCTCAAGCAGGAAACAGGAGGAAAAAAGAAAAGCTGTAAAGGGGGTATTTTTTTAAACAGGAGATACTAGTTAAAGAACAGTATCAAAACATTTTTACTACGTTAATTGGTTAATTAAAGTAATTGTAGTTGACAGCATCCCTTTAATTGCATGAGCCTTTGTAGGTGTGTTCTTTGTTTTGTTTCCTATGGGAACAGATTTAGACAATTGTTTTAAGTGTCAGTCGGGCTTCTCACAGAGAATAAGTTGAAACTTGCTTAGCTGAATGGAAAAGAGAGAAGAGGCTTCAGGTATAACTATATTTTTTTAAGTTTCTAGGAAATCAATGAAAGAAAGACAAATTGATGCCAACACTTTTTAAAGTACTTGGGTGTGATGTACTACCACCCCGGGCAAGTCATGATGAGCTGGCTTATCTAACAGCCCATCACTACGGGATGCAAGGTCCTGCTCTCCCTTCCTTTTCTGTCTTTAAGCTGAATGGTAGTTTGAATGAATAGTATCTCGCGTCCTCATGTTTTGCCAGCTCTTGCATCCTATGGAATGCCTCCGTGAGTACATCTGGTTGAGCTTGAAGTTCAGTGGCAGCCTAGACCAATCCAGATGTTGCCTACAGCCCTACTCTCTGCCCCTTTATATATATTCAAGTTTATATAATAGGTATTTTTAAAGAGGAAAACTCTTGTCTTTTTCACTTCCCTTTCCCTGAGCATTCTGTTCCTGCCCCTCCCTTGTTGCAGTCCTTTGTCACGCTTTGTCTTGTCCTTTGCCAAGTCATTTCAGCACGTTAAAGCAGCAGAAAGTTAACTTGCTGAAAAAGGAAAAAAGTGAATAGTTTTTTTGGTTTTTGTTTGGTTTGTTTGTTTGTTTGTTTGTTTGTTTAATTCTGCTGATATTCTTGTACCGAGACAGCTCTGCAAAACATTCGGTAAGCTGCGGTGAGATGCAAGGGAGAGGGTGGGAGGATCTGAGGAGAGGACAGGGCAACAGCCTCTGTGGGTTCAGGCGCAAGGAAATGCGGAGCGAGAGAGGCTTTCCTCCCTTGGTGCTGGTGAGCTGCGGGCTCTGCTAAGCACTTGCCCATCTTTTGTCACTTCACTTTTGGTCATGTGGTGGCAGCGAGCCGGCCCCTGGTCCGTCTGTGGGCAGACTCCCGTTAGCCACAGTGCGTGGTGCTGGCGTCATGTGCGGGGCATCATGCACATCGTGGGGCACAGAGGGGTGACTGTGATGGGAAGAGGAAATCCAGCTTGCTTCATCCACTGCCCACACTGACACTTGTCTTTATATTAATTGTGCAGAATGCAAAGAATGAGACTTGGCTCAACAGCATGGAGTTGAATACAGTCAGAAAACACCCAGAAACTGAAAAGCAGGTGTGTGGTAAAGAGTACAGGTTGGTGTGACCCATCATCATTTGTTTATTTCTCTGAAGTGCTACATTCATTTCCCATACATATTCCTAAAAAAAAAAAAAAGAAAAAAAATATATATATACACATTTGTTTATTTATTTATTTATTTTAAGAGGAAGCCCACTGGGGAAAAAAAAAACCAAAAAACCAAAAAAACAACTGGTTTGACGAAGTGGGATAAGTGGGATTAGGATATTGGAAATTTCTGTACAGTACCAACTTACTTAATGATGCTGTTCTGTATCTACAAGGCTCTTCACAGGGAAGCAAAGCATCAAAGAAACTGTAATTCACTCCACTGTTTGTGCAGTGTACTCTACTAACACATGATGGAAGACTAAGGAAAATTATTTCCTGGCTCTAATGAGGGAACTTTCGATGTGACTGGTAACACTGGAAAATGTGGGGGTTTTCCTCATGTAACTGTACTTTCTTGGCCCTTTCTTTTGGCTGGCTCATGTTCTGTGTCAGCCTCCCAGAATGATTTTTTTTTTTCCCTTCAGTCAATTTAGAGGAAGACAAAATGTTCAATAGGCTTAAAATACCACACTGACAACTTCATGCAATGCTCATCTTTATTTTTTCAGTTGAAATTGTAAGATTTTGCGACAGTCTGCCTTCATCTTTGGAAACAGTCATTGATCAGGGAAGCATGGCCAATTCCAAATACTTCTGGATTTTAATTGCATTTTAAGGAGAATTCTTATTTTATTCTGCTGGAATAAATTAAAATATCCATTGATTCTGATTTCTATCCAAAGCAATGAAGTTGTATGGTAGAAGGCCAAAGTCCTACGTTGAAAAACTACCAAATATTCCAGACTTTATATGATTAGGCAATTTCATATTTTTAACTTACAAACAACTGTGTTTCTAATGCTTCAAAATAGGAAAAAAAATAACCAAAACCAAAAAACAACCACCCTGATCAAGAGATATGGTTTCAACATGCAATGGATAAATGTAAATATAAAATTGATTCTGGTCTCCAGAACTTGCAATGAAAAAACTCTCTTACCTCATCTTGCCTTCTAAACCTACACACTGCAGAGAAGTAATATATGTTACACTTTGTTAGAAGGCTGTACAATAAATGACAGTCATCTTGGTCTTTCAAAAGCAAGACTTAAGAGACACTTAACAGCTTTTTGGACCTAAAAAACCCTATTTTTTTTTATTCTTTAGAGAGATTATGATGTGCATTATCACTCTGTTCCTGCCAGCTCCTATGAAATGTAATATTTCTAGTTTGCACAAAACATTTTGCAAGGAAATTAGTATTTTCACAAAATGAATAGTTGGAAAGCCTCTAAAATGATAGCAGGGAGAGGTAACGTCTGAAAAACAGCAAAGAAAAAGGAGAGAAATATTTGGTCAGAAAACCAGGTATATTGTAGAAAACTTAGGATTATTTCCTCTTAACATTGTAAACTGGCATGTAGGATGTACTGTAGCATTCAGCAAGCATGGAATGTGCAAGACACTGTCAGTGTCTTGCATGGCAGTGGTATTATTGCTACTCTGTATGAATTTTTAAAATTTATTTTTCAAAATTAATTGTGAAAGGTGTCTAAAATGTGCCTAGAAAATGTGTCCACGGCACTGTTTAACTTACTTTCCATCTGTAAGAATAGCACGACTTTCAGTTCAATATTTGACACTTCAAGTATTTTAGGTATTTGTTGATATAAGCCTCCTTTTTTGATTGGAAGCAAAAAGCAATTTGGCAGTGTTGGATATACGTTGTACAGAGACCTTATGTCCAAAATGCTGCAGTTTGCTAGTTTGTGTTTATTCAATCACTTCAATACTTTTCCTGACACTGCTTCCAACACATTCAAGCAGATTCTGCCATGAAGCATGGTGACAGATATTCTATATATGTAAGGTGACATGTCATCAGAGCAAATTAGCTTCCCTGTTGTTTCAAGACTTGCCCTTGTGACACCTCCACACTGTAGACAAGGTAAGAGACAGGAATTTTCAGCAGCAACAGCTTTTTCACTAGCATTTGCCTAACAGAAAGATAGTCTGTCTTGGTTTCTTTTAAGCTAGGTAACATTGCTGCATCATATTCATCTTTTGCATGAGATCAACCTGAGTCACAGCTAAGAAATCGGAAGAGTAAATACTGCAACACATGAACCTACGAAGTTTTTTGAAAGGAGAATATTTGTCCTATCTACCGTAAGATTTCAACTATTTAGTGCCTCAAACCAATTTTCATTAATGTGAATAAACAATAAATACTTCAAGGGATAATGTTGAATTGTGTCAAATATTACTATATTTAGTGCTTTTTGTAGGGGAGTTTTCAAATTGCTTTGAAAAAAACTTCAAAGAGGTATTGATGTAAAAATATGATTAACACTTTAAATTCCAATGCAATACTAGTACTGATTAGGGACTAAAATAGGCTATTGTGAAAAGTACAATGTGTAGGATTCTACCAGGATGATCCTGGTAGAATCAAAATAGATATACTATTGAAAATAAAAGTGTGCTTGTTCTCTGAGTTTGACTTTTAGAATGATTCTTCCCAGCACTCCTCAAATTCCTTTATGTATTTCTCTCAGTTAATATGCCTGAGGTTCACTTTTCAACTACAATGCCTTAAAACCCAGGGAAAGACTGTGGCATGAGACAGCAGCTTGAATGAGGTGCTGGTATTGTTTACAAGTGTTTCGCTTTTGAAGAGTGTTTCTGAAATTAGCCTGAGTGCTACCTGTGAAGATAAGCCAACAATGACATTTTTGCATAAACCATTAGCTCTATTTGTGAATGTCTAAAATATTCCATAATCTCAGGAGAAAACAGTGCCATTTGACATGATACAGTCATTAATATTGTCAAAGCACTGAAGATAGAGCTCCAGCAATATGCTAACAGAAACCTGATGAAGACTAAAAATGCTTGTCAATGAACCAGAAAAAAATCTGTCAGCAGCCTTCTGAATACACAGGTGCTGTATTCATTAAGAAAGAAAGGTTATTAGCTGTTTATAAAGACCATTTCAAAGAATAAAAAATGCTGTGATATCTAAGTTATGAGATTGCAGGCAAACTGTTGACAACAGGCACTACAAGAGGAGGAGGAGATGGGAAGGAATAATGTAGCAGCATGTATTATATGTGTGGAAGAAGGATGCCAATGCATTTTCATGAGAGATGATATCAGAAACTATTTTTACATCCTGCTGCCAAAGGACTACTTCTTTACACATTGCAGAGGGACACACCCTCCCATATTTTTCCCATGTGTCATTAACATTGGCAAAATTATTTCTGTGTATCAATAAAATGGACTGTAGAATCACCAGGAGAGTGTCTACCAGGATACTCTGTGTAATTTGGTTACCAAAGTAATTAATTTCCTCCAAGGAAGGGGAGGTTATCCAGTGCTGGTCAGTCTGTTCCACAGTCCCTTTGTTATCAGGCACTGTTTATGGATAAAGAATTAGCTTATTGTATTAAAGAGATAAATATTCATTTCAAAATTCAAAATGAAATTATGAAATCAGAAAACACATTGCCTGAGAACTCAGCTGCATCCTTACGTGTTTTTGCTGTCTTTCTTAGGACAATGTTCAGCCCTGAGAGATGCAGGTGATTGTAATCAATGTTTTTTCTCAACTTTTTAAAAAAGTTTGCTCAGTTTGCTTTTGATTTTTCTGAACTGTATTGATTCCTCTTGCATGTCCCAAACTAGTCTGTTCTCTATAGCTTACACTGCTCTGCTAGTAAGTTGCAAAACTGTAAAAGATGAATCAAAATGAATCTTTGTTAGCAATGCTTTATGCCTGCTTACCCATTGCAGATCATAAAATTACAGAATAATTTAGTTTGGAAAAGACCTTTATGATCATTGAGTTCAACTGTAAACCTGGCACTGCCAAATCCACCATGTCTCAAAGCACCGCATCTACAATCTTTTAAATACCTCCAGGCATGGTGATTCCATCACTTCCCTGGGCAGCCTGTTCCAATGCTTGACTATACTCCTAGTGTAGATTTTTTCCCTAATATCCAATCTAAACCTTCCCTGGCACAACTTGAGGCCATTTCCTTTTGTCCTGTTACTTGCTATTTAGGAGAAGAGACCAACCCCACCTGGCTACAACCTCCTTTCAGGTAGTTATAGAGAGCAGTGAACTCTTCCCAAGCCCCCTTTTCTCCAGGCTACAATTGCTCATCATAAGGTGCTCCAGACCTGTCAACAGCTTCATAGCTCTTCTTTGGATGCATTTGGAGAAGGTACTAGGCAGAAACAACAGCAAGCAGCTTTGAGAGTGATTCTGCCTTAACTGTGGGAAGCTTCCCTGGACCTTCCGCAGGCACCACTGCCACCAGTGCCCATGTGAGAAGGGGTTAGTGCAGGATGGCATTTATAGGAAAGCTTTCCCTTTGTGGCTCATACCTTTCTGGCACGTGCAGTACTTTCTGGGATGTGAAGTCAGGACACAGTGAGGGTCTGTACAAACATGTCGGTGTTGGTGGACAAATCTTGTACTTCCAGCAGTGTGCCCACGTGGAAAAGAAGGCCAATGGCCATTCTGGCCTACATTAGGAATGGTGTGGCCAGCAGGATCAGGGAGGTCACTCTTCCCCTTTACTTGGCACTGGTGAGGAAGCACCTTGAGTCCTGTGTCCAGTTCTGGGCCCCTCACTTTAGGAAGGATGCTGAGATCAGGAGCCTGTCTGGAGAAGGGCAACAAGGCTGGTTGAAGGGTCTGGAACACAAGTCCTAGGAGAAGTGGCTGAGGGAGCTAGAGTTGTTTAGCCTGGAAAACAGGAGGCTCAGGGAAGACCTTATCACTCCCTACAAAAACCTGAAAGGAGGTTCTAGCCAGATGGAGGTTGGTCTCTTCTCTCAGGCAACAAGCAATAGGACATGAAGACACAGTCTTAAGCTGTCCCAAGGGAAGTTTAGGTTGGAAGAAGTTCTTCACAGAAAGGGTGACTGAACATTGGGAATGGTGGAGGTGGTGGAGTCACCATGCCTGGAAGTCTTTTTAAGGTAAGACTGGATGCGGCACTTAGTGCCATAGTCCAGTTGACAACATGGTGTTACTTCATATGTTGGACATGATGATCTCAAAGCTCTTTTCCAACCTAGCTGGCTCTGTGATTCCAGCAGCAGATGGAGCATGTGGATGCCGCCGGTGGAGCAGGGAAGCACTGGCACGCACGAGAAGCGGGGACAGCCGCACGCTGGCCCAGCACCGCTGCAGTCGAGCACTTCGGGCGGGTGGGAGAAGTGGCCACCCACCACCGGGTGACCCGGAACGCGGGGGGGCGGCGCGCCTCCCGACGGGACGGATAGGGGTTCCAGCGCCGGCCTTCCGGCCTGACTGAAAGACAAACTCGGACGCAATCCTCCGCGGCGGGGGAGGGCACGTAAGGCTGCCCGGGGAAAAGCGGGGCCGTGCACGGGGCACGGATGCGGGGCAGGCCGGGGAGAGTCCCCACCCGCCGAGAACCACCGGCCCGGCCCGGCCCGGCCCCGCCCCGCCTGGACGGCTCAGAACGCATGCTGGGACTTGTAGTCCCGCGCGACGCCGTCCCGCCTCCGGCAGCAAAACTACAACTGAGCGAAACTACAACTCCCGGCGGGCGGAGAGGCGTGTCTCGGGCGCCGTGTCCGAGCCCGCACGGGGCGGGGGCCGATCCCTCTAGGTCGGGCCGCGCAGGCGGGGCTTCTCCGTGCCCACCGTTCGCTGGCGGAACTCGCCCGCCTCGGCCCGGCAGCGGGAGTGGGGCAGGACGCGGCTGCCGCCCGGGGCTAGCGACACGCACCGCTCGCGGCTCACTGGAGCGTCGGTCGGGGGCGGCCCGGCTGACCGGGAGGCGGCGGCAGTGGGAGCGGGGCTCCAGCGCGGACACCCGCTGCCCGGCTCGCTGCCCTGCGCTTCCAGCCCGGTCGGCGGGGAGGCGGCGATGGAGAAGAGTTAGTGCAGTCACCGCGCTCCAGTGGCCGGGGAGAGGGCCGGGCCGGGCCGGTTCGGTTGCCGAGGGACCTGCTGCCCTGTCGCCGAGAAGCGGCTGAGTGACCGACCGGCCGAGAGCGGCGGAGGGTGCGCGCCTGTGTGGTCCCGTCCCCCGCCGGCTCCTCCCGCGGGCGGGCGGGCGGCCGGCGCTGCGGTGGTTACCGCCTCCCCCTGAAAATGAAGAGGTGGTGGCAGCTGCTGCTTCGGGGTCTGGCTGCCGGGGGGAAACCTGGATAGAGGCTCGTAAAGAAGGGTGAAGAGAAAGTCGCCGCTCTCTGGTTCGCGAAGGGGGAAGCCGGGTGTTTTTCTCACCTTGCTGCGGGGCCAGAGCACAGCGAAGCCAGGGACGCCGGCGGGGAGCCGCTCCTGTGCGCCGGGGGAGGGGGCGGGATGCGGGGGGAGGCCCGGCACCGCCGCGGGCCGTGGGCGAGAGCCTGCGGCGGGGCGGGGTGCGAGCGGCCGCGGCGGCGCTGAGCCGGGCGGCGAGGATGGTGCGGGGAGGGAGAAGTCCTGGCAGAGATCTAGCGGCGGAGAAGCCTCACTGTCCCCTGCCTCCCAACCTCCCTCCCGCGGGGCCGAGGCGCTGGGGAGCATGAGGCGGCGGCGGGGACCTGTTGTGTAGGGAGGGGCGCGGGCAGGGAGGATGAGGAGGACCCGCTCCCGAAGCGCTGGTGTCTGTCGGCGACCAGCCGTGCCCCAGGCTGCCACGGGCTCGGGAGAATCCCTTCCTGTGGAGTGGTGACAGGGGAGCTCTGCGCCCCTAGGTCTGCGCGGAGCGGCGGCCGCTTCCCGCTGGACTGCGGCTTCAGGAAGAGGAGAGCTTCAAGTGTTCTTCAGAAGCTGGAGTTGCAGCCTGGTTCCTTTCTTGCCCTTTTTTTCATTTTTATTCTTTTTTTCCTCCCCTCCCCCTTAATGATTTGTTTCGCGTGTCTCTCGAGGGAACGTCTTAGGAATGGTCATTTTTAGCAGTGGAATCTGCTGCGCAAAGGAGGATTATAACAAATCTCTATGAATGATAGACTCGATTGCTAAACCTTGCCTTGACCAACCTTCTGACCCTCGGAGAAAACTCTCAGGGTGTGCGTGGGAAGGAAAAAAACCTTCCCATTTGAAAATAATCTTGATTTAAAAGACTGATTTTTTTTTTTTTTGAAAGCCTATCCAGTCTGATTTATAATTACTTTTTTTTTTTCTTTTTGTCCTGTTTTGTGATAAGTTGTTTTTAAAAGGATTGTTCTACGTGGCTGTTTTGTAACTGGTGGAGGAAGGAAGGATCCCTCTCAAGCGTTTCTGATGTGACAGCTTTGGTTTCTGAAGAGTTAAGTGGTGTTTGCATGATACGCCTATTGCTAGTCTGGTAGCAGACTTTTCATCATTTTATTTGCCTTTTTTTATTAACTGGGGCTGGTGGAGAGGGCTCTCTTGGTCAGAAGAATATTTGCACATATATATTTGTATATATTTTTGGTGGGGTTCTCCCCATATTTTACTCTTTCTTGATGACTCCTGGAGGTGGTAGTGGGCCCATGAAAGACTGTGAATACAGTCAGATCAGCACACACAGCTCTTCGTCTCCCATGGAGTCTCCCCATAAGAAAAAGAAATCAGTTCCCAAGAGAAAATGGGAGGTTTTTCCTGGAAGAAACAAATTCTTCTGCAATGGGAGGATCATGATGGCTCGACAGACTGGAGTCTTCTACCTGACTCTTGTTCTCATCTTGGTCACCAGTGGACTCTTCTTTGCATTTGAGTAAGTGACTTTCAAGTCTTCATATATTCTTTCTCCTCCTCTAGTTTCTGGCTGAAAGCAAAATTAACATTTTTGTTTAGGAGAGGGTGTTGACTGAATTCCACCAATATTGATTAATTGAAAATACCATCTGATAAGATGCTGAGGGGTGCACAATACAGTTTGGGTTATCATACTCTGTGGAAAACTGATGAGAATTGCAGTTGCTTTTATACCACAGGTTTCCAGCTTTTACTGGTGTTGAAAGAGGAGTGTAAAACAGCAGGTTTGGGATGACCAGGAAATGATGAGGCTCCTCATCTGTCAGTTACTCTGAGAATCAAAACTGGCACACGCAAAAATACTGACCCTTTGTCACAGAACTGAATGCAAGAAAAGCAGTATTTTCATTAGTTTATTAGTTGGGCATGATTTTTTTTTCTCTTGACATCATTTTAATAGCTTGTAGATGAGAATTCAAAGTGAAGAGAAAAAAAAAGAGCTGTACAATTTTGTATGTACCTAGCTTTCCACCACTAGGTAACAGCATTACTTTCTCTTTGTGATAACTTGTATGAGAGTTTAGTCTTAGTTTAAGCTACATTTGCTTTGGAGGTTTTGACTATTTTTTTAAGGTTCTGGCATCCTTCTAGGGCCTTTTTCTCTGTAGCTCTGGAGTCCTTTTCAACTGTATAAAGTGAACACACAGTGACAGCAAATCAAATATACTGATTTTTGCTCCTGTGTTGTAGTAGTTAAATTAACTACACATGGCAGTAAAGAATTAGGCACTTGATGTGAGCAATATTGTGTAACTTTTATTTACTTACTTTTATTTAGGAACCAAGTACAAAGAAGTTCACACTGCTAAAACACTTTTAATAAGAATAATTGAGTTATCTTAAAGGGTTAGTGCTCCTTTACTTGCTTTAAATTATTGTGGTTTGACTTGTGGTAGTAAAATATCTTCAAATTACTTTTTTTCTGCAATAAGAACTATTATTTATAACTAAGCGTCAATGCTGCCTCCAGAAATTGTTTTGCTAAGCAGTACAGTTGAAAACCAAAGGTCATTCATTACTTGGTGTCTTCAAGCAAGAAGATTAGGACATTAACAAACCCTAAATTGTACCAGTTAAATGCAGATCATCTTAACAATAGTGGTAGCAGTAAAGAAGGTAAAAATGCTCAGCAGGTAAGGAGTGGTTAAATATGTATGAGCTCCGCAGATTAGTGGGCTCCAGGTAACTTTAGAGGGGTTTATTAAATGTAAATCTTCTGCAGACATTATGAAGTGCCTCGAGTATCATTTGAGTAGTTGAAATAACACAGACAATGATGGTATCCACACTGCAAGTGTGTTTACTTTCCTGGTTTTAAACGGGTATTAACGGTGTAACCTCTAATAGCATGACAGTATTGCATTAGGACTGGGTGCTACTCTATTCTGTTTGCCGTGATTAAGCTTTTGGAAAGCTTTTCTATGTGGCATGAGACTTCTGTCTGTGTGCAGTCTCATCACCTTCAGCACAGCCTCTGAAGCCTGCTGGACTTCCTGCAGATACCAGAATGTAACTGTAGAATTGAAAATATAGTGTTTTATACTCAGGATTGTAAAACTGATTTATTAAGCAACCATTTGCTATTTATTTATATGTTTTAACACTTTGATCTTTCAGAGGTAAATTCTCTTAGCAGCTGCGTGATTCAGAAGTGCTAAAGCAGGATGAGCTGCTAGCTGTTCATCACCTTCTGATTTCATCACTACTGTGAGCTACATGCTCTACCAGAGTTGAATTCTGCAACTTCCATTGTGTATTTGAGAGTACTTGCAGTGTAACCGTATGTGATTGACAAGATTTTTAGTCAAGGATTTTCATATGTAGTTGGTGCTTATTCTTACTGGCAGTCTTGAATCAGGGAGGAATCTTGGGCTTTATGTAATGGAACTGTATAAATTCTCTGTGTGTGTACTGGTCTTGAGTCATTCTTGTATCACTTACACTCCTAAGGAAAATCAATAGAGAGTGACAATGGTATTTCATTTTTATAATGATAAGGTAGATTTTGGTCTTTAGAAAGCACTTGCATTGAAAAATTATTACTCATCCTTTGAAGGCTAATTAAAACCCAAATCTAAAGACTGTGAGAATGGTGTTCAGTATGTCTGTGATGGTTAAACTGCAGAGGATTGTTAATGTTAAAAAAAGAGGGGAGTCTCTTATTGAAGAGTGTTACTTTTAAGCAGTTTCTACTTGAGTTTGTTCCTAGTAGTGTGAAGTTACTATTTTTTGATGAGTGATAACATCCTGAGTGTTAAGTGTCGCTGCCATTATTGGCTGATTTGATGATGGCGTTCCTCACTAACCAGCCATTTATTGAATATGACAGAAATGTCTTTCATGTATCTGTGGAGCAAAGTGGTTTTTAAATGAACATGTGCCGTGTGTGTCTGAAACATAAGGTCAAACTGCCTTTGAAGAGGAAGGTACCCTGTATGTTCATGGAAATGTTTGTTCTTTTTTTTGCTACAGTGGAAATAAATTCTTTTGTTCCCTTTGGTTTTGGAAACTTGAAAATGGGTACTCATGGTTCAAGTCATTCCTTGGTTATAGGCTGGGAAGGGGGGAAGTAGGAAAGATTACTTTGACAGCTAATTCCTTGGAAAGCATCATGCTAACATAAACAGTTGTCTTTTATACTTTAGCTTTGTTCCTTCAGTGTGATATCCCTCCCTTCTATTTTACTCTTGACATCCATGCATCCAGAGCTGTATCTCATGTGCTTTGGAATACTCTTCAGGGAAGAAATACATTTCTCAGAGTCAATAAATCCTATGTCTCCAAAAGCAAAGGTATGTCATGCATCCTGACCTGTATAGCTTTTGACATTGAGTCATGACTTTGTAATCTTTGTTTCTCTATGTTTATGCTTTTGTGCTGTTTTTTTTTCTCCAGCTCCTGCTTTCAGCTGGTTTTATTCCTTTCTCTGTGTTGACTTTTATCTCTCATATACTCAAAATGCATCACCACTTCTTCCTTTTATCATTTCACTGTTCTTTTTCATTTTCAAAGAGATAAGCCAGAATTTGCTTAGAAGAAAAACAAGAAACCATGAGTTTTCAAGCAGGTAAAATATTTATAAGTCCTGCTTCCCTCCCTTTCCAAAGGAAGAGATTGCAAATAACAAGCAGTTTTATTTCTGTAACTTATTTATTAAATGTAACGTGAATGATTGCAAGCACTTTTGGGTCCTAAGAGGGATGCTGTGCTGAGCTGTTTTTAAAAATGATGCCTATTTTAAATTGCTCAAAATGAGACATCACAAATTATTGAATTTGTCTTTGAAATTTGGGTATTTACTTTACCTTGAAATTTTTTTCTAACCCTAACCTTGAGTTATTTAGCTGTTTCTTCTTTCTTTTCTTGTAAATTTGGCCTTTTGTTGCATTTTGGTTTTTTCCTTTGCCTTGCACCAGTACACAGAGATGTATATTTTTCCAAACTATTTAGCACTCATTTATCAAGGTAGCTGCATTTAAAGCTTAGAAAACAAATTCCTCTCCGCAGAGCAAAGATGGCATCTGTAACTGAAGGGCAGATCTGTTGCTGTGTGTAGCCAGTTCAACCATTGTATTTACATGTGTGTAAAGTCTTTATTTGTGCAGTAGAGGCAGAACTAACATACTTCATGCTTACTGCACTTAGCTAGGTATGCATATTCAAAAGAAATAAGAGCTTATTATGTGCATGGTCGTTTGGGATCCTGTTTCTGTAGGTTACAGGAAAGCAAAATGGATGCTGAGTGACATATTTAACACAGTAGGATTTGTGAAACAAATGTATTGTTGTTAAAAGGCAAATCTCATGTGGATGCGCAAGATCATGAGTTTCAGAGTGGTGGCTGATGACCTTGTCTGTGTTGCCTCTGGGGGCTGCCTTTCCTCTTGGGCTTTACTGGGCAGGTAGCAGGGAGGAACATGTCTTCACCTGAGCTGCTTCAGCTCAAGCAGGCAAATTAAACTTCCCATACAACGTGGGTTTACGTGAAGGTGCCGACTGAACTGAATTGACTCCGGCACAGTCGTGTTTTCTTCTGTCAACTTATTTGCAGGGTGAGTGGCTCTGGAAGAAGGTTGAAACAGATGGTAGGATGCTGGAAGGGCTGAAGCAGTGCAGCTTTTCTCTCTGTAAATGTGAATCAGAGCTCTATCACTTCTGATACCACTTGACGCTTGCACTGATTCAGCAAGCTGGAGGGGTTTTTAGTTTGTTTGTTTTGAGCTAACTAACACTTGATTTTTAAATTTTTTTGGGTTTTTTTAGTGAGCATTTGTGTAATTGCATTTTCTTGCAAAAGATGTGTGCTGGAAAATTATTTAAACTGAGGCTATTTATGTGCATACATATGTACAAACCATTGATTTCTGTGCTCTCGCAGTTGCTGGCAACCTCTTCCATGCCTCCCACTTTGAAAACGGGTGTGACTGGAGGACATTCATGAGTCACACTTTCTGATGCTGTGTGTGGATTGTTCAATATTGAACTTCTGTGGTGGAGTGGTGTAACTTGCTGCTCACTGCGACAAACCTCTGTGTGTAAACGCTGATGTCAGTAAGCTGAGCATTTTCACTGTGGTATCAACAACCCTTCTTATCTTGTGGCAGGTGTTTTTAGCTCTTGCAAGAGGTGGTCTCTTAGCATGACACTGTAGGCCAAGTAGGTGGGATGTTCATCTAATAACCTCCTTTATATTTAAGGCAAGTTACTTGTGTCTCCTGATGACCATGTCCTTAAACTATGAGTTCTTAGAAGAAAGTGCTAGCAATCCGACTTCAACTGTTAAAGGCTGCTCTAAACTTAGAGGGCATTTCCAGTTGAAGATGTCAAAATGGATTTTAAAGCAAAAATCATAGTATATAAACTAAAATTGTTATTCCACAAGAGAACTACATCCTTTTCTACATGGAAGGCAGTCACTGCCTAATTGTGCATAGGTGAGTGCAGTGTTGAGTAGGTGTTCTTTTCTCCCAGTTTTACTTTGTTGGTTTTTTTTTAAACCTGTCATTAAAATTAAACCAGAGGAATATTTCTGTTCCTTATTTTGTCATTTTACAAATCTCTGATAACTTACTGAAAAAGACATGGAATACAGTAAGTCTAATCTTTAGGGTTTACACTTTGTATTGAGCAAATGATTTCTAAGGGACTGTATGCATTCCAAGCAGAATGTTTATTCTTTGCACTTAATTGCCCTGAAAATGTTAACTGTCAGAATCAAATATCTGCCATGTACTAAGTATATCTAATGTTTTTTTCTTGACGAGGGACTTTTCTTCATTACAAAAGTAGACTCTCATGAGTTTCTCAGTGATCTGAGCAAGTGTGTCTGCTGAAGTTTCTCCCTGGCCAAAAGAGAGTAGTTTTGTACTACCATATCTCAAAAATAGCATGTCACTGAGCATGTGTGTCAGTATAAACGTGTAAACCTGCTTCGAATGAACTGTATGATATAAACTGAAATATTTCTGCCCAGAAATCAACTAATGGCATTTGACATTAGGTCATGCACTTCTGTTCAAGGCTAGGTCTATTTACATGGAAATGGACAGTGATTAAGTGCTTTATTTTTCAGAGTAAAAATCTGTGAGGATAACAGAAGGAAAGATAATCTCTCATGTTTTTAGAAGTTGTGACTTCCACTGAAACTGTAGAACCTTTTAATGGTTTTATAGCACTAACCTGCTTTCCAAAACAGCTGTTAAGCAGCTTTTTTTCTTTCTTTATGAGGGTGTTGTTTGCTTTGTTGGTTTTGGTGGTTTTGTTTTGTTTTTGTTCTGGCTGGGGATTTTTTTTTTATATTCAGCTTAGTTGATGGCCTTTATCTGCTGTTTCATGGAGACATTTTGAACACTTTTTTATTTTTCTACTTATATTTCTATATTTTCTTTGTGGAGGGGCAGGGAAATGAAAATAGGGACTATAATGGTATAGTGGGATGTCAGCTTCTGGGATGTTGGCTTCTCAGATACTATATTATTTGGGGACCTTGAGGAAATAATTGTGTACCTTTGAATCATCTATACACTTGCATCTTCAGAGTGAAATGTGAACATTAGTGGTCAACTTTGCCTGATGCCACCCAAAACCTTGGGAAACTCAATCACTGCTGGCTGGTGGGTAATTTCTAGGTTCACTATGTGTGTTGTAGATACGTGTAAATCCTTACCTGGACTATTTTATATTCATTCCAGAGAAGGGGGGGGGGGGGGGGAAGGGAAGGTAATTTTAATAGTTTAGTTCTTATATATATATATGTGTGTGTGTGTGTGCGTGTATGTATATATGTATCTTCAAATATTTACAAATGCTGATGGCTAATACTTCTCTACATCTTCAATCTCTGACTTGTAATCTTGTGACAGTTGTTTGATATAATCTCTCTTAATTTATCACTGAAAAGTTTGAAGTTTCTATTGTTTATATGTGCATATTATGCCTGTTTTATTTTGTCCTTCCCTGAGTAGGTGCTATTGTCCCTTTGTCTGAATGAATGTGTTTTAAAGGTATAAAACATGTCTTTTGGAGACTAGTTTTCATTTGTGTTTTAAAGGAAAGATGGTCTTTTTCAGGTGTTTTTTCAAGTTAGTTTCTCGAGAATCACATTATATGTTTAGGTTCATGTAAAGTATTCTTTTAATTCATATTGAAAATTGGTCTAATTATGCAAAAAATACCTTTGTTACTATATGATTTAATTTCTGTCTTAGCTATCATGTTGCATTATTATTTTGTGAATGGCATTTCATACAAAATGGAGTATCTCAGTGAATCTGGATGACCAAGAAAATTTCTTCTGAGTGTGGACAGGGGGAGGGTTGGCAAAATACTGTATTGAAAAATATCTGGGTTTTTTTGTAGATCTTAACACCTAAGTTTTACTTTTTAAATAGCTAAAAACCCCAGCAAAATAAAGTTTCTAATGGAAATGGTCTCTCCATTCTAGTGCAGCATTGAACTGTTGACCGTAGCAATAAAACATGAACTAATTAATGAGAAAGTGAAAATTGCTGCAGAAGAGGAGAAATCTGAGAATATTTTTAACTTTCTAAGCTGTGTGCTTGTTTCAAAATGGTCCAGCCAAAAAACCCTACAACACTAGCTTAAAATACTGTAACATTTTGAAAAATTGCTTAAAAAGTTGAACAGCTTTATCTAGGAAATTTTTCTTATCCTGATAGGTGATTCTTGCAAGTGATGCTGTAGTAGCTGATGATCACTTCAGGTCCAGGCTACCAGTGAAGGTTTGCACATAGCAGTGCAGCTTTTCTTTCATGTGACAAAGCTGATGGAGAAAGGGGGAAAATCCCCTGAAGTCAGCTGGAACTACAAAAGTTTATTAAACTTCATATAATTACAGCTCATTTGTTTTCAGAACTTAATACAAAACTGTAAAGTGGGCAATTTTTTTATAAATCAAAGAGACAAATTGAGAAATCAAGATGAAGCCTATATGTAATAGCCCCAAATAAAATTCTGTTTATATTTTGCATGTTGCAGAAGTACTAAGTGATACTAACATAAAACATACTTACGGAAGGATGCTGAAGTTGTTTCGAAGTTTCAGTTTTGGGCAACACATGCCCTGTCCCTTTCTGTGTGGTTTCTGTTTGTATTTCAGCTCCTGCTCATATGGCAGTGAATAGGCAGAGGGGGCTTTCTGCAGTGTGCATCAGTGGAGTTCTTACCCAAATGGATCCTAGAACTTCAGCTACTAAGTTGACAGTGTGCTGTAGTGAGATATGATTATATATCATGATACAGTTCTGTGTATGATCACTTGCATTTCATCAGTGTCCATAGGGTTTATTCACAAAATAATGTGGGATGGTGCCTGATGAGGGCTTACATAATGAGTTTCGCTAATGGGATTGCAGCTGGTTTTGTTTTGTGTTTTTCCACCCCTGATGTCCTCTGAAGTTGCTTACTGCAATAAATACTGGCAGTGTGCATTTATTATAGTAAATATGCAGTCAGTTCAGCTGCTTCTATAAATTTTACTCTTATTTTAAAAAATAAATTATGAAACAAATCAAATAGAATACTGAAAAACAAATTGAAAACAGAAAACCTGAGCTCATAAGCTGATGTACATAGAATCTGAAGTCTGTGAATTTCATATTGTAGTTTAAGTGCAAGATAACATTTTTACACTGTCTGCGTTGAATGAATCTATGAAATTAGTTTGAAGGCTTTAGTATATGTTTCTTGTACACATGATCAATATATATCAGCTCTTAAGAGCAAGGAGCAGATAAATTAGAATTTATTAGTATTTTAACATAAATACTTGGCATAATACTACAAATTATGAAAGTAGATTAAAAACATGGTCAGGAATTGGAAGCTTCCTCTTCCTACCACCTTGCAAAAGTAATGCCAATACAGAATTTCTCTGATTTTGATAAATTTTGTATCCCCTCTTTTTTGAACTGTATAGCACTGTCTGTATATCAGGAGCTTGCACTCTTGGTCTTGCATGTCCATTGCACTTGTAAGGTACTCCACTGGTTAGAAATGCCATGATTCTGGGCAGAGAAGCAGGTATCAGATCAGCCTGTGCTTAAATTTTGCTGGCATGCTTGTTTGTGCACGTGGTGTGGGTTTTCGTGGCACATCTATGCATGTTCCTTAGTAAACACTTATATTAGTAAAAAGGGTTTTCTAGTGTTAAGTTAGTATATGGAAAAGTTAGAATTGTTCCTTATTTGGAACTGTGTAGAGCAGCTGAAAGTACTATGAAGCAAAGTAAAAGCTGTAATAGCTGTGACTTGTCTCTTGTCAGCATTACAACTCATTACCAAACTTGCTTCTTGTGAATGTGGTTTCCTTAGAGCTGAAGCTCATAATGTACCTATATGAGGAAAGAATACAGTTTCTTAGATACTTTTGTTATTTAACATGATTTGAACTCTTTCCAGGGCTGAGAGGCACTGGGTGTCGGAACAGCAAATAAACTCTATCATTAGTCAGGGTAGATGGGTTCATGAAGTGTGCTGCATGGTGTGATACCAAGGATTGGAGTGCACAGTTGAAAGAGCATATTCACTGCTGATTTGCTTCAGTGTGTTAGTTTGGAGAAGAGAAAGCTTATGGGGGAATCCTATTTAATAAGTACCTGATTGGGGAGAGGGAATGAAAAAAAAGAGCCTTGGACCCTTCTCAGTTGTGTTCAGTGACAAGACACAAAATAAATTACCTTTAAAACAGAGGAAAGAAGGGTGGAGTTTTTTTGTTATTTCTTTTTTTTTTTTTAGTCTGCTTGCCTGTTTTGTTTTGATTTGTGGGGATTTTTTTATTTCTGTGAGGATGATTTGGCATGGGCATAGGTTACCCAGCGAGACTATGGACACATGAAAACCAGCCAGATACAGACCTGAGCAGTCTCCTCTAGCTGACACTGCTTTGAGCTGGAGAAGTTAGACCAAATTTTCAGAGTTCCTCAGCTGCTCTGTGTTATCTGTGAAAATCAGAGAACTTACCATAACACAGCAAAGCAAGATGCTTTTAATCTAGCAAGATAATTTTAATCTTGTTTTGATGACTCATTTATCACCTGCATACTTTGAGAGCTTCAGTTTTATCTAGTTGTAAAATATGAACCTAAAGTCTCAGTCTAACAAAAGTGAAATTCATAGCTGTTCTTTCTGACCCTTCTCTTTTCTCACACTTGAATGTGGCTTTCTCAGTTCAAAGTGCATTTTCTAACAGTTTTTCGAGGTTCTTTTCCTGCTTTTTCTGCTGTTCCTCAGCAAGCTTTGCCCTCTACTATTCATCTGGCTTTTGCTGAATTATAGTTAGTATTTTCTTTTCTTATAAATAACAGCATTAAGTTTTAATAAATTTCATACGGAAGAATGTCTCTGTATGCAGTTGTTCCAGCAGTGTTATATGTTCAGCAGGTTGTCTTAGTCTTGCTTTCGTAAACTTTTCTTTCCTTCCATCAATATTCCTAAACACTTGTTCACTTTTAATAGGCTAAGATCACTGTTGTTTTAGAAGGGGTATGAAGGCAGTAAAGTTGAAAGACTTTAATTTTTCCCTTTCCATAGTCATAAAAAATGAGAGTAATTTTTTTTCCCCTGTAATCTGCATTGTTTGCCTATATCATTATGCAGGTATGTGAAATCATGGGTCTGTCTCCTAGCGATCCAGGTCTCCTGTCTTGAGCCAGGTCCAGAAGTCCTTTGGATCCTGCAGGTTCAGCTTCCTCCTTGAGCCTGCTACTTGACAAGATCAGCTTCTGTACCTTAAATGATAGTGTGTTCCAGCTTTGAAACTCCTAGATATGAATGAAACTACTTTAGCAGCTGAAAAGCTGCTAAAGCTGGATTAGTTATCTTTGGGGAATGGAAAACACCCTAGATATGTCAGATTAGTCCACGCTCCCTTTAAAGGGTGCTTTGCTTAAAAAATAAAATGTGTAAATAATTCCAGCAAGTCAAGTGTCCAGTTCTGGATTAAAAATTGGAAATAAAATAATAAGAGAAGAAAGCTTAAATGATACAGAGTGTATTTTATTGAAGCAAAATATAGAGATATATAGGTGAATTTTTATGTCCCATAGCAGCTGTCAGAATTATATTTCTCCAAGGCTAGTGAAAAGCCATGGGGGACATCTTCCCATACCACATATCCAAAGCACTGGGTTTTTAGAGTAAACTTCATGTCTGTATACCTGCCTGCTTTCTTTGAGAGGCCAGAAGTTGACATTCTGCTCAAGAATTCAAATAATATTTGAGAGTATTTTATAGGAGCATCCTAGTTTCCTTTCTGTTTACAAGTCTCCATTACAGGATGATAAATCTGATGGTTATAGAGTGCTGAAAAGGACGGACCCACCTCTTCCCTTCTCCAGGCCTCAGATGTCACTTCTTTTGTCTTGCTCTGCTGTTTTCCCCACCCAGTGGTGAGCCACTTCAGGGAGTTCCCTTCCTGCATAAAGACTGTCCTTCCCTTCTGCCCACACAAAGAAAAACTTTCTGCTGCTTTAGATCACTGAGCTGAATCTCTGAAAATTCAGAAAAAAATGTTATTACTAGTGGGAGGCAGGAGGTTGTCAGATCATCTCCATTGTGATTTAGAACTGTATCCCAGCTTTAGGAAACTTGTTAAGTAGTCTTGGCTCTTTGGCATCTGTGAGGGTGTGAACAGAAAATCTTAGTTGCTTAATGAAAATCTGCAGAGTTTGGACTTTTTAATCATTATTTATTTCTGAAGTAACTGGGTTGTAGTTTGTAGAACTTGAACTGCAGCATCTTTCAAACAGCACCCCTTAGTTGTTCATGTCTTAGAGATTTTCTGATTTTTTTTTAAGACATCCAAATAGTAACACAACACAGGGGCAGTAACTGAAGCAGTGTTTCTTCCTGCATCATTTCTTGGTTAGTCTGTGTTTCCCATTTCCAGACTGCAGAGCCAATGCATTGTATTGCATTTGATAGCAGAGCCTGTGGAAAGCTCCCTGAAGGCTTCTTGACTTTAGTCTTTATTAAAAACAGCTGAGTTAGCTCAAAATATGCTAAACTGAACCAGGATGGGAGTGTTGTCAATCCTTGCCATTTCTCTGAGCAAACAACGTAGGGAATAGCGTGTTTCTTCACAGCCCCATTTAGTTGCCTGCTTGGGTGGGGTTTTTGTTTTGTTGGTTTGTTTACTATTGTAAATGTTGAAACTTTCATCTTAGGAGGTTGAAGGAAGGACGATAAAGCAGTTAATGGAAATCTGAACAGCCTGCATGCAAGAGACTGCATGCAAGAGACTACGATTAAAAAATGGCCTTTAAAATGATTTTGTTAAATAAGACACCTAAAGCTAATTAGAGCAGAAGGAATTGTCTACAGAGCAGAAGACTTGGAAGAAGTTGTGGACTGAAATCTGACAGAGATTAATACCATTCAATATAAGATCTTGAAAGGATAGTCATTCTTTACAAGACCTAAAGCTCAGAAGACTCTCTTCACCTTGAGGTGTGGAGGCTTTGAGACTTCTCATCACTGATGAGATCATGTTCATCTTTAGAGTAGAATTTGGAATTTTTTTCCTCCACAGACTCTTTTAGGATCAAGCAGTACTGTGCATTGTTTTTAATACTAACCTCTGAAAGCTGGAATCTCATTTCCAGTACTCAAGTATATCACAAGTAGTGTGCTGGAGGGCAGAGGGACATTGCAGAGGAGTGCCTATAAGGACTGGGTGGAGTAAAATAATTTTGCTTTTTTACTCAGCTCATACTCGAGTTTCGGAAACAGGCAATTGACTATGAATGTGAAAATCCAAACAGTCTGATATGTGAAAAACAACTGACATACTTGTGTCCCAGTGAGTGAAACTGTTATGGGCTGATATCCAGCTCGATCAAAAGGTAAACATGCCCTTCCCAATGCACATACCTTTCTATTATTGCATCCTAGAAAACTTTAGCCAACAATTCAGGTTGCTAAATGATTGTCTGAAGGTGCATTTACCCAGTGGTTGACTGTTCTTGGTGAGAGTAAGTTTATTTTCTGTTCTGAAACTTCTATAAACAGTTGTTGGCACTAGTTCTTGCTGTTGCAACAAAGAAATGCCTTTTGCAAAAGGAGATCAAAAGTTTGTTGCTTCTTCGTTCAATACAAAAGTGACATTTTATTGAAATAATGCTGTCACATACAATAATACTTTAATTTCAGTTTTATTGCAAGTAGTATTTCTGACTGCACAGGAAAGGTCAAAAATACAGGGAGCATATAATTTGTTACTGAAGTTGATCCCCACAGATAAGAGTTGCATAGTTCTGTTATTCATTCAAAATGAGTACAGCCCTAGGCCAGCTGTACTTGTCCTCATATTCTGATGAAAAGATGGACAGTTTTGGAAGGTTGTTCAATACATGCAGAAGAGTTGGGAGTTGAGGGGGAACAAGGAGCAAAGAAGAACTGAACTGCTATAGTATTTGCTTCTGGAAAGAAATTTAATATACTTAAGGGAAAGTTGTTTTGTTTCCATATTTAGTTAGTACCTGTAGGTAAGGCAGTAATAATTTTGGATACACATGCTGGATTTTTCAGTTGTTACTGCATCCAGTACTGTAGACATAGTTGGACTGTACTCTTAAGTTGCTTATGCATGTTCTGTCCTATCAACATCCCTCTCACTTCAGAGCCTGAAAGTAAGAAATAAGCATGTGAAAAATAGTTGTGAATAGATACAAAATGTTGACAAGGCTTGTGATAAAACACTGACAGTGTTCATCAGTCCTGCTTCATCAGTGCGGAGTTAAGAATGCTGGGAATGACAGCATGGGGCATAGAACTTTGTTATTTGACTCCTTTGGAGTTTGGTTATTTATATATTTGTTTTAAGAGGAGGTCAGGAAAGAGAACTGTAATGGACAGCTATACTGGTAGTGCATCAAAGTTTCGAATTCTTTTTGTGTGGTTTTTTTTTTTTTTTTTCAGTCCAGAAATACTCTTCCCTTTTCTTACCATTCTTGATTTCTTTTGTGCTAATCTGTCATGATGGGGAAGCTCTGTAGCTCTGACCAGCATTCTTTTTTTGACTTCTAGTATGATAATGGTGAGAGAAAGACCTGGGAGACTGGCTTGCAGGTTACATGTAGAAGAGAGAGTGGGTTATTCTGACTCTTGGTTATACATAGGCAGGAGTCTGCAAGTGTGGTGGTCTCTCAAAGATGTGTGTTGTGTTGTCTTCATAAAAGTACTGGCATTTGCCAAGAACTTGATTTTTAACAAGTAAAATCTGATACCTGTGCCTGTGCTGAACATGCCTCTCTGAGGGCAAGGCAGAACTCCTTCACTGAAATTACGGTTTTGAGCAATGCCAGCCTAATCACGAGATTGGTAGCACAGCTGGTTTTGGGAATTAAGCTCTGCTCTGTGGGGCTGCTTTCACCTGTGGCTGTAGGCAGCATAAATGAAGAAACTCTTTAAATTGCTTAATTCACCATTTGCTTTCCAGTTTCTGCAATTTCAAGTTCTGTATAGTGTTATTGTGCAGAAATCATCTTTGTGTCAACTCCAGTTCATCTCCAGAACTGTCCCACATAAAGGTGTAAGGGAAGCAGATTCTCTGGGGGCATTTGAGGTGGAGGTCTTAAAACTGAAAGGCATATGACTGAAGAAGGGGAACCTGGCAGAAGAGTATCAAATTTAACTTCTACAGGCGTGCTGATGTTTTATTTCATTTTGGCAGTCTTGAATGTAACAATCTTACAGTTTGTTTTAGAATAGCTTTTCTGTGTGCAATTATTAGACCAGTAAGTTCCCAAACAGGCACTGTTTCTGTTCTTCTCCACATACTCCCTCCAAAATCATTATTTTCCCTTCTCTTCTCTTGTATGTGCTTGCATGTTTTTGCTCTTTACTGTTACGTTCTGTGGATTGATGCTTCTTCCTCTGGGTCTTTTCAGAGAGCTGTAAAAGGGGCAGCACTGCCTCTTCTGCTCAACAGTGTAGTTACTCACTGTAGTTACTGGAAGAAACTGGGAGATGTTCTTTGCAGGCAACAAAGTACATTAGTGAATTAATAGAATTGGGTGTTCTGCACAGGACACTACTGCTCTGCTGTATGAAACAAGGTGGCTTGATGCATCACCTGTTTTTAATGTGGTACCTAATGCATTGTACAGAATACTTGATCAAGTGTGGCTAAATGCTGCTAGTATAGGAATAAAAATATAAACCCTGCTTTGTAACCCTAAATACTGCTACTGTTTTTGAGTCAAAGTTCTAAGCAAATTGCTTAAGTGCAGCTGTTTGATTTAACTATGCATCAGTAGTGAAACATGTGGTGCACGAAAGTGACCAGTGAAACTGCCTAGGTCTTGATGACGTGGAATTTGTAGCAAATGTAGGTTAGCAAGGTCCATGATGTAATGGTTTTTAGTGTTTGCCCTTTTCATTTTGTGACCATTTTATGTGCTTAAGACACTGTTCTTCACAAGGTAATGTAATGCAAATAGTTTGATAATTAGGCACACCAACCCTATATTGACTGGTTTTGATTTTCATATTGTAGTGCTTCAGAACCTTCTTGTTTGCTATAATTTTTTGTCACTACTTCCAACACAATTCCTGCATTTTGATTCTGACAATCAGCTTTCATTTGTGCTTTTCATGTATCAGCATTAAATATTAATTTGTTTTGTTTTGAAGGTGCAGAAAACTTACTGCTTCAGTTTTGGTCATATATCATAGTTCTAAATTTATTTTCAGTTTGTAAAATGACTCTACCTTTTGAGTAGACAACTTGTGTTGACTGAAGTGGACTAAAATTCATTTCCCAGTGGAGGAAACTGAGGAGATCAGCTTGGTTCTCCAGTGACAGCATTGGTCTAGTATGGATGAAAAAATAATTACATCAAAGTACTGTTTAACTGTAAGTAGTAGTTGTAAGAGGGTCAGGCGTTGATCAGACTACAGGCAACTCAGAGGTGTGTGCATGTGTGTGACAGACATGCTGGATGAAAATTTTTGCTCCAGTAGAGATTTTTTTTCAGTTGTTGGTCAGCAGGCACAAAACCTAGTTAATACTAAACAGCTGTCAGGATGGAGAAGCAAAACTACTTTTGCTTTGCTGTTTGTTGTTATTTATTATTCCAGTCTGACTTGGGGTAGATTTTTTTGCAGTAAGATTGGCACTGGCTGCTTCCTCAGCTAGTTATGAGGGCTCCCTGCCATTTTGAGTTTATTTTTCTTGCACAAAGCCTGGGAAAAAAGATGAACCTTGTTCTGAAGGTCACTATGTCCAGCTGTCTTTTTGAGCAATGGGAATGAATGCGTTTCAGAACTACTGACCCTTCATATATAATATTGTGCCACTGACTGCCCTCATTTAAAGCAAAGACCCACAGGACACTGAAGGGATTGCAGCAGTGGTGAAAATGAATGAGGAGCATGTCTTGTTAAAGTAGCTGAATGCCACAGATTCTTGAATTGGCAGGTTCCACTGGAATTCTGGAATTTTCTTTAAGCAAAATTCATCCACAAACAAACCTTTTCCTTTATTTGATGACAGCAGAGTTTTAAAGGAGTTATCTTTTTCTTCTGATAAGACGTTAACTAAATTTAACTACTGTTTGTAACTTTAGATACCTGAGGCTGTCTGCTGGGTGAGCTTGAGTCTGGTAATCTGCATCTCTCTTCATCTCATGGTTGTGAACACAGCTGTGTCATCAGTTTAATAAAGGTGTATCTGTAGGGTGGAGTTTGACACATGAAAAGGAGAAAATGGCCACTGACAGATGCAATATTTGATTTTTTTTTTCTTTCTGACTGGGGACAAACTACATCCTTTACTAAGAGGTATCTGACATGTAGTTGTGTTCTAGTGACATGTAATTGTGGTCTAGAAATGTGGTGTTTAGCACAATTCATGCTACAAATTGAAGGCCAGCTCTAAGCTTTTGTTTATTACAATCAGAAATATCTTTTGGGAGGCACTGTATTTTAAGATGGTATCTTCCCAGATTTTTTTCCTACAGCCTTCTTTTTTTTCACATGCTTATACTTAAAATTGTTCTTCAGAATCTCTGTTTTCAGTATTCTGCCAGTAGGACTAACACAGTCAAACCAAACCCTTCAGAATAGTACATTTCTCCATGCAGCATCGCTTGGTTAGATGCGGGATAGCAATTCAACAAATTGTGTATTTTGTGTAGTACAAAACAACAATGCAAAAATTTGTAAAAAGAAACCTATTCTTAATGAGGGGCACTGAACTATGACAAATAGGGCTTTAAGAATCAATTCAGAAACCAGATTAGATCAGATTATTCTCAGATTTGAATGATTTCTGTGAAGTGAAATCTTCACATATTTGGAAGACGTCACAGGCAATACTTATGATGTGTACAAAAATTGTTAAATTCTGCTAGCGTCAGTGTAAACTGTTACTGTAGATCAGAAGAGGCATGTATTTAATTACTTGAGCATGTTGCTTTTACTGGAGAACTCACTCTCCTTCCTAATAGTCCCGATGGTGCATGGCAGTGTAATATACAGGCCTGTATATATTATAATGCCTGTAGGCATTATAATATAATGCCTGTAATATACAGGCAAAATAATGGAAGATACTGTATTTCCTTGGGTATTGGTTTCCTAACAATGGGTAGGTTAGGTTGTTAAATTGAGAAATGTTTTGAATATTTTTGTTTTAATTTCCTAAACACCTTCCCTTTTATTTGTCTCAAAAATAGAGAACCCATCACTAAAACTGGCAGTTTTCTTAATCACAACAATTTCTTCCTTCTCTTCCCCTTCCCTCTCATGACCACAGATAAAAAGGTCATAAAAAAGGCTGGGGTTTATTTTAGTCAGAGAGGATGGTGCTGAGAGAGTTACATTTATTCCTTTGGTTATGTAGAAGTATGATAAAAAAATAGTTCTCCACATTGTTGAGGATGTGACAGGACATTATGACTTTTAAGTTGCAGGAGGAAGAATTCAGGTTAGAGCTTAGTAGACTTTAGGAGAAAAGAACCTTTTCTAAGAACAAGTATGGATGAGAACTGAAATAAATTTCCTAGGAAGATTGTGGAATTGTCATCACTAGAAGTTGTTTGCAAGGCATGGTAAATCTGAAGTGATTTGTGATCTTCTCTTGAAGAAAAGTAACTTCCAAAGATGGTTCTGCTGCCATTATTTATGAATATATCTATGAAATACTAGAAGGATTTTGTCTGGAACTGTTGTTTTTCATGTCTTTATTAATAATGCAGCACAGCTGGGAATTGGGAGCAGTGTGCTGTATATTGAATAGAATATAATTATGTCAGTTATGTAATGCATTCCAACTATTACTACATTGAGGTGATATTAGAAAGTGAACTTTGAAAAACAGAGATGCTGTCGTAACTCACGTAAAAGTTTTAAAAGGAACCTACAATCTAGAGTTTAGAGTAATCATAGTTGACTATTTATGTGTGAAGAAATCAATATAAATATTCACTGATGTCTTAGGAAAGGTAATTAATGAAGTGAAAAATTTCATAGGTTGCCAAATTAATTGGATGGTATTTTCCAGTCTTAATACATTAAAAAAAAATCATTTTGTTATAAATCATGATCTGTTTGTCTGTTTATATTAGTCATCTAGTTGTAAATGTATTTTATTGTTAGTAGGAAAAACCACACCCCACCTAGTGAGCATACAACTTGCTTATTTCCCACTAAGGTGATTCATGCAAAGCCCGTGGGGTTTTTGAAATAGATGGTGCTGTAGTCCTGGGCATATTTTTTTCAGATGTCACCTATACATGTATTTTGTTGTAATAGAGAAGAGTTGGGTCCCTTTATTCCCCCTGGAAGAATAATGACAGATGAGAAGAGCTTGGTGATGCCCACAGCTTCTTTGATGGCTAGAGGTAGGCTGGATCAAGTAATTAGGAATGATGTTTAGCTCTTGCCTGCCTAATTTCTTGAATAGTGTGTGCACAGTTTCTGGGAAACCCTGGAGCTGTGTATGTGCACTTAGCAGCTGTCTTGACATGTGGCATGGAAAGGGCAAGTACCTACAGCCATATTCTGCCACTGGGGAAGCTTATACAGTTACCTTATTAGAGGCTGTGTGGTCCAGTATCATAAATTTATTGAACTAAGATCAAAGGTAGGATGAAACTTGCAAAACTTCCAAAGGGCTTCCATGTGATTTACTGAGCTCTATATATGTGAATTTCTATAGTATGTGTTATGGCCTTCCAGTAAGTTTCAGTAGCACTGACAAGAGATATATTAAAAATCAATAGTGTGTGAAAATATGTTTGATATGGACTACATAAAATAAATGCTTATGGAATCTGTTCTTACTCTTTGCCTTACTAAACACCTAAATTTTAATGAACTAGTACTTAGAATTATCTTAGCAGGTTTACTTGTCCTGTGTTAGCTTTGGAATCTGAATGAGTAATGAAAACCTCAATTTAGCCAGGTAACTTAGAGATAGAAAAAGACAGGCAATGAAAGCATAGGCAAACAAACTGCAGAACCGATCTTGATTTGACTGGCAGGACAGCAGACTGACCCACAATGGCACGTGGAGGGTAGCTTCCTTCTCTTGCACTGGTGAAGTACATTTGGGACAAGACTTTGTGGAAATAATCTCTTAAATACATGTGAGATCAATTTGACAATGAGAAAACACCTGGATCTTGCAGCATGGCTGTAATTACTATGCTTTATCTGAATGTTCCAATAAGTAATTTGAACAGGTAACAGCCACCTCTGAAGCAGTTGTTTTGCAGATCTTTGAACTGCTGCTGATAGTCTCTATAGCACTCAACAAGCAAAGACCAGCTGACCTGGTCTGTTGGTTACAGGTCACTTGTAACTTGTTTCCTAAGGTGTGGAATCCTGCCCTCTTGCTACTCTCTATCTCTGACCACGGCTCTGATGGTGCATTAAAAAGGAGAGAGAAGAGCTCTGTGTTACCGGTGGGTGCCAAACTATTTTACTTTGTGTGTGCTTCTATTTTGTGGCTGTAATGTTTTATGTTACTAAAAAAATACTCAATGCTTAAGTAACTATATGGGGACAGTAAAGCTTTTACAGTTGAATGTTAAAAGTTTGTGGGATAGGAATGGATCATAACTGCCTGGTATCATATTACTTGCGCATCTGTCTGAGGAGGGGAAAAGGCTACCTGTAGTTGTAGGTTCAAATATATTCCTCCCCCATCCCCACCTCATGCCTGTTAAAAATAATGCTTTTGAGGCATCCTCTTCACTGTATGAAAACTAAATGAGTTTCTTTGTAGGCCTGCCTTGTTTCCTGACAGTGGGACTTTGCAACTAATTTCATCTTTGTCCTGTTTTGTTGGGTTTTCTCCCTTTTTTTTTTCTAAAGTCTGATATACTGTGGGAATGACAAATTTAAGGTAAGTAGTGTTACCTATTTTTCAGATATGGTAGTTTAATTGATTGTAGACTTTATTGAGGTAGTGTGTAGAAATGGGAACATATTGCTATGGGTTATGATAGACAAATCAATTAGGGTTTGGTGTTGCCCTTACCCATTTCATTTGGTCCTTCCAAAGAGTTAATAATGTTTTCTGAGGAATGGAATTAAAATTGGTACTGGAATTATTACTTGGATATGTTTGAGAATTAGCCAGTGGAAGGGATAGGGCCATAGGTCTCCTACCATCTTTCTTCTGCTTCCATTGACTGATAAATATAAATTCTTTAAATCTTTAATATTATCTGACATGATTTGTATCTCAGAGATTAGAAGATATTGTATCATGCAGAATAAAGATATAATACTTGCAGTGGTTTGGTTCTAAATTCATAGCTATGCTTGCATAAAGTTTGTGTGTATTTATCAAGAGCATAATGTTCTATTTTTTCTATTAACTACTTGAATATATTTTATTGTGTTGAATTTTTGACAGAAAGCACTTCAATTTTCTGTGAATCTAGGAATATTTAGTCATACATTGAAAAAATTTATCTACTTGTAAATATTAGGAATACTTGAAAAAATTACCTATTTAGTAGATTGAACCCCCTCTTATTTATAATACTTCATTGAGATTGACCCAAAATCATGTAGTAGTCTTTATTCTCAGTTGGTATTTTCAGGTGTATAACTTCAGATTAGATGAAAGCTTTCTGTTTTAAAGAGACCTAGGTGTCTCAGTGCCTTTAAGCCAGCAGGCAGTTTCTTAATATATTTTACCTTTTTTTTTTTTGTAATGCACTATGTAAATAGCCATCACAGCTTGGACTGGCATGTGACTTAGAGTACTTTCTTTGAGATACACTTCAAGACTGCTTTATTTACTTTGTTGGGGTTTTTTTCTGACACTAACTTATGTTAGATTTAGGCCTCATTTTGAGGTGCATACAATTGGTAAAACTAATTGGGAAGTCTGCTTCTTATATGTCATTTCATAATGATAGAATTATGTCTTTGTTATTTTAGACCAAAAATGTACTCACCAGAGTACTTCTCTTCCTGGTTTGGCAGCTGTTAACGTACTTGGATTTTGTATGTGAGGTTTACCAACATAGCAGATTTTGATTCTGGAAAGTGAGTAGACTAGATTGTTTTGTGTTTCCAAAAGCATTGATTTTAAAAAAATTCTTACAGTTCTTGGGAAAGAGGTCATCACTTGAATAATAGCCAGTTTCATTACCGTTGAAAGATACTAATATTTCTGTGAGTACTATCAATTGCAGAATTCTGCAAAGAGAAAATGGCGAACTCCTTTGATATAAGACAAAAGGTCACAAAATCAATGATATGTGGGAGTTGTGGGTTTTTTTTAATTTCCCATTGCAACTTTAAAAGTTTTCATTAGGTTTGCACTGAGTAATTGCTGGTATAGTTAAGGCAGAAACAAAAACTTTTTGATGAGCAAGTTCATTATTCATCCCATGCTGCCTGTTCTTGCCTTTTTTTTTTTTTTAATCCTATGTGGATCTTTTCTAATTTTAAATATTTTGCTTAATTCTACACTTCTGTATGTTATAAAAGATTTTTTTAATGCAAATTTTTTTTTTTATTTTTGTCTGTAGTACAGTCCTCTCTCAAGATCTGAAAAGTGCAAATTGAAATTACCTTCTGATCATTTTCCTAAAATAATAAAATCCTGCTGCAGAGTCCATGAATTTTCTTTCTCTGATTTTCCTAAGTTAAGGAATGCAAGTGTGAAGTAAAGCTTTCTTCCAGGTTTTTCGTTGGAGTTCGTTGTCTACTAATTTGTTGCTGATTTAATGCAACAACATGCCAGATAGTTCAATTAATTTCTTTTGTATGCCTCTCTTTTCTTTTATACATTTAAGAGTGATCTGAAAGACTTTGAAATTAATCAGAATGTGTATCTTCAGGGTATTCTGAAAATCTAAATCAAAGTTTGCTTTGGGTATCTTTTGGAATATGGATTGTTATTGTGTCTTGTACGTGCTGCAGTTGGGGTTTGAGTAGATCCTGTACTTTGGCTAGCTGATCCAAGATTATGCTGTGTGGAATTTGTTTAGATAGATCTGGGTCTTCGTTTCTAGCAGATAATGAAGATTATATGAAATCATCTGTAAAATCTCCTTTGCAAATGAGCCAGTCTGACTTCCTTCTCAGTGGAAAAATAGGGTGATTTCTCAGGATGATTTTTTTTATGCAAACTATTTACAATATAAGCAGTATACATGGAAATACTGTTTCATTTCTGCCATGCCTCTCTTTAAAAAGTTTCTGGAAAGAGCCCAGGCTGTTTTCAGTATTTGTTTATGGATGAGATTATCCAAAGATAAGGGAAGGGATAGACAGGACTATAAGGACAGTTCATTTCTAAACCTCGACAAAACAATCAATATGCCTTCGTGAATTAGAGCTGACTAGAAACAAATATAATCGTGGAAGACACAGAGTAGCATAAAACCTATTGCTGTCTTTGTGTTGGCAACTCAGATGCATCTGTGCAGGTCTTGATTTCTCAGCCTCTTTCAGTGACATTTTATTGGAAGTATCTGGCAACTCAGGTTTAGCAAGACTAAAACAAAACAGCCTCCTCTTTCCACATCTTCGAGTAGTAGCAGTAAATGTACTTCCTATAGATTTTTGGCTTGTTAGCACTGAGTGATGGCCACTGGACATGCAATGACACAAATGGATTTCCCTGACTTGCCTTTTCTCATCTGTGATGGCAATACAGCAGTAGATTTTGGTCTTGTGTGTAGGCAGTGGGAAATACTCTGTTACTTGAATGCTTTGTATGTGTAGCCCCCAGCTCCCTTGCTACTTGCACAGTGGTTTACTTTTGGTGTCCTGCCAGATATTTGCTGGGATTTAGACATTTACAGAGGAAGAAGGATTTGTAAAATGTCCGCTGTAAACTCACAGAAAGGTATACAGGAAATACTGTTATAGATGACATGCTTTATATTTGTAGAAATGTTTATAGAGAATGCTGTGGTTTTCAGAATTTTGCTGAAAGGGTGTAAAGGTTACCTTTGAACATGAAGGAAAACTAATATGGGGCTCTTTTATTTCATGGCTGTCTGTAGACCTGGATATCTTTTTGTGGAGTCCCTTACTGAATTAATCAGTAATATCTATGGTCAGGAGACTTAAAGATGTTAAAGCAAGTCTGCTTAAAGATGAAGAAGTGGTTTGAGCAATTTTGTGGACCAGTTGTAGTTTTTATAAACTGAGCATGTTTTAGTGCTCCTTTTCAGAGAGCAGGAGTCCTGATCCAGGGATTCTTCTGAATACTGTAATTACTAAAAATATGCTCTTGCATAGTTGCTTACGGGAGAAAGCAAATGTTTTTCTTTGTTATAGTCAGCAGAAATATAAGTAACTCCTGTCAAAGTAAGAATTACTCCAAATTATTATTTTGGATGCGTCAGTCATTCTGCAGGGTAATTAAAGAGTAGCTTGTTTTGGCATAGTTTCTTAATTCATAAATTTAGCCTTGCTATCAAAATTGATTTCCTCCTTCGTTGCAGGCAAAGAATTACATTACATCATACTTAACAGAAATGCAGCAGAAAATACAATCTTATTTACCCAGTTTCACAATAACCACCGTTATTTTTCCCTTATATATTTAATAAACTCTTCTTTTTTAACTTGTCAGCCTGTGTTTTCATTGCTTCTAACATATATACTCTGAAAAAGGCATTTCTGTTTAAAAGTGTATTTTTATAAGAAAAAAGTAGTGAAGCTGTTTTTTAATCTGTAAAATCCTTCTAAGATAACTGCATCTCCTCTCTGGGGAAAAGCCATGGAAAACCCTCAGATATAATACCTGCCCCCAGCACCCTTTTACCCTTCTCCCACAGTATCTGCAATATAAAAGCTATTTAGTGGAGTACTAACTTCTTTGTCACCTCTACATTTTGATTTTAATTAGAACAAGCGTGTTGTTAGATACTCTTTAGTTCTTTGTACTTTCTCAAAATTGTTTGAAAGGTTTGTCCCAGTCTTTTGGATGTTATGGACAAGCAGCTGGAAAAGAGAGAGTAGATGGACAGTGTGATTGTGTGCACTCTGGTCCTTAGAATGTCTAAGATGACAATAAACTGGAACTTCATTTTAGTTCTTCACCTTCCTTGTGTGGTGGAATGGCCAGCAGAGAATTTAGAGTGGTTTTTGTATACGTGGAGACACTGTACATGGTGTTTTAAAGTGTGCTGAAAATACTGGAATGATATTTAATGTCAAATGTAATTAATATGCTTTTGTATGTTTCCCTTACTTTCTCTCTGTTTGGAGTCTTTTAATTGGAAGTAGATAAACAGTTGAAACTTTAAAATTGTTATGAAAACTGGGAGCTGAGATGGCATGCTCTCTCAATTTATGCCTCTAATCACAGCCTGAGTGGAAGGAGAGAATGTGGCCAAAATCCTAGAAGTGCAGGTCACGCACATCGAAATGTAATACAAGTGAAAGCGTGATACTGTCTTGGATATACTCTAGTTTTCTCTTATGAAAACAACATGCCAAATGCAACAGTTTGGGGTTTTCATCAGTTCTTCTCCCAAAATCATGTCCTTTTTTTTTTTTTTTTTTTTTTTTTTTTTTTCACTGAGATACTTTAAGGCTATTTGTTACAATCTCAACAGTAAGCCATATAATAGTTTATATCTGCCACTTTCTTGAAAAGATCTGTGTTTGCTTTTGGATGTTCTTTTATATATACTCTAAATTATTAGAAAATACACGAGAGAGTTCTGTAATTGTTTGTCCTGCTTGGCCAAGGGATTCTGCAAGGCAGTTGCAAAGGCTGGATCTGCAGCTAGGGAGAGTAACTATTGTAGGTGATTGGCACAGAATGTTTCTTCAGAATTTATACTGTTCCCTGTCTTCCTTGGACAGTTCAGAGACAGGCAATGCTTTGGCTGCATTGTGTGCTTTCATGTGTGTCTGACTGAGACAGATGCCTCTCAGCTGCCACATTTTTAGTTCGAGAGCCCTCTGAACTTGCATGCATAATATGTAGTTAAAATTTGATTAAAATATTAGCTAAACCATACAGATTTTTCTGCTTGTTTTTCACTGCTGCTTAGGTTTAATAGTATCGAGCTCTGTAGAGGACAGAGGAATGGGCAAGTTTGTTTTCAGCAAAAACATGTCATCCACTTGGCCTAAACAGGATGCTTGTATGTATTTTTAGGATAGTGGACTATCTTTCTGGTAACTTCAGATATGTAAACTCCTGGTTGTGATGTATTAATGAAGGGTTTTTATTTGAAATAAATGGTCTTTTAAATCATGCTGCTATTAATTTTGCTTTTATATAACAGCAAAAATAAACCGTTACATCTTTCTCATAATAAAGTTGATCTCTACAGGATTATTGTACAAGTGGTCTTGGGTGCACAGAGATGTTCAGATACCTGGCTTCCTGATGAAGTTAGTAGAAATTCAGAGAGACACCTTTAATACATTTTGGAACCTGGCCCCAGGTAGTTTTTATGCTTTTTAGGCCTAATGATAGCTATTTAAAGTGATCACTAGGTGAACTCATCTTTAAAGTGATTACTTTATTGTTTGGAACTATAAGGCTCTCTTGTGAGAAGTATTGATATGATAACTATGTATCACAGCAAGAATAACTATATTTCAAACATTTTATGTAGATCTGTATATACAAGCAAAGTTTTTTTTTTGCTCGCTGCCAAAGTGTTGTACAGTTCTGTCCTTTAAGGGTAACTTGACTTTGCTTAGGAGCTGTGAGAGACAGTTACTGTTTTGGTAAATAGCCATGGTTTGAATATTATATTAAGCTGCCTGCTGACAGAAATTATTTTAATTGAGAATGTAATTAAAAAGAAAAAACTAAACAAGACAACAACCCAAAACTGCTCTCTTAATTGATTTAACCTTCTTTAAAAAAGAACATCGGTGTTTGTGAGGGAGACGAAGAGTATGGAGATGGAGGAGTAAATAGGATCAAGTACATAGCAAATTGAATTTGAATATAAGGAAGGAGGATGTGTAGCATCCTAAGGATGCTGTTCTACCTTGTGGATAACACCTCCAGAAGAGATCTTTACCTCTGGCAAAGAGGATAGTGATGGACTTTTAGGGTAGTGAGTGTGGGCTTGATTAAATTGGTTGTAATAATGTATTTATTACACGGTTTTATTTGGGAGAATTCTTCATGGAGTTTGTGGCTAGAAGGGACCATTAAATTGCAAAGTCTGGCATCCTTTACATACAACAAGTCTCTATCTTTCATTCAGGTCTCCTGATAATGAACCTTTTGACTTAACTGACCAAAATGCAGTTTCAGTTTGTGCTTAGCTAAAATGCATTTGCAGAAGTATATCCATCCTTCATTTAAAGATGTCTAGGGAATGAGAAGACACCAATTTTTGTGCTAATTTTGCTCTCATGATTGCTTCACTTCCTTGTTTGTTGGGAAAAAATGTACTTCTGCATTACGGCAGTAATTTAAAATTGATCCTGACTTTTCAGGTTGATAACATGTTTAACAGCTGTATCTGTAGAATAGGAATGCATATATGCACACAGTGTATACATAGGTCCATATGCTCTGTCTTAATTCCATTTAATAATTTTTTTGGTTTGGAAATTCTGCTATGCGCTTTGTCTTTTACATATGATATATGAATATAGTGCAAAAATGACAAATTGATTTGAACACAAATGTTTTTATTGTGGTTTTATTTAGTACAAATATTTTAATACAGTTCTGTAAATTAATTAATAGTAACCCAATTATTTCAGCTTTTTATTAATTATCTTTGCTCTGAATTTGTGGTACAGAGCTTTCATTAAACAGCATTATCAGAATAGGATTGCACAAACATCTGCCATAGATTTTAATAACCTCTCATTTATTTTTGAGTATGTGCTAGTTGGATCTATAATTCTTCTAGAATTCTTTTTTTCACAATATTCTACAGAAGTTGTATTTTTATATTTATTTTTTGTGTCAGGTGTTCATGTCCCCAGTATTCATCAATTCCCACACTGTCTGGGGACTAAAAAAGCATTTTGGCAGTGGACAAAATACCTAATGGCTTTGCAGACTTCTGTGAGAGGGGTCTTTTCAGCCAGGTTTTGGGATATTAGTATCTGACCCACATAGTATTAATAGACCTTCAGATATGGTGTTATTTTCCATTCCCTTCATTATGTTGCTGTCTGGCATGCTGCTTCATTTAAGTGCAGAATTGCTTTCAGTATGTATGTTTTGGTAGATATTAGCATAGTTTTCTGTCTTGTACGGTGTGCTTTTGGTCATGTTGTGTGTCCTCCCCCTACCCTGTAACAAAGTTTCAGCCTTTCATAGCTAATCCTCTTATTTTTAGTATGGTGACCTACATTTTTTTAGCCAAGTATATATATTTGAGAAGCTTGGGACTACTAGCCATATTGTTGACTTTATTTTAGAATTTAGTTACAGAGTAGAGGTCAGTATTGTGTTGAGATCTGGGCAGTATTCCTACATTTCCCAGGTTTCTTTTGGTGATTCTATATAAAATAAAACCAGAATTTCTGTAGTCACTACTTCTGGGATTTTTTTGGTTTGACTTGAGAATCTAGAATTTAACTAAGAAAAGTGCTCTAAGCTCTCATGTGCAATTGAATTAATAGTAATTTTATGTTAAGTACACCTAGTCTGGATGTAGTCTACACCTATGCTGCTGAGTGTTTCAGTTTAACACCAAAACACCAAAACCTTGAATGTTTTTTGCCTTTCTGTGCCTGAATTCTTCTATCTCAAATTCTGAGGTAATGCTTTGTAAGTTTTAGGGATGTATTTTTAGGACAGTGTTTTGTAAGATACTTAGTTGATTCAGTTATGAGCCTTATTGAATACCACACCGGGAAACTAAGGAGTCCACCTTTTTACAAAAACTTGAGTAGTGCTCAGTAGAGAAAGTCTCAAACTGTATTTCAAATGCTGAGAAGAAAACAAAAGTAGTTGCTCAGTAAATGGGTGTTGATTCTTCTTTTTAACTGAATCAGGGAGCAGCCTTGTGGGTGGTGGTAGGATGTAATTCTATAAATAAAAACTCTCCATAATGCATGCACACAGGGCAAGGGCAGATCAAGGCTCCCAGGCATCCTGCCCATTGCTTCTGGCAATGACTTTGACATTTGCTGACTTTGGAATGCTTGATTTTGCAGTTTGATTTGTCTCTAGGCATGGTGTCCGTTCCTAGCTGTATAACTAGGAATAGTCTGCAGAACCTATGACACGGGTGAGATATGGAATGGAACAGCTTTTGAAAGTTGATTTTGACAAGGGCCATTGTAAGGTTGAAAAGAAAAATGTCATGCCAGAAAAAAGGTCAAGCGTTCTGGGGTTAAGAACAAATGACTGATATGCCAATGTATTTGTAAACTGTCTTTAATCATTGCTGTGGACAATCCATAATTTATCTGCTATTAAGGAAAAGGAACATGAAATTTTCTTCTCAGAATGAGCAATCTAGTGTGGGAGCTATTCATCAAAGTTTGAATGTCAGAAAGGTCATGGGAAGAGATTTGTAAAATTTTCATAATTCCAGAAATAACCCCTTCGGCATCCAAAAAGAAACTTGAGTATTTAGTAAAGGACCTAGTGTATCTGATACCATCCTGCAGCAGGGTGGGTCAGCTCTGTGTGATGGATGTTCTGTTCAGCAGGGCTGTATGTTTTCTCATACCTCTCCCTTCCACCCTGTGGGAAGGAAGGCGGAGATAGCACATACGTTTTGTGAGACAAACAGAATTCATGCCCTTTGCTGCTTATGTCTGTCTTGTTTTGGTTTTGCTATTCTGAGTGAAAACCAACAGTATACTTTAGAGACCCTATATTAAACTTGCTGTTAATTAAGTTCTTCAGATAAAAATCTCCCAGCAGGAGATTTTTGAGTTGGGAGGATTTAAACTGGAGCTCTTGTACAGGGCCTCCTGCTGTAACATGCTGTGCTCTCTGTGAAGGCTCTACAGAACAAAAATGTCAGAATATGCAAAGTATTTATCAGCCTGTTTGTTAATATTTTTTCTATTCAAATGTTTTCTACCTCTCTTCAGTTTTGTCATGTCTCTTTCCTGTCCTTATTTTTAAACACATTCTATCTCAGAATGGTTTTCCTAGTATATTTTTTTTTCAAGTTCCAACTCTTAAACTTGTTAACATCTTGTGATTGCACATAGGACAAGGAAATGTATTTCAGAGATTTTTTTCCCTGGATTAGGTATGTCAAGATGCAAAATATTTGGTTGCATATTGTAAATGTCTGTGAAGTACTCTTGGAAAATTCTATTTCCAAAGAGATTAATATGAAGAATCAATATTATTCCTTTTTTGCTCAGTTTTTTTCTCCACTCCCCCAAGAGTTCAATAATCTCTGATCAGTATTGATGCAGGTAGTAGCAGAGAATATATTCTTTTCAAAGCAAAATTGACAGGAATAACTTTATTTTCTTTAAAAGCAAAGTATGTGGCTTTTAATACACAAAAAGGTCACAAAATGATTGAATTGTTTGGACTGGAAGAGAGCTTAGAGATCATCTATTCCCAGCCCTGTTCCACTACAGCAGCTCCATGCAGCCTGGCCAGGAACACTTCGGGGATGGAGCATCAACCATGGAGTAATAAGTGTGCATTGTGAGATAAAGGAACACTTGCTACATAATTGGTAGGCTAATATAAATCTTACAGGGAAGTATTTAATGGCAACAGGCAATATTGCCATGAGTAAAAAAAAAAATCCTCTAAAAGAAATTTCCCCTGAAATAATCCAGGCAGAGAGCAGAGACCATTCAGGAATGTCTTAGCTTCTTCCCTTTACTGTTTTCACTCTTTGAGTAGAACCAGCATGTTACAAGATTTTTGAAATGTTCTCTCATCCTTGATCTAAGGTTATTGATGCAGTTCATACAAAAATGTGAAACTTTCACAAAAGAGTGTGGTTTTAACAGTGAAAAATTTAGTTTCAAGCATTTTGAGGACAAAGATCACAATTAACAAAAATTTCATTTTTCTATAGAGATTAAAGTGTGGCTTCTGTTTGGTTTTTCAATAATGCCTCGTGTGTTGCATTAATGTTTTGAATTTTGCCTGTTTTTTTCAACCATTTACTCTGTCTGCATCCAGTTTCATCTTCTGTGTGATATTCTGTGTCATTTTTTTCCTTTCTGTTTTTCATAATCTAGAGTGCAGCCTGGCAATTTTGTTCTTCCTGTATACTGCTGATACTTGTAGTAAAAGATTGGCACAAATTTAGCAAAGCCTTTTCTTGAAAATTGGTTTACAGAGGAGTTGTGAATTTACAGTCATATGCTACTACTGTATAAGTGTATACAGAGAACAGGTTTAATTGTAATGATGTTTTGAAGTGCCTTGACCCTACTGAAAGTGGCTCCAGAAAGGATGAAAACTGCTGTTCTTTGTCTGAAAGGAACTAGCAGAGCTCAGAAAGTGCTGTGTAATGGTTTTCTTGATGATTCATAGCACATTTTTTAGCCAAGAAAAAAAAAAGTTACTTCACAACCTGGTGTTGTTTTGAAAATGGTCAAAGAAAGCAAGGAGGTTTGTTCTGGAATGCATCACTCCTGTTGCAAAGTTAAAACGGGTTTAATTAATTCTGCACTAATCAGAATTAATTTTTCTATATTTGGTTTTTTTAATAATTCAATCCTAAATTTAATTTTATTATTTTTTGAAGATGGATTTACTTTATGGTAGAACATTTTCTTTTTGATGGATTTTTTTAGACCGAAGAATAATATGACTGTTACAAATTATGGAGTTGCACTGTCCATTTTACGTCCTCTTTCTTACATGTATTAGTGCTGCTCTGCAACAGACTTGCTGGTTTTAAATCAATTGCTGAATTGGAATAGTTGGTTCTGATGAGAGAAAACAATGTCAGAAATATTTCTTTTGAGCTTGCTTTATCAGATTTCCTGGGAGTGAAAAGAATTTCCAGCTTTGTTCAGGTCAAATATATTTTTTATTCCTTTGAGTACCATATATATTATGATTAGTAGTACCATAGTGTGAAGATACAGATGTAAATCTCTCTTGTTAGAATGGACTCTCACTGATTTAAGTTCAGACTTAAAGCTAGCTAATGTTAGAAGTGGCAAGGTTCTTTTTGTTGACTTTTAATATATTTTTTTTTTCAGTGTATTGTCATATTGCCCCTTTGTAGAGGTTTAGGTCAGCTTTTTACAGTTGGTTTAAAAAAAGCATGACTCTGGCACTGCTAGTGCTAAGCCTTTGCTTTGAACCTTTTTTCATTTTCCTTCCTCAGATTTCTCAAATTCCCCTGCACTAGCTAATGCCTGTGTCTTTGTTCTTCAGGGATAAAACTTCAAATTAGATTTTGGGTTGCTCCATAGCTAGATACAGTTACACTGGAAGCACTTCAAAGCTCCCTGGGACCATGAGGGTCAGAACACGTGTGTGTATGGGTGTGTGCACTCAGATGTATAAGGATGTATGCATGTGTATCTGTCCAGACTTGTGTATGATATTAGATTCTTATTTTTGTTCAAGACATGTGAAGACAAAGAAATCTAGCAGATTCCTAGGGGCTTGTGAGATTTACATGTGCAGCTATTTCAGAAGAGTTTAGAGATTGTATAAATTCTGTGACTCTGCATGAGGGGATGGATTTTAGTGCAAAACATCTTTAATTTCCTATTTTGCCCTGTTTTGCAAGGAAGTTTCCTATTATGGTGAGCAGTCAAGATTTCATATACACAATTCAGGTATCTAATCTCAGTTGGAAGTCCTGTAACCTTGGCTGTCACCTTTGGAAGCTTTAATAGAAGACTAATTTTAAGTTTCTGTAGCTAAAAAACTCTTCAATTTGGATGATATTTAACATGATGTGTTGTAGAGTATTTGATATATCCTGTTACTGTATCTGGTATGTGACTGCCAGCTTTTCTGATTGCTTTGGTAGCAGCATGATGTAATGTTGTGCTGAGAGGGAAATTAGTGTTATTTATAATGAACATTTTTTCTAAGCTTTTAGTAGTTTTATTTAGCAATACCATGAGTAAAAATAACATTTTGAAATGGTTTTGAGGAAGCAAAATGAAATATTGAGGCAAAATGATGACTTAATGGCTTACTGCTTTACAATAGTGGCTGCTATTACAGCAGGATTTTTTCAAATAGGAGTGAGATAGCAAATGTAGTACTACAAAAAAAGACCATAAATGCTGTTCATGTTGGCTGTCTACTGGGGATGAAATTCATGCTCAGCCAGAGAATATCAAAATGAGTCTCTGTAAAAACACTTGCAAAGCCTTGGCAAAGGTTGAATATGAAAATAGGTATTGAAAAAAAATAGCAAACTTCAGAAGTTTTGGGGTGTTTGTTTCAAAGAGTGAGGCAGCAGTTTCTTCAGCTGAGACAATCTGATGTCGGGTTACTGTTAGCAGAAGAGAGCCATGATCTTTCTAATCTACTCCCACTGCTGTGGGTATGGCACTTTCCTCTCCCGTGCTCCGGTTCCAAAGCTCCATGGACTAGGCTGTGATTTCCTGCAGTAGCTGCTGCAGCTGCAAGCGCCCTTGCCCATGCCTTGCCCATGCCTTGCCCGTGCCTTGCCCAGCCTTTCTGCTGCAGAGGGAGCTGGGCCGGCTCCTGGCACGGGGTGGGCAGCAGGACTGGGCAGTGCAGGGGGTGTGGGCAGAGCAGGACTAATTGACTCCTTCTGTCACGTGGAGTCCCACCTCTGTCTGTATAGTCTCTCTGCTTTTTCATGCTACAGAGCAATCATTTTCCAAATACACCCTACATTAAAGTTCTAATTTTGTGCACTTCAAAACCATATTGCTGGTTTGTCCTACCAAAGCTGCTCTGCAAGGGATCAGAATTCCTTGATCTCTGCCTCATGGGGTTTTTTTTAGGACTTGCAGATTTTAGACCTCACCTTTTAAACATAGCTTTTCCCACTTGTACATTACAGTGACTTAAAATTCTTTTAACTGAAGTTGGACTTTTTAGCCTTCATATTTTACATATCTTACCAATATGCCTATTGTAACTTATAAATACTCTGAACGAGTTTCTTACAAACTGCACTAATCCTTTCTTGTGAAGCTTTCCGTACGAAATGTTAACATAATTTTCTGCCTCAGCTCTTGGTTGATCTTTTTTTTTTTTTTATTTCTGTGCTTCTCTTAATCTAAGGATTAGTATTAGTTTCCTATAAATTAAAAGAAATTAGAAGAGGATAATTCTTTTGGCTAAGAGTCTTTAAATGTGCAGCTTTAACATTATTATTAAAGTTTCTTACAGATAGAATTTTACTATTTTTATACAAGTTAATAATTAATAAGAAGATTATTATTTAATATAAGTGAGCTTTTCCCAGGTTTTCAGGAGTTCATCAAGAATATATTTTTAGCTCTTAGCAAAAAAAGTGTAAATTTGAGTAACTGTAATCAAGCCTAGACTTTCCCTAAGTCACTTTATTTGCTATAGATCAAAGATACAGACTTTAACAATTGTTTGCTTGGGGGTAATTTGTAGGATCCATTACTTTCTGTTATCTATAGATTTGTTTACTATTATGTGTGCCTTGGTTTATTTTGTGTATGACTGAATTTACATTTTTTCTTCATTTATATTTTTTTTCTGAAAAACATATTTTTTTTTCTTTGAAAATTGGATTCAAACAGCTGTTTTCAGTGAAGTTAATTCATATGTTTTCTTAAAACAAATTTGCTTCATAGCAGCCCTTTTAATAAATTAGGGTAGTTTACTGTAGTAGTAATCTACAATCAGTAATCTGCTTTTAAAAAGTGTACTAATTTGAGAAAAAAATCATTGAAACAGGCTGTCAAATAGAGGGTCAACCACTTCATATTGGCTTTTTGACTTATATGTGGAAAATCTAAATTGCCAAAGCAACTATGGTAAAAATGTGATTGTATTGGCAAATGCAATGGACTATGTTCTCCAGAAATTCCTCTCTATACTTTGTCTTTTATATTAATGGGCTGTTCTGTTTTTATGGGCTCCTGTTATGATTTAGATGAGGTAGAGGTTTTTGTCAATCTGGAGTAGAATAAGGGTTTGGGTCACTGTGAGGGTGTTTTTGCAAAGAGTGTGGGACCTTGAATTAGGCAATGTGTGTCTGGATAGGACAAGAAGCAGGAATTTCTTTGTAAGTATTATTCGTTCACCTCAGTTGATCAGTAAATATGGAAAGAATAATAGTGGGAGATGAGACTTTCATTGTACTTTGTTTACTTTCTTCAGTTTGGTCTTTTAAAGTGCATTCTTAAGCACGTTTTATGGTCATTAAGGCAAATTCAGAGCTCTTGTCAGAATTGGTTTCAAAATGCAATTATTTGTTGCCTGCTATTCATATGGTAACATATAACTACTTTCTTAGACTTGTTACAAAAACTTCCTACTTAATTTCTGGTTTAATATGACACTTTATTCAGTTTTCTGAATTGTCATTACTGTTCTTTCTAATTTTTCACATTGTATCTTCCAGGCTTTGTGTATTCAAATGCAAATGTTTGTTATTACTCTTCTAACCTCTCCTGAGAGTCATTCAGGTTCGTTTCTTTCATCAACTTTCCTGTAGTGACTACAGTTCCCATCCATATTGGTTCCTCTGCTGTCCTTGTAGCTGGAGAATTCTTTAACCCTATGCTGTGTCTGTGTATCCAGCTTTCACATGGGTATGGAAAACAAAACTCCATTATTACTCTTTGGGACTCCAAGATTCGAAATCCGGGTGCTAACTTCATGAGAAAACAAGTTTAAGTTAAAGCTTGTGCATACAGGGAGTTTCTGTATTTCCTTCCTTATGCCTCTGTTAGACATTTTTGCTTTGGTGAGTAGAATTACACATAAATTAACCTAAAGTGGGTTGGGTGATTTACCTATAAAGTATAAAGCTGCTTCAACTTGCTTACAGTCCTGCCTTTAATTAAGATGATGCAACTCTGAGTGTGAATGAGACATGACTAAATTCAAAGTGCAGGTGATAGTGTCTTTCCGTTCTGCTTTGTTTGACCAAGTGAAAAAGAAGTGTTGCTGTTTAAAATAATGCACAAATCTAGTCTGAAGTGTCGCCTGTATAACACATGAAAGTCTGACTAGATGAGGATTTTTATGAAGTGTATTTTAGTACTTTATCAACAAGATGGCACTTGCAGGTCATTGCCATTGTGTTGACCCAATTTACTCAATATCATGTCCCTTAACAAAACAGTAGTGGTGGTGCGCAGGTAGTTAGTACGACTACTTTAAAAAAAAACCTTGTTAACTAAGGATTGTCTGTCTTTTGGATGTTTGTATTTCTTCAGGGATTTTTCTTTTCTTTTCTGAAGCTCCAGGCCATACAAGTACATATATTTTTGTATGGCATTCATCATTCACTGCGCTGTTGGGTTTTGGTGGGTTTCTTTTTTTCCCATTTCAGACTTCTCCATTGATTGCACAGTCAGAGTGAGCTGCAGGGCAGAGAGGGAAATGTACTTTCCTGTCACTCAAAATTTGCTTTTGTTGGAAAGGAAGCAGTGCTGAAAGGAACAAAAATGAAGCTATTCAGTCAGTGCTGCATTGAAAATGCCTTTCCCCCCAAAATTATTCTTTTCTCTTTTATTATAGGTTTATAGGCCTGGAATATAGCTCTTTCCTGCCAGTTCGAGATAATTGAAACCACTGAGTCACAACATCGTTCTGTATAAAGAGGCTCTCAGGTGTAGTCTCCGTAGTTGTTTCACTGCTGAGCAGAGGGAATTGTCCTCTGGAGTCTGCAGTGTTGGAGCACTGAAATATTTGTCAGGTGCTGAGATAGTCTTATTACCTAAGTAGGAATAAAAAAAATTGTTGCATTTTTATTTATAAGAACTGTTTATCAGGATGCATCCCTGGATAGCCATGTTTTAAAATATTAATTTCACTGTGAGCACAAGGTGCTGTTTTATGGCTGCTACCCGTGTCTCATGGCTAATAATGTACGTGGTGGGTGGAAGGACAGCCAACACTCGGGACTCTTCAATACTGACCACAGGGATTCATCTTTTCACAGGAAAGGGCTGTGAACTAAGGAAAGCTATTAGTTTTGAAGGATGGTGTTTTGGTGCTTCACAGCTCAAATGGTCAGTAAGCATCACTACTGAGTCCATTTGGAGTCCCTCTCCAGTGTTAATCCTTTCCCAATTTAGAGGTGTTTGTGTCATCTTAGAGATGGCACTGAGCATTTGGCTTTTGGATTAGGCTCATGTGATTCATTCTGTGTTTGCTGGAGTTGATTTAATCAACTCATACAGGCATTGGGAACAAATACAGATTTGCCCAGTTTCTTAAGCAGAGATTTCTAACAGTACATGCTGGAGAGACTGATGTGGAGATGTGCTTTTCTTGGAAGCAGAAGGTGCAAAATGCCTGATGTCTGTATTCAGGATTTAAAGAAGGAAAGTGGAAAATAAAGGAAGTTTGACAATGTAGGAGGTTTTTACCCATGGAATCATAGGACTATTTTATCATTTACTTAAGCCTAGAAATCATACAGTTATTGAAGTATTATCACTAATTATATGTTGTAGTATGGAGAATACATATCAACACTAACAATTTAACTGTTGTTCTATCCCAAGAAGATTCAAATTCTACTAAGTAGAATCATACAGCTAATATTTTTGCTTGACACAAGAGGAAGTTGCAAATTAAACAGATATTATATCAAGTAGCAGTAATTCTCATATAATACCAACACTTTTTTTGTTATCTAGGATTCAGAGAACTGCTATATAACAAAATCAACTACACGAGAAAGGAGCAAAGTCAAATTTCCCTTATGATGGTAATGATAGAATTTGCTTTGTAAATATAGTTCATATCTCTGCAGATGATGACCTATTTTAACTTAGATAAGTGTTTTGAAGAGGCTGAGTGGAATTGGAATTTTTGTTTCAAAAAAGTTTTGTCTGTAAAATTCTGTGGAGTTCAAGAGCAAAATGTTGAAAGGGCTAGGGATTTTTATGTGCTTTGGCTTATTTCTTTGATCATTCGTCTCAATTATAATGGGCTGCAAGTATTGCTTAAAAGCACCTATTCATATTATCTGTGGATGTCTGTTGCTTTCCTTTAAGTTCAGTGCTGCTACATAGTACTTAATGTGCTGGAGTCAATCCTGTGCTGTGCCTCAAATTAAATGGAGGTGTCTGATTTTTCCCTGAAAATATTTCAAAGCTTTTCTCTCTTGTAGCTGTGTTTACAGTTTAACTGATTATTATTTCACATCTTTGAAAATTGGTGATCTATTTATTAACAATCAACAATAAATCACAGACAACTCTAAACAATGAAAATCAGCAATTTTAAAAACAAGCAACCAATCAATCATCTCAGTTCTCACTCTAGGACTTACACCCTGGAACATTGTGTCAGCACAAGGCAGGAGTGGAAATGACTAACCTGGCTGAGAGGAAGAGGAGCTTCATTTGGACTGTCAACAAAAAGTTACTCTCAGCATGTTGGTGATGGAGGAAATTACTTTGGTCTATATGGATTACTGTTATTTTTCACAGTAGCAAATAGATAATACCTGATTGCTTCAAGGCTCGGATCCTGAAATTCAGAAAGTCTAAGGCTTTTTTTGAATGAAATTACTTTCTTGGAACATGCTTTTTTCTCAATATCATTCACTCCACAGAAAAAAAGATAATTCAGATATCTCTAGAAACTTTTTACCCCCCAAAACTTTGAAGTACTTTCGTACTTTCCTTAGAGATATTGTCTAAAATATTGACAAAGATGTGCTGCCTGTACTTGGAAAGAGACTTCCTAATGTGTCTGTCAGCATCAGGTTCCTATGAAATATATCTGAAAACCAGTAAAGTTCTTGTTTGAAGCTGAATTGTATAATTTTATAAAGCAAGATGAAAACATATAAAGGACAATCACCTTGTCTTTTTAGGAGAAGCTGGGACACTTTTGGATTGATAAATTTTCTTAATTTTTTTTGTAACCATAGCATTTTTTTAATGAGACAACTAATAATCAGCTTAGTAACATATGGACTTTCTATTTTAAGTCCTCCTCCTTTTTCTTCTCCTATGTATTGTGTAAACCAAGCAGTGTTTCCTGTTAGTAATTATTTGTATTTCAGTATTACCTAGAGATTCCAGCTGATTTGCTTGCTTCTTGGACAATGTTTTTGTACAGTAGTATCCAAGAGCATCATCAGGGTTCACTGGCAGCAAAAAAAATCCCCCAATAAAAATAAATAACCAGGGGAATTTTTATAGTCATACAGGATTTGGCACATAATTTTATCTTGAATGTGTCCTGGAGAGGTGTATGCTCCAAAAAAGGAGAGGGATCGTAGTGTAGTGAATTGCCTTTGCACAAGGTCACGCAACAGAATGCTGGCTGATCCAGGAGCCAGCTTTACTAATTCCTGGTCTCCTGCCCCATCCACTGAACTGTTTCTGACCTCTATTGTAATGGGCCTCTCTTAGGTTGATCTGTCTCCTCTTTGAAAGAAAATAAAATATTTCATCAACCAAAAAATGAAATCCAGTGCACACATTCTGTGTCCTTCAAAAGAAACAAAAGAAGCAAAGATGGATTTTGCATTTAGCAACAGTTGGAGGATACAGTATTGTTTGTGCAATTCTCATTAGGTCTCCAGAGATTGTTTCCTAAGGATAGAAAGGCTGAGGAAGTGAAAGGCATTGGCATGGTGTCGAAGCAGCTGCAGAGGGTTGGCTAAGCTACAAGCATCTGACTGCAGAGTAGTTAAAAAAATAAGGACTGCTTCTTTGTTGTTTTGAAATGCATATATAGTTTTAGCTAATTTTAGTATGAATATTATAACATCATATACAAAATAGAGATGATTGCACTGTAGGGTTCTAATGTAGCATTTTAACAACTGGGGGATTTCCGCCATATACTTCAAAAATATTTTCAGTACTTATTTTGTAATCTAGACACTTCCCTATACCAGTTTGACTCTAATAGACTGCTTCTGGCCAGTAATGCTGCCAGGGCCTTTGTTTGCCCTTTGCTTACTTTTGCTGATTGGCATAGGGATTACCTTGGCATAGGGATTTAATATATAATTTAGCTCTTCAGTACCATATGAGAAATACCTTGAGAGGTTTTTGTCAAGGGCAGTGTGCCTACAGATGTTTTAATTATTTTTGTCAGTTGTATGTATGTTTCCATGAACTAGAGAGAAGGGGTTAATAAAGTACGAATGAATAAAACTCTCTCAAAGACTGGATTCATATTGGCACTAAGTTCTATTACAGTCAGTGTTAATCATGTTCCTAAATGCTGTCCTTTTCCTGGAACCTTACCCTGGGGTAGGACAGACTTTCAGAACAAGTGTTTACTTTTTTTTTAGGTTACAGAACAAAATACAGCTGAAGATGCTATGAATAATTACCACTGCTGTAGAGAAGCAGCAGAATGTGTTCATGTTCAAACAGGGAGATTTGTGCTGTCCTGAGGATGCTCACAGTGAGATCATCATACCCTTTGCGTAGTACATGAGCCTGAAACACAAGCCTAGCAGTGGTTCTGGGTTGGTAGATGTGGACTGTTACATTTTAATGGCTCTTTACTATTCTGACAGACTGAAAAATTGCAGAGAGCTCTTATCTTAGTATTTCTCAGTGTTGGTGAGGATTCAGATACCAGTAATAGGGCTCATGAATTTGTGGCTATGAATTTTAATTCAAGAGTAGTTGCATTAAAAATCTTTAGGGAGAATGAATACAGCTGTACTGGTGACCTGGTATTTGCCATGCTGCTTGCTCTTTTAAGGTTTGTAGCTTTTCTGAATAGAATAATTGCACTCGTAGCTCTGCATGTTCACTTCTATTTCCCTCCAGCCCTAGTATTTTCTGCATGTTTTAAGCGAAGTTGTTAGTATGTATTTGGGACATGAAGGTTATTAGTGTTGTATTGCAGTTCAGGACAAAAATGTAATGTTTAGCATTTTAATTTACATAAATTTGAAAGAGAAGCTTCTCTCTAGGTTAGAGTGTGGTTTAGGATAATGTCTTGTTTTTACAAGATGCATAGTCTTCAGTCCTTTTTTCATCCATACAGCAAAATCTCATCATAATCTTCTGTATCCTTGTAAGCTTTGTCTTGATGGACAGAATAGAAATGTATCTGACAAACTGTCAAATATGAGAAAAGAATGGAAGTTATCTAGGAAAAAGGGGTTTTGTATACCTGTGAAGAAACAGAAGCTTGTGCTCCTGGTCTGTCCTTTACTTGTAAGTAGAAATTGTTTACTCTGCTGCAGTGTTGGATGTACAGTTTGCTCTGTCATTTATTCACCATGAGCTTTAGTGTAATTTTTAGAACTAGGAGCTAGATGCACCAGAGTTGCTCCTTTCTGAACACTTGCAGACAGAAAATGCTATAAATCTGCATTATGTTGCACCTTTTCATAGAAAAACTATACAGAAATTGGGCACAAACCTGGAAACTGAACTTTGTTGTCATGTAACGGACACAGAAAGGAAGGAAAAGCAACACATTGGTCATTTATCCTTTCATTTAGTGTAGCTATTTGAAGTGACATGATCAGCATGCTTCTTAGTTCCATGTAGCTCATGTCTTTGGCTGTAGTATGTTCTGCCAACCTGAAAGGCAAGTTTTGCCATGGAGAAGAGATGCAATCAGAAGACAGGTTAGAAGAAGCTGTAGAAAGTTACCAAACTCTGGATCTTCCTCCAGAGTATGGAGGTTTGTGTTGCTGTGAATGAAGCCACTAATTAACCCAGGATAGCAGCTTCTCTTTAAATTCAGTTGCGAATATCCCCAAATAAGTTGGGACAATGGTGGGGTGTTGTAAAATCTGCAGCTACCCTTGGGTGCATGAGGAATATGTCCATTTAGATTTGGCAAAAGGGCCCAGGCAGCTTCTCAGCCAGGAGAGAGTCTGAGGGACTGGCTAAAGCTGCAAAATTTGTTAAAGACAGGACACTGGAGCAAAAGGTGGAGCTCATGATATCAATGCTTGAAGGACTCAGTGAAATAGGTTGCACATCGCTGATGTACGTTTAGAGATGATGCACTACGGAGATATAGGCTGTAATGTGATGTCATTTTATACAGCCAGTTGCAATACTTGTTTTATTTTAACTTCTGTGCAATTGTTTTAGGTATTCAAAAGATTTCCATTTCTGTTTAGCTTTGGGCCCCACTGTTTTCCTGTTCATATAAAAGTGCCAAAGTGAAGAGCAAGACTTGGTGTGGTTATTTGCATGGTTGAGAGTGACTGTGGGAATGGTTTTTATGTCAGCATCTGAAACTGGGAGGTGGACAGCAGAACATGTTTGACAGTGGAAAGATGGGGAATAAATATTGTGTTGCAATTCCAGAGAGTATATTCTGGGAACAATGAAGTAACTGAGCTTTTCTCTGATTTTCATGGTTGATTTGCCTGAAGGAGAAAGTTCACATCATTCCACTTGCAAAGCTGTCTGCTGATGTCTGTATAAATACTAGCAAAAAAAGTATTCTTTCAGTGGGGATCATGTCATATACAGGTGCTAGCAAGTTGCATAATTGAAATGTTACAAGAAGAAAAGAATTTGAAATTTATAGTCACAGTGGATGTAACAAAGGCCTTTTCTTTGCTTCACCTTCTTGTGATAATTTTTAAGAGTTTTGGCAGTCTGACAAAAATAGACAGATGTTAAATTGAAGAACTAAATTACACTTTCAAAGAAGGATAGCAGTAACACCCTGTGTTTGTTAATCTCCCCTACATGAAATCCTGTTTTGGTTTACATTAAAATTAGGGGTTTGATAATTACTGGACAAAATAGCATATTAGTTGGGAAAAGGCTTGAAAATCTCAATGAAGCAGTAGTGGAGGAAATTTGCACATGACAAAAAAAAATAAAACTGAGTGGGAATTTTGAATAAAATATTTTTAAGAAACTGTAAAAACTCGGCATTTCTTTGTTCATTTTGCATTCAGATCTGGTTTATGCATTAGCAGTCAAAATACTTGGTTACTGTATGTCATGTAACTGTAAAGTAACTGTAGTTGTTAAGTAACATTTGTGTGAAGAGCATAATTATTTTAAATGTGAAATTTTTCTTGTTGCACTTGCTGCAGAATCTTCTGTGATACCCTGAACTTTAAACCATTTACAGGGATGATTTTCATCCTTAGTTTTTAATTTTTGGAGTAACATTTCTGTGATAACTTCATTGTACTTTTCTGTGATCTGTATTTCTTGATGTTGCGGGCTTAAGAGAAAATATGCTGGAATATGTTTTTTCTTATTTAAATGGATGATTTAATCACCTTTATTTAATACAGAATTATTAATTATTAATCACCTAATTTAATACAGCACTGATGTATGGTAGAAATAACTTTTGGTGCATTATAGAAGTGTTCAGGAAGAGAATATGAAATTAATAATTTCAGTCAATGGCCTTTCCCAAGAGGAAAGTGCCCCTCAGTGATGTGTTTGTGGAAGTACAGAGAAAAGTATAATATGATAAAGACACTGATTTTCAGTTTGAACACGCTTATCTAGGTTTGATAAGTATTTAACACAGAACTCTAGAAAGAGCATTTAAACGTCTTCCAAAAAAAGGAAATACTCAGACAAAAGTGTTCCATTACTCAAACACTGCAGTCTTTTCTGCACACATCCTTGAAGGTAATTAAATGCTATGACATTGTTAAACTCTGGTGATTCAGAAGCAATCTTTCTTGCAAATGAAAGCAGAAGCAATGTATTTCTTAAGCTTTTCATGCCTGGACTTCTGTGACTTGCACCCAAATCTTAATTTTAAGGCAAAACAGTCAACGGCTATTCCTAGTTGTTTCAATTATATTGCTAATCCAGACATTTGTAGTGGTGATGCTCTCTGTGTAGATAAAGTACTGTGTGCTTTATTTTTTCTATGAAATAAATTATTTGCCTCAAGCTGGTCTTTGCAAGCTGATATATTTAAACTGACCCATTTTTAGATATGGAGATCTGGCACTGCTTTGGAATCATGAGTGCAAATTAGTTGTTGGGGTTTTTTTTTTTAGTCTGAAGTAGCCTGCAGTATGTCAGTCTGCCTCTCCAATGAGTGCTTAGTGTGGGACAAGAGATTCACATGAGACTGTGAGGAGGCAGCAGGAGAAAGCATAGGATGCCATTTCAGGTAAAACTCCTTTGGCACTTGTGGAGACCCATGGCAGTGAAGTTACTACAAACAAGCCTCTTGAGTCTTCCTATGATCAAGTTGCTGAATTGTTCAGCTCTGCTTCTTTTTGGGAAGAGGAGATTAAGCTCTCTTGGTTTTATCCTCCTCCTCGCTTTATGTTTCCAGTTGCTCTATTTATAACAATGTGATATATACTTTTGATATGTAGCCTGGGTAGCATTATCAGTTCTCCATTTTTATAAGTAAAGGAGCCCTAGGAAGTGCTGTATCTGCTTTTCAATGAATATTCAAAGGCTTTATTAAAGTGGCTTTTGCTGAGAAGTTAAATGTAAATATTTTTTTCCTGTATTTTAGATGAAAGTTCATTTGTGTGTTCTATACAAAAGACTTGTGATACAGAGAACTGCAGAGAGAAGAAGAGTAAATAAAATAATAATCCAGGGTAAATGAACAACTGTGTGGAGTTTAGATACCTGCCAGGTGAAATCATGGCAATAAGACATAGGATCCACTTTTCCTAATATTATGATTATGGGTGGGATTTCCACATAGCAGCTGAGTGGATCTAGAAATCACAGTTGAACTTCATCCTGCCTTCTGTGTGTTCCTACCTGTTCTCTGGCACTCATTAATTGCACAGTGAATTAAATTGTTTAGGAAATTGATCAAATAGAAAATGAATATTTTGGGGAATTTTTTTTTAGTTTGGTGAGTTTGGGTTTTTTTGGCAAAAGGGAACAGATGAAGAACAATTCTTCTGTTTAACTCCGTGTTAGCCAGCTCATTTGTGCTATAGAGGGTAAGTGACAGTGGAGCGTGGCCAGAGGTAGGGATTGCATTGACAGGCCTTTGCCCTTTAGCAAGAGCTAGGCTTTACATCTAGCCTTTAGACCTTACAGATTGGGGAAGGTGAAAACAAACTATGGCTCATTGAAGGCTCAGAGGCCAATAACTGGTGGGAACTTATTTGTGTGTGCTTCAGTTTCCAGAGGATCCTGTGAAAAATCATTTCAAAGCTCACACTCCTTTAGGGACTTAGTTGTGGCGTAAGGCATTTCCGCTTGTTTTGTCCCAGTTTTCATTTCAGTTCATTAGTACCTGGGATTAACCTGATGGTTTAGTTATAAAATCACATAACAGGAAATAATAAAAATTAATAAGGAAGCAATATGAAGCACAACAGGAAAGAAAGTGTTCTATATGGGCTGTTTAAAAGAAATCACAAGTTTATGTATTTAGTGGAATTCATTGATTGGTGGTCTTAGACTATGAAAACCAAACTTTGCAATGTATGCAAAACTGGAAAATTTAAGTACAAATATATTTTTAGTTTTTCAAGTAAGTAATTAGTCAGGGAACAGAAATAGCTATAAAGCAAGACTTCAGTTTGCTGCATGTTTGGAAGCTATGCCTTTTCTGAGTTTGTCTTTTGAGGATGTGTTATACTTCCATTGATTTCTCATAAGTCAGACATTCACTGTATCTACCAGTTTGGTAGACATTCCCCATTTTCTTACTACCTTGCTTGGAAATTTCTGGCCAGCAGTTGACAGAATCAAAGTTTTTAAAATAGTGTTTTGTAAAACAAAGATGTTCCTTACCTCTAGAACAAAGTGAGATATAATTGCCCTTGCAGGAGCTTCAGTAATCACATCTGTTTTGCAGACAGGTTCATTTTGCATTATGCATTTTATTTATTCCAGCTTTGGAGTCTGACAGTGGATCATTAGAATTAATTCATGTAGCAGTAAAAATTGGGAGGTCATGTAAGGCTGTTCATTTGATTGTTGTATATCTGCTACATTAGAGATCTTGAGATCTTTACCTGTAGGAGAGAGTTTGTCTTCTACAATGTCCTAATCAACAGTGCTTTGCTTCATCTGAACTCCTACATCCAAATGCAACCAGTGTAAATCTTATTTCAATGGTAATGCGTTACAATTTAATGGAGTCAGTGCTGTAAGGAGTTCCATTGAATGCTTGCAGATTTGAGCCAGAGGAGAGAGGTCCCTGAAGTCCCTCATTCTTAGTAATTGCTCATGGGTTTGAGCATCTTTAAAGACCAAACTGCATCCAGTGTCTACATCAAACTTCGAAGACCAATTGTTGAGCTTTTGCTGTTCAGGGTAATGTTAAGCTAATTTTATTTTGTAGTAGATTGGAGTGAACCTATGAAGCACTTGCCTTATTAGGTTTAAGGATCATGCTGGTTCAGTAATGTGTGCGATTTCATCATATTCTTTGTTTTAAGTAATCGTTTCTACATGCTGGTAGAGGCTAGGATACTTAGTTACACACTAGAATCACTATTAGTTTATATGTGTTTCCACTTAAAAATTATTTCAATTAGAATTAATTTGAAACGGAATTAGAAATATAGCAAGTATCAAAAAAAATTGTATCTGATACTGTAAAATAGAGAATAAATTGACAGTGTCTCTCATCTGAATCCATTCAATGAATATGCCTTTCTGATTAAGACATAATATTTTAGATTATTAAGATGATGTGGAGGTAGTATTCTGGCTATTGATTCTGTTCCTGTTGTCATTCTGCCTTTTGTTTTACAGCTGTTCTGTTTTCCATAGTCTTCACATGCTTGCAACATTTCAGATTTCCTGAATTTAAAATGAAGCAAATTGTCAGAAGAGTGATTTTTGTCTTGTATTTTATCAAATAAGTTTTTGAAATTGCTTTACCATTGTAAAATGAAAGAGTGTATGATTTAGAAAGCTCAAAACAAATAATAATGAAATAAATTAATTTCATAAAAGTAAATTTCAAATCCTATTGAAATTAATCTATGTGTTCCTTAATATTCCTTAAAACAATTCAATGGGGATTTTAAAAGCTGTACAAAAGAATGAAGCAGATGTAGGAAACTAATGCAAAACTTCCTTAGCTAATCTTGTTAGGAATTTACATTACTTGGACTAATCTATACTCAAATAATACCACATTTTTGTGTGTCAGCAGCATGCTTCTGAAAAAAACAAGTAAAAAGAAGAAAGCCTCCAAACCCCATGACAGTGAAAGTATTTCACTCTGATCATTCTCTTTGTCCTGTTTATCTTCGTAAATTCTTCATCAGGCAGCAGCCTCCAAGGTTTTTGCTGTGCCCTCAAGTTTTGCCCATCTTTACATCTTCCTCTGCCCGTGTTGCTCTTCATGCATGTCCTTGGCTGCACTGGCAACTTACCGTTAGAAAAATAAGTTATAAACTATTTTTGTTGTTCTAGCCCAGAGTCTTGCTTTGCCTTTAATCTGTCTATATATGGGTATTCTGTTGCCATCTCTAAATTGGAAGAGGTCAAGGTTAGAACATGGTTTCACAAGAGGCTGTGGTCTGAATGAAAACCTTACTGACAGCTGCTGAAACTAGGTCTCCTCCCACTGTCCAAATTTCCCTCTCCCTGTAGTTTCATGTGTGCTTCCTTCTCCCTTGCTTTGTGTCAGTATCCTTTTCAAGTGCATGTTTGGTTTGTTAGAATGGCAGAAAGAGAGGTAAAAAAAATAGTGTCATTTTCATACATTTTAGTAAACTAACTTCGCTCACAAGAGAACCTGATGAAGATTTGTGTTGGCATAAGGGCAGAAGTTTGGGACAGTGGCTTGGAGCAATGATGCAGTGGAGTTGAAAGGAAGGGTAAGCTGAGAAGTGCCATAAATGAGAATGGAAGGAGAAACAGCAAACCCCTTGGGCTAGTTTAAAGAAAGCAGCCCAGTCTCATTTAGATGTTAACTTGTAACACGTGGAGCTGAACCCAGGGTGCACAGTGCCAGCCTTCTGCCTTCTGTTGGACATCACCTGCATGCCAGTAGCCACTGGTGTATTGAACAGGCACTACGTGTAAAACCAGAAATGAAGCTGATGATGTAGGAAAAGGGACAATAATTTTATTTCTTTGTTACATTGCTCAACTATATTTATATTTTTCCTAGAGTACATATATCTGCTACAAAGAGTTTTATATTAATGAACAGCTTGACAGAGTATCCTCTTAGCAGTCTTGCAAACCAAGCTTGTAGGGTTGTTTTTTTTTTAAATTAGTGTAATTAAGTCTGATAGCTATTTCATCTTTGCATGAAATTTGTACTTTTATTGTTTTCTGCATGCCATCTGAGCAAATATTAATTTAAATTTTCAATGTATAAAACCCTTTAAAAAAAAAAATACAGGCTCAGCCTCTCTCCAAATACCCATACTGGATAGATTTGTCATTTACTGAGTCTCCCCATCAGTGAATAACTGTCAGTGAACCTTTCAGGAAAGCAGTCATCTTTCCAGGAAAGGCCTTCAGGAGACTTCTTTTCTTTCCTCCCCTTTTCTAATGACAGTGCTTGTGTGTTGTAGGACTCTGACTGTGCTCCTCAGCACAGTTTCTATATGTATTTTTCTCCTGATCTCGGTAGCCACAGGGAGTGTGGTTACACAGTTACGAGGGTTGCTGGGCGGTAAGAGTTGCTTTTGTACTTCCCCTGCATCCTTTGTTCACAGGGGTGATGCTTGATAATTATCTCCTCTGTGCCAGGGTGTTTTTATTTTTATCGAACTGTGACAGACTAGTCTTCCACCAGATTTTATTTCCCTCCTACACTCATGCAAACTTTCGCATGATGCTTCAAAAAAGCAGCTGAGAAGCCAAGCAAAAAGCAAGGCTAAAAGTATCGAAGTTCTCAATTAATTCAAAACTTCAAGTTATGTTACATTTTGCTGTATGCGGATCCAAACATTTTTGTCTGAAAAAGGTATTTTCACAGTAACAGTCTCTATTGGGGTCTATGGTCTAGTAATATTTTCTAAAAATGTGTTTTCTGTATTAGACCTAGTCAGTGCTTGCTGTCCTTACAGATGCTGATTAAAAACAACTGTTTTACCCTGTCTGAGATGTAAACTGAGGATGCCAGTCCACATCTCGTCATTACCAAATGCCAGTTGGAAACAGTTTGTAGCTGCTTGCTCTGCGGTAGGACAGACATCTGTCCTGGAGCTCTCTGCTGTTTTCAAAGTGTTACTGGCAGTGGGCAGGTCTCTGCACAGGGAGTCCCTCTGCAGGGAAGATTCTGAAATTTGCTGTCAGGAAATACCCACTAATCTTTCCTTTAAAAACACACTGAAAATACCCTCCAAAAAAGATACTTCTTGTAATATCTGAGGAAAGCTGCTGCCTGAAGCTTTCCTTCCTCAGTTAAAGCTTCCATCCTCAAATAAATTAATTAAGGAATCTGAGCAAACATGAGGGATAATATTTTTCTGTGTTCAGTATTTGACAATTCTAAAAGTAGTAACACAAGAAGTGTTTAAAATAATATTGACTTAATGTAGCTGTACAAATACATTTGTTATATAAGCATACAAATATAAAATATATAAACATGCAAATGTATTTCTACAGATTTTTTCACAATTTTGCGCTAAGATTCATGTTTTTAATTTGAAGGTACATTTAATAGATTTTTTAATAACTCAGGAGAAGTAAGATTTTTTTTCCCCTTTTTTTAAACAAATGTGAAGAAAAAAGGTCTAATGGTATCTGCTGGCTTTTGTTTGGTTTGGTTTTTTTAGATTTATCTCACAAGTATTTTAAAAATTAATTAGACGTTTTTAAAGGAGAGATGTCATTGAGCTCTCTGCAAGCCCATGTAATATTATATGGTCTGTACATAAATCAGACTGTATTAAATGGTCCTGTCTGAGTCTCTCTAAGGAGGAGTAAGAAACCGGTTTCTCAGCTTAAACTAATTTTTTAATTGGTGGAATATTACTTGGCTATTATTCCCAAAGATGCCATCTTCAGTCTTTTCTGCATTATTGCTGAATTAATTTTAAGTCAAAGGTGGTAAAATACATGTTGTTAAACCTTGAAAGCAACTTTAGGCAAAGCAGATTACCTCACACTCGCTTATTGTGAAGATTATACAGGGCTTTGAGGGTGGGGATTTTTTCACTGCAGATGGACTTGGTTCAGCAAGGCAGAGAGAGATTTTTCCATGCTTTTTTACTATACTGAAAACATCATTTCTCAGCAGTATTGGTCTTTCTTAGTATTTCAGCACATCAGTTTTTCCTTTCTACCCATTTCATATGGAATTACTGTTAAAAGGAAATGTTAGAGTCGTGATGGCCCTTAGTTTCCATCCCGTGAGTATGAGTGAGAATTTGTGTATGTAATGCCATTGCTGGTTTTGTGTTGGCAAGTGTCGAAATTGTACTGTCCCTACTGCACTACCCTGAGATTATCTCATGCTACCTTTCACACACATACAGCTCTTGTTTAGTCAACACACTTCAGCACAGTTGCAATTTCTTGGGTACGTGTAATGAATAATGCAACAGAAGAGTGAGAGAACTGTGCTATATTTAGTGTTCATTAATGTACATGTTCCCTCTAATCCTTTTAAAAATATGTTCTTGCAGCCTATTTGTACTCTTCTCTGAGCACATTACAGTGGTTTTGATTTCAGTAGTCCTTTGTGGCGAGAAATAAATTGAGCAGTAGGACATTCATGCAATATGAAAGCTTCTCTTTGGCTGTTCGTTCTGACTGGCTTCTCCCAACATGAGAGGAGCAAGGCTTATAGCTACCAAGGCTTACATTTTGCTGCTGCTTCCTTTAGCTAGCACTGATTTCATAAATCTGGATCTTTGAAGATTTTCCTAAAAGCATACATTTGAAGGATGTTTCCTAGTATTTCAATTTGTTATGTGAAACCCCAGTATCTCTTGGTCCTCACCTTTTTTTAATACCCAGTTATCCTTTTAATCTTTTGTAACTTGTTGCACCTGTAGTATTGCATTAATGTAGGGAGAGATGATTTCCACTTGTTATGGTGTGCACCGTGTAATGCATATGGACTCACTGCATCCATGAAACCCCCTAGGTTTGGTGAAGCAGCCAAGTATTTTTAATAGGGTTATGCAGGGAGATAAATGCTTTGTACATGGCAGCTGGTATGAAAGTGTTTCCTTTTTTTCCCCGTCCTGTTGCAGAAATGATGGACAGTGGAGCTGACATTGTCATCGCTTGCTTAGAGTTCACATTCCACTGAGGTTATCTGACTTGCAGTGCAAAAGTTTGCATGTCCGAATCATCATTTAAGGCAGTCAGCAGAAATAGGGAAGATAACGTTAATTAAACTTGATCGATACCTGGAAACTTTAGATGAAGCCCTAAGGCCTAGAACGTGTTGATTTTTGACATCTGTTTTTAGGCTTATTTTATGACTTCTTACGCAGACATCAGAAGTACATGAAGCCATCTTGGTGTTCTACCCACACCTACTTAATATAAGAGCTATGAAGAGAGTCTTCAGCCTGTGTATTTTCTAAGATGGTGCTGCAGTGCTTCTGTAATGTCCAAGCGTTCATATCATTCTTTTTGCAGAGCTGTAAAGAGAGACTTATATTTGTGTAATGGTTGGATTCCAGTGTTTCTGTCCATTTTGATTTAATCATATATGAAGCACAGGGGAAAATTTGCTTAAACTGTAATCCAGTCTTAAACCCTGCATGTGTATTGTAAATCTGGTAAACATAGAGCCATTTTTGCCCTGGTCAAGGGCTGTTGATGTTGCCATAGACATGCCCTTGGATTGTTTGCTCCCAGGTGTGTTGAACTGTCATTTGCATTCTTCTCACTCTGTAGATGAGTATACACATTTACTAAGTTACAAGAAATGGGTTAAAAAAGAAAAACAGTAGAGATGTTACAATATTGATATACACCAAGACTGTTAAAGGAATGCATTGCATATTCGTGAACACCATCTTTCTGGTGGATGATAAATCCATTTTATAGACTTAATTATGTCTTTCAGGGTGGCTTATTTCTTCATGCTATGGGCTTCTTCAGGTTATTTCCCCTTTCCTCTCTCTGCCCAATTTACTTTTATGTAATTGGGCAGCAGATGAAGAAATATATAAGCTTACTATGCGGTGATAAAAATATTTTATCTTCTTATGTAAATGAGTATTGCATATAGTGAGGTTGTTATTATGCTACTTGTGCCTTTATTATATTGAACATGTTATGAAAAATTGCAGAAGTGTCATGAACATATACATAGAAATTTCAGCTTCAATAAACATTCCAAAGCAAGTAATGTATCAAGAGAAGAAAGTGAATTCTTCATGTGCATTTATAGAGGTAAACAGTTTTTGAGAGCAAGTTGCATTATGTGTTGTTGATTGTTGACTCTTTTTCTTTTTCCAGTTGCCCATATTTGTCAGAGAAGATTACGCCTGCTATACCTGCAATTGGTGGGATTCTTTTCTTTTTCGTGATGGGGACCCTGCTGCGTACTAGTTTCAGTGATCCTGGTGTCCTCCCCCGTGCAACACCAGATGAGGCAGCAGATCTAGAGAGACAAATAGGTAACACCGAAGGTCTGTTGTCTCTTCGCTTTCCTCCCGAGGGTGCATGTACTGTGTGAAGGCAGTGTGCTGCTCTGCTCATGGGAGGAGTTACTCCTACCTTGCCACAGTGATTGTTTTAAGGCTGTAGTGTCTGGTGACGTTGCAGTGATTCCTGTGGAAAGATGATTGATCAGTTCTTCACCAAGAAAGTAAATATAACCCTGGCCTTTTACAGTGACAGTTATTACTGTAAATACTTCTCAGCAAGCCTGGTAGAAATCTCTCTGTGGTACATAAGAGAATACTTTGTGAAGTGTTTTTGACAAGAAAGCTGATACTGCAAAAGATCTACAGTTGTGCATTTTTAAAACAGTGTTTTTTCAGAATTTGATTGAATTTAATTATGTTATTTATATTGCAAAAGAGTTGGAAAAGTCTCTGTGTTAGTATACAGTAAAAATGTTACTTTTTTTGAATAAAGCCAGCATAATTAAATTAGAGAGCTAGATTTTAGCAATTCACACTTAGCAGGAGTACTGTTAACTAAATTCTGTGAGTGGGACTTCTACAGGTACAAATATGCTGAATAGCTAAAATGTGCCACCTGGATAAGAAAACACACGATGAGTTTGCAGAGCTGCTTCATAAATAGTGGGTTTGTGTGCTTAGTAGGCTACTCAACCTTACTAAATACTACTATATCTGCTTTGATATGATAGTCAGTGGAAGTCACAGTTTTCTGAAGCAGTTACAGAGAAATGCTCACTCATGTAATTGAAAAGACAGGTAACAGGTCTGTGCAAGCACAAGAGAAATACTTGGAACATCCTTGATGTTTAATACCATAGTGCAGTCCTAGGCTTTTTATGATAGCAGTATTAAAATGTTTGCTATTCATCTGAATTTCAGAAGTGCATAAAAAATATGGAAAAATATATTGAAGCATTCATTTAGCACCTTTTTGTAACCAGTTTTATGGTTTACTTTTACTGATATCCTTCGAGGAATTCTTTACTTAGAATAAGGTACCTCCTTTAGTCCAAAACACCAGTACAGGTTCCTGTTCAAGGAATTGCTTAATTGCCCTCTGTTCACAGAAATATTGATCTATGTCAGGAAATAAACTATTTCAAATAAGCAGCTCATGACAATAATTTTATGTTGTCATCTGTCAGAGTTTTGGCGAAATGCAAAACTAAAATTACAAATTGAATATACTAGAGAGGACAGTCAGAATGTTCCTGTGTGCAACAATTTCAGAACTTGTGTTTACAAATTACAATTCTTTTTAAATGGTATTGCATACCTGTTCAGAGGTTGAGGCTGCTGAGCTGATCGAAGCCATTGTCTTTTCTTCAGCAGTAGCAAAGGTAGTGCTCTTCTAAGAAGGGCCAGTGGAGTATTGAAGCGAGGAATTACAGTGCCAGCAAATGTGGAGTTCCCAAGCGTGAGAGCTTATGAGACTTGAGGGCAAATCTAATAGAGGAACAAGCTAGGCAGCTATAAGAATCATTCTGCCCTAAAATTGTGATTCTGGATTCAACAATGGAAATGGAAAGCAACATTTTTGTACTGTTACAGTATGTTTTTTTAATGTGCCCGTAAAAGGTATATCCTAGTGGAATGGTATCTGTGCAGCAGGAAAAGCTGAATGGCTCCTGCAGTTGAAAAGAAGACTAGATTTTCCAAAACTATCATTCAGGCTGGATTGCCTTGTAACTTGCTGTACCTTTCAACTTAAGGTGCCTTCTAAAGATGGGGTGCAAGGTTAACAGTAATTTATTTTAGACAAGGAAGTTCTTCAGATAACTGATCTACAAATAATGCCTTTACCAAATAGTTTCTTTTCTAAAATGTGTTTATGTAACCTGTCCTATCTGTGGCTTTTACTTTATTCAAACCATTCTTAGGTACTTGAGCCTCACCCTGCCCTACTGGTCTCTTTGGGAAGCAGCCTACCAGAAATTATTACAGATGCACTGAGAAACAGTTGTGTCCCAAGACAAGGAACTGTGATTTAAGAATGCTATTTTGAAGTTCTCTTGAAACGTATCAAACTTGATTTTTTTTTAGAATAGGATGAGCTGATTAGGAAGAATTGTTCTCAAAATAAGACCTTCTACAGAAGCTGACAGTACTTTGTCCTTTCAGGTGTCTTTCTGGGAACAGGGTGGTCATATTAAGAGCAAAAAATGTTTCTTCCTAGCCTATCAGCCTAGGTAGAACCATCATTCTTCAGGTGAAGAATGGGGGACTAACAGAGCTGTGATGCTGCTATTTCTACCCCCTGCAGAAATGGAAAGCAGTTATTTCTTGAGAATTTGCTGTGTTCATAGGTAAACAAAAAAAAAAAAAACAAAAAGTGAAAAGAACTGAAAAAAAAAAAAAGAAATTGTCCAAAAAACAAAAGGAACTTCTGTTATTCAAAAATACTGTATTTAATGGAGATCATTAAGCTATCCTCATACAGAGGAAGGTTGGGAAGTGTAATAAGAGGCCATTTTGACTGTATTTGATTGTAGTCAAGAAGATAGTAGTGCCAGAAGTGGAGATAGTTCCTAAAGGTCAGTATAAAAGGATGGCACAAGTATATTGGGAAAGGCAGAAGGAGAATAAAGTCAGTTACAATCAGCAAGCAGCAGTAGAAGACAACAGGACAGGTTCTGTTAGAGGTCAGAGGAAGAAAGAAAATCTGAAGGCGTGCTATGTAATTGGGGAATGAGAAATAGCAGAGGACAATCTGTAGGATTCAACACTGCTTTGATCTCAGAAGATAACTTGTATGCTTCTTGATAGCTGATAGAAAGAGCAGGTCAGAAGAAAGTAAGTAGTTGTAGTTTAAAAGTCTGTTAATCTACTATACTGTATCTTTATTGGTTTATCTAGTGTTCTGCTTTAATAGAAAACTGTCAATTCTATCACTAGAAACTGTTCTCTGTCTGGAAAGACATGCTACATGATCAAATTACAAGAATTGGGACTGTCAAAGGGTTGGGGCTTGTGGCTATTCAAGTCTCAAAACAAGCAACAAAGAATTTCAAGAGAAAATCAAGTCTAACCAATCTGATATCCTTGGTTGAAAGAGTAACTGTCTTGGTGGGAAAGCAGAAGATGTGCTTAATTTTTCACTCTACTTAAGCTTTTGGTGATGTCCTGCATAGGATTCTTTCTATATAAGTTTTGGAAATAAGTTCTAGATGAAATTGCCACAATGTCAGTAAGTACCTTTTCAAAAAGACACACTAGCAGCAAATGCTAAGTGCTCAAACAGAGACTGATTGTGGGCTCATGAGGACTATGCTTAACTCTGAAGTTGGTGCTCATACGGAGAAATTCAAAATCACTGGGTTTGATTTTTTTAAAATGTATTTTAAATAGTTTGAACAACGTTAGGGAAAAAACACAAAATGCATGAATACAAGTGGAAATCAAATACTAAGGGGAAGGGTCTAAGTGGTGAATAGTGCAGGAAGAGGAGTTGAGTGTTATTTCCAAACAGATTGAGTTAGCACTGTGGCATGACAAAAAGGGGAAATCCTTTTTGGGGCATGTCAGAAGAAGAGTGGTTACGTGAACCAGAAGAAGTGACATTCTGGGCTACCCAGTGGTGACGAGGGCTCAGTTCACTGTCTGGTTTTCCACAACATATGTAGGAACTCTAGAGGAAGGCAGCTAAACAGAGAAATCTGTAAAACAGGACCTGTAAGAATATTTAATACATATGTGCATTTGGCCTGAGAGAGAGGAGAAGCAAAAGTCTTAAAATCCTCTAGTTTGCTGGGGTTTTCATTTAACGTACTAGAACAAAAGCAACTAGATGTATGAGGCTTATAAAATGTAAAAATCACTGAGGGTAACTTTATTTGCTAAAAAAGTGCTAAAATTTCACTGAAATGCAGCAGGATTTTTTTTCTTTCTTTAAATGCAACATCAAATGTACTGATGTAGTATTTCGACTTCAATTATAACTTTTATTAAAATTGAAAAGTAATTTTTTACAGGGGTATCTTTGCTGTAATTACATTATTGTCATTATGCATATAATCATGGCTTCTGTGATCACACAAAATATTATATCGAGAGGAGCTTTTTCTTCAGTGGAAACACAAATACTAAGAGCAGTCTTATTTTGTAACCTCTTTGCGGTTACATGTCTCTCTTGTGGTTAGGTCAGTGTTAAGTCACTTCAAGTGGAAAAATTGTAAACTTCTGAATATGGAGGCTTAGAAGGATAACCCAATCGAGGAGAATGGGTTTTGTAGGTAGGAAAGCATTTGTTCAGTTGATGTATACAAGTTTAACAATTCTTCCACAATATCAATCTGGTTTGCATCGAGTAGGTGATGCAGATAAATGGAAAGATGGTCATGGTAATTTATCCTTCCAGCCTTAAAATGCTTTGGATTTTTCTTTAGGCTGTCCTTAGTTATGTGTCTCTTCCTCACGTAATCCATACAACTAGCTCAGGCCAGTTCACAGGACAGCTTCTGCTTGCTTGTTTTTGTGTTTTCCAAGCCCTGAACTCAGTGTATGAGCTACAGCAGCACACTATCACTGCAAATTGTTTATGTCTTAGCTGTCCAATTTACGCTAATGCTCAAGACCACATTTGAGAGTTCTTCAAAATTCCCTGCTTGTCTTTCATTTGTTTTGAAATGCACAATTTGATTTCATTATATCCTTATAAAATTAAATCCGTGCCACGGCACAGGCATTTCATATAACTGGCAATGGCCTGAACACATACCTTTCTTTACAAAGGTGGGATACCAGCTTGCTAGGCTTATAGTTGTACCTGATATTGCACTTTTGAACATTCTTAAAATAAGTATAGTGACATTACTCTGTGTGTCAGGTAAGTCTTGGAAATCTCTTCCTGTCTATGCTTCTTTCCCTCAGCAAATCACTAAAGATTATGTTTCTTTCTGGGAATGAGCATACCATTCACATGAAGTTTTAGGCTTCAAGAAGATCTTCAAACTACGTTTAAGAAAATAATACATTATTTCAGAAAAATCTAAGGCAGCAAGTCCTTAAAGTCAGGAGCAATATGTGGTCAGTATCACTTGATGGCTATCAGATGAAGAACTATGTGAAGAATTAAGTTAGTAGCTGCTGGTTTCAGTCTAAACCAGGTTCCCATTATAGTTTGTCCCTGAGATTACTGTCTGGAAACAAGAGCATTTTATTAAAGTTCTCTTCCCTCCAAGAAATAAATTACTTTTTTGTCCTGTAGTCAGCTGTTAAACAGGTACCTTAAGTGGTTAAACACAGAGGAAGACATTTCTTAGGGATTTGCATTGTTGGCAGGCTTTGTTTTGTTTTGTTTTTTTTCTATTGTTTTTCAGATGTGATGGGTTATACATAAAGATTCTTTTCATTACCTTTTCGTTTAGTCCTCAGGAAACATTAGAATTTTTCAGTTTACTGAGTTCTCAAATAATGTTGTTTGAAGATTGAAATTGTGTCCTTTTAAAGTTGTCAACAAACGTTGCATGATATGGTTATGAGACAATGTAGGGTTGCCTTCTAGAGGCTGTCTGTTTCAAGTTCTTAGGAACATTGACCAAAAAATCCAACTCTTGATTGAGCAGGAGAGTCCTAGTGATACGTATACAAACTTTCAGCTTCTGTCTTTCGTCAGCACCGCTTATTTGTTTGTAGCATAATAAATTGAGAAATCTAAGTGGAGTTTGTTGTCCCATTAGAAGGTTGCTAGGTTGTGCTGTATCTCCATTAAATACTTGGAGTATCTTTCTTGGAGCAGTTCGGGTCTCTTGGTCCTGCAAGGACATGAATTGCATGCAGGGGGTTTTTGTAATTATGGTAATAAAAATGCTGGAGCCCCATCTAGTGCATGAACAGTTAACCCTGCTAGAGAAGTTACAAAATGTGTCAGAGCAGAGAGGATGGATGGCAATCCCATTAGTGGGTAAATTTTAGCTTTTTTGTCAAAGAACTTGCATTACTACATCAGTGATAGGTTGGATGAGCGAAATGTAGTAGTGGTCGAACACATTTGATTTGGGGAAGGTGATTCCATAAAGGTTAAGCTTTCTGTTCCTCAAAGAGACCTCAAAGATATGTTGAAGATTTAACTGTGTTATACACCAAGTATGAGCAGTTGAATTGAAGGCAAATTACAGTCTGAAAATTCGCAGTGAGACCAGGACATGTTTAGCACTTTTAGGTTAGATAAATTATATTAAATCCAAGCACATTTGACCTTAGTGTGCAGCTTGTTTCCAGGAAAAAGATGTTGGTAAACAGAAAGACTGGAACATTCAGGTTTGATTATGCAATTTAGGATTTTGAGAAAAATTCTTTATCCTTGGAAAGTCAGCAAGACTGTTTATACTGATTTAATTTACATGAGCTTTCACCCTTGGATTTTAAGATTAATTCGCCTTGGAGAGCTAGGATTTGCTCTCTCTGTGAACTTCCCTGCAAATGTTTGGGAGGAAATCCTCTTAGAAGACTGGTATTGTAAATAAAATGTGCTGGACAGTAGTCTCACTTCTCCACCAGAGAAGACAGAATTTGCCTTTGAGATTCTGCCAGAGCCCATCTGAAATAATTGTGGTGCACTTCATGAGCTTCTTGAAAGGAAGGGAAACAACTGGATTTAGTCAATATAACTTTTACAAAATAAATGTTTATCTAGGAAAAAGAGCATTTTTCCTCTAAACAATTCTCCTTGACTGGTTTAAGTAATTTTCTTTCAATGATTATGTACATACTCAGGAATAATATTTTGTAAAATAAAAAAATCTGAAATATTACTGATCTGTTAGGAGATTCAATGCATCAGAATTTCTAGCATACGAAGCTACACCTAGATGAAATTCAGGCTTTAGTAGTATTTTTTATAATTGTGCACCTAAATTTGAGTATCAAATGAAAATCTTTGGTTTATTAATGAATATGCCATGCCAGCATGTGTTAAATGCTTTATTCAATAAAAAAATTAAGTAGGGCTAATGACCTGTATTTATGTTTACAGTTTAAGTCTTATCTTGACCAAAATATGGTCGGAAATGGGTCTAACATGGTGTTTTGTAATGCCCAAAGATTTCTAGAAGGACTGTGACTATTACAAGCCAATTGGTTATAATGTCACCGGGAGCTTTCTTAATGTAATGTGAATTAGAAGAAATTCTTCCCTGTCTTCTGGATTTAGGTAACATCCATGTCTCTCTAAAGCTTTAAATACTATAAGCGCAGTTGTGCTGTGTCTTTCAAAGAATATATTTTCAGCTTGTATGCTGAAATACTCTGGTAGCATTACTTATCAAAAATATTTGTCAAGTACCATTGGCCTTGAGGTCAAAATCATTATAACTGCTTGGAATCAAAATCAGTATAACTGTTATGGGAACCACACAATAATCCAGGCTTCCACATGCAGATTGTAGGACCTGGCCAAGTATCATAAGCACATTGCAGGAGTTGCTTTATATCCAGCACAGGTGAATGTCTTTACCTCATCAGGCTGGAGGAGGCTGCTTCTAAGCTGTTCTTTTTTCAGTATTCACCACTTCATTCTCATAATGGATGTTTAGGAGCTTTATACCCAGATTCCATCTATCTGAGCTATTTATCCCTTAATTTTATCCTCTTCTCCATCAGAGTTTTTAGGAAGTCTGGTTGTTTTAATGGTCATGTTTACAGAGGTATCCCACAAAGACTTATTTATTGATGGATATTTATGGATCATGTTTATGGGTGAGCACTTTGTAGATGAGAACTCCTTAAGTTGGATTTGCTGCCAAATCAGCACATTGTACAATTGCACCTTTGCTAGCACAGCTGTGCTGTTGCCAGTTTGAATGCCTTGCTAGGTGAGAAATTTTCTTATTGCCCTTTTGGAAAATACATAATTGGTAGGCTGCATAATTGGCAGAAATAGAAATTGTTGGTGATATTTCTAGCAATTTGAGCTCAAATACAAGTCATAGATCTTTTAGTAACAAGCCCCCCATGAAAGTGGGACAACTTAAAACACAGTTGTTCAAGTGATTTGACTGTGATCTTGAAATGTATTTTCATTCATATATTGGAAAATATTTTATTTTACTTCCCTATTGTCTTAGCTAATCTGTTATCCAAGTGTAATAAATTTAGGGATTTCTTTTTCACTTCTGTGGTTTATTTGATTATGATTACACAAGAACAGATAAACCTAGAAAAAGGCACCACTTTTACATGTTGAAGTTTCAGAGTAAAGCTCAGCTTGAGCAAAATCGCATTTTATTAGCCTAATCAATCCTTTAGATGCTGGAAAAAATGATAGGTAATATCCTAAAATAAAACAAATGGAAGCTTAGAAACAAAACTCTACCACTTGTATCAAGCAAAGTAGTTGGAAACTGATTTTGTGCAACAAGCTTCAAGGTGTGTAGAAGTAACACTGGGACTTGGGTGTTCAAACTTCTAAACAGCCAAAGCTGTAAAATATTTTTGTGAATGTGCTCTGTTGTATCACAGTGTGCAAGAGATCTCAACATTCACCAGATTCAGATGACAGAGCTGCTGTTGCTTAAGTAAATGTGCAGATTCCCTTTTAGGCTGTAGAATTTCTGTAGCACTTCTAGGGAAATTTTTTATTATTACAGAAATTCTGAAAAAAATTAAGAGACTTGTAAAGGTAATTCCAAGTTTTGCTGTCATACACCAGTAGTTATAGCTGTCCTTAATATGTTATCTAAGAACTATTAGGGGATATGAAACTGTAAGAATTTTGGGATCAAGATCATTATCAGCATTTGAGAATTGGGTTTGGATGGTTTCTTTGATTCAGACTGATTTGCTTTGGATGCTATTTGCAATGAAATATCTCTTTGGTGCTTATTACTTGAGAATTAGAAGGGGAAAAATTGTTTCTTTTAAATGTGTAAATACAAATATGAAATTTGCTATAGATTGCCATCAAGGACAGTTTTGTGCATACATCATAGTTCATTTCATGACATTTCATGTCTTGTATTTTCATGCTTAGATATAGCAAATGGCTGCAGTTCAGGAGGCTATCGCCCCCCTCCCAGAACAAAAGAAGTGATCATCAATGGACAGACAGTGAAACTAAAATATTGTTTTACTTGCAAGATTTTCCGCCCACCTCGTGCCTCACATTGCAGCCTTTGTGATAACTGCGTAGGTGAGTAAAAAAAAAGATATGGCATATGTTCAATTTAGTAACTTATATCTTGTTATGAATACTTTTCATAGGAGACAGAAAAAAAAACAGTTAGTGACAAGATTAGTTATGAGGTGACTTGCTCTGTTCATCTTCCTTTCCTACAAGATCTGTTAAATGTTAAGAATTTTAGAGGAGGCAGAAAAGGAGACTTGGCCTAGCAATGTGGCTACTCTAGGAAAGGAGATTATTTTCTGATGCATACATCTTTCCTAATCTGCCCTAATGACAAAGAACACACCCAGCTCGAATAAGGCCACATATAATGTGTGATGACCTTTCCAAGCTTTTTGGGACTCTCAGAATTGTTTTTTTCACCAAACTAAATTGTGGGCAAGGAGCTGCTTCTCCAGTCCATCAGTAACTAACTGTAAGGCATGGTTCAAATAGGGCTGTGTGACCAAAATACACACTGTAGGCGATTCCTACCTTTGAGCAGTTTTATGACTAGACGTACTTATGTCAGAATCCATAAGAAATTACTGGGCAAACATTCTCGTTTGAGAGTAAGTACATGTTGTCAGGACCTAAGCATATTTTATAATTATGGTTTTTGTTTTTTTTTCTCAATATATCTTGTCCTTTTTCATTACTATTTTCTGCAGAGGTCAGACAAGGTGATTAAGATACGCTTGGATTTAAAAGCAAACCAAAATACCCCTACCAATCAGATCTGAGTGGTTTCCAGTTAATTAGATCACATTTGCAGTTTAGTGGAGTTGATTAACACACTGTTGAGTCTGGATCTTACACATTCAAAAAAATAATGTACAAAGATGTCTCCAGCTGAGAAATGTAATTGCAGCATTCAGCAGTGATATTTTTAGATATAAAGCAGTCATTGGAAGAATTGGAGTTTTATGTTTAGATGATACTCATTTAGGGAGTGCACTTACATCAGACTGAAAAGCTTACTAGCCATTTCGCCCTATAGAATTGATTGGTATCTGTAGATGGTTCCTTCAATAAATAAATTTTTCTGATGTGTTAAAATTTTGTGAGTGTTGTAAAAGCTATTGAGCATGCTTTTATTGAGCAAGTAGGGATGCTTATGAATTGCAGTTGGTACATTTTTCAGAAAAAATATTCTAGCAAATGTGTCACTTTAACATTACAGTGTTGTGATATTGCTTAGCAATATGTAAATACAGTTGTTGACCACTGTGATAAATAAAAGTTGAAAAGCTGTTGTCTTTACCAAGAGAGCAAAGATAAGAGCAACTTCCCCTGTACAACCTGAAGCTTACTTTAAAATAATGTTTTGGTTTTTTAATGCACTGGTATGAAGGATTTTCTGATAGGTTTTTCTGTAATCTGTGTCCTTTTCATACCACATCTGGAAAACCTATTCTGTAAAACATAAAATTAGTGATGGCTGGGAAACAAACAGTTTTCTGATCATATCTGTGATGAAAAAACAGATATGAATTATTATTAATATTTATCAGAAAAGAGTGAGCAAATGACTTATAAAACTGAGATGTCTTTTCTGCTCGTATGATAGGTTTGATCATTGTCATTTCCTCTTGCACATTATTAAATTTGGAGTTAGTTGTTTTAAAGTAATTGAATGAATTTGCTGTGGTTTTTCTTCTCAGTGTTTATAGTGGGAATTAGAATAAATTGTCTTTTTCATGGCACACTGTATAGTAGCTTTGTTTCCTGATTAGACACAGATGTTTGTCATATAAGTATTTGGGTGTACTGAATGCAAAAAGTGAAATCCATGAGTACCTGCAACTAATTTTCTCTTAAAAATTGGTGTCAAGAAAATTGGATGGCTCATGTACCTGTGGAAATGTAACAATCTGAGAGTGTACACTTAATCAGAGTGCTTTATGCAGTTTGCCACCATTTCTAAGTTAGTATTGTCTATATGATGACGCTTTTATTTAGTTTCTGAATAAATATTTTGATAGTAATGACTGTTCTTGTGCCACTTTTTTAGTTCATTTCTGATTTAACCAAACCTATGCATGAGTAGTCCTACTTCATATGCATATAGATATTTAAGTAACTTATGTTATTTAAACATAATATGTAATATTTAAGCGGTTAACTACCAGTATGACCATGCATTCCTTTTTACCACATCGTTTCCAAAGATTTTGCTACAGTTACAAACCAGCTACAGAGACTCTGTGGTACAGGAATGGAGTCTGTCCTCAAACCGGCACTCACTGCTCAGAAAAAACAGTGTGCTACTTTTACCTAAAGGTGTTTTATGATACTTGGCAAATGAATGCAGTGTGAAAGAGGTTCTTTCATTCTGTGTTTTCTATTAATGTTTTTTATTCTGTAAGGAATCTATTGCAGCTTTTTAAATATGTAAGTATGTACAAAAACTTACTCTTTATTTCAGTCTAATTATTTAGTAAGCATATCTGTTACTTGACCTTGTTTGATTTTTGTTTCACCACTATTTTTAGAAATGTCTATGTGATATTTGTAGATAACAAAATAGATAAAAAATAACAGCAAATAGCTTAAAATAAGAAAAAAAAGAGGAAATGAGCTAATTTGAGTTGTAGCCATGGTAATATTTCAGACTCCTTTAGCTCTACAGTATTTTCCTAGTAGTGTCCAGAAAAATCTATTTTCATACAAATGTAGTTTGTTCCATTTATGTAATACCTTTAAAAAATTGGTTGAATAAGTGTTCCCCGAAGCACTTACCTTGGGTGTATTCCTGATTTGCTTTCCTTACTGGCCCTGTGAATGTCAGTTGGAAGGTAGCCCCTCAAGGGTTTTGTGTATTATTATGTCACTTAAGAATTACAAATGAGTTAAGCATAATATGCATCTGAAAACAAGAGACAAAGACTTCAGGATAAAAGTAACCAAACGAGACATAAATTCTGAGCTCAAGGTAGTTACTGCTGTGTCTTGACAACAGGTTTTGATGGCACTGGGTAATGCTAGAAAGAAGGCAGTGGTTGGACTTGCTTCTGAAATGACCTAATGGTGGCTTTTTAGTTTCTTTTTGGTCATTGCAACATCGACTGTGTAATACCCTTTTGTTTGGTTTTAATAAATAATTTTTGTCTTGTTTAATTTGATTTCTATAATGAAAGCTGAACAAGAAGCAGGTGGCTGTATCTGAACAATATGGGAATTAATTTCCAAAGCACACATAACACAGACAATGTAAGACAGTGAGAATTGCCAGTGTGTTCTGGGGACAAGCTTTTCCCAGTAGTTACTCCAGATACCACCATCTTCCTGGCTGAAGAACACCAATTACTTCAGAAGCAGACTGAGAGGTGTAACAGTTTGGCTTTCCTAACACAGACAAAGTTTCTGAGAACAATTTTCTCAGGACTTTGTAGTCCTTTATAATCAATGTGAATGTCAGGACATTGGTTTACTTGGTTTTAATTCTATTCTGTAGAATTAAACTCTATTCTGTAGAATTGAACTCTTTCTTCATTACCTTATTATTTCCTTTCTTGCCTTCACTTCCTTTTCATGGCCTTTGCTTATTTCCTTCCTTACATTTCCTGCAGTGAATAGAGTACAATTTTCAGTTCGTTTTGAACCTGTTAAACCTTAGCTGCGGTTGTCTTGAAATTAGTCTTTTGCTGAACAGTTAAAAGCACAAATTTGGCTGCTGTGACCATTCTTTTCTTTTTTCTTTCTTTTCTTATGTATTTTTCCCAGTTTTACAGGTGAGAAATGGCTTGGACTCTTTTTGTTTGGGTGCCCCAAAAAAGTAGAACAGGAAGCTGCCAAAGGGAGTACACACGAGCACTCTCAGAAGTGATGTATTATTTATGATTGTGCCACTTGTAAAATTAGATGTACTTTGGAAATTCAGGGAGTATGCATGTGTGTCAGGGTTTCTAAATCCCAAGCCAGTGGACTGCAAAATATGTCAGTCTCTTTAATAAAGAAAATCATATTATAGGTTACTTAAGAGAGGCTGTGGCTTATGCATTGGTCTGCATATGAAAAAATGCAAAGATGATCAGAACATCTGACTGTGTAAATGATGTTCTAAACATCAAGGTGTCAGAGTAAAAATTAAAGAGAGAAATTATCAGTTAAAAATTTAGGAACCTAAGAAAATAAACACATATTTGCATTCAATGCAGTAACAATTGGAAGAATGGTTAAAAAATTCAAATTCTGGTAAAAGACAGCAATGGAAGTGTGTAAAAAAAATGTGTCTGCCTGTAGAAAAGAGAGAAACTAATCCATAAACTTTGTGGATGCTGTTACTTGGTAAGGATACTATGCTTCCTCTAGAGACAAATTTGGGGTTTTAAAATCTCTTCCTCCACAGCTGGGTGTGTGTCAGGCACTCATCTGGGTATGCCAGGGTGTATGTACTCGAATGGGTACGTAAAGAGGGATTGTTAAGCAGTGAGGTCCTTCACTGTGCTCTTTCTGTACCTCTCAAAGAGCAGCCATTCTAAACTGGTGCTGCTGCCTTTGAAAATGTCACCATTAATGCACATGCAGTCAAACGAGTTTGTTAATTAGGCAGTGTTTATTATTGGAGGGTGCAGTGAAGTGATCTATGTGACAATACAGTTTAATTACTATGAGCTATCCTAGGGCAATGGCTGGATGTTTTCCTAATAAATCAATTGCTATTTTTATTTTGAAAATTAAGCATGTTTATTTTCTTTTTGTGAATAGCAATAGTCTGCAAATATTGAAGTTGATTAGCATGCAAAAAGTTGTCATTGCAACTTATTTTCTTAAAACCCCACCCAAATAGCATAGCTGTCTGGAACAGTTTAAACAGTCATGAAAATGAAATACACGTTAAGTAGCCCTTGTGTTTGGTTTTCTGATTGACTTTTTGTTGTAGATACCCATGCACATTATTAACTTATTTCATTTATAGAGGCCCATCTTTCTTGGTGTTACATTACTGTTTCAGTTTGCATCACCTTGTAGAGATTAGTGTCCAGAATGTAATTTGAAGTAAACTTTTGGTGAGTATTTCCCAAATGTTAACATGAGGCCAGAAGATGCTTGCTTTCTGTTTGGTTTTCATGGGGTGTTTTAATTTGGAATCAGTATATGAAAGTGCTGAAGCTTGGTGATTTAGAGGATCCATTGTGCATTGTCCACAACAAATGTTCTAAAATAGTATCAGTGTGCCTATAAATGTAACTTGCAATTGATTTTTTGTTACTCACTGCTTTTTTCATTTAAATTTCTACTCAGATTTCATTCCACAAAAGTAACAGCAAAGGTATTGTGAGGGGAATGACTGTCAGGCAGGTGAATGGTGTGTAAGTTAAATTGATCCAAGTATTTGATTGCTGTTGCCAGTTGATGGCAAATCCTATCAGTGGGGGTGGTTTTTTAAATATTATTTTAAAAATAATTTTCTTAGGAGCGATGATTTCAGTTGGTGAAACTGAACATTGGACCTAAGGATAGTTTTTATGAATATGCTATGATTATTGGATATAAATTTTTTGTTATGTTAAATTATCAGATATTTTGAACTGACTGTAAAGGACTTAATGTAATGGTTATATTTGCTCTTGTGCCTGTGTGCATCACTTTCAGCAGTTGGGATTGGACTTCTGTATCATAGAAGAAAATAAATACTCTTTGTAATAAAACATATTTCTTATATGGACTTCTAAAAACCTCATTTGTTTTCTTAAACATTTCAAGAGCAATCAAATTCTGAAAGTACTATTTGTTGTACAAAATGTGAAGTCAAGAAGCCTGAATAGATGTGATCATATCATGATATCATAGTCCTTCAAAAAGCTTTAATTGTCACCATTATAAGTACGTGCAGATGTGTCAGTCTCTCCACATAATTACTCAGTGTGAGTCCTTGACAATGGGCATTGTAGTCCTGTGTTGTGCTACTGCTACTATCAAAAGTAATTTTGAGTAATCCTCGCCCAGTTGGTTGAGCTGTAATGTGACTTCTTACTGATGCAGGATTTGCATAGTGGGCTCTTGACTCTTTGCAGTCATGGGATGCATGTTTTAAATAAAGATGGTAACATTCAGGGAATGTCTTAGGTTGGTTCCTTTGTCCTACAATGCTTTACTTGCACAGGGTGGAAAAATTACCAAATGAATTCTAACTCTTTCTCACTGAAATCTCCTAGTAACGTGTCCTAGATATTTTTGTACCTGTCGACTTCTTGTCTTTGAGTCCTACCTTCACATTGAGCTTTAGAAAATGTGAGCTGGTGTGCAGTGATCCAGCTGAGCAAAGAAAAGAGGAAACAGTTTAATAAATACTGCAAACTGAAGGGCCAAGCTGGCCTACAAATGTTCCATTTAAAAATGCTTTTGTGTTCCTTGTAAATTATTAGGCTTTCATTAAATGTTTTGAAAAGGGAAGGAAAGCATTTGGGTCATTTTGTGCATGGCTTCCTGGAGTGTAGTGATTGAAGAATGGAAGCAGAACATTTAAGTATTTAGGAGTCTACATGCTGTGCTGTGGAAAAGTAGAGATTTGACTCTTTGGTTCTGAGCAGCAAAGAACATGCTTTGGTGTGGCTTCTGAAGGAAAAGCTGCATGTGTAAGACCATTGCTTAGTAAAATGGGAAATGTTCTCAGTTTTGTTCTTATCTGAAATATCCAATAGTTAATGTTTCTAATGCAAGTTTTAAATATAAATGTTTCAGGGAAGGTAAAAATGGGGAATGTATATTGTTTTTCTGTCATCCAGTTAGCATAGATTATTAGGTGAGTGTTAATCAGACCACTTGGGTGAGCGTTAATGAGACCACTCAGTCATGCTGACAGCTCGCTGCATCCAAAGGGATTTAAATGTCTTCCTCTTCTTTATTTCTTCTTTTCCTTATTTCCATTATTCTCTTGTTTGTGCATGTTCACAGACCATTTGGTAACACAGCCATTGATTGGTAAGTCAGTTTTCCCACTCCTCAATGAGCAAAATAATTTTTTTTCTCTCCTGCCAGTCCAGGGAACTGATTCATTATCAGCTTACACAGTGGAAGAAGGAAGTGGGATGAAGTGGCAGGAAATGCAGCATTTGACCATCTCTTTCACTGCTACTAAGGTTTTGGGTTGGCTCAATCATCTTGTGAAGCCTCATCCTTTGGATTTAGTTATGGGGTTGCTGGCTATCCTCAGAAGTTATTATTTAAATTCAAAGATGCTGATCACTTGGGAAAGAGTAATTAAATAGTCTTTGTTACTGTTACTGACAGTTTCTGCAATCCAAACCTCTTTGGTTTTCTGTGACTTGTACAGCAGCATTTCTAGTCTCCATTTACTCATCTCCTCTTTTCATTGATGCTGTACCTTGTACACTCTTCACACATTTTTTCACGCTTTTTTTTATTTGCTTCAGGTTCTGATCTCAGATCCTGAAAAATTAATCAAAACTGTATTTCTCCTGCAGTTGTGATAACTGCTTACCTGTAGTAAGGTTGGTGTCACAGCTAGGCTGAATTAACACTTAGCTGCTTCTGAAGGTGTTATTTCATCACTTCTCTGGCAGTGTGTTCTCAGTGCTTCACTTGGGCCAGCTTTGGTGCTTGTCTGATGAGGTGATCTGAGGAGATAGGCAAAAGAAAGCCATAGTTTTTAGGTTCATCTGGCTCTGTCAACCTGCTCCCTGCAGGGTAAAATAAGCACCAGGATTGGCCTATGAATGGAGAGCCATGAACACACAGGCAAAAGACTTCACAGAACTGCAGAAATGGTAGAAACTGGGCCATCTGTTCTATGAGGAGTCCTTGATTAGGTAGATACAAATACAGCTGTAACATCAAGAAGACAAATATCTTGCTACTTTTGTTTGAAGTGTAGGAGGATGATATATCACAATGTTGCTCTCCATAGAGTGCTTCAGCTTTCTTCTTCCCTCATTACGAGTTCTAATACACTTATATTGACAAGAGTTTATATTACCAATGTTTTGTGTTTGCCTCAAATATTTTTGAGGCAAACATTAACCTTGCGACAAACGTTTGTTGGAATACAGTAGTATGTTAACTATCCAGAACTGCAGTCGTGACCTCTTACCAGTCTGTTCTTCACAACAAGAAATTGCATTTCTATTTGCTTTGCATTTTAAGTTTATGAGGGCTGGAATTCCAGTTTTTCTCAGCATCAGTAGTTTTGCATTTCTCAGTTAAGTTGTCTTAATTTTGCTGCCAACATTGTCCAAGTGGAGATGTCAGATAGAGCTTCCTTTACAAAATCATTGGTTATTCAGTTGTTAGTTATCTGGTATGCTGAAGGTGAACCTTAAGACATTGTGTTACTTCTTCATTAATACTTATTAGGTCGTGTGTTTTTCTAAGGAAGAAGAAACACCTCCAGATTTAATAGATTTTATATTTCTTAACAGCATTAGAAGTTTCTGCTTAGCATTTGTCTCTTCATTTTGCCAGGGTTGGCAGTTTTCTCTTGCATAAATAACTACGCAGAGCAGCTCACAAGCTGTAAGGCTGTTATCTTTAAATTGCATTTGCATATTTGTATTTTGCTGAGTAGAATAATGTCTTGCCTTTTAATGTACTGTTTTGTGGCACGTCACATGCCTTTCTATTTTCTGACTGAGAAAAAAGGAGATGAAATGTATTTATCATAAGATTCATGTAAACCTTTTAATATGCCTCTTTTTTCATTAGACTTGATTCCAGTTTAATACTGTAGTAGTGGTTTTTGTATCCAGCCTTTTTGGTCCATTCCTCCTTTGTAAATATCTTACGTAGTTACTTACGTTCACAATAATTAGTAAGGTATTTATTGAGAAAGCAGAGCTTTTCAGTTCACCGGGAAAGTTTGAAGATGGAAATTGAAGAGGACTGACAAATAGGTTAAAAACAGCAAGTCAGTCCTCAGTAAGGAGTGTGTGTATGTATAGGAACATGAGTTTATAGATGGAGGGGTTGTGTGTATGTGCGTAGTTTTTTCTGCATTTACCTGAATCCATCAAATAGATGTCTGCATATATCTAAATGTTGTTTCATGGCTCGAAACAGCCTTAAGTCTGTCTCTATTTTATAATTCATTTCCTACTGTGTCAGCATAGAGAAGAATGAATCTATGTATACAGAATTCATCTTCCAAGACATGTAATGTATTTCTTTAGCAGTAGGGTACAAAAATACCCAAGGGTTCTGCTTTTTAAAATGGCTCTGTAGCTATGTTTCTTTGTGGTGTTGTTTGCTTATGAGTTGTATATATGAATGAATTTAAATGAAGTAGAGTGTTTATCAGAATATGAGGGCTCATTCAGAAGCACAGATTTAAAGACAAGCACTTTTAAAATGCAGTATCAATTTATTTTGGGAATACAACTGTAGTGCACTAAGAAAAGGTAGTATCACCTACCCAGAGTGTTTAGTTCCTGGTATTTTTAGCAGTACTCCCCCAATCACAGTATTATGAAGCCTTATCCTAAGAAAGTTCAGTAACTTCACCTTGAATAGCCCTGTTGGAATTTGAAACAGATTTATGGCAGAAACATGTGTTCCAAACAGCTGTCATGCAAAACCATTTTTTAAAAAGCCCCTGAAAGTCTGGTAGACTCAGAAATCTGTTGTGCGTGTTGTTTTGGCTTTTTAAAAATGAAGATAATACTCAATACATCCTTCAAGAAAAACCTCTAATATAGGCCTTTAACATAAATCCACAACTAAAATAAGCTGGTGTACTTGGTCAGATATGCCTTTCTAACACAGAGCTTAAAGGACTTTGGATTTATAGCTTGCCTTTCCCGTGGAATTACAAATAGTTTGATAGTATGTCAGTGGAGGCATAAGAATCACAGAAAACAAGCCAGGATTTGGACAAGGATCAGAGAGTGAAAGAAAGAGTCAGCATGAATGCATCTGTCTTATGGTCTTGGATTTGATTAAAGACCTTAAAATTCTGTCAGTGTAATCTCTCCGAAGTAAAGTTAGGAAATGCAAGCTTGTTTCCTGGCAATAGCTCTGTTTCATTCCCAGCATACTGGGGTGTGGAGGGTGGATCCAGGCTGCCTGGGGAGAAGTAGAGTAAGCCATTCCCTCTGCAGCTTTTCAGCACTGAGGCATTTCCTCCATGTTGGGGACACTTGTTTCTGATCCACCCCGGCCTTTTCCTATCTCATGAACGAGTTCTCTCAGGGAGGTAAAGAGAAAGGGTTTTGCTTAGTAAAAAGGAGACGGATACTATAGTGCAAAGGGTAACAGAGCATGCAGATTACGAGGTTTTATATGATGTATTTTAATTTTAACATTTGAAAAACGTTTATGTGAATGATTCTGCTATTTTTAATGATCTTGTATGACAGCATCAACTCCAAATGGAAAAATAGGTGGTCTAGAATGAAGAATATCTGGAACGAAGCAATAAAAGGAAGTGGGAAGGTGTAAATATTTCATGCCCCAGATGGATGAATGATATGATAGTAGACATAAGTCAGAGGTGTGATCATGACAGATGTAAAGAAAAGAACCTCAGAAATTCCAATTTTGAGTAGAAGATGCACTGAAGGAAAAAAGCCACCTTGTTTTGAAAAAATCAAATACAACTGAGGTGCTAATGCTCCATGTGACAATGCATAAATACACGCTTGCTGGTCTGACTGCACAATTTGTCACAATAAGGCTGTTAGTTTAACAGGAACTCACCTCATGCTTTGATTTCTTTAAAAACTGTAAGGTTTCATTCAAGTACTCCTTTTTTTCTTTTCTATTTTTTGTTCCTTTTTAAATAAGAACTTCTCTGTGGCTACTTTGCAAATGCCAGATTAATCATGAGTTTTAATATAGTATTCAGAGAGCATTTTTTTGAATAAACAGCATTTTATTAATTGTTTTCCATTTTTTTTTTTCTTCTGCCTCTCATTTCAGAACGGTTTGATCACCACTGTCCCTGGGTAGGCAACTGTGTGGGGAAAAGAAACTACAGATTTTTTTATATGTTTATTTTATCTCTGTCCTTTCTGACAGTCTTTATATTTGCATTCGTTATCACCCACGTCATCCTTCGTAAGTATGCTGGTGAAATCAGATTACGTATGTAGCCATTTGCTTGAGTTTTTTTAAGTTAATATTTTGATCATTCAGGGTTTATTTATTTATTTATTTGTTTGTTTATTTGCCTTTTCTCTGAAGCTTCACAATCCCCAGTGAGTCCCATTCTGGTCTATAGTAGGCACTGCTCATAGTAGTCACTGGCTTTACCTTAATGCAGTCTTTTTTTTTTTTTTTTTTAATTTTTTTTTTTTTTTAAATTTTTTTTGTCCTTTTCTGGATGATTAATTGGAAAAGCATCACATATACTCAATGTATGTTCAAGTATACAGGTAGTATAATTTACCTAAAGAACTTCTATGTGCTTTTTTACTGTAAGCATGGGTCACTTGCCATCCAGACAAAGAGGTAAATTACTAGAAAATAGATTGGAGCTATACTTTTTGTAGTTTGCTGTTTAGCTTTACATCATTGTCAACCCTATTCTTAACACTTTTTTTTCATTTGCATAGAGATTCTGAGAATACCTAATTCATAATAGAGTCATATGAATCAGAAATATTATTGAGTTTGAGACTAATTTTTATTTGTATTCTGGGTTGTGTTTGAGGTCAAAACTCTTTTGGGTACTGTCTTTTGATTTCGTACCCCTAACTAATTTTGCTGGCTCCTATATGATGATGATGGTGACATTTATGGTGACAGGCTTACATGACTTGTTTTTAAACACCTTTTGTATGTTGGGTTTTTTAACCCATTATTGCTAGAAGAGCGTTCTATATTTTTCACTTATTATATAGGATATTCACTTAAAGAATGTTTCTTTAACCAGTTTGCAAATGTGATCTGTGTATTCCTTTGTATTCTGTATTGCAACAGAAACCTGATAGAAATAATAATTTCAGTATATAACACATTTATAAAGCTAACTTGATAATATTTAGAGAATGTTTTACTGGAAAAAATATGTCAGATTGTGCTCAATTTCCAAAGTTTTTTACAACATGCAGGGAAAAGTTGTGTTTTAAAGAGCAGAATTCCTGCTCTTACTTGTTCTTTGCAAAACTATGATGCAAGCACTGAGAAGCCCTCCTATAGCTCAGAAGTCTAGTTCATAGGCTAGAACTGGGATATGTAATTTTGAGGGAGTCTGAATGAACAACTTGTTTCCACTACCAGATACAGCATTTCTAATACCAGTTGAAAAAAGCAGAGATGAGATGTATATATTGTTTAAAAAAGAAAAATTATTGCCAAAAGAACACTTGCCATTAATAAAGTGCTTGTTATTTATCTGGGCATACATGAGCATATACATGCACACCTTTTACATTTAAGAAGAAAGACACATGGATTTTTTTCTGCAATCTTGACTAGTGTTCAGTAGTTGAAAACATTCCTAGTCTGGCAATGTAAGGCTGTTTTTGACACTAACCTACCTTTGTTTCACAAGGACTTCAGTGCTTTTTATTTAGTTTTCAGTATATGAGTTATCAATATAATGTCAATATTTCATTTTATGTATGTTAATTAGGTTTATCTAGTGGGTTTTAAATTTACAGTGTCCAAACCTAACTCGAATATGATTTAGACAAAGAGCGGAGTAATTAGTTGTGCCTCTGTGTGGCTGAGAAGCACTTGAGCATTGTGTAGGTGTTACAGATTACGTATAGTAAATGTTAAATGCTGAATTGCCTGTCAGCTGCAAAATATTCTTGCCATGGAGGTTCATCTACTTAGAATGAGACAAGAAAAAACATCCTTAAGCTCTAAAGATTGGTCAGTCCTCAAAGGCAATGGGAGCAGGTATGAAATGTGATTAGTTCCTTCATGTTTAATTGATATACTGGAGCTTCAAGCCAAGCTTTCAGATTTGTCTGCTGTAGTCTTGACAGTGTCCAAAACAGAGTGCTTTACAAATACGGTTGTCTTATCATGCCACTCTCTTTGTGCCTACCATACCTCTAGAAGTCCTCCTGTCTCCCTTTCTAATAATTACCACTCAGCAATTTGTGTTCTGGTTTGTAGTTCTTTAGCTGATACTAACCATTAAGCAGGATTCTCAGTTACTGAATCTGAACCTTTGTTCTTGGCATAGATTGCTTTTTGTTAGCATGACTGAAGGAAGTCCTGGCTTTTAGACCTCAGACTATGACCTTCCTTCCATCCTCAAACTATGACAATATTTCAAAATCATATTATTTCAAAGTCCTGGAAAATTTATTTTAATGCCCTTTGATCTAGACAATTTTTTAAAGTTTTTGTATTTTTTATAATGCATCTTGCAAGCTGGCATTTTACAGATTTTGGTGGGCCTAAGGGGTGATGAGATATAAGATACATCTTTTTGTTTTCTGTGGCCTTCTGAGACATACATTGGAAATATGTTCTTTCTAGGTTTAAGAATTTGTGCACATAACATTGCTGATGATGATAAAACTAATTTGTAAGTCACTTACTAGAGGTACTGTCTTATAAGATTTTCTTCCCTCTCCCCAAGTTGAACACATTTCCCATAGTAGTATCTGTCTTTACAGTTACTCATCTCTGTTGGAGGCATCAGTATTTCACCTGTTTGTTGCAGTGAACAGCCTTCCCCTTCTGATGTTTTGGGCACTGCTTGGGAGAGTGTGACCAGCTGTAGGGTATAGAAATCACACCTATCTGCTGCCATTGCCATTAAGGATGCTACAAATAGTAAGAAGGCAGGGAAAGTTCTATTAGTCTTGTACCTTGACACTAAGAACCAATTATAAGAGTCTGAAAAGGCTCAGAAATACAAGGTAAGTAACTTCCCACTTGTAACAATAAACAGTAAAATTGACCAGTTGGGTCTAGAGAATTATACATATATTTCTTTATTCTTGTCAAGACAAGATTCGTCTCTCCATACAGATCTTCAGATTAATTTAGCTAAGTGGAAAATTTTTGCTCTGGGGAAAATTTTCAGCCTGATGCATTTAAATAATTTATGTTATACAGTGAAGTTCAAACTGTGTGCCTGTAGCTATGTCACATTAAGTCAGTTTCTACAACAAATTCACTTGTTGCAATCAGCAATTTGTGAAATCACCCTAATTGATTAATATCTCATGGTTATGGAACCCAAGTGCTTTTTATTTTGCATGCTTCTACATTTCTAGTTGATGGGCTCATGCTTCTTTTGAGCTGTTTTCAGCGACTAGATTTTATTTTATTTGCCCAGAGGCAATAGTAACCTATTAGAAAAATCTTCTGTGTAGGTGCAGTAGGAGCAGAATTATAAATACGAGAGCTTTGTGTCCAAAACAAAGGATGGAAAGTTGGGAATCTGAGTTTATAGAATAAATTTTCCAAGTAAAAAAGATACTTTGGAAAATGATATTTCAAAACAAAACAGGAGGTTATAATTTTTGTTTCCATATTAGGTCTGAAAAGAACAAGGGTAATCAGAAATCTTGTTCATGGGAAAGTATGTGTGCATCAATTTGGTATGACTGAGAAAATATCCTGCAGATGCTAAACCTGATAAGTTGCTCAAGGGCTTTTTTAATGTTGTTGCTGCTGAGCAACATATTCTTGGATTCATATTAGTAAATCTATTCTATGATTATTTGGTTATCTTCGAATGTTAATTATTTTAACTATAGTAAAAACAGCCTATAGTCCAGTTTCTTACTTGGCTGGTAATTTTGAGTTCTGTTTCTACAGGTTCTCAACAAACAGGGTTCCTCAATGCTCTGAAGGACAGTCCTGCAAGATATCCTTTCACTGGAACATATTGTAGATTTTGTTGCAAAATAACATCTGAGATGGTTTTGCTTGTTTCCTTGCTATTGTTGAATGTGTGCTTTTAGACTTTATCAGTTAATGATTTCATCACTTCCTACACAATAGGATTTCTTGCCACATGTTGGAGGTAGGAAAGAGACTATAGCCTGGAGTGGTTTTTATTCTTCATGTTTTGCAGAGCAGTACTCTTGACAAAGATCTGTAGTTTCCAAGTCCATTAAATATGCTTCATGTTTTATGGTGGAATTCATAAATACATTTTGCACTATAAACATGCTGTGGTTTCACTAAAAAGGTTCAAGAATTGTTCTGCTTTTACAACTGAAGGTATCCCATGTGGCTGATTATATTTGGGATAGAAAAAGTAGATTTTGGAACAACAGAAACAGCATGCTTTCCTTGAAGAACTCAATTTTTGAAACTATGCTTTATGTTTTTAGAGAAGTCATTTTCAAATAGCAACTTGCATTAAGTGAAATAGCAGTGTGTAAATTGCATACACAGGGACTACAATTGTTGTTCAGCCTGGAAAAGACAAGGCTCTGGGGTGATCTCATTGTGGTCTGTCAATATGTAAAGAAGTCTCATAAGAAAAACAAAGAGACTTCTTAGCAGAGGCTGTAGTGACAGAACAAGGTTTTAAGCTGAAATAGAGCAGGTATAGATTTGCCATAACAAAGTTTCTGCAGTAAGAGTGGTGAGACATGTGAACAGGTTACCCCAATGCCCCATCTCTGGAAATGTTCACAGCCAGGTTTGAGGTGGCTCTGAGCAAGCTGGTCTAGTGGAAGATGTCCCTACCCATGGCGGAAGGGGACCTTTAAGGTCGATTCCAACACAAGCCATTCTCTGTTCTATTCTGAAATGCTCCATGCACTTTTTAGCACTTCATGGGAGTCTTCTGTATATTTTCTACTCAGTGAGAATGGAGCCAGAAAGCAGTTAACATAATAAAAAAACGGGAAACTGATGCAACCATTGCTTAGTTTCTGTACAGACAGTAAGCTTCCCATTGCTTATGTATATGTTTTGGATGGTTCCTGTCTGAATAAACAGTTTTCACCTCTCACAAAGATACTGTAAAAAGAAATCTTTCCCGTTTGTCCATTGTGCCTCACACAGTTTGCTTTTCCACACAAAGGTAGGAAGAAAAAGCTGTCATTCATAGTTGTGCATAGAGACCTGTTTCCAGGTAATTTTCCCAAGTGTCAAATTCTGCAGATACTTTTTTTGGGTGCTTGTCTTCATCAGGTAGAATCACTGAGCTGTAAACTCCCTTTTTAAAGCCATGTTCAGATTTTTCTGCACAAATAATTATAAAAAGCACAAACAAACAGTTCTAAATAGCACAACAGTAGCTTCCAGTTAAAACAATTACAGTCAATTCTTACAAAAAAAAGAGAATTCTCTTAAGCTATTTTCAAACTGAGAACAGCTTTCCATTTTCTTTAAATCAAAAGAGAATTGCTTATGCATTTGAGGATTTTTGTACAGGAACAATGGCCTGGAATTCCTAATTTTTGTTCAGAGATGTGCTGCTTTAAAAGACTTAATAGCACATCTTGCAGAAATGCCTGGCTTGATAGTGATATGTTGGACAATTTAAAAGCTTGGTTACAATTAATAACAGTAAAAAATTAAATTGTCCAAATAGCATTGGGAATGCTACTTTGGAGACAGTCGATTCAGGCACAGAGAATATGGCCATTTAAATCTTGCTAACAGCTCTGTGTGAGATACTAAGGGAAAATTATCCTGTATGATGCTAGTAAGATACTATACTATAACATGTTGCAAGGTTATACTTTGTTGAGAATACATTGCTTTTTTGTATTTATTTTACAGTTAATGGACTTAGGTTGAATTAGTGGATTCTGGTTAATTTGATGTAAACTACCCCTGCTGTTCTCAAGCTGGTTTTGGATCATTGTGTGGGAAATGGAAAAATGTCCCTTCCTATGGGGAACTGAAAGAGATCTTGAACTGAAAGGAATTACTTTTTTTTTTTTTTTATCCCAGTAGGAATTATGCCGTGGAGGGAAAAACACACTTTTCAGTACCCTTTTGAGTGTAACTGTGATGAGGAACATCCTGTTGGTGATATGTTCAGGTTGTAGGGGAGCTCTTTTCCCTCTAAGGTTCTTCTTTTCTGACCTGGTGAATCTTCCTCCTGGTATGTAGATTCTACCCAACAGTGCTCATCTGCAGCCTCCCTTACTATTTCTACTCTTTGAAAGCCCAGTTTGTGTGGTGTATGATGTTTTGGGCTGTTTCCTTCTTTTCCTTCTTTTGGAACCCTCTGCCAAGAGTCTGTTTCCTTACCCATTATCCCTCATACTCCTTGCTGTAGCTGTGGCTGTTGCAGAGAGTCAGAGTTCCTGTCTCGTGTTGGTTTGACTTCACACAGCCTGAGGAGGAAATGAGAGGCAGAGAGTAGTGAACCTGCTGCTCAGCAGTGCACTTTGGTCATCCTGCTGCTTTTGGAGCAGATCTAATCAGAGTGCAAGTGGCTCTTTTCTGGCTTTAAATCACTCTGAAATAGGTCCTAGGGAAGATTATACAGACACTTCAGGTATTTCCCAGTTCATTAGGGATGAGCAGCCCTGCAATACAAAATTTTTCATTTTTAACTAATGTTAGGATTTTTTATTGCAAGTATTTATGACCATCCATGCCATTTCCAGGCCATGTCTCTGTGTAATGGTGCGGAGTTGTCATATTTTTCTTCTGTTGATAGGTTCAGTGTATTTTCTGTGTTCTAAGGCTGTATCCTTGTTCTGGAAAATCTTGAGTTGATGTTGTCTTGGAAACTGACTTCACCAAAGGTTGATATGTTTAATATACAGATTATTTTTATCCTATTCTTTTCTCATCGTTTTGTTCCTAGTGATGAATTTTATGTATTTTTCTAGGAACCAAAGCCTTTTCTTCTGTTGAATCGTGTTCCCTTAAAATAAATCCAAAAAATATTTAAGTATTATAGAAAACAGCATTCTCAAAGCAGATGCATTCTGAGTTCATGGCTGTTTTGTGTAAATAAACAAATAAAAACTATAGAAGAAAGCCTTCTACAGAAAGTTTGGAAAGTTTCTCTTTATGCTTAATTCTATAAAGTTTAGAAGCAACTTCATTGTCTTACTTATGAGATAATGACTCCTTTAAAGTTAAAAGAATTATATAAACTGTAGTAAATATGCAATGCTGAGTGCTGACTGTTTTTCCTAGTATACCAATCTGTGCATGTGCACACCTTTGCTGCTCCGTTGGAGGTGAGGGTGCTTGTGCTGAACCTGTCCCTGTGCTGTTCCCTGTAAGTCACACATGAGAGCTCCCACCCGTGTACCTGGGCTGTGCAGCCCTGGACATTGCACCTCATAGCAACAGTCTGCTGGCTGGACACACGCTCCTCCAGTGTTTGGCAGGGGTGATGCTGTGTCTGGGCTAGGCAGATGACTAGAGTTTATTTTTTGCTGACCCCTTTGAAGTACTCAGAGATCTCAAAGGACTTGTGGACTACGCTGTATTTTGTGTTTGTTAACTACTTGTTACTGGATTCTTTTCCCATTTGCATATATTTCCTTGACTTTTAATTACTGTGCTGGAAGCTGTGGTGTGTTTTTTCTCAGTATGGTCCATTGTTGGCCTCTCAGGTTTTCATACGTATTTGATCAGCTCCAATCAAACAACAAATGAAGATGTAAGTTTGTAATATATTTCTACATACGTATTTCTAAATAGTAATGAGGAGGTTTTTCTTTAAAACAGACATGTCTGCATCGTTTTGTGAATACCTCAGTAGGAAAGAAGGAAAGTAATATGCTCATGCTTGATTCAAAAGATCAGGTGAAATCTTTTTGACTCTATTTGTTGTGGTTTGAAGATGTGCTCGTTATATACTTAGTATGTCCATTGTGGTTTGCACATGTAGGATCTCTATCTTGAAATAGGAAAATACAGGAGGGAGGAGACAAGTATATTTTATACAGTTGGAAATTAGTAAGTACTTTTCAGTATCTCGTTTTCACTGGGAGTGGTAAACATTCTTTAACTCAATAATTGCTTACTGTGAAACTTGGAAAATGTGTTGAATTCTCTAAACAAAAATTTCATCCTTTATTTTATCTTACCTCTGAAACTTTTTTTGCCATTCTGAGGTCCAAAACCTCTGGCAAAGAGTATATCATTAATTTAAAGATCAACTTTCTCATTTCTAGAGGTGTCTATTTTGCATATAGGATTCCTTTGTTTTGGTGTTGAATTATGATTAATTCTGTGTGAAGTCCTCATGTGTCCTTCCCTAACTAAAAGGAAAAATGTGTAATGAATGAAAGGAATATACAAAATTAATTTGGGAGCTGATGGTATAGAAAGCTTTTGGAAATTTAATAAGTGATCTAACAAAGCACTGCAAGCTTTAAGTTACTTTATTGTCATTTCCTATTGTACCTTTTTCATAGGTATCTGGTAGATACAAAAATAGCATCTTTAGTATTGTCAAATATGTTTTGTTACTGTTTAAGGTCACAGTTAAAATTATAAATTTTACAGTAAGTATCAATCAACCAGAAAAACACTTCCCAAGCAGGGTCAAAATGAATTGTGCTTCAGCGTCAAGTATCAGAGCAAGTAGCCTGACGTGGAAGAAATCTACCTTGTTAATAAGACAGATGAGATACTCAGTTATTCCTTGGTCATTAGGTTTACACCAAGGTTTTCTCTCTAGATGGACTTAGTGTGCTTCCACCCTCTTCCCTCAAATAAAAGTCTTTTCTGGATTATTGAAAGATAGATAGCAGGGAACTGCAGCATTTGAACATGTCTGAATATCAAGTAAACTGTTCAGTAATTTAATTTAAAACATAAATTACCAATTGAATACAGCAAGACATTTTACTCAGGCTCTCAAGTATCTCACAAACAGAAAAGCAAACTAGCTAAGGGAAAATGTAATATGCAGTAAAAGGTAGCAATGGCTGCATTTGCTTTACGATATTTTAGAACCTTTTGTGAACTTTAGGGAAGATAATGTTGTGTGATATTGTGCAGCTTGAAAACTTACCCATGAGTATGGAAAAGAAGTGCTCAATTGCTGGCTTCAGTCATATTTTGCAATTGAGCCTCTTCTGTAAAACATGCTTTAATATTTGTAAAATTGAACTTGGACCATTACGTTTAGATGCTGAAATTCCTGTTTCAAGTATATTGATCTCTTGAGATTCTGGGTTGTCTACATCTATGGAGTTAAAGCATGTGCTTGTAGGGTCCAGCCTTCATAACAACCCAGAACTCTTAAATTGTTTGGAAAGTGTCATTATGGATTTTCTGTGGTCTCTTCTGCAAATAGCATGTTGCAACCTTAATTTCTCACAGCCATTTTCTGTATTGCATTACATGTGATGCATATTGTTCATATCTCTTCAGATTAAAGGATCATGGTCAAATAAAAGAGGTAAAGAAAACTATAATCCCTACAGTTATGGCAACATCTTTACTAATTGCTGTGCTGCTCTCTGTGGGCCCCTTTCTCCAAGGTAAGAGTATCAAAAGTATTGTTAGCATAAATGAAGCCATGTGATTATTAATGAAAAAAAATTAGTTTTGATTATTTGAGTTTACTCAACAAAGTGAATGTTTTGGATTAATGTCTGTTAGAAGCTTTAAGTTTTTCTTCAGTGGTAAAGAAATAAGTTGGTAAATTGTGTTTAAACTAAGTTAGTGATCAAATCTTGTAAAATTACATCTGAAATGGAAATAAGCTTGTTTGTTATTTGAACTTTCACTACTGCAGTTAATAGCTTATAGCAAGAAAAAATTTCTGGTATTTAGCTGTGGCATGAACGTCATCCTGGAAGTTTATGAAACTTTTACATACCTAACAAATGTAATATGACTTGAGGAACCTTAAATCTACAACTAACTTGATAATTGTTGATTTTTGTCTTTTAACTCTGAAATGTTGTATTTAAATTGACAGTTGGCTTTTTTCTTAATTTAATACTGATAACATATATACATTAAAATTATTTTGGTGGTCTTACACCAAAGCAATTCCAAAGAACACGTAAGGGATTATGTTTTGCTGAATACATTTTCACCTTTGGAAGTCTGAAATATGTATATATTTGAGGATGGAGATGTTTTTTCAGCTTGAAGAAAATGTATGGAGCTGAGACTAGAGAAATAAAACTGGCAGCCAGAAAAACTTAATTCTTTTCTTATTCCAGTGCTCAGTGATTAGGCAGTTCATGTACCACATACACAGTAGAGCCCACTTCAGTGCAGAGAGGGGCAGAAAAACTTGTAGATAATTTTGTGGCCTGCTCCTTGGTTGGTATGTTCTGCTTTGCCTGGAATTGTGAAGTTACGAATCTGAAGAAGAAAGTAAATGACTTTATAGTCCAGAGTCTCAGGTGTTTAATTGGAGTGAGATTTCTGGCTTTGCTGTCAGGAATGTCAGAGGTGGTTCTTCTACAAGCAGTCAGAGTTCAACAGGAGAGACTGACATCTTTTCCTAAAGAGGAAACAACATAATAGAGATTTCCACATACAGGGTTACCCCTGGTGAGAGTGAATAGCTTTGTCTCTGCTTCCTGCCTGTAGAGATGTTGCCTGAAGCCAACCTTGTAATTATGACATTTTGTTTTTGATAAAAGTATGTGACATAAAAGCTCAATGCCATGCTTCAAATTCTTTGGAATCCAAATGGAAATCTTTATTAAAACTACATCATGTTTCTCAGTATATGAAATAGTATATTAGGCTGATAAAAGTAGCAACACACAATTGGACCAGACTGCCATTGGCTCATGTGTTTTAGGAGAGTTTGTGCATTTTTTCCTAAATTCCATGTAGCAACATTACTTATTCAGACATTGGCATGTATATATAGAGGTTCTGCAGGGAGGTATTTTGTGACCACAGGGAAACATTTACTGACTGTACCATGTAAATTATAAGCTTGCTTTTTTTACTTTTCATCTCAGCTATGTCCCAAGTCACTAAATATTAAGTTTTTTTCTTAAATTCTGGAAAAGTGGCTTACCAGTAATTTCAGCTCAAAATTGAAAATGTTCAAGTGCCTTTGAGCAGGAATGCAGGTGAAGAGAGGATTTGTAAATAAGCAAAACTTTTCTCACTTATTTTAAAGATCATTTATCATTTTTAAACCTGTGCTAGCAAATTCAGAATGTATTTTACGTGTCCTCAACAGTTACTTTCAAATCTTAATTTGATCCTTGCCTGTCAGCATAGGTGTAACCAGTATTCTGGTGCAACAAATTATGTAACTTCTTTAGGCATCTTTAACTAGGTTGGATTATTTCATTCTGCATAATTAGTTTATAATCTTACACAGATTTTTTTGCTTACATTTAGTAATTTCTCCACAGAGCATTTTCTTAGAAATAAGAAATTTTATGAGCGCATCAATTTGGTAAGCACAGTGGAACACTATAAGCAGTGTTAAGTAGCTGTCATGAAACACCTGGCAAGTTAAGTTGTCTGTCAGAAATAAAGATGAACTTTTCTTCATTCTTGCTAAATTTTATGATTAATTAGTTTCAATTTAGATGTGGATGCTGGTAAAAAAAAAAAAAAAAAGAACCTTTAAAAGAGATACTGAATCAAAGTGCCCTAAGTGAGTTTTGTCATTTGTTTTTTCACCTGTGGTTTAAAATTCTTTGGTTTTGTGGTATCTGCTGGTGAGCTTCTAAGTCTGTGTGATAAAAATCAAAAAAAGTAGCAGTGTGTGTGACAGGCAGTATCACAAAGAAAACAAGTACCTTACTGGTGAGTAGAAAATGAAGTCTAGTACTTCATTTGACTAAAAGGGGACATTAGAAGGTATTAAGGTCTGTTGTATGATAAAAAGTTTTTATTTATTTTTATTGAGAGGAGATAGTTATTCATCAGCAATGTCTCTAATACTTTTCCTTTATTGTGATTATTCTGTAGCTTAATTGACAGAAGAGGATTTATACAGCCAGATACACCGCAATTAGCAGGACCATCAAATGGCATTACCATGTACGGGGCCACACAGTCTCAGAGCAACATGGTAGGAATCATCCCATAGTGTTGTTCATCAGGATTCCTGTGAATGTTTTTCTTCTCCACTTTCATGTGAACTAATCAAGTAATAACTAACTGGATACAGCTGACACACTGGGTGGAATGAGTTGTTTAATAACAGTAAAGAAAAAAACCAAAATCCAAGGCTCTTTTTAATATATGTTTCACAAAGTGTAATAGTTACTGCTCATGGATTCTAAAAAAAAAAGAGTCTTTTCTACGCTGTTGATTTATTGAATATACTGGCTTTTTGACTTTTGCTGTTGACACCTACTTTGTTTTGAACTGGAATATTCAAGTATCATGGACTTACTCTGGTTCGTCATTTTCCAGCTAATTGTTATTTTGTGTGGCACTTTCTTCATACTTTTTCCTTCTTTGCTTGTGCACTGCAGTTTTGTATAGACTAATATATTTTAAAAAGCAAAGATGAACAAAGAGGAGTTTCTAGGGAAGAAATATTTTGAAGAAAGAGCAGGAGAACACTGAACCTGAACAAAAAATGGCAACTGAATTGCTACAACAAAACTTCTTTAAACATCTTTGAACCTGTGCCAGTAATATTTACTTTGGTTTTTTGCTGGTAGCATTGGCTGTCATAATGGAAGATAGGATTTCCAGTGCCAAGAAGAAGAGAATAATTGAAAAGAGATCTTTTCCTGAAGGCAACCATCTTGCATATGTGCCTATTTCTGAATTGTTGTCCACATATCTCCACAGTGTGTGGGTTTTAATAATTTGTCAAAGAAGTCGTGAGTTACGGATGCCCTCCTTCTGCCAAAAAAGAGGAAGCCACAAGGCCTTCTGATATAGTTCAGCCTTTCTTTTGAACAAAAGAAGAAAAGACGCACTCTTCTCAGACAGATTAGCTTTAGTGTCACTGATAAGCTCATATAAAAATTTTACTGTAGTCCCTAAGCTGGTTTTACTTAATGTTTTGAGAATTAAATAGATTTGTTAGTCTCCTTAATAAGAAAATGTATTAGAGACATGGTATTAAGTCTGAATCTTCTTAGGTACTGTTGAGCAGAGCAAGGTAAAGCTCTATGTAAATTTTATGCAAAATATTATAACTCTGAAGAGAAAAGGGAGTTAAAAAAAAAAAAAAGAGAAAGCAAACATTAGAAATGGGCTGAGGTCTTTCAGGGATTAGCCAAACTTTCTGACGCTGTCAAGGCTTCTTATTTGTGAGGATCATAAACCCACAATGTGTCCGTAGCATTAAATTGTCTTTATCATTGCAAGAATTTAGACGCTATCATTATTCCTAGATGTTAATGAGAAAATCTTTGCCAGATTGGTAAAAAATTGACTAAGTTTGTCTCTAGAAATGGAAAAATATGTTATGGTATTACTTTAAGTCAAACAGGTAGCTGTTACAATTTTAGAGTGTAGTACCTCTAATTCCACAAATTCTTCAAAGATTTCTTCTTATATCCTAGAATGAGCTGGGAAATGAGCTTCTATCCACATGAGCTGGGAAAAGCCTGGGTTCTTTACCAGTTAGCTGAATTGCTCAGAAATATGCAGATTTCACTCTGGAAAATGACCTCTTAGAAAAAGCTTGGAAAATGTAATATGTCTTGTTTGGTTTGAAGGAGTATTTTGAAAGACTGTAATGCCATTTTTCTCAGGGCATCTTTTCTCTTGGTCTGTATCCAAAACCAATTGGTTTCTAAGGACTGCTGGCTATCAGCATTAAAATTTTTCCCTTGAGTTTTGTTGTAAGCTGTTTAAAAGACTGGCTTAGTTTACCCATCTCTCCAATACTATTTTCCTTTCCCTGTTGAAGGGGATATATCTGGTACTGGAGCTGGTATTATGATTTCAGATAAAGACAGACAATGTGAAATGCCTTGACTTGAAGGAGCATGTGTAGATCATAGCTGTAAGACCATAGTACTTTTCAAATCGCAGAAGTTTGGCCATTTATACATTATCAGAGATATTTATACTACTTTAGGAAGCTTAATACTTTTGATTACAAGAAATAAATTACTAGAAGTCTGAATTGTGTTTCAGTACACCTTTGTGGTGTATCTCTCTTGATTTTCTTGCAGAATGTATTACATCAGGTCTTCATGTTTAGATGTTACCCTGCTTAATCCACAGTATGCTAAAATATCTCTCCTCATCATTGATGAAAAAATAAAGATTTAAATGAGCATATTCTCTCTCACTTGTCTTCTCTTTTTCCTTCCTTCTTTCACTTCCCTTTCTTCCTTCAAATCTTCTACAGAATCAGCTGGGTTGAAAAAGACCTTTGAAATCGAGTCCAGCCTATGACCAAACACCACCTTGTCAACTAGACCATGGCACTCAGTGCCACATCCAGTCTTTTCTTAAACACCTGCAGGGATGGTGACTCCACCACTCCCTAGGTAGCCTATTCCAAAGTGTAATCACCCCGTCTGTGAAGAACTCCTTCCAAATGTCCAACCTAAGCCTCCCCTGGTGCAGCTTAAGATAATGTCCTCCTGTCCTGTCACTAGTTGCCTGGGAGAAGAGCCCAACCCTCACCTGGCTAAAACCTCCTTTCAGGGAGTTGTAGAGAGCAATGAGGTCTCCTCTAAGCCTCATCTTCTCCAGGCTAAACAACCCCAGCTCCCTCAGCAGCTCTTTATAGGAGCCAGTGACTTGTGGCTTTCTAGATAGAATACTTGTGTTTCACCCAACGAGTCTCTCGTCCCCCATTAAGTCTCTGTGGGTTGCTTAGAATAATACTCTCTTTTCATTTATTTTAATGAATCTTTTAGCATAGCCTCATTTTTGCAGTTAAGTTCAAAATAAATATCGGGCTAAGTGTAAAGTTGCCAGATGCTGGTTTTCAGTGCAATACATTATCTCTTTTTCAGGATACCGTTTGTGGGGCACTCCTTCTGTATTTAATAGCTTTTGTGGTAGTTTTGCCTCTGAGACTTTGAATATTTAGTACAGGATCTACCCTACTCATGGTAGTGACCCAGTTTGTCACAGTCTCAGAAAGTGAGAGTCATAGCTATAATCAGTGCTTGATAGACCCATACTGTGATTTTGGTTTTTTTCTAGATCTTCATAGAAGAGGTTTTTCTCATGTTCTCTCCATAAAAAGAGAGAACTGTTTTATTAAAAGCTGAATCTGTATTTACTTCCATGGAGGCTGGAAGCATATACAATTATTTTCCTGGTGCATTCCCAATGTTTTTAATTTCTTTTTCAATATAATTTGAAATTAGAATGGTAAATTCATTAACCAGCTTATTATTATCCTTATCCACATGAAAAGCATAGTAACAGGTAACTTCCAAAGTATTTCCCTATTGCATTTTATTGCTGATTATTTTTATGAGCTCGTCATTATTTTGATTACCCAAGTATTTTCCTTATTCTTAAGAAATTTTTTTGTATGAAGCACAGTATCGCACCTATTATGAAATAATAATTTTCTCTGCAATTTATTCTTTCTCTTTTATTTTAAAGCTTATTTTCTATGTGTTCTGAACAAAGTTCTTATTTACCTACAAACCCATAAATTACCACTACTTGGGTCTGGACCACTGTGGTACTTAATTTTTTCTTAAAGCTGCAGTTGTTTCTTGGGGTTTGATAATAGAGTCTTTTATTCTTTAGTAATCCATTAGGGGAAAACACAGAATCTGTCTCACTCCTTAAAGTTTTTTGGAGGAATTAGTTTGGTTTATATTTACTATAGTATCTCTAGGAATTCTCTAATGCCTTATAAAATGATAGACTTCGCTTTGGTTTGACTCCATGTCAGGATACGTTTATTTCCTTGTTTTTAAGAAATTTCCTTATATTCCTGCATTCCTAGACATTTCTTCTTCAATGTATAGGTAGTTCTGTGTGTACCAAATTCCCTTGGTTTTAATTCTCCATTCCTGGATGCAAATTCTTTAAAGTGTTTCCTTACGTATATGTACTGCTGAAAATTGTAGGAACTGTAGTGCATGCACAACATTTATTACCAGTGATAAGTGCAGGAAAGTTCTCTCCCACATGTTCACTTAAGTATTTCTGTTACTGATCCAGCTAACTCAGGGAGCATTAACTCTGACCATCCTCATGTACTTTTTCCTTTGCTTTTTATATTTGCATTATTAGGAGTAAGTATTTCATGACAATAACAGAATTGGCAAGGACCACAACCCATTTTTTTCTGGGAGTTTTGCGAGTGTGTTTCCTTGTATATTTACTGATGTACTTCCCAGATGCCCAAAACAGAACTCAGGGCTCTTACCAAGTCAACATTTCCACATTCACAGTTGACAGAGTAGGAAATAGTAAAATGCATTCCTTAATGCATTTTACTTCACAGGTAAAATGGGTTATGGGCAAGTAAATCAATTTCAGCATTTGCTTTGGGTTGAGATATGTTTTAGGAGCAATTCTTTTGATAGTGCATGTTTACTGCATTTTTATTCACATCTCAGAGCAGTGTTGGAACACATGAATTAGATTTATTTTATAAGATACGCCCCTGGAATGCACCCAAGTTGCTCTAAGCCTTCCCAGACTTTCAGTCCATAAGAACAAACAGTCTCCAATCTGAAGCAAATTCTCTGGGCCAAGTGTAGCTTCCTGTTTGGCTTCAGAACTGTTTCCCTTCATAGATCTACTCATCATGAATCTCCATCTACTCATCTACTGTCGCTGTACTGCTTGATCGTGGAGCCATTGACTTGGTGGGGCTTGTGGCTCAGCTGTTGCACAATATCCACAACACACTGATTTTCATTGTGAAATGCTACACCTGCTGGGAACAGTTACACAGCTCTATCCCTCCACTCTTCACCCATCTGGTGTATCCAGAATATGGTATTTCAGCATCCTTCCTGTAACTTCATGCCTCTGTAAGCCTCCTCTGAACTCCATGTTGTTTGTACTTTATTCAGAGATTGTGAGACTATTCAACCTGCTTTTTTCCATCTTCTGAGAACTGTAACAATTCCTGAATGTTACTAGCATTTAGGAAATTCTAAACTAAGTTTATTTAATATTTAAAGTAAATAATTCTGATTATTTCAAAGCAATCACATTTAGAAATGTGAAAAATATATTGCCATGTACAACGTTATCATATTTTCTGTGTAGTTTAGAAAAAACAGATTTTCTTCAGAAAAATAGAAAAATATAGAAAAATATTTTTCCTTAGTTTTTTGTATTTATTATTTGTGAAATAAACAAAGAATTCTAGGTTTTGTCCGCTTTGCTTCAATTTGTGCCTTTTTATGTGGAAATAAATAGATATGTAAAAATTTCTATACATATCTTTAGTTGAACTTCTGTACTTGCAGAACTTATTAAACTTGTCCTACCTTCAGAATCTGCTGTTTCTCTGAAACAGTGGAAATTTTAAGTGAAAAATAAAGTCAGCTTATCTGAAATAAGAAGATGCTGGTGGAATAATTTTTGCAGTAGATTTTTAGTTGTTTAGCTTTTAATGCTTAGCTTCCTTTTTCTTACAGTCATAGGCTTTTTTGTTTCATTTGAAAATCTGATGTTGGATAATTCATGTGATTAGTAGCAGCTAAGACTTCCTACCCTAAATTTCATTCAGTCAAGAGTGAAATAACAAAATCGACAAAAAAACAGCATGCCAACCCTATAACAAATATGATTTCCTTGTTCTAGTTTTGTGTTTAGACTCAAGAATAGTCTACCTGTATATTATGTGTTGTTTTTATCAGATGTTTTCGAGAGCCTCATAGAACACACATACTTTTTCTGGCTTTTAGACGCTGCAATAGTTCCCTTTCGAAAACTCTTTACAGCCTGTATTTTCCTAAGGATTTTGTGCTGATCAGTGTTGAACAGACAAGAAAAAGAAAACCTGAAATTTATCTAAATGAAAGGAGAGGCTTTAGGGAAGTGGCAAGTGCATGGAAAATTAAGAGGTATTTAGCACCTGAAGTTATAACACTATTTAATGGAGCTTTATGAGGCTACTTTATCTTTTCAATATTAATTTAACTGAAGTGCAGTAGTGTTCCATAAGAAGAGAATGAATTCAGACTATATAATGAGTTCAAGTGAATTATCTTCAGCTAATACAAAGCTGTGCACTTGTATTGCCTGGAACACGTTAATGATTTCCTTTTGAAGATCAGAGCTGAAGGTTCACTAAAGCAGTAAGTCAACTGCTAACATTATTTGTTTTCACTGTACCCCAGTGGTTATAAGCATTCCTTTGTTATTTAACTTGTTCTTTGGCTACTGCCTTTCAGAGAAAATAGGTTTTGTTGGTCTTTTTGAAGTTTGAAAATTCAGTTAACATATTTTTAAGGTCTGCATAGTAAGGTTGGTTGAAGTTTTAATTTAAATAAGCAGGCGTGAATAACAGGATGTTAATCAAGAATGAGTTATTCACACTGAGTTACTAATTGAAAGCTTGACTTTAAAAGATGCTGACAGTTTTCTTCTTAGTAAGATACTTAAGCAAGGTTATGGCTTTAAGCCTGTGAGTAATCCCTCTGAAATGATAGGGAACTACTTTAGTTGTTTGACTGGGGCTGTTCATTTTGTGGGGGGAAGATTGCTTGCAATTTATATGAACTCAATTTATGTAACAGGAGGTCAGTCAGTTTATCTTTCTGAAAGCAGAAGTCTTGGAAATACTTCCTGTAAATAATACCTGAGTAAGGACTGAGCTTCTGCCTGTCAAAAGTAATTGGTGTGGGAGTCCTAAACCACTTAGATGTGTTTTAAACACTACCTATCTCTTATGACCAAGTAGTCTGCTTGCACACTTGCTGAATGTTAAGTGTGTGCATCCATCATTAAGCTATTCAGTGGTGAAATTGGAGAACCTGAAAATAACAGAGGAAGCATTGTTACTCATGGTTTTCATCATACAATAAAGGAGGCAAAAGTCTTCCCATAAGTTTTCAGAGAGTGTGGCACAGTGGCTTCTTAAACTCAAATGGGCGTTTTATAGAATTTCTGTAATGTTAATAACAATGGTTATGATCAGGAATATCTGAATAGATGATGGATATGTAGTAATTTGATAAAAATATAAGTCAGTCGTAGAGCAGAACATATTGCTTTAACAGAATACTTGAAATAATAGTGAAGAGGATGTCTTACCTGTGGATATGTCTTTTATTCCGCTTGCTTGCCTCCAAATAGCCTTCATTGCATTTGTAGTTGTATTCACTGATAGTAGTGTTTTTCTTACCCAGCAGATCAGTACTTTGGCAAATGAATCTAACAAGATTTTGAAAAACTGCAATGTTATAACTGATCAGGCAATGAATTAAATATTTTTTTCCTTAGGAGCTCTCAAAAATCATGCCAATTCATGTTAAAGAAACTTAATTTGGCAGTTGATATACTACCGACTTAGCTAGCTGGACATTATTGAAATGCATACCTGTCTTTTCATCTCACGGAATGAGGGGTAATTTTGTATAGACTGTTTTTAGGAATTGTGTAGAGCCAAAAAAAACCATTTCTGGTAACGCTCCCTGAGCTTAACTGGATTTATATAATGCTGAATTTGGTTTATTAATGAGACATTGCTTGCCAGAAAACTTGTGTTTTGTACCTTGATTCGTCACATTGTCAGCATTAATCGAGAAACAGCCGAAAAATCATTAAGGTTGATCTCGATGCATCTGCAGTGCTGCCTGGTTTCTACACATCCTCTAGAGTATGGAGTATAGCACAGGATATTCTCTAGAATTTATGTATAATGTATTAAGTTGTGAGAGAAAAAAAATTACTCATAGAGCTTTATTGCTAACTGTGTAAGATATTTCTGTCAAAAGAATTCTTACTCTGGAAAACCTCTGTGGTAGGTTAATTCCTACATGTGAAGAGCAGTTAAAAGGAAAAAATTGCCTAGTGTTTTTTAAAGAACCCTTAAATGAACACTGTAAATGTATATCATCATTTTCTTTGATAATAATCCAAAGCATTGGCTCAGTTATGCATGCCTTTCTTTTTTTTTCCTGGGCAGCATGCAATGGGATGTTTGGGTGGCTAACCATGGAATGATACTAATGGCTTTCTTTTTTCTCTTTACATCCCATTCTTTTCCATACCTTTTTATCCATATTCTCCCTTTTTTTTTTCTCTGTTTTGTTTTTATATGATTTTGACACCCTTCCATTCAACAGTGTGACCAAGATCAGTGCATTCAGAGCACTAAATTCGTTTTGCAGGCTGCTGCCACCCCCCTCCTACAGAGTGAGCCAAGCATAACTAGTGAAGAGCTCCCTTTACCAGGAAAGACTTCTATCAGTGGCACTTGTGCAACTTTGACTCTAGGGCAACCAACACCACCATCTTCTATGCCTAATCTCACATCAGATTCAGGTTTGACAGACATCATACCATTAAAAGAGGAGCACGAAGGCCATCAGTTTCTCACTCCTGAAGAAGCTCCGTCACCCCCCGGGATGCTGCCGAGTGGAAGTCCTATTGCACACAGCCGTACGATGCACGTCCTGAGTCTGGCCAGCCAGGACTCGTTGCATGAAGACTCAGTGCGTGGCCTCGTAAAGCTTAGCTCAGTTTGAACAGCTTTTCTGAACATCACACCATTTCCTGGTGTCTATACAAATCTGTGCTTGACAGGAATGACACTGCAGTACCACTGTAAGGCTTCATAACATGCCTGTAATGGAAACTTTATCATTTAATGGAGTCTACTAAAAGGACAAGGTATTTTTTTCAATGGAGCTATGGCATTTTTTTTGACCAGGTTGTTAACAGTTGTGCTTTGATGGATGACTGCATTTTTCTTTTAAATAAAACCAGAAGAGGTCAATAAGCTCACTTCCTGAAGCTTGGGTACAGTGAGTTGGAAGTCAGCCTGTAACAAACACCATGTACAGTACAAAAGAGAGAGATTCTTGGATGTAAGTGTCATGCTCTGTGTTCTATGCTCTTGTAATACACACTTGTTACAGCTTACCACACCTGTGGCCAGAATGATCTGCACTTACATGTTATGCTACCAATATTTGAGATTGAAAATTGCCATTCCATTTGTTAATACAAAACAAAACAAAAGACTGCAGATGTGGATTTGCATGCCACGCTACAGTATGTGTTACAGTGGTGTTGGTATTAAGAGAAAGTGCTGCTTTTTTATTTGTGACTTTCAAAGTGCTGTTTCATTTAAAGACAGTACAGCAAACAAATTAATGGACTATATTTTTTGAATTTATTAAATTTTATTTTAAATTAATCAGTGGTGCCTAGAAGATGATGAATTACTGATTTGATCATGTTGCATATCATTTAACCTTCCGTTTAAGTGTTTAAGTGAGGTATTGTGTTGTGCCATACCACAAGATTCTTCCACTCCCTAATGTGATACAATTACTGTGGACCTCCAATAAAATGACATCCTCTATTTTGTGGACGTGTACAGTTATCCTTACACAGTTTTCATGGGGAAAAGAAGGGGAAATCATGACTTGTTGACATAGTTTGTAAAGATTTAACTGGAATATGTGTACATGATAAAACTATGGAGGAATAGCTGGTTAAAATTAGGATTGCTTCACCATTTTTTATGGTTTTCTTTGAGCTGTGTATTTGTTCCCATAGCAGGTCTTTATTTGGAACGAGTAGAATTAACCTCTGCTTGCACTGTAATTCAGTGTGGCTGAAGGGTGTGGGGCTTAAGATTCAAGACAGAGCTTAGTGGAGTAATCTTAAATGAATAATAGTCTGTAGCGCTTTCCTGGCCATTGTTCATCATTTGTTTTTGTCCTTTGATATTTTAAATGGAAATTTTGATTTCAGGGAATTCTTCTGTGCTTTTTCTTTGCTTCCTTAAGTAAAGCACAACTAAAAGGTTAAAGGAAATTTTATGATTGTTTTTTGTGACAGCTGAAGAGAACCTTAGTTAAGCTGAAAAACTGTAATACCTTTAGTACTGTATTTACCTACTTTTCAGGGTGTGGAACCTGGATTCTTCTTTTCCTAGGATGAATTATGTACAGAGTGGGCTTTATCTGATGTTTCTATGGCATGAAAGCATTTGCCAGTTAAGAAATGTAACAGTTCTTTATTGTCGATCATGGTCATTCACTGACTCCAAGCTAAAAAATCTTTTTTTTCTTTTAATTTTTGTTGTTGAAATTGAAAACAATCAGCCTGCAGAAAATCATTCACCCATGCTACTGAAGACTAAGACAAAATGCAGACAAAATCCCTACTCCTGTAAGCTTTCATGAGCAGTCTGTTTCTAAAACTGATGATGTTACCTTGGGCCTAATTCAGTGTGTAGAATGTAGCAGTGCTTTCTGTCAGTAAGTGCCACAATGGGTCCACCAAAGAACCTCTGGCAGACAAATCTGTCCTAGTTATTTGAGCTACTGGCAGACAAGTCTGTCCCAGCTATTGTAAACCACCTTCCCCTTATTTTCCAGAAGCTGGGACAGTCTGGAGTTCTTTCCACCAGCCAAAGTGGAAAACAGACATGTCCCAGTTGGCTGGTCTCCCAGTAAGCCACGAGTTTCAGCATTTCTGTGTCTGTTCTTGAAGAAGTCAGTGATGCTCATCTTCTTGATTTGACCTTTCCCCGACACAGGTTCTTGGGTATGAAGCCATGAACATCTGCATTGAAGTAGACAGTGGACTGAGGGCTGGAGATACTGGTCTGATAGAGCTGGGTAAAGAATCCCAGCTTTGAGTTTGTAGACCAGTACTTGATGAATCATTCTCTTCTGTCATAGGTGTCTGTGGGTAGTTAACTGTGGATGTGGTAGTTAACTGTGGATTACTCACCACTTTGAAGGGCAAGTCAAATATTTTAATGTGGTATCAAAACTTTCCATTTGTACGAGTCATGATGAGGATGATTATTTTAAGGAAATTGTTCTTTTTAAGTTTCCCTGAAATAGCAGGTGGATTTTATGTTTCCAAGAATACCAGCTTCGTGACAACATTTGTATGTCACTGCCACTAGGGAGTAGTGAAGAAGGCTCTGTGCACAATAAAATTAGTGTCAGTTTTAACATGTAAGGGAAGGGAGGGGAGCAGGATTAGAGTCTTTATGCTGTTTGCCTTGTGCTTGTGCTTTTCACCATCATTTTTTGAACCTTCAGTTTTGTTTACACGGGAAGTGTAAGAATTATGAAACATTGGTGGAAACAGATGTGCTGCTTCAAATGTACTTGTTTAGGTGACTTTCTTTTAGTTTTTAAGATGACACTTTTTTTTTTTCTAAACGTGCTGCCTATGTTTTTAAATTTGGCTTTTGAGAATATACTGAATACTTTGAATTCGTTTATACATTTATATCACCCCTATTTTAAGTCTTTTCCTCCCCATCTGTCTGTTTTAAATGGTGACATCTTGAACCTCCCAGACATGCCTGCCTTGCGAGGACATCTGCTGGAAGGCTTCGGAACTAATTCCTAACCCATGTGGATCGGTAATTGCAGCCTTTGACTGACAGCAGTCAGTGGTTCAGCAGCAGGTTGATCAAAAAGGTAACTCTAACAGGGTTTTTGGATGCTTCCCCTCACCTCCATCAAACCTGTCTTCAGTTCTGGGCACTCCCTTCGTTGGAACTTATGTATATCTCTGGAATGAGTCAGCAAAATAACTATCCATCACTTTCTCTACAGATTTGATTGTTGATATTTTATTTTGAACTATGATTACTGAGCATGCAGATTAAGGATCCAAAATTTTAATCCTTGTAAGTACTGTACAGGGCTTTTTCTTTTTTTTTTTCTGTGGCAGTATACTACTATTAAATAGCTCTTCCCATGTTTGATTTATAAATCTAGAATAAAAATTGATATTTTCAGAAGAGTAAATTTTTTTTCTTAAAAGCCTAAAATCTTTGAATGTGTAAAAACTGGTTAGTCTATCTGATTTTAAATATTTATTCTGCTTTGGTTTTTTAATAATATTTTCCCCTTCTAGTTGTCTATATAATCTTCTTTGTAGAATGAAATACAGTGCTTCATAAAAATTTTTAAGGCTCTTTATTTTTGTGATTTCTCAAAGATATTTCTATCTTAAAAGGAGTTTTATATTCATAGCATTTAAACAGTAATGTAATAAATGTCCAGGTGTTACTGTATTTTTGTATTATAGTACATCCTTTGGTAACTTTTCGTCCCTTCCTGTGAACTCATGATACATGGTAGATGTATTTCTGCATTCCTTAAAAATAATCTTATAGATGGAAGATTAGCTGTTTTGCAGTTGTGTGCATCCCAGAAGAAGCAAACTGATCTCATAAACCCAAAGACATAAGACACGGGTAAGACAAATTTATGAGACATGTCTTACAAATGTGATGACCAACTTGTGGTCATGCAGATCTTTTTTTTTTTTTTTTTTCCCCATTCTATTCAGTGATTGTAACAGTTCACAGTAACTAAATAGTTGCATAATGTTCAAAATCCTTAACAAAGGGACTTCACTGGCGAACCAACAAAATTGAGCTTCTATTTGTCTTTTAGTTCCCAAATTCAATACAATTTGAAGAACAACTCAGCAATGTTGAGAGAGATCCAATCCTTACTTTAGTTATATTCTGGTTTAAATTATATGTGGGAACTGTCATGTATTTGTGGACTTACTCCTTCCCTCCCTTCCCCTCCTTATCAGCAGTGGTAGTCTGAAGCTGAGTATGGTGTGTTCAACCATGGGCCATTCTGAGTCTTGGTTTTAAAAACCAGTTTCTGCCCAAATGATCCTGTTTTAGGGACTGACATGAAATGAAGTTGTATACTTGAGCAGTTTCAAATACTCCTAGGCCCGAAATATGAATGAAATGTGTTTTAGACAGTTGCACACAGATGTAGCTCACTTAAATCAGAGCTGTCCTAGTTTTCAGGATTCATCTGGGTCAGAGTTCCCTGATTTTGGTTGCCTGCCTGCAAAGATGTTGCAGTTTGACATCTGAGTGCACTGCCTGGGCTACCAAAAGGCTCATGAGATTAAGTGAGCTATTTAAACCTGTGGATATCTAGATGAATTATGAGTCATTGCAGCAATTTAGTTCTATCACCAGAAGGCAACTGTCTGTTAACATTCAACTATACAATTTGAAAGTTCACCACAAACAAGACAAGTTGGGGAGAACAGGTTTTGGATGTTCTAAGGAGTTTAAATAGGAGTTTGTTTCTAAGGTAGGTCAGAGAGGACAGGAATAAGAAGATGAAAGGGAGAAAGAATGAAAGCAGAACAGAGATTATCAGGTGACATGGAGGAAAAGAAGAATTACCTGTAAGCTGTGGAGGGAAAGGGAGGGGGTATAAACAAAAAAAGCCTCATGGGAAACAAAATGAGGACAGCTGTTAATATTGATCAAACAATATTTTTTAAAAAACCCAAAGCAACTCAAAACCCCAAAATTACTCATTGGTGTTTTTTTTTTGTTGTTGTTTTTTTTTTGGTTTTTTTTTTTTTTTGAGAAATCTCTTAAAAGTCATTCTAGGAAAAAAAAAATAAGGTCAGACTTTTGAGAGAAAGTGATTGTATGAAGATGGTAAGGAAAATGTGAGAAGTTAGTTTGCCCTCAAGCTCCTTTCCCTTAACTTTTTTTCTATTTCTGTTTTGAAAACACGTCTGTAAATATAAAAACAGGTGAAGTCTTGACTCCTTAGAAGTTGACAGGAATATAAGGACATTGACTGTGATAAAAATAGCAATTGCTTTAGCATTTTGAATTTCCATACTGTTAATCATTTGAGTATTCTATATTTCCATACCGGAAGTGCTATTGTCTTGGAAAAATGAATGATGTAGTATGGTTAAGTGTTTCTAAATTAAATGACTTAATTAAATTTGCCCATCCTTTAGTGAAGTGTTTTCCTAAGCAGTAGTTTCACCAATTTAACATGAAGCCTGGAATTCAGTCAGAGTTTCTGTGACTATTGTGCAAATTGGAATTAAGACTACAGGCTAGATAAAGTTTGTGGTTTGAAAACTGGAAAGATCTGTTCCACAAAGATGTATTTACTTTGCAACATATAATGAAGTCAGTTCCACTGGCAACAAAATGTTGATGACAGTGTTATCTTGATGCATTTTATGCGCTTTCCAACTTTAGCTACGTTGCCACTTCTAAAAACCTGGAAAAACAACTAAGTTTAATCCAACTGTAATTTAAATCTCCTCAAACCCAAAGCTGGTAACAGCTGCTGGAATTTATCTTTGTGTATGTAGGTGTAGTTACAGAAAGGACATGAAGGGACACCTTAAAACAACTTGGCTGAATGATCTGTGATGTGAGGAGAGCTCCTGTAGCCTTTCTTTAGCTCCTCTTAAAAGCACCGACAATTGAGAAAAGCAGGCTCTGAGGTGTCTCACTTTGGGCTTGTGCTCTGTAGTCTGTCCATGGCAATCTGCAGGGATCCAACTGCCCTGGGCACTGCAGCTCAGAGGTGGAAATGAGCTGGGCTGCTTAGAGGCTGTACTTGCTAGGGAATGAGCTGCAGAGAACAGGGAGAGCTTCAGCCTAGGCGGTGGCACTGCACTTACAGCAGCATTTGTGTGACAGCTGGGAGCGATTCCTGTCACGTGCTGTCACTAGGCATGAGGGGTTTGGTAGCAAAGGTGTTAAAGTCCTGGCACCTGCTTCCCGAGTCTTCTGTCAGGAGAGAGAGCACTAGTGCAGGATGGGTTCACACAGGAAAGTTCATTTCTCTATTTCATACTCTTCATAGTAGCTAGTATGAGGCTACGCTTTGGATTTGTGCTGGAAACAGTTGATAATTCAAGGATGTAATGGTTTTGCAGGCAAATTACAACTTCATTGCAATAAACAGAAAATTGGTTACAGGATTTCTAATGTGTCTGCCCTGCTAGCTGCTGTGTGGTAGTGGAGCAGTTGATGGTGGTTATTGGCTGGAATGGGAAGGACACAGCTAGACAACTTTCCTTTTTTTACTGAAATGTTAAGTTTCCTTTTATGTAGGTCACAGAAAATGAAAATCATGCTCTGTAGTGCCGGCCAGCTAATTTTCTAGCATGCAGAAGATACCTAATATTTTTATGTACCTTAGTTTTCTTCCCAAATGGAAAGGAAAAATAAAGTTCAAAAAAGTTTCCACAGGTTCTGGAGACTACAATTGAAGAATCTTTTGGAACACAAAAGATTTTTAAATAAACAGTAGGTGTTCACTGTTTATTTTATTACATATATGAAATTGAAATACTAAAAAATCATCTGAGTTCTGTTGTTTTTGTATTCATAATGTCATAAAATGGTTTGGAAGGGATGTTAAAGATCATCCAGTTCCAACCCCTTTGCCATGAGCAGGTACACACTTTTATCACAATTAGACATGAAGAAGAAAACAAAGTTAAATGCTTTATTCCATAATTACATGTGTAGAAGCTGTTTCTAATATTCTTGTCTTTCTCTTGAATATTTTTTTCTCTCATATAAAAGATTAAAATCTTCTTCCATCTGTAAATTAATGTTCTGTAACACATTGTACCTTGGTTTTTTAATTATTTAATAAACTTCTGATAGGATAAGTCAGGACTACTAAAAACAGTTTACACAAATCAGGGGGAAAATCAAAATGTTATTTTTTATTACTTCTGTTACAAGACTTCACAATAGCAATAGATTCATGCAGTTGATACGAGATTCCACATATTGGCCCATACATGTAGGAAACCATACTGAAAAAAAACCTAAAAAATTTGCATTGACAGCCTAAAATACGTTACGGAAAAGGAATATATTGGTGAGGAGGGAGCAAGAAGACTTAATCAGAATGTTCTGGATATAAATGTCTGGGACTGAGTTTGTTCTGGCCTTTGGTTGAGTATATATCCACATAAGTATTCTAATGCATTTTGGAAATCTGTTTTCTTGTTATCTCTGCTTAGCACTTAAGACTCATTCCATGGAGCAGTCTGTTGAAACAAACTAGGTTTCTTTTAAATAGGGAATCAACCAGAAGGTAGGTTCCAGAAGCATACCTAATGTAATCCAAATATCACAGGACCAGACTGGAGCTGGTCCAGAGTTTCTGTCCTCAAAAGAAGTACAGTGTGGACATGAGGTGAGCAGCACCAAATGTCTTGCTGCAGAAATCTATGCATATTAAACTCACTACTTGTGAAAGTAGATATAACCATAGATGGGTTTTCTAACTGACTTGTATTGTTCGTCTGGTTCCTACTGCTGAAGTTGTGCTCTTTCTTAGCTGAAAAAAAACTAAAAGCAAAACCCCAAGAACCTAGTAGCTGTCAAAATTAGCTTTTATGAATTCATAGGTTGTTTTTCTTTAAAATATAAAAAATAATTCTTACATGAACAATGTGCTCAAAAAATGCTCCTGAAAATTTGTCATATGCAAGACTAACACATGCATTTCAAGGATTAGCTTTCAGTAGCATCATATTCCTGTGTAAGCTGCCTATGCACTCTGACAACCTGTCATCTAGAAATCTTGTGGCCTCTTTTCTGGTCCATATCAGTTTGGTTAGTTGATGAAACTTAGCATGAATTATTATAAGGATATGGCTTCTGCTTTGTTTTAATTTATGCAAGTCTGTTTGAAGAGTTTAAAGTATGTAGTATTTCAACTATTTATGTTGTTGCTGAATTATGGCAAGTTTTTTGTCTCTGCTCAATAGGCAGTCACTCTGACCTTACATCCCTGACATGGTAATTAGTGATCCTGATGCCTAAGGAATGGATTCATGTTCTAAGACTGATGGTTGCATATTTTCTTCGTACATGCTTTTGCTGGCTGTAATGACAGTAGCATCCTACAGAATTTTACTGACATATATGTTAAGGATAATTAAGGAGCACTGATTAGATTACATACCTAAAAAGTCTTTAAGAGGTGCATTTCTCCCACTGACCGTAAGGAAAAAATATTGAGTTGAATTAGAGAAAACAGAAACATGGTGTAGCATGTTGGCTTTTATCTAGTCTCATTCAAGCAGTATTGCATTCACACAAACTTGTATTCGTGGTCACCCTACAGTTTGTGGTAAAGCAATGTGAGCGTGAAGAGGCAGCCTTAAAGTCTTTAATTCAGTGTCTTTCCACTTAGGTGCACAGCAACGAGTTGTTAATAGCACAGTTCAATGACAGATATATTGCCTTTTCATTAAAGGAGAATGAATGGGGAATGCTGCTTGCAGTCTGGTACTTGATTCACAAGGACTGTGTGCAAATCAAGCACCCATACAAGCCTAAAATTTTCAACTGGTTAGTACTTTTTGTCTTAGTCTAGAGACTAGCTCTTGACCCAGCATGCTGTTGATGTTATCTGTGCTTGAACATCTGCATTAAAGCCATTTGTTCATACTGAAAATCCTGTACCAAAGCACACTGTAAGTAATCAGTCTCAAAACACATCAATTCCTTGATTTTTCTTCAAGCTACATTTTTTTTCTCAAAAAAAAAAAAAAAAAAAAAAAAAAGGAAAAAATTTTTTACAAATGGTTCCCCAGGGTTATAATTAGGCAGTTTTATATAACCAAAATGTTTGACCTAACATGAATTAAAGGACATGCAGTGTTACATGATCAGTTATTAAGATTAAATTTACAATTTGTAAGTAATATAGAAATATAACCACATGCATGTCTTCATGTGAAATCACAATTTTGGATATTTGTCTTGAGAGTGCTGGTAGGTTTAGATAAGTGGAATTTCCAAAAGAAAAATACAGCTCAGAGGCCAAAATCTCTGACTTAGTTCAGGCAGCGCCACATAATTAAAGGCTTTGTATTTATTTTGGTTTTATCATTTAGGATATATGAAGGAGTTACAAGTGGCAAATACTTTGTTCATGTTACAATATTGTTGACATGCAGACTCTTGTAATTAAATGAGCCATATTTTATGAGCAAGATAGATTAAAAGACCAGTGTACTATTGAGCGTAGAAAGTCTGTCTGATTTTACTTTTTTTTTAAACACAGCTTTCCAATACTCTGTTCTATTATATTTGATATAGTATAACCTATATCAAAAATCAAATATCCAGGTTTGTTGTCTCAGCAAGGTGTTTAGCTGATTTCACAGAGCTGTCTGGTGTTTTCCTAAGTCATTATGATCATGTAGCTCTGAAGTGCTTTTTCTGTCCTCACAGATTTAGGCAGTGTTCTGCTTTATTTAGTGCTCAATGTTAAAACTTTTTCTAATGGATAATGCAATTGCCTACCGTTCTGCACCTATCAAGGAGCAGGAAATCTTTCCAGGCTTTTTTTCTGCTACTTGAGTTTCATCCTTGCCTCTACAGTTTCTCCTGCACTTCCTTATTCTAGGTTTCTAGATGTTCTTCTGTCTTGCTCTGGTTTTTTTGATTTGGTTCTAGAACAAGATGCTTTACTAGGAACTTTAATCTAATGAAACATTGAGCTGTGTTTCTCTTTTGATTTCTAGTTGCACCTCTTTCAAGGAGGGATTAGCTGTAAACAGAGTTTCAAATGTCGAGTTCTTAGATTGGAAGCTGGTGAGGTCTGTAGCCTTCCACTGGGCCTCAGGTGTCCTCGGTGTCATGTCTTCTGTTTGAGACAGGACTTTATGTCTGAGAGGGGTCCCCACTTGTATAGGTCTTTTTTAGTTTCCTCAGTGAATATAGGAATTTACAGGTATAACAAAGATGCAGTTATGTTTATGATCAAGTGAGTGGATAAATTGAAACTTGTTCTGGTGATGTATGACCTGAAAAAAGCTTTCCTCATAGTTGTATGAATTTCAAGGAATAGGGAATAACAAAATTGCATTGGGTTTGTCAATTAAATATGTTTCAAAAGCAAACAAAAAGGCACATCCAATTAACATGGGAAAGGAGCTCCTCTACATTCTGGGATTTTTAAAGGAGGCCTTTTTTCTGGCCACACTCACCTTTGTTACTTACACTTAACTGTCACTTATCATCAGTACTCATTTTTGTGTTTGCATTTGCTTTCTGAATTTGGAACACACCGATTTTGACTCTGAGCTAAGTGATGGAAAAATATATTGCCTCACTCTTTCCATTTTAAGGGTATTGGTTTCCTGCCCAAGACTCCTCTTTTCTAGAATTCTCTTGCCTCAGCAGCATGACCATCTACCACAGCCTTGTAACATTCATATATGTATAGATATAGATATACACACACACATCCCTGCTCCCTGTATTGCTCCAGGGGTTTGTTGTGCTCTGGCTGCCATGCTCTGTGTTGGCTTTTGCTGAACTGCACAGGGATGCTGCCAGTCCTCTGTCCTGCTTCAGGCTCCCTCAGGCAGCCCTTCCCATAGCACACTGACAGAAGCCCATCTCCACCCACCATATAACAGCTTGCTGTGGTCCTTCTCTGGCAGCTCCAAGGGTTTTAGGAGGATCCATACCCTCAAGCTCAGGCTAAGTGCTTGAGTCTGTTTTTCTTTAGAAGACTCTTCTAAATAGTCTGCTCAGTTTTGCTCTATGCTTTGACTTTCTTTACAAGCAAGTCCACTATAGCATGGACTTTTATCCACACACATGTAATGCTGAACCTGGTTTTGTTTTCCTTTTCAAAGAATATAAGCCATAGAGTAGGGCTTTTTTCAGTATACTTCTGCAGCTCCCCTGGGTTTCTGAGTTTTATCTAAAGTAATTCTTTGAGCTCATTTGAAAGTCTGCTGAAAGCTTCAAGATAGCAGATTACTTTGTGTAAGTGGCTTGGTGGACAACTCAACCAGTAAATTATTTAGTACCTGTCTTTCCAGAAGGGCTGAAGCTAGGTTATGTGTTCTATAATTCAGAAAACACTTAACACTTGAGTGAACAGGCACATACAAAAAGAAACATGACTCACCCAGTATTAAAGTAAATCTGTTGCTTTCAGATGTAATTTTTTGCCCTTCATCATTGTTCAATGTTCGTCATTCTACATTAAATAAAGGATGTAGGATTATGCACCCAGATCTTGTAAGTAACAGGAACAGCAACAACCCTGTTTTATTGTAGCATTTAAAACCTATTGGATTATAAAAACTGATGTTGTTTGTTCTTTTTCTTCCAGAATAACTGCTTGTTTCGGTGCAGTTGGGTTCAGTGATGTGCTATTTCAGTCCTCCAGAAAGTTCACTGCTTCTTTTCCTGTGAAAATACATATTTGCAGAAGGGATCTGTGCTGTAGACAAATGTGTTATCCAATCATCTTAATATGTATCTCTTCCATTAATTTACTGAAGTATAATTCATAGCTACTATTTTCTTAAAAAGGAAAGTTTCCATGCAATAATTGTGCCCACTTAAAATAATATGGGAAGATTGTAGTGTAGTTTTTTTGTGAAACTGAAGAAAATTTGTGAAGTGTGCCTTCACAAATGGCACCTGTGCAAAATTGTGCTCTCTATGTCTTTATGTTGTGAAGACCTTGTTCTTGATATGGGAGATTAATTGGGAATTAATATATTTATCAATCAAAGAAAAAAATTTCCTTTTCTCAGTGTGTGATATAGACAAAATTAGCAAAATGTTGTGAATAGGAAAAAGTTTTGTAATAATTCCCATGAGGAAAAAAAAGGACCCCACTTCCCCAATTTTGTCTGCAGTCATGATCATCTCAAATGCTTTTCCTACCTACCTGTAATGCTGCAAAATTGGCTAAGCAATTGATGGTTTTACCCATTGCATGTAACAGGAGTTGGAAGCTAACACGCATGGTATTATACAAAACTTCATCATCCAGTGGTTTGATCAGCTAAGATTTAAATAAGATTAACAAGTAGGAAAAGAAATCCCTTTTCATTTGATTTCTTTATTGCATTATCCGCCAAGCTTTGAGTCACTGTTGCCTCAGGTTAATGTTTTAAAAGAACAATTAAGTAAAGAAGTTTACATTGATGCAGGGTTCAATTTTTAAATTATAGAATCAGTGGTGCTCTGCAGTGATGCAAGTTAGATGCATGTGTGATGTAGCAAACAGATTACATTTTTGTTATCCTCCCTTGTTTGCTGCTTTAATGTTGCCTTCAGTAAATTCTGGGATTTGGAGTTTTTATTTGTCTCTTATAATTTCCAAGAAAGTAAGAAGCTTTTGTGTCTTTCAGGAGATTAGCTGGGGATTTTTTTCTGCTTGAAGCCTCCCAGTCTTAAAATTGGCATCATTTGTTCTAATTTAACCCATGTTCTATGCTCTGGGAATGGAAAGTTTAGCTCTACAAGGAAGCAAAATATGGTTTTTAAGGTTTTTTTTTATTCCCTACTCCCATTTTCACTGTGAGGAAACTAAATTAGAGGTGTGTGGCCCAATCAAGTCATTAAACAGATGTTAGTACTGCAGTAGGTTATATCTCCCAGACAACAAAATATACGGGTTGAGTGTTAAACCCCAGATTAAATTTAGGAAATAGTTATTGAGGAGGAGTATTGCTGGAAGGGACCCTGAAAGCTTCTAGTCCATCCTTGTGTCTCAAGACATACAAATACCTGTCTCAGTCCTCAGTTCAAGCCTGAACTGTTTGTGGTTATATCGTGTTTAATGAGGGAGACTCTCCAGGCTCTCACCTTCTGTTGCTTCAGCAGCCTGAATTCGTTAGACACATTTTCCTAGGGTCTCAATTAAATTATATTTTCTATGAGTTTAGATTAAATCTCCCACAAGGTGACTGGTTCCCATTATCCCTTGTCATGGCTGTTGGGGATGTTGGACAAGCAGCACTTTTCTTGGCACTTGCACTTCTCTTTGGGCAAAGGTGCTGGTTTGCTCTGGTGAGGCTCCAGCTCTCTGACCATGCTCATTCCCCTTCTCCCACCTCTCACTGGACCAGCAGCAACCCCATGGAAAGCCAAATTTGAGACTCTGAGCCCCAGATCTTTACTGAAGAACTGCTACCCAGCCAGCTCTACTTGCTTGAGCCATGTTCTGCAATGTTTCCATAGGACACTTGGGGCTGTTTTGTAAAAACAAGTAACTGTAGTTGTTTAGGGAGGCTTTATAAATCCTGCTTATAAAGGTCTTCAATGGACATATTACTGGATTTGATTTTATTTTGGTTTGTTTTTTTTTTCCTAAGATGCAATAAAAGTGACGAAAATCTGAACAAGTACTTAGATCCTATTATCTTACCAAAAGCATGGGGAAGATAATGGAGATTTTAAAAAACTTCATTTCAGTGGATGCATTGTGACAGTCTGTTGATGCCATTTCATCCAAAATTCCTCATACAACTGGTAGAATTCTTTTGAAAGAAAACTTGTCTTCATAATACAGTTCTGATAAAGTTTAGGTACAACAGAGATCCTTCAGAAATGGAGGTCTGTTGGGAGATGGATGGGGAAGGAAGAGAAGAGAAGGAAAGGGATGAAGTAAAGAAGAAGCATGTATTTCTACAGGCATGAACTTACCTCATTTAAGTCTAAGTAAGAAGGTTATTTGTACGTGGTTCTGCACTTTAGGATGTGTTGTGCTGAAATCATTTGGATATATGGAGTCTGTGCTGTGCTTTTACAGGCAAGTTCTGCTTGCTCAGCACATAGTAAACAAATTTTATGCTCCAGCAGCTGCCTCCTGATTGCTCTGTGCAAGGACCTTAAAAGCAGCACATCCCCTGCTCTCACCCCAGAGAAAATAGCATAAATAGCAAATACCTAACTAAATGGAACATAATGTGTAATTTCAAGCCACCTACCATTTGCAAGGAATTTGTGGATTTGTGGTGTTCCTTTAGTCCCTCAGGCTCCCTTTTCAGTCATGGGGAGCACCTGTGCTCCCCAGTAATATTGCAGTGAATACTGAGTCCACCTGTTCTGGTGTAAAATATCCTGGGGCTCAGCTGCCCCAGCAGAAGTCTGAGCATGCAGACTGGTCAGTTCAGGGGTCCTTAGCTCCCTTCTCTCACATCCTTTAAATGCAGCCTGTTTGTATGGGAGATTTATTGCTGTGTTTGTTTGTTTGTTTATCAGAGAACTTGAACTAAGCAGCGTTGCTGATGATCTCTGTTTGATGAGAGGCTGTGTAGGGCCAGAAGGGTGCTACTGTTCACTGGCAGTTAGCACTGCTGTGGTTCATGCAGTGCTCTAAGGGTGTTCAGAGGACACCTGAACAACTGTTTGAAAGGGAGCTCTAAGGAGCAGGTGAGAGGTGTGTCGGCAAGAAATTTTGGTTACATGTACCTCCTGCCCTGAACAGGTAACTACACTTCCAACAGTTCAGTCTTTTCCAAAGCAATTTCAATTATTACTTAGAAATGGCTTGACGAGATAGCTGTAGAGGAAGAGAGAAGTATGAAAGACAAGTAGAACCTAGAATGCATGTCAGGTTCTGGTTCAGCTCAGCCCTCAGCAGAAAACATCTGAAAAGCCTGGGTATCTCAGCAAGCAGAGGTGAAGAACAGTTCTCAGAAATCCTGTAAAAATATCACTGGAAATAGCAGAGCTCTGAACTGGCCACTTTGCTGAAGCTATCACTTACACAGGGAATTGGAAACAAAAAAAAAAAAAAAAAAAAAAAAAAAAAAAAAAAAAAAGTAGGAAACACAAAATTAAAGTAGTCATTGCTAAGAAAATTTGATGCTTCACAAACATTCAAACCTCATGATCTTTTCCAAGTTGTTTTTTGTTGAGATGAAAGCCCTCTTTTGAATACAAGGCAGTAGCACTAAGGGGGTGGGGGGGGGGGGTTGTAAGATTGGGAACTGTTGAAGGCATGTCTGCACAGTAATCATAGGCTAATTAATCTTGGTGTTGAGTCAGCAGAGCCAGTCATCTGGAGCAAGTGTGCCGTGCAGATCTATGCTTCGTGACTGAGTCGTGGCAAGCTGGATGGCTGACTTGTTTTGTGTGATCTCAAGCAAGTTGTTTATTGTCATCATGTTTGCTGTACCAAATGTTCCACAAACTGGTTGAGTTCATTTTGGGAACTAGTGTTGCATTACAATACAAAGATACAGTTCCCAGGAAGAAAAGGAATTTCTCATAATCTTCTGTTTCCTCATAAATAAAATGTGGTTTCTTGCTCCCTCCTTCCTCTCCAGAGAGGAATTGTATTTACTTAAATTTGCTTACTTCAATGAAAACACATACCAGTGATTTTGAACTTGAGAATTCTGGAGTTATCGTGTTCTGCAGTCCCCAGGTGCTCCAGGTTGCTGGAGTAATGTGTGCTATGTGCTTTAACTGGATGTTATAGCACATTATAGACTTGTCAGGGATCAAGTATTTTTCACACAGATCTTTACTATATAAATTTACTACTTGCATATGTACACATGTACCTACACCTAAGCACATTATAATAGCTGTATTTGTGTGTAGATAAATACGTTCTGATATTGATAGTCATGGCAGGTTACAGTCAGCAAAGAGGAAAATCACTCCCCTTCCTGAGTTACTGTCACACATTAAACTGCCTCCATTCAAGAATGCTTTGTTCTCCAAGGAGAGAAAATGTGACAATGCTGCACTTCGATTGAAGTTTAGTTTATTATTATATACTTACTTACTAATACTCGATAAATTAAGTAAATATTATGTTGTTAATAAGTATATAATGCAAAGTGGCATTATATTTCTTAAGTGGAATGTGTTTCCTATGGTATGCTGCTGAACAAAAGCTTGTGGTAACTTTGACCATATGTTAGATGCTATCCAGGGATCTAATGATAGCTAAAATAGTTGTTTCCAAAACCTGTTTCTCAGACTACCTGCAATTTCTGAACTTCCTATTAGTAGTCCATTAAAAAATGAGCTGTTCTTGTTTGCTGCTGTACTAGACTTAACAGAAGCTGAAATTTATAATTTGGTTTTTAATTTGTTGCCTCAGTAAGAAAAAAATGGTTGTTATTGCCATAAAGATGTTATCAGTTGCTAGCAGAAGGAAGAGCAGTCGTTTTCAGTCTAGGAACTGAACTGAGAACCTCTGGCTCTGCCAGACTTTTCCAGACAATGTTTCTGCAGTGTCTGCCAAGCCACATGATTCTGTACCGAGCTGAAACCTTTTCCTGCTCTTCCAGAATCTGTGTGGACAGATTGCAGTCCAGGTTCAGAAGATCTTAGTGCAGCTTTGTTTGCTTCATTGTAAATCTGTCCTTAGGATTTCTGAGAGTTGCACAGGAGTTCAGACATGCCAGGGTGTTGAAATGCCAAGTCATGTCTTTCCTCCCTCAGCTGTCTCTCCAAGGCATCACAGAAGCACTTTCCTGAGGCATATTGCTGCCACCTTCCAGATCCTGAAACAGTTTTATGGAGTCCTTATTTATGGATCCTACACATTGGTCACAGGCAGGATGGTACAGCTCTGGGGGGAGACTGCACAAAAATTACTCTGTGCTGCCCCAACCAGTGACAGCTGTGAGCTCTCCTGATGCTCTGAGTAGCAGGTTGGTGACCCTACAAATTGCTGCAGCTCAGCCTTATCTGATAGTATTTGAAGGAATCCAGTGCAGCAGAAAAGAGCTGGCAGAGTGTGAGGATCCACACTTCCTCATCCAAGAGGAATGCAGTGCAGATGCTGCACAGTCATGATGCCGCTGGAGATTTGCTCTCCAGTGTGGAGACCTTGCAATGACATCAGCCTCAGAGCCTTTTAGTGCTGCCAGGGTAGTTCAAAGCAGTGACCGTAAAAGCCAAAATCCAGGCCAGTCCTAGAATTTTTAAGCACATGGAGTTGGAAGAGAGGAGGAAATATTCTGATTTCTTATATTTGAGCTATGGCCTGGATGAGGCTGTCTCGTTGGCAGAGATCAAGTGTATCTGCCAATGTCTGGCAGACATGTATGCTGAGAGACTTGAGAAGTAGGGTTGAAATGGTGTCCAAATTCTAGGGCTGTCCTTACTGGATGCAAAACAGGAAAGGGAAGACAAATTCCCACTTCTTTCCCTTGTAGTCTAGCACTACCCCAATGTGGACAGCCAAGTTTTTAAGTATCCCATTAACTAAGACCCCTTCCTTACCTTTGTGATTATCCACAGCTGAACATGTGCCTGTGCTGTAGCTACCCTTGTTATTAATTAGCCCTCTCAATCCTTATTATTATTTCCTAGGGGTATGTAGGCCAGTACTTTCTGTGATCTGCATTTCAACACAGTGCATGGGTCTGTACCCTTAACACAGTCTTATTTCTGCACCTTCTTTTGTCCTGTCAACCCATATTTCAAGATGATTCAGATATAGTAATGTTGGCTAAAATTATACTCGTTTGAAGGATAGATATTTGTTATTTCAGCCTATAATTATATCATAGTGGAATTTGGATGGCTGTTTTCCAGGTTGTAGCTGGGGTGTTTGTTTGTGTTTATTTGTTTGTTTGTTGTTGGGGTGTGTTTTTTTTTGTTGGTTGGGGTTTTCTGATTGTTTGGGTTATTTTGATAAATCAGTAGATTGCAAGGAAAGAAGAGGGTTTGATTTCAGTCAGCCAAAGGTAGTGATACATGCCTGCAGTAAACACAAGGGAATGAAGAGGACCAGCTGTATTTGTTTGGCTTGCAACTGCTCTTCCAGTGCCCAAATGAACAAGAAAAGATACCAACAGCTCAGTGAGTTTTAGTTCATTCTGAAGCATTTGCTCTATGGAAATTATCTTACTGAAATGAATAGCTTCTTTCTTACTGAAAAGTCTAGAAAACTGTGAAGAATCTCTATAAGTTAAGTTAATCTCAGCAAGCTTTAGGAAAATAATAGTTTTTATTGCCCCTTTTCACTAGCACTAGTGTAAAAGTAAAAACTGTTCTGTAGAAAACCTTTGGCTAATATCACAGTTTTGTTTCCTAAAACTCCACTAATAGATCAAATCTGTTCAACATGAAATTAATTTTAGTATTTATTTCTTTTTATTTAATTCCCTGGGAGCAGAAGGGGTGGCATCTGTAGTGTTCTAATAAATAAATTAGATTAATTCAGTCAGGACTGGTTTCACATTAAAAGGTTCCTGGAACTGGTTGGTTTCTTTATTTCCTTATTATTCAGGATTCTTTGAATCATTTAGAGATGTCTTTGTACAATTAATAAAATAGAAAGAGCAAGTTTCAGAAGTAGAACTATGTGTTACTTCAAATTGTAAATTTAAAATTTGCCTCTTCTTTAGGCTTAATTACACATATAACATAGAACCAGAACAGCTGGCAGGTCACTGATCTGTTTAGTCCAGTCACATTTGATTGCAATGGCCAGAAGGAAGATGCACTATGTCCTGCCATGAGCAGTGAGGAAATAATCTCTCAGAGGAAGGGCAGGCCCAAGATATGAAACCTGATGACTTTTAGCCATTTCATAACATCCAGGATGGTGGTGTTCTTTTCTTGTTTAAAAGACAAATATAAAAAGCTGGGTTTGTGTTTCCCTAGAGATTTCCATTGCTTTTTGTTCCCACTAAGACCTTGGATTTTGTGATACATATGGTAGTGGCTTTCCCAGCTTAGTCAATACATGTTTCCTCCCCCAAAAATAATTTTTCAAACACTTTGTTTTCTTACTTTTGATCCCCATATTAAATATTTTGTTGTTGTTTGGTTTGTTTTCTCCTTTGCCTTCTGAGGCAGAGTAAACAAGTGCATTGCTTGTCTGTGGTACAAGGGCATCAGTGAATTTAGGTTTGCTGCGATTTGCTTGCACATAGAGACAGATGCAGGGCCAGTTCTGGAGAGCAGCACTCCTTGCAGATCATTCCTCTTCCAAAGCTCAGGACCCCCTGGGCTGTCTCCAGAAACTGCTTTCTCCAGGACTTGCCTCCAGTTAAATCACTGGAGCTGAGCTGGGGTGTCTCCTTTTGTGCAGCTGCCTGGCAGTACAAGTAACTGTGGAGCTTTGACCGTCCAGTGTGCACATTTAAAGCTGTGCTATATCTAAATGCAGCAAAGTACAAAGCCTTCTTCAACAGAGGCTGAGAGCATATACCTTAATGTCTCCATAGAGCATCTTCCAGCTAAACATGGACAGAAGGCTTTCACTTTCATAGTGTGTGCATGGGAAAGCTGCAGTGTTAATTAGGGTCTATAAACTGTGCACATGTCATCTTGACTTCTGGCCCTCTGATATTTGTGCAGTGGTGGCAACAGCTGGTATCCATCACCCAAGCCCTGTGCTCAGCCTCTGATGTGTTATTTGCTCTTGGAGTACACCTCTATACATACAGGGTTCTGGTACTGTAGCTGAATTCTAGAGAGCTTTAATTATGCCTGTGCTTTTCCTTTCCTCTCCCCTGGTGCCTGCTTTTAGCGAAATAAGACCTTGTGATCAGGAGGGCAGGAAAGGCTGACCACCTGTGTTGGGAGGCTCTGGGAGAAACCCTCAGGCTTTCCTCCCATGGTAGCAAGAGACTGGGGCAAGAAGGGTTTGGCTGCCTTGTGCTTGCTTGTGTTGTTTATCTCTCAAAGCAAATCTTAAAAACGAAAGAGATTGCCTGAATTGGTGTTTTCATAGCCTTTGTGCATGACACTTGCCAGCTTTTTTGCATTGCATTTTTTTAAAAAGGGGTGCATTCTGCTGCCTGCTGCACAGATATCCAGCTGGACTAATTCTATCCCGTAAACCAAACAGTTTTGTTTGAACGAGTAATTTTCTTGGCGAATAGAAGCAGAATAAATGAGTGCTCCCAATGTATTCTCAGCAGAGGCCAGTGGTTTAGGTTGTGTACAGCACTAACCATGCAATTCAACAATTTTTTCCCAAGTTAGGGAATTTGAGGTTCAATCAAGTGTCAGTGCAGGAGGTGTTCCCTCAGCAAAGCACACAAACCCATGTGCTCTGAAACAGCTTTACTTTTACCAGGACTGATATGTGACCTTTTTTCCCATTATTTTGCCATGTTCAGTAAGGTGTGCCTGAGGAGTTGTTCCAAACTCCATCTGAGTTCTTACAAAAGACAGTAAAAAAGCCATGCTTATTTATCTAATGGTGAAAATCTTGGATTCCACCTTCTCGAGGTGACAAGCTGTAGATGCTGAAAAGGATTGAGTCTTTTCAGGTGTATTTGCAAGAGACAACTTTAGATTAACAAAGTAGGATCATTAGTATATCCCATTTTTACTTCATTTTTGAAACCCTGGAGTTTCATTTTCCTGTCTGCCAAACTTTGTGCTGTCATCTCCTGCTGCAGTTCCTGCCTTCCCAAATGTTAAACTCTATTAAGTAACTAGCACTTCAGAGCCAACCTGAGTCCTAACAGATTGCAAACCCACTGTGAAGCAGAATGTCCTTCCACATGAGGCTGGACAACATTCATATTGCAGGTTGCAGGTTCTTTCACATAATTATCCGTGTACTTGATATGAGAATATGAATTTATGGGGTAGTATACAGTATAATTTGTCATATAAAATTAATGGGGTTTAATGTACATACCCTATTACTGTGGATGCAGTATTGATGAAATCTATTTAGTGCAGTATAGACTGTGAAGAACAGCTTGCCCAAACCCTCCTTCTGAAACAGTGAGTTTTCTCTTCATGTGACTTACTAGTCAAAGCAGCACACTTTGGCTTTTCTTCGCCAAGGCATGAGATCTGAAACATTACCTGAGTCCAAATAATTCCTTCTGCAAAAAGAGGCCTGGGGGAAGCAAGGGACAAAATCTCTGTCAGCAGACTGCACAATCCCTCACTGGGGCAGGAACTGATGTACCATAGGAGCCTCCCCAAGGGGTGGCAAAACCTGGCACCTTACAAGACCTAGTACAGGATTATATGCAGCTGCCTTGGGATATTTATCCATCAGAATCGAGCTGTTACTGTTGTCTGAGGTGCTGCTTCAGGCCCTGTGGCTGTCACATCTGAACACTTTGCCATGTCCTGCACTTGCCCAGGATATGTGCTGGCACCTGCTCATAGCACACTGCACCTTAGCTGTGCTCTGCCTGAGGTGGCCCCGGCCTGAGGTGAGGGTATGGTTAGGCTCTTCCACAATCTCCCTTCAAGTCCTGGAGATGGACTGTTTGTGCCTTTGATTCTACACCAGCACAGTCATAGCCAGCTGGTAAAGACCAGGTCTGCAAAGGTAGTGGGCACCTGCTACCTGCTTCAGCAGTTTTTGTAGGAGTGCAGGCACTTAAGTAAGACTGGTGCTTAAATTATTTTGAAGACTTGCTGTGAAGCATTTGAATGAGGCTGTGTTGGAACAGGGATTTGAAGTGTGCCTTCCAAGGCCAAATGACTTACTCCTTCTGACCTCTTCTGGAGAGGAAAAAGGAAGTCAAGTCTTCTGTTCCTGGCACACTGCAACTGCTTTTCCTCCCAGAGCAAGCCCCCAGCACAGTCCTTGCCTGGTGGATGGGAGCCCATCATTGCACCTACCCACAGATCGTGCCCTGCAAGCGTGGGATCTGTGGGGTACACACATGCCCAAGTTTCCCCCTTGCTGGGCACTTCAATGCTGCATCCTTGCAAGAGCAATAGGAATTATAAAGCAGCCAGCCAGCTGGTGCCCTGGCAAGTATTCAGGCTTTGCTTAGAGTAGCTACATTGGCCAAAACTGCACAGCTCCCTCTTCTGCCTTCATCCTGGCTGAATAAATGTAGAAAGACACCTCTCAGTTAAAGAGCATTCCCTGGTGCTTTGAAATATTTTCCTATCTCTTTTATCTGTTAATATTGGCAAGTGGCTCTGTTGGCAGCTTTCCGGCTTTTGTCAGAAGCCATTGGATTGCTCTGTTAAGCTTCAGCTCCTGAAGCCAAATGATAAATGACAACCTCTAGCCTTGAGTGGTTTTTTATGGCTGAGAAAGAAATGCCACCATATCAGAATTTTAAAATCTAGAAATTTGGGGGGGGGGGGGGGGGTGGGAAGAGAAGTGACTATTCATTGTTTTTAATAATAATAAAACCATGATGTTACACGGCTAGTCACACTGTGTGTGAGACATGTGGCAGTGAATAACCCTTACCAAAGGTCACAGAAATTTAAAATTTTGTTAGGAGGAAATTCTCCAGGCAACAACACACTGACACAAGTCTTCGTGCTGTATTGGTTCAGCCATTTGGGCAGAACTACTTGCCTTTCATGTAGTAGGTTTGTTGGTGTAATGGCTGGTATCTACAAGGTTCCTCGCTGTTAGCAGGGACTTGTGGGTACTTTCCAAGGCAGAGCAATTCCCTTCCTTCAAATGCCTGTGTCCAAGGCTTGGCCTGTTAGTCCTACATTTCTGTAGGACTCTATTTCCAAGGGGAATGTGGCAGCCAGCCAGCATCTCTGAGCAGAGGGGATCACGCTGTCGGTAAGCTGAGGTAAGCCATGATTTCCTTTGTCAGAAAGACAGAGAATAGCTCATTGTACAATACACTCTAGCAGCTGCAGGGATCTGCGCTGCCGGAGCTCAGGAGCATGGCTCTCAGAGGTTAAAGATTAGCAGCAGCACACCTCGAGTCACAGGATGACTCTGCCCCTTGCACTTTGCTCTGTCCCCGGCTGCGGGCTGGCTGTCCCAGGGAGAGCGCTGATGCCTCTGCTCTCTGAAATAGCCCCGGTTTGTTTCCTGGGGAGAGCCGTCCTGCCCAGGCAAATACAGCTGCCTTGTCCTTTTCCAGGGAGGGAACTAGGGACAGAGAGGTTAAATGACTAAGCAAGGCCAATGAGTCAATACCAGCAGCCGAAGTGGAGCTCACGAGTCCTTGGCTTGTGCTGCCGTGTTTTCTCTCCTGCTGGAGGAGACGGGAAGCCGAGAGGCGGGCGGCGGGGAGAGAGGCAGCCTGCGGAGGACAGAATAAATACTCGCTTGTGCGCGGCTGAACACAACCTCGTCTGTCTGCTCCTGTGCGCCGAGAAGGAGTCCAGTGTGTGCTCCTGCCATAAACTGGAGAGCCAGATCCTCTCCTGCACTGCAGCTGCTTTGTGCTGCCCGGAGGAGCGTGGCCCCAAGGCTGGCACAGCTGGGCAGGAGGGGACACCTCCGGCTGTGCCGTGACAGCTTTCCCTGGGGCTGCCGGAGGGCTCCTGCGTTGGGAGCCAGCACTTGTGCACACCTGCGGATAGCTGGCAGGGTGCTCCTCCAGCCTTCATAATTTGGGGAATTTTGGGGAACCTACAAAACTCCAAGATCCACTTGACATCCGAGTTCTGGGCACAGTCCTTGGCTGCCACTTGTAGCATGACAAGCACAGAAAAATGTGTTATGGTGTTGGCTCATTAGATGAAAATAACTTTTCTGAAAGCATTTCATACTTTTGATCAATATTATTAATGTTATGAATCCAGATGGCTCGAGTTATGAATCTGGATGGTTTCATGCCAGATTTCAGTCCAGACTGGAACATTCACAAATGAAATCTATCCTCTCCTTGAGGGCGTTGCTCATGGAAAGAAAATAGACCTTAAAATGCAGTGAATGGCAATATTAGAAATAGTTTCCTTACAGTGTTGTCTAATGTGCGTATAAAATTTAAAAACTTAACTGCTTTACAATTTTAATTTAGGCCTTATATAAACCTAGTGAACTTGTCCGAGGATATTATGATGCTTGAATTAAATAAAGCTAGATTTGTTGCATTCCTGGTCCTGCCAATATGAGGTGATTAAAAGGTCACCTTCATTGACCTCCTGCCTTTTGAGTCCAAGGCGCTTCTGACTGTTTCCTGGCTTTGTTTAGCAGAAGCATCCAGCTCTGTCACAGAGCTGACAGTCACTGGGAGTGTCATGCTATATTTATGCTTTACGCAATATTTGTGTCAAAAAGTGTCTGTCTAAACAGACTCAATGTCAGTAAGAGATGACCCTGGAACAAATGGTCCGAAGTCCCAGAAAGCTGATCTTTTCCCAAAAGTGACTAATGTGAGGCAAATGGAAAATATGGTTCTGAAAATATTGTCTGGTCCAGCTGTGAGCATCTGATTAAAAACATCAATTGCTAGAGTTCAAGTCCAAATAAATTATGACACATTTTGATTAAACAAAACCAGGAAACTTACAATTTTTAAGATGCATTTAATTGTATCTATTATATTATATATTGATGCTTTTGGTATCTGTTTAAAGGGACTCCAAGGTACAGACAATATATACTCTAACTTTTATCCCAAATTGCTTTGGTTTCCTTGCATCCAGGATGGAAATTCTTGCCCTCTTTTCCCCCCCCCTCCCCCCCCGGTAATCCTTCTGAAGATCACATACAGCTGGTTTTCCAGTAAGTCAGCTGCTTTTCTCAGTGGGCCTCTGTGCAACTGGATAGGTTTTTTCAGGCCTTGTATAGGTCTATCTGGAGTGTTTTCACAGTAATCTCTACCTAATAATGGGAATTTTTTAAAAAGTGTGTAACAGAGTATAAAATCTGAGGAAATCTGAGAACTCAGAAGAGAAAAATTCAAGATGAGAAAAATCGTGTCATTTCAAACACAAAACATAATCACCAGAATAGCTTAATCCAAAGAAATTCACGTCAGAATCAGCATGGTCATATAACTTTGGAAAGAGCCAAAAATGCTTCCTAGCACCATTCTTCTTAGGGCTTAGAATATCTGTGAATCTGATTGTAGTATTTTAAATAAATAAATAAACAAACAAAAAAACCCATCTCAGTTCAACAGCTGACAAGGAAATCAAACTCTTAAGGTGTATGCTCCATTTACGTATCAATAATAATAATCATCTGTTTCTAATAATGAACGTAGTAATTACAGCCAAACTCTAGTGGATATAGCAAATGGTCGCAATAATTAGTTAAAAGTACATTTTCAGGATGTTGAACTGCTCTGAACTACTAGAACTACTCTGATCTGTTGAAATTTGGACAGGTGGCTTGACAGGGAATTCTGCATAGTATGCAAGAATGCCTTCTAGTTACAATGTAACATGGCAAGATAAAAATTTAGATTCAAGAACTAGTTTTCAGGAAATTGAATCTCCAGTGAGCAGCTTGGGTAACAGGGCAGAAGGGTACAGGAACTAAAAGCTGTATGAGATATGTTAATACCCATGGTGTGGTTTTTTTTAGCCAGAAGCAGTAGTGGGACAGCAAAGAGGATTGTTCCTGGATTCAGCATGAAGTGGTTTCACAACACTCCTAACGAAACACGAGGAGTTACGTCAGCCCAGCAGCCCTTGCTTCTGCCCAGTTTGTCTGGTGAAAGGGTGAGCCAGTCCATTACACGCAGTGCAAGGGAATGTCCTCTGCTCTGCCAGAGGATGGCAAAATTAAAATTGCTTCAGACTGATTCTATCTGTCACCACAGCATGTTTTGCCCTCTCTGTAGCAGTGTGGTGATAACAGTTCATGATCCCTCTGGCATATCGCCCTAAGGCAGACAAGGAGATTAACCTAAATTTAGCATGATATTGTTCAAAAAATAGCCCAATTTCTCAATTCTTTTTCCCTAACTAAGCAATACCATTCTGGTGAGTGGAGAAGGTAGGAAAGGGAAATGCCTTTTTTGCAGGATAGAGGCCTCTTAATTGCAGGATACCATCCATCTTCTCAGGATGCATCTGACACTGAATTTCCTCCAGAGGCTTGTGAAAAAGAAATATTTTATCAAACATCCTGAATTTTCCTGCTGTTTGGGTCTAATTATGTCATTTGCTAGTCAGGATGATTCTGAGATACTTAAATATGCTAAGATACTATGAAGTTCTTTGGAGGTCTTTTTTGTAAATTATTTTGTAATTATGCATTAATCCAGTCTGAAGCAGATGCATACATATAAAGCAGTGAAGGTTGATTAAAGGTATGTAGGTCATTAGAGTGAAATTCAAGATTTGTGTTGGTTTATGTTCTTACTGCCTCTACAGAATGCAACCTTGATGGTTGCTACATGATCTAACAGGAAAAAAATGTTGTGCCTTGCCCAAGGATATGTGTTAAATCTATTCTTTCTGTTGTAAATCTAATTGCAATCTAAATTATATACATTCTTATTGTGTATAATAATTGCTGCTTCCTCCAAAGTATTTGTGATAGGCATCATAGCAGCTATCAAGGGCTGGCTTTTCCAAGATTTCTATGCTCTGAGTCCAAGATTCTTCTGAAAAATTTCTCATTTAATGCCTGCATATAAACTGAGCTTGTGTTTCTTCATAGATTTTATACTATGCTGTAAAAAGCAGCCAGATAGTCCACACAGGCAACTTATACAAGAGCCAGTTCTGGGTCTACTTATGTTTATTGGGTCATTTTCTTCAGCAGGTCTGTCTGTAGGGGTGAGAGTACAAGGAACTTAGAGAAAAAATAGTGGACAGCCAACATTGTTTTGAGGATGAAGTTCAGCACTAGCATATGTATGGGGCACCAGCCCTGTGCATTTGCCTTGCTCCAGGTATAGGCTGCTTCTCAGTGACTCCATCTTGTCACTGTGTTTTTCAAGCTCTTCCTGAAGCTCTTATCACATGGTCCTTATTTATGGTTATTGCATCAGCATGACAGCATGAATAGGCCCTATTTGCTGATGGGTGGAGGACTGGTTTGGCAGAAGAGCGTGATTCATTTTGTGAAGAAATTTGGCCAGCAGGTCATTGAAACACGCGCAAGCGCATGCACGCACACACACACAGACAGAGGCAGCCGTATCTGGGGAGGATGTGTAAATAACGAGTAGCAGAGGGGATTAAACACCTGCTGACCCATCAGGCCTCAAGAGCTGGGGAAAGGAAGTTGCCTATAATCCAGAGCAAAGCACGTGATGAAATAGCAGCAAACTCATGGCTTAGGAATCCCCGAGTGGATAATTCAGTCTTTTCAGGCTGCAGTGATGAATCACTGAGTGTTTTTCTGGGTGTGAGCCCTCAGGTGAGGAGATGCTGGCCACAGTGGAAGTGACTTCAACAACAAGCTTGCTGGCACAGATCAGGGGCTGTTCTAAAGCAGAAAGACAGTGGGCCAGCAACACAGAGCTAGAGTTTAATTGTAAGGTTAGGATTAAATAATGATTTGCGAAGATTTAAGAGCACAGCTCTATTACATATCTGAGGCCAGATAGGTGCTGTTAGCATCTAGCTCAACAAATGATAATTATACATGCTACCTTCAAAAGAAAAGTAATCTGAGCTGCAGTGAAATGAAGTTATAAAGGTCACAGTGACTGGAAAAAAAATGTGAGGGTTTTCTCCCTTTTTGTCACTACAAAGCGCTGATAGAGAGACATTCAGATTTTAGTTTTGAAGGATTTTGATCAAATATAATGTTGTTGTAGACAATCAATGGAAATCAATGAAAATACCTTAAGCATGAATTCAGTCATATTTCTGTGATCACAGAATGGTGTATCCATCTTAAAATATAATATTTGAACAAAATACTTAAGAAATCTTAACAAGCTGAGGAGTTTTTAAAGTGCATATGAAGTTTTGACCAGGTAAGTTTGTGTAGCTGTGTGTACATACTCAATTGCTCTCTGTGATGTTTCTGGGATATTCTGTAAAATAGGTTACCTTGTCATGCTGTAAGTATTTTCAAAAATAAGTTATCAAAAAAGCAAAGTAGAGATAAGCTAGCACGGCAAGTGAAACTACCTGTCCCTGCACAAACAGTGCTCCTGTGCTCCAGGAGAGCAGACAGACACCACTGTAATTGTAGTGAGGGCCAGCACTTTGCAGGCATCAACATTGCTGGAAATGAGGGTTTGGATGTCACGAGTTTCCATGACCTCATTGCTCACAGGAGTTTGCTGTCTGGGCAGAACTGCTGTTGTGGCAGCAAGCCAGCTCTCCCCCTGGTGAGGACTGGGTGAGGAGGGCAATGAGGGGGAACTGCAGTGAAACTTGACAAATCACTGCTGCTACACACTGTTTTAGGAACTGTAAGAAGTCAGGAAATATAAGACTCATTTCTCTTCATCTTCTTGATTGCCACGTAGGAGAATATATGGACAGCAACAACCCAATTCTGCAGCCTTCTCCAAATCTGGTGGGTTTAACATGCAATCAATTTAAATTTTATAAAAGGACAGCTCTGCCTGTTGGCAGGCAACAACTGCCTGCTCATTGTACTGAGTCATGCTCCCTTCCACGAAAAGAGGTTAATCTGTCTGCCCAGCCACAGCTCTGACTTGTGGCTCAACGTAAGTCTTGATCCAAAGCTTGTCCATGGTCAGTAAAGGGGTGTCTGTCATCTTTGGTGAGATTAAAACTCTGTGAGGACTCCCAGTATCGAGATAAATCTGTGCAAGGGCTCTTTGGCTACCAAAAGGAATACATAATGTCTAGTTTTAAGAAGCAACACGAAGAGTGTAGACTTGAGCAGTGTGTGATGTTTGAGCAGTGTCAGTGCCAGTAGATTGCTGAATGGAGTTAATTCAGGAACTCCTTTGCTGATCAGGCTGTAAAGTCTCCAGTTTAAAAAAAAAAAAAAAAACCACAACAAAAAGCCAAACTAACCAGCAAACACTTCAGCTTTATTTATGCTGTTATGAAAAAGCTGAAAAATGAGAGAGGGGAGAAAAAGAAGCTGTTTACAATTTCCTGAAATTTGAGACAATTGAAAAAGTTTTGTTTTGTCTTGATTTGCTATTTAATTGCTAAAAGAAATTTCCTATAGTCAAAAATGCTCTCTGCTTTTATAAATCCAAATCTACACATTCCATCAGCTGAGGCAAAGCCAAAAGGTTTGGAACATGGCAGAAAGTTTTACTAATGAATGATTAGCATTTATCTCACAAATAATATTGCTTTGTTTCAATCTGGCATAGGGAAAAAAAGTATCTGAGTTTTAAAAGCCTCCTTAAGAAATCATTGCCATAAACTTAAAAACACCCATTGCACTTGAGAACAGGGAAAATGGAAATTAGTATGCTGTGCTGACTGTGCCCTCCTGTAATTCTCCCTCTTAGAGATGGCTCTGAATAAAAAGCTGTTGCCTCCCACACCAGCACCTGCTCCAGCATTTTAAGTGTCAAGAGAGGAGCAGATCTGGTCTGGGGGCATCATCTTTTGTGGTGAAAAATTATCCACCATGAGTCCAAATAAATGGCTGGAGGGGTGGAGCTGATAGAGGGCACTTAGTGAGATAGCTACAGCTTGGTGGCTAAACCACTCTCTAATCTGTTAGCACATTGAATTTAAATATGGTCACTTTTACAGTATTTTCCTCCCACTTACAAGTTCCACAGTCACTGAGAATATGAAGTCCTATAGAAACTTTTTCTTTGGGAAATATATTAATCCAATATTATAATAAAATATCACATGATTAATACTATGCATTAGGCTTTGTTTACTTCACAGACTTGATCAATGAGGTCAAAACCAAGAACTTTTATTCAGAGTCCATCCACCTACATTTTAATTAATTCAAAACCAGACATCCCATTTCTCTTCTCCTGGTCCATTGCCCTCTGCCCCTAAAAGTCTTGCTCTGGCTATAGGATGGCACAGAACAGTTTGTGAGAGCAGCTCCTCCACCCGATAAAACCACTAATGTCACCAAAAGGACTTTGTGGACTAAATTTTTTCTCCCTACACAGGGTCTGTACTTCTAGGCCATGCTTGTCCACAGGTCCCTTTTTCCTTCTTTTGTATTAATGTGTTACCACTTGTAATTTGATCTTACTGTAGCAGAGAACTTCCTACTTTAATAGCATTGAACTTTTGCCTATTTGATCAGTAGAGGTACTGAAATCAGGAGAATTCTGCCACCGCTTCCACATACTTCCCATGCAACCTTGTGTACCAGGCACTTGGGCTGGGTAGTATCATCCTTACTCATGATGATGACCATGGAAAACATATGAGCAGTCTCACTGACTGCTCTGGCTAAGACATGTGAGTGAGCAATCACCAGCCTGAGCAAAGGTTACAAAATCTTGTACTTAACTTCTCTGCACCCGGGTTAACTACTAGGAAAAAATTATTATTTCATTTTCTTAATGAGTGGTGCAGGCTAAAATACCTTAGCAGCTTGAGAATAAAGATACTGCAGAAGGGTAGTCGAATGACAGGATGAACCTATTAAGCTCCCCATCTTATGTTGTGATATTCAGTAGCTTTGATAATGCTCTCTCTGAAATCCCAAACAGGAGACTTCCTCCCAGGTGTGAAATATTCTGGGTCAAAGCCCAGTTACAGTCTCTGAGCTGTGCTCCCCACCTGGCCTCCTGCAGAATTTCTCTCTCAGAATAAGCATCATGACCATATTTAAATATTTAATCTTCTTTGAAATATATTACTAAAAAACTTCTCTGAAATCCATTCAGAAAATATGTTTCTGATATGAATTACGAGCTTTCCTGATAGGGGTTTGTTTGTTAGTTCTCTTTGACAGGAAAAAAATTCCATGTTGTCTCTGCCAGATGAGGAAAACAGGTCATGTTGAAAAAGAAGTGGGTTACATGCTGTTAGCACCCCCACCTCCAAACAAACCAATGGCAAATGCTACTTGAAGCAGGTTTAACATATCTAAGAGATTAGGATCAGTCTTTGTCTCTACCCTAGATAGCTTGCTTTTAAATGTGACCTCCTTTCCTTGCCTAGACAGATGCTCTTTGTCTGCTGGGACCACTCCCCGTAAAGCCATCCTGACAGCTACCTCGCTTCCCAGTCTCTCCCGAAGGGCCAAGGCTCTTCCAAGTGGTTTCCTCCTACTGAAAAGACTATAATTAGCTGCTTCCTCCATTTCCCTCAGTTTAAAATTGGCGTTATTCAGCCTTTCTTCCTATCTTCTGAAGCCTCATCCCCCATCTTGTCCTGCTTTCGGACATATGTAAAAGGAAATGCTATGCGAGTGTAAACACATTGTTTAATAAAGACAAAATACAAAGTTTTATAGTAAAGAATCAACATTTTCTTCCTTTCCCATTGGGCTGTGGCTTTTCTGTAACCCAAAATAGATACTACCTCCTTCTTTCTGAACTAAGATTTCCTCCACATTTATGCTAAACATTGTTATTATCCTGCTTATCTCAGTAGCCCAAATATTAAGATTTCCTTTATTGCTCCAGTATATTTTCCCCTATATATAAGTAGCTGCATAATAAGCTTTGCTGTCCATTTCTATCAGTTGAATAGCTTTTGAAAATGTAAATCCAGCAACAGTACTCAGATTCAAAAACTTCAGCTAAGAATGTATTTTGAAAGAATGTTATGAGGAAATTCTTGGTTTATAAAGAATTTGAAGCTGAGAAGTCTACAAAATCTTACAAGCAGAGACTTTTCTTACAAAAAAAAAAGGTCAGATTTCACTGTTCATTTAACAGAATTTAGTGTCAATATTTTTAACCTTCTCCCAAAAAATCCCCAAAACAAAGAAAAAAAAAAAAAAAACCAACCCCCCCCCCCCCAAACATCAGAATCTTAGCATCTTCTAAAAATTGGCTCTGCAAATTTAGGGAACTTTTCTTAGTTAAAATAAATTATATATCAGCTTTTCAGATTTTTTCCTACTCAATTATGCAGGTCTCAAAGCTCAGATCACCAAAGAAATTACTGAAAAGCTATTTTAAGTTATTTCATGTGCTGGTTTATCCAAGCCAAGCTTTGTAATAAAAATGTGCCAATTAGCATTCCTTTGTAATTTAATACAAATTTATTCCTTTTTAATTTATTATAAGTTTATTCCTTTTAAATTTATTTCAAAGGAGGATAACTTTACAAAATAATTTTCTAGCTTTTTGCATAGGCTTTGGCAAGTACACTCTTATCTACTGAACTATATGTGTTTCAAAATAGATATACAGTACTTCAAACAGCAGTTCTGAATTATTGTTGAAGCATAGCTGTTAGCGTGTATTTCTTTTTGGCTTTCTAGCCTAGGACATTTTGTAGGACACATATTCACTTTGCCAATTAAAGTTCTTGTGTCAGTCTCAGTCTTGAGAAGCCCTAAATCCTGTTGCTCATTTCCATACTTTGTTCCTGTCAGTTGTACCCAGCAGTTCATAAATCTAAAGTCTAAGCTGCTGAATCTAGAATCTCCACCCAGTCCAAAAGGCTTCTGCATGTCTTTGCACACCGTAACTTTCAAGATAATTACCCTATCAAGACCTATAGAATAAGCATCCAGTTAAGTTTTGTGTTTCAAACTACTCAGATGATATATTAGATAAATATCACTTATTCCTAAACATAAACTCTGATTCCACCTCTTCAGCTAAGGTCTCTATTAGTTAGTATTATCTTGAGGAATTTCTGGTAGTCAAAATGCAGTAGGTCAAACAAGGAAACATCTAAGATGTAAGCAGTTTCACCCAAAGTCTTGCAAAACTCTAAGAATACTCAAGAAGTTTATCCTACTCCTTGTCTAAACTCAAGCTTATTGCTGGGCTTTTCTGCTCAGGATCTCTGCTATCATAGGTTGTGTATGCTGGTATAAGCCAGTAAAGTAAGTGCATGCCCTAGGAAATCCAGTGTGCCTGGGGATGTTCCTCGGCCAAAATGGAGCCGGAGGAAAACCTCATGGTTTACCAATGTCAGTGACTGCCTTTAGCCTACCAATACAAACAGTCACAGAAGCCTGGCAAACTGCAGGCCCTTGGTTCTACTGTGTTGGCATTAGCACAGGGATCTTCTGCATGGACAGATGTTCAGAGCAACAGCAGTGTGCCACTTCCAGAGATTTTGTTACCATGTGGTATCAGAAAGGAGAATCAGTACCTGTTGCTGGGAGCACTTATGCTGAAGTTATGGGGAGCCCCATGAGCTGTTCTGCCATGAGGCTTACACAGTAAAGCAAGTGGCTCTCTTCTTGCTTGACAAATAAGATGCTCATTTGATTTAAACAGAAATACACTGTGACATCCTTTATCAGTGGAGACAGTTTTCTGCTTGAGAGAAAGAATGGCCAAATAATGATACAATAACAGAAAGCTGACAAAGAACAGCTATTACACACTCAGCTTTTATTTAAAATGACCTTTGGCCCCTAGAACAGCCAGGGCATTTCCCCACACGCTTCTGCCACTGGTGGCAGAGAATGAGCCTTAGAGAGAGCAAAGTACAGCAGCAGCAGTGGCAGCATCATTCCTGCCAGGCCCCAGCTCTCTGCTGATTCAGGTTGTCACTGAGCCAACAGAGACTTTCATTGCACAGCAATTCATCTACCAATGCTTTAAAACAAGACTGCAACCCCTGTCCTCATTTGACTGGCTCACTGAAAGCCCACAGCAAAGTCTGCTGGTTTAACTTCTCCTATGGATGGTAACATTACAATTATTTTGACATTGTGAAATCTGGACTTTGCTAAGCAGGTAGGAAAAATAATAAATGTTATTAGGTTACTCTGAACTGTCTGTTGGCATTAATGTCACAGAAGCCAACTGGTTGGAATAACAGCTATCAGGCTGAGTTATACTGGAAAGACACTTGCAAAAACTACCAGTTAATGGGGATACCTGGAGGAGGGATGGTGTCAGAGGAACTCAGTAGAAAACAACCTGAAGTGTCCCTTCTCACATGCTTTGTAATTAAACATAAGAGGAGTCAAGATTTCCCTTCAAAAAAATACACTCCTAAGGGAGACTCGACATCTTACATAAAAACAAATGAGAGAAAATTACTCAGAATAAAAAATCCAAGGCTGTAACACAGCCAGAGACATTTGGCTGAAGACAGTGAGCCAGCAGCAATTGCTGCAGGGGACACCACTCTAGGTTTGGCTGCAGAGGTGTTTCCAGGCAGTCAGCCCACATGAATGGAATAATGGTATCTATGTGGCTGAGAGATATCCGTGCTGGATCAGATCAGGGTATTCTGATGGCTGAGTTAAAGGAACATTCCTTTTCATTTAAAAGGAGCCTATCTGGCTGTCACACTGGGCATTGGGCATAGGATACACATGAATAGGTTTGCCTGTGTCAGGGAACACCTCTTAGCTCCAGGTGAACAGCCTTTTTGCAGAAGTTCCACCTTGCCTGTCCCCATCCTTCCCCAAATCATGTGACTGAGAGGCTGGAAAGTTTAAGTCTTTAAGACATCTGTCCTTGAGGAGACGTTTGCAGTTAGTACTGCTCTTATGCAAGGAAGCTGCTGAGCAGCTGTAGCCTGAGGAAAAAAAAAAAAAAACAGCCAACAAGTGGTTGTTGCCAGCTGGGGTCAAAGCAGAAGCTCAGCAGGGTTTGGTTGGGGATTGCTAGGGAAAACAAGGAAGAGGTTAGCAAGGAGAGAAGTGGCCTCTTCAGAAGTGAGTTTTTGTGGACTGGGAAAAACCTCTTGGCAGGTCAGGAATCAACTGTAAGGACCAGGATGAAGTAAGGCCAGGATTTTTATCTGTGTTGCAACTGCCTCGTTGATGGTGGTCTGCAGTACCCAGGGCTCACCTCTCTGCAGAGACACTCTGGGCCTGGAAAGGTGCTAGGAAACTCTTCAATTTCATTGCCATTTAAAAATTCCAATGAAAAGTAATCTATGGATCTGATGTGGAATTAAAGCTTTGAACTTGCCTTGCAAGACAAAAAAGGAGATAGGAAACCTGACAGACAGGTCAGCTATTTAGAAATGTGGTAAAAATGTTTCGTGTGGGTACAGTCCTTCATAGAGAAGGCCATGATTGTGGATTGGATGGCCAGAGGCTGCCACCAGTCCTATCTCACACAGATGCAGGGTGGATCCTGCATTGTTTATGGTGGAAAACAAAGCTTGGAAATAGAAGATTCACAAAAGACAACTAAAAATATTTGGTTTCATGACTCACTGCAGTGCTTAAGGGGTTTTATGTTTGTTTGTGTTTTTCTAAATGTCGTATTACAGTCACATTCCATTTGTAACATTTCCATTCCCTCTTCCATTTGTTATCATAACTTTAAGGAGTCTCTTTTCAATTTAACTTTAACTTAATTTTGTGACATTGCCTGTAGCAGTAATTTTTTATTGTTCTAAACACCTTGGACTGATGTAGCAATGACAGGAAACACCATCAAACTCCTGATAAAGAACAGCTTTTGGGTAAACACATCACCAGAGACAAACTGAATGATGTGATATGCTGAAAAAATGCACAGGTTGGGTTCAAGAAAATGAGAAAAGGTACTTCATCATATAGCAGGTCTTGTCCTCAGCATCTCTTAGGTAAGCTCACTGCAGTAATTTCTAAATGTCAGCTGTTACTTTGATAGCATAGTGCTTTTTTATTTGTTCAGTGACTGTTTTTGATGTCAAGAGCAGCTGTGTTGAGTCTTCTTTATTTAAAAAAAAAAAAAAAAAAAAGAGTAGAGCTTAGCATCTGAAAAAATTTGCTTTGTGTGACTAACCACAAACAGGACACATGACTGAGTGGTGCTGTGTTTGCTGTGTTCCCCTTCAGTTTAAACAGTTTGAACAAGTAAACTTAAAGGGGAACTCTCAATTTACAAAATGTGTTTAGAGGTCCTCATTAAAGCAAGCTCCAAAATTTACCCTCTATAAAAAAAAAAAATAAGAATATCTGTACTTTGGAAAAGGAAGAAGCAGAATTTGCTCCTCTCTGTCTTCTCTCTTAGTGTAAAATTCAGATTTCCAGGAAATATTTGTAGGGTTTTTGACATCTGCCTTTCCTGGGTAGCTAGAACTATCCCTAGGGTTGCTTCTGATAATTTGAAGAAAAGAAGTGCCAGCTAGTATGAACATCTCACATGCAGAAAGAAGTGAAGGTATCCCTAAGGTATCCCTAAGGTATCATTTTTATTTTAACACTGGAAGTAAATTACATGCTTGAGTAGACTCATTGGTTTTGCTAGTAATACAGGATTTTTTAAAAAGGTTAGAATACTTAATTCTATAAAGTATCTTGGAACTGCCAACTATTTAATACTCCTAGTAATCAATGATCTTGTACCCTGCAACCAAAGAAAAATGCTTTTCTTCAAAACCTGGGGCAGTGTTACAAAAAAATCCTTAGATACTTGAAATTTTCTGACCTGCCCACAGTCACATAATTTGCTCAGCAGCAATGCAAGATATGCAGCCTACAAAGCCTCTTTTGTAGCCCATCATCTAGCCATAGGCTTTCCTTTTTCTTCTCTGGTACATTATTATCTCTGTACTGGGATAGCATGATCTTTATTGGGTACAACGCTCAGAAACAAATCACAAGAAGTAGGGTCTAAGGGACCTTAAGATTCCAAGATCCTCCCTCAAGACAGGATAAACTTACAAGAGGTCTACATCTAGGTATAGTACAATGCAATTCATGAAAGATTCTACCTTCTCCCTTTATTTTATCCCCTCTTGGGCTTGTCTGGGCTAGAAGACAGATTATACACTGGAGATCTAATATGGGTTGACATGAGTGAGAAATATATAAGCACTAGAAAGAGGCTTCATAGCTTTTTTTCTAGCTGCAGGACACCCTAACCCTACTAAAGAGAACAGCTAGTGAAAATTAATACTACTTTGCATTTGCTTTGAAGCATTTCTCATCACCTTGACCTTAAAGGTGGGTTTATGAATGCAGGGGGAGCTGCTGATCAGCAGCTTCTTCCTGTGAAAAAATTTCACTTTCAATTATTTCTAAAGGGATCAGTGGCTCAAAATAATATTTGAGAGATAAAGGATGCTAAAGCCTGATTTAGTCTTTTGGTGATCTCATAATACAAATGCTACAGGACTGAATTCCTTGTGTATGGAAACACAGCCAACAAGAGACACTGAAATCTCCAACATTTCCATGATGAAAACGGAAAAAATGTAACAGAGTAATAAACTGTTAGAAATGGAAAATCACAAACTTTGAAAAGTCAGAATTGTATGTCTCCAAAACATCTGACTGTGTCATGGGGAAAAATTGTGAGTGAACGTTGTGCACACTGGGGAGTGAAGAGTAAACCAGGGATACAATACATTTGAAATCTGTGCTGATCAGTTGGTATGATAATTCTTGTTTTTATAAAGAAAGCACACAAATTAGTTTATTTACATTTAAAAGTATATACTTTTAAATGACAGAGCATTTATCCACAGGGTCTGCAGCTTTGTGTGCTCACTGTCACAATGCAGAGCAAAGCTCATCTTACAAAGCTTTGATACTGACTGTCCTTTGAATTTAAATATAAATGCCGGTAGATATATGCCCATAGATTTGACCCTACTTTCATTAAGCTTCCTCAAAAAACTGCAGCCTGGTGCTACACTGGCAGACTCATAGAGTGCCACTGCTCCCCTCCAAAGAAACTCAGAGACCAGCACAGAAGGGCTCAGACCACGTTTGTCCTGCAGCCTTCTGTAGCTTTATTCTCAGTGAGCTACTCAGTGAGGACAAACAGCTGAACCTTCATCTAAACATGTCAACAGAGAAGAATCAATACATCTTTGGCAAAATCAGCTATCTTGTGTGTTGGAAGACAATTTGTGTGCCATCTTAAGAAGCAAAAGCTTATTAAGATTGACAGGACCTCATGATTTATATACTTGTACATTTAGGTGAATACATAGTGGATCACACTCCTGTTGCTTTGCTTGTTGAAACTGCAGTCCCCTAAGATGTGAGGGCACAGCAGCTGGCACAGCCCTTCCACCATAACAGGAAAGATGGAAATAAGCCACAGGCAGACAGCACTCCAGATGGAAAGGGTCAATAGTGGTAAGAATAGTGCTAATGGTATGCCACTTTTACTAAAGCTAGCAAGAAGAAAAATTGAAATATTTATCCCTTTTAAAATATGCTTTTTACTAAGCTGTATTCTATTTTTCAGGAAAGCTGAGTTCAAAACCTATTGAGCCCAGCAGCCCTTGCATTGAAACACAAATGAACATAGAGTATGAACAAAAAATCTAAATGCAAACTGTGGCCCATAAACTCACAGCAAACCATCTAAAGTGCATGACATGTATGCAGGTACAAGTATCCTGTCTCAGATGTAAGCATCTATAATACCAAACAGTGTACAGCTCAGAAGGGAATGCATAAAATGCATTACTTTTATGCATAAAATGCATAATAAAAAAAAGTAAGAATTTTATTAGTGTCGGGTGTTTTAAGAAATGTTTTATCCCTTGCACAAGAAAGAATGTTTTTTGTATCATTTCTTTCAAAGCTTATACTGCTTAAAATTACATACATCTATCACTGATTATTCTGCTGAAAAGTGAGAAAAAGAGTATCAGAATTGCTCAAAACATTGGTTACAGTTAAGGAAAAAAGGGAGAAAAAACCTGGTTCCCCCACTATTATCTAAAGAAAGAATAGATCATCATGACCAAGCAAGCTCCAAACTGTTGCAGCTATGGTGCTCATCCATAAGGATCTGCACTAGGTATTGAATCCATACATCTCCCTTGAGTGTGATCAAAGCTGCACCAAAACATGATCTTTGCAACCAACTTCACAAAAGGAAAAAAAAAAAAAAAAAAGATAAAAAGTGCTTTCAAAAAATTGACCATGTCTGAAAGCGCATTGCAACAACATCTTGTCTCTGGAATACCCATCCTTTCTCTCCTCTCTCCTCTCTTCTCTCTCTCTCTTTTTTTTTTTTTTTTTTTTTTTAGTAGCTGAGTAGCTTTTTCACATCTTCTGTGAAAGAAGCTGTTAGCTGTTTTTATGCATTTTTAACTGAAAATTGAATCTCGGGAGTCCACCATGACTTCGAACTGTTAGCTTCACAAAGATGTGTTAAAAACACCCCAACACCCTGAAAGTAAAGAATTTGGCATGGCATGGCATTGCACTTTTCCCATAGTGTAAAGAAAACAGCATATTCATATGCAGCACAAAACCAGTCTTGGCTGTATGCTTATTAGAAATATAAATATATAAAAACAGAACTTACCTTGAAAAGGGCCCACATTATAAGCCACAGTTCAGATAATAATGGTATTGGATTATCAGCTCTAAGAAGATAAAATCCTTAATTCACAATCAAATGCATGAAGCACAGTTTTTCTTAGAACTGCTTATTCAGAGACTGAAAACTCACAGGAATTTGGGTGCAATTTTGGGTGCATTTTTCTAAAGTAGCTTTTCCAGGAAAGTCTGGACCTAAAATCCAACAGTATTTCAGGACTGGCTGCCTTACTGTTTTGATAGTGATCTTCCAGCACCAGGTGCAGAGTAAGATTGGAAAGTGTGTCTGTAATCTCCTGAGTATCATTTTAAACTGCCAGGCACAGTTCTGGGTAAATGAGAGTTAAAATCGTGCTTTCCTGCAAATGCCATATGGTTCAAGATTTCATGTACTTTGTGTCCAAAAGCTCCCAGCATAAAACAAAGGAAAATATTAGTAATTTTCTTCCTCAGAATACATTTTGTTAAATGTATTTTTCAGATACATTTGCAAGTGATGCCACTGGACATTGCTGAACAGAGCGGTGCACAAATGGGATTCAGCAGCTGCTCCCTTCCTACTCTGTGCAGATAACAGTAGGTTTCATGCATGTGGCAGCTCCTATCATTTTCTGTCCAAATCTGGGGGAGGGAAGGATACAGAAGATAGGAGCAAGCAATATTTTATATTGCTATCTGGCAAACTTCTCAGAAACGTTGAAGAAATGGTGTTAAAACAATTCTGAAAGAGAAACTGCTGCTCAGTTGAGAGGAAACATGATGCCCAAAGAACCTCTTGGGGAGGAGTGGGTGAAGGTGTGCAGATATGACTTCTGAAGATGAAGAATACAGTACTCCTCTTTTTGATTCATAAACCAAATAAATTTTATTTTGAGGCTTTGAAAATGTGAAAAATCTCGACCCCTTCTTAAAACAAGAGGTGTGTATCAGGTGACTAAGCTAAACATGATAATTAAAAGGAATAAAAAATAGTTGGAATGTTTTTGTAATTGCTCCCTAGTCATTGTTAGGCTTTCCTGATTAATGTAGTTAGAAACCTTGAGCTAAAAGCATTTAGTGTGGAACTGATGTTATCGTGCACACCACATTGTTAGGCTTTCAACCAAGAAAAAAATTAAATCACTTCTTACTTTATAAAACGCCTTTGAAAATAAAGACCTAGGACAATATAATTTCTGTATGCCTCCTGCAAAGACTTCCCAAAAACATGTATTTGACAGCCTGCTCCATTTGCAAAGTTGTTGCCACTAGTGATAATTGTTGCTGAAAATGCCTCCAGAGCTGAGGTAAAATGCCTCAGGGCCACCTCACTGGCCCTGGTGCTGCTAGGGGCACAGGCTCCCAGCAGGGACAAATGGAAGGTGTACCAACTCAAGGAGCTCCAGAGAACAGTAACTTAAAACACAAAACATAGTTCTTCCACCAGACGGTTTTCAGTTTGAAGGTTATCTGAAGAACACTGTTTCTTTATCATTCCCCACCAAGTTTGCCTAAGTCAAAACATACAAGGTCACTGACTTCCTGTGAGCTTGAAGCTACAGGCAAGCCTTGCTGAGCAGAGAACATATTCAGCAAATGTTCTCCATGTCCCTTCTCAGAGTGCATCTTTAGTTTTAAAAATCTGCATAGCACTGTTGGCAGGAGCTTTTCATTTGATGAGGCTCTGCAGAAGATCACTTCTCTGTGAACTCTGAGTTCCTGGGAACCACTGCAGACCACCTAGCTGCAAAAATACACACCTAATAGAAATCTGTAGAGAGAAGTCACTTATGTGCTGGGTAAGGCATTTTCTTCTGTTACTGACTGTTTTTTTCTGAGGTGGAAATATTTATTATAGCATACATTGGGGCTTTAGTACAAAGTGAATAATTAGTCAACTGTGTTTGAAAGCTGATAAGCTCCACACAGAGCACTACACTTCAAAACTACCAAATGCTTAGATATGTAAACAACCCCACTGAAGCCACTGAGATTTCTTTTATGTCTGATGCTAAGCAAATATCCAGTCCTAATTAACTAGGACACAGCTTGGTAGCAGAAAAGTAAGTAATTTTGGAAGTTTGAGAAATTTTAGGTTGTTTCATTAGCAATTTGTGGGTATTTGGCTCTCTGTGTTAAGAAATAATAAAGCTTACTGCTAAGAAGAAATATGTTTATTCACAATCCAAAGTGATTCCTGAGAATATCTTAATTGAGACAATAATTAACAGCAATTAATTGCAAACAGTATTGGAAAGATACCATTAGAAATATTTTTTTCTCAGAATGTTCTCTTGACTGAAAGAAACAGTAATATTTCCTTCATCCCTCAAACTTGTCAAGCAAGACTTATTTTCAGGAATACCTCACAGTGGAAAACTGTAAAGTGGAGGCTTTAAGCACACAGAGAGGCTGAACAAATCATGACTGTGTTCTTCATTCCCCAGATGGCAAGCAAGCAGAGCTCTGCTAAAGCACACTGGGTAGCAGCTGCACATTAAACTTTTCTGGCAGCTGTGCTGACCACAGGTAAAGAATGACACAGACTCAAGCTTATGCTAAAGCCACAAGTTTATTATATTTCACACAGCAAAGCAGCATCTGGAGAAAGGACAGAGGGTGCTTCACAGTCTTATCAGCTGGGGATTCCTAAAGAACACAGTGCTGGGTCTCTGGGTTTTATACCTCTCCCCCTTTTATAAGATGTTCTCTAAAGGGCTGGATCAAAACATGCCATGTTGGAAAGATTGTTGCTGAGAAAGTGGAAGAACAGAGTGTCTTAGTACAGAAATTAAGCCACCTTCAGGGAGTTAGTTTTGCTTGTAAGGTAGATGAGATGCCAGTCTATTGATGGACCACATGGCAAAACTGATGCTAAATACAATACTTCAGCTTAAAGGTGGTTTCCTACAATGCCACTTGTGAGCCACACAGAAAGGTTTCTCTTTAGGTACTGCTGTTACAGAGAGTAGGAAGTTGGAAATGTTGTATTTAATTGAATTCTGAAAAAGATAAAAACATAAGCAAATGAGTTTGAAAACTTCTGAAGTTAATTAGTTCAATCACTCAAAAAATGGTGGCAAATGATCAGCCAGCTTCCTCTTATTTCCTCATCCTCACTTTCCATGGAAACTATTTCACAGGTCCAACTAGGAAAATGTTTTCCAATGTAAAAAACCCAACCCAACCTGTGAATGTATTTTTCTCTTTCAATAAAGCTCTCACTGAGAAACTATACCAATAGCAGAAAAAAAGCTTGTAATTCTATGGGCAAGGAAATATAGATATAGACTTCTATGCAGTTTCCCTACAGCTCACCTGCCTCCTAGGGAGACCAGGAGGAGACACCAGGGAGACCTGGTGTCCCTGATGATTACACTGTGTATTTCCTTCCACAGAAAGGAAGTCTCCTGATTCCAGGCCAACCACTATAAATGATGGTGCAGCTAAAGAAGCTGCGCTTTTTGGATGGTGCAGTACCTTGCATGATCACTGCCACCGTATTTTCAAATTCCCTGTGTTTTAGCCTCCCATCTCATCTCTCCTGCAGGCTGGGAGTCAAGTGAGGTCGCAGGTATTTTTTATGAGATAGTCATAGAGTGCCCAACAGGAACGCTACCGACCTTGAGCAGCTAGCTCCTTGGTGCTTTTTGCTGCTGCTGCTAACTGCTGTACACCAAGGCCCGGTCGAAACAGGTCAGGGACGACGTACACTGCCCTGGCAGCCGTGGATGGAGCCGGGCCGAGGAAAAAATTGCCTTCTTTGCTGTATGGTTGCTTTGAAATTTCCGTTCAAAGGCACCCAAGGGGCACATAACGCCTTCCTCAAGGCTCTCTCCCCCACGCGAGCGAGAATTTGAGGCCAAACTGACCAGAAATCAAAGCCCTTGAGGGCATGGGGGGTGGGCGAGGTCGGTCCATCCGCCCGCCCCCATCGCTCCCGGGACCGGCCGGGGCGGCTCCCCCGGGGATCACCGCAGCGTAGCGGGTGCCTCCCTCCCCCCGGCCCTGACGGAAAGGCTGCGGGCAAACAGCGCCGCCAGTGCCCTCGGGTACCGAGCCGAACCGGCGGAAAGGGCGGCCGAGGCGGGGGCATCGCGGCGCGGCCACATCAGCCCCCGCCTGCCCAGCGCCGGCGCTTGGCTGCTGAGCCGCACAGCGGCCCCCAGGAGGCGGCGGCGGCCGGGGACGCTGAGGAGGAGCCGCCTGCGCGGCCCAGCGGCGGCGGCGGCGGGCGGGCCGGACACACCGACCAACCGACCGACCGAGCAGCCGCGGCACGGAGAGAGGGAGGGAGGGCAGAGCGGCAGCGCAGCCCGCGCCGGCAGCGCCATGGCCACCAAGGTGAGCAGCGCCCGGGGGTCGGGAGGCGGCGCCGGGGCGCTCTCTGCGCCAGCGGGCCCGGCTGGGCGGGCGGGGGTCCCGGGCGGACGGGCTGCGTGCCGGGGGTCGGGGGGGCCGGTTCCTGCCCGGGCCCTGCCGCCGGCCGCGGGAGGGACGGAGGGAGCGCCGCGCTCGGGCCTCGGCGCCGCTGCCCAGCCCCTGCTCGGGGCTCGCGGAGCAGCGGCGACTCCGGGGCGGGCGAAAGTTGTTTTTCTGCTGTGTTTGTGCCCCTCCGTCCCCACTCCTCGGCGGAACGATCGTAGGGTCGAAGAGCCGCCAGAGGCCGAGGGTACTGCTCCTGCAGCCCGGGCGCCCCTTGCCCCGCTTCCACCGAGCCCGGGAACGGCGGAGCGCTGGGAGAGGCCTCGGCCACCGGCGGGCCCGGCTGTCCCGGCCCGCTCGGCCCCCGCCGCCCCGGCGCGCCAGGACAGCTGATGCTGACCCCCTCGGTGGCATCCGGGGGCGGCTGTGCCGTGACTCTGGTGGGAGCCCAGAGTCTGCACTGCGCGACCTCTTAATAGTAAGCTGTGATTTTACACGCGAAAAAAAAAAAAAAAACCAAAACCAAAATAAAAATCCCAAAACCAACAGCAAAAAAAAAAAAAAAAAAAAAAAAAAAAAAAGAAAGACAGGAAGTTAAATTGATTTGTTCAGTTCTTCAACAGTATCTGCTACTAATACAACTGTCAAAATTAGCCCGTCCTATCTGAAAGCGTCCTCTTTCTAAATAAGCAGTATTTGTTTACTGTACTGGTTGATGAAAGCATCTCTGCTTGTGTAGGTGTGAGTTAACATGCACCAGCAACTCATCTGTGACTTGTCTAAGTATCTCAGGAAGACTTTTTTGGTATTTGAAGTATTACTTTGAGTCACCTGATTCCATTAGCTTGGCCAGCAGTTTAAAAAACTTCCTTTTACTGAGGCGCTTCTCATACAGTGCAGTATTTTGTTCTTTGCACTATGTTGCTCTTCTCAGCACTGAAGAAATTCCACATCTTAAATGTGTCAGATTTAATGTATAAGTAGCTGTCTCTGTAACTATGTAAATTGATGGTGGCTCATGTTTGGATAAACTTCTTCCGAAGAAGTGAGAACTTGATTTTAGGTTTCAAAATCACTTAGGCAGTTTAAAAATACAGTGAATATAGTCAATATAGTGAAACTTATGTTTCTGTTGAGCTTTTAGAATATTGATGATAGACTTGGATTTTACATTGGTGGGTTCCAGTAATCCATGGGATGTGTGTATGAATATTTTTTATTCAATCTAATGATTGTAGGTAGCAAGAAAATTACTTGTGGTGTGTATATACTACATAATACACAGTATGTTAGGCAGCTACTGTACTAAACCAGTGTACTGTTTCTCAGCTCACTTTGAGGTGCAGTGTCCTTATGGGATCCTGTGTTCTGTGCCGAACATACGGTCCAATTTATTCATACATTTGGAAACTGTCACTTTGCTTTTCTTTAAATATTTTTTGGAAACATTATGGCCCCAGATGGAAGGGCGTATAATTTCTGACTTCCTAATCCAGACTGGCTTAAAATCAGGTGGTGCTATTTTTTTCATTCTACACATTGCAAGTTATGGTAAAGTACTTTGACTTGAAGGCTAAAATTGGTAAGTGGTAGTCAGGAAAGAGTTGGTATTTTATTGCTATTATTTTGTTATGCTGGTAACTCTGAGCAGTACTGAAGAGAAGCTTACTTTATTTTCTGTGAGCTCTACCCAGGAGATGGGTCCCTCTCTGCAAACTGTCCTATTTTGGATTGACCTTTGTTCACGTTGTGCGAATGTCACCTATAGTAAAGGATATATTGTCTTTTTGAGCAGTGTAAGGGAGTAACTGGCTGAAAAAACAGTTTTTAGGATCTCAGCCACCATTTCATTTGGAAAGTAAATTTTGTTTTTTAAATTGTAAACAAATTTCTCACCTTCTGTTTGTGGTCCTTCACAAATTGCCTCTTTTGAAAGAAATATGCAAGGTGTATTTGTATTTTATGTGAAATGTTAACAAAACTAAACTGTAGTTGTCTGGAGTATGAATTTTTAAACTTTAATGGTGTCAAATCCTATATTAAGGGTGACTGACAGTCTGGCCTGGCCTGTGCTGCATGGGCTCTTAGCGCTTCCTGAATTGATTCCTATTTAAACTAGAATATACTTTCCAAGGAAATCTGGGGGCAAATTCAGTCTTGATTTGAATGCTTTCAATTATGGAAAATCCAGTCTGTGTTTTTTGTTGTTGTTGTTTTTAAACCATCTCTCTTGCTGGTGATGCTTCTTTCTTTTGAATCTGAACTTGCCCAGCATCTGTTTTCAGATTTATCATTTTCTCTACAAGATTTACAAGTGCTTGAATCAAGGTGTTAGATTTCGTGAGGATGGAGGATGCAAATAGGGGTTTCTTCCATAGCTAGCTTGCAATCCTTGGCCAGTTTTCTTGCTCCCACTTTGATAAACCACAGCAATTAAATTCCTAGAGTTTTCATATATGAAGATGTGGTATACCATTGTGTAATGTGCTGGCTCTTCTCTGTATCATTCAAAATCAATGCATTTCTTATTGAAGCAGTAAAAGCTTTTAGGAGAAAGGACTACTATTTTCATACCAAGAAGCCTTTACTGATGCTTTCCTAGCATATTTGTTAGCTGGCAACTTGGTAGGGAGTCTTTTGTCCAAACAGGTGGGGTGGCTGTAGGCCTTAAGCACTCTGAAGGCTGTGGAGGCTGTGTCTGATGTGAGCTAAATTAGCAGTGGCCATTGCTCCTTGTCCTTTCTTGCTCCTCATCCCAAGCTGTATGTATATCCCAGGAGTCTACTCCAACACTTGTCAGGCCTGTTTTCAAGATACAATAAGTTGCTGAAATAGCAAAAATATTCACTGAATGGAAACAGTGGCATCATTTCTTCAGTTCTGGGTAGTTGCAGTAGTTGAAAGTTTGCTCAGGGCTGATACAGAAGGTTGGGTGGGGTGGTATGGTTGGGAGCGGGAGGCTTTCATGGAGAAGGATGAAAATATAAATGGGAAATGGAAGATCTGAGGCTTCTAGAGTCAGTTCTTCTGTTGGCTAGGTCCTTACTGTAGCTTGGCAGTGGATTTTGTGGTTTGCTCAAGGTTATGTGCTCTAAAAACTGAAACAAATGTTAAACCCTATCAAAATAAGAAAAAAAAAAAAAGGTTGTTTAGGAGACTTCTAGAGTTTCACAGTCATTTAACTGAACCTGACTTCAGAGGTTAAGCAATTTCACATTTAAGAACAGGTGATTTAAGCTAGATACTTTTATTTTGAATGTTTCCTTCTGAAACAGAGTTAACCATACTAATTCCTAATTTCTAACTGTGTCACAAATGATGTCAGAAAGTGCCTGAGCCTAAAAAATTTTGAAAACTTGATCACAAGGAAGATGCAGTTTGGTAAATGTTTCTGTCATAGTTGCTTACAAAAGCCACAGATGAGATTGTCATTCTTCTGTTTGTTCCTTCGTGGTTTCTTTGGCCTTTCCTATTCTTTCCCCACTAGAGTTTGCCAAGTCCCAGCTTTACTCATGTCCTTTCTTTTGTTTTTGAGCTTCATTGAATAGGGAGAGCTAGAAATGTCAGGAAGCAATATGCTGGCTTTTAAACAACATTCTCCCTACCTTATAACCTATTTTTAAACTTATTTATTATTTTAAAATGTAGGCAAGTCCTTTTCTTGAAAAGGCTGATGTTTTGCCATTTGTTAAGCCCTGATTTCAGAAGGAAGTGAGAGAACTGGATAGGCTATGGGCAAGACAATTCTCCCAGTTCTTCTGGAACCTGTGCTGCTAACATGTGGCGAGAGTTTTAATTTAGAAGTTGAAACTAGGAGCTGATTTACTGGTGTAACATTGTTGATGTTGGTGACATTGCTTTCCCAAGAGAGCTTTTTTATAAGGCAGTTGTTGATAAGCTTTGTGAAGTTTGACCCCTCTTATTGTCAATACCAAAAGGTTTTTTTCTTTGTAACTTTTTTCCTTTATATCTTTAGGGGCACTTATAGCCCACCATTATGTTCTTGATTGTTCAATGGTTTGTGTACTTTGAGGACGCATTTATCTGGTTCTGTTTTCAGGACTGGGCCTTTTTTTGTGGGAGGAAGTCCTTTAAGATGAAAGCTTAGACGAAATATTCTGTTCTTTAAAGAAGATACAACTTAACAGTACTTCTAAAACAAGGAAATGCTTCAAGGCTTTCTTGTCCATCTAATCATGTTGGATTTTCTCTTTTAATGTCACTGGCCAGGTGTAGTTGAATTCAGCATGGTTCTTGTGGTGAGGGAAGGTCATGATTTACATATGAAAATTTCAGGTAGGGAAAGGTAACAACACATTAGACTTAAAGATTATTATCCTTAAGTGTGTGTCCTTCCTCTCGTCTTTCTTTGTCATTCTCTATTACTCTCAGCAGTGTAAGGCTTCCCAAAGAAGTCCCACATTTTCCTTTATACTATCACTTGAGTTGGTTAGAAACAATTCTTTGTTCTGATTAGCAGCTGGGAAGTGAAGCACTCCTCTGTGCTAAACCCTCCAAAATACCCAGATTTTGTGTTCTGTTAGTCTACATTCTGCATTGTCCCAACTTTGGAAGTAGACTCCTTTCGTAAATCTCATCTTAAGGGAAGATTCAGTTAATAAATCTTAACACATCTGTGAGTTGGGATGATCTTCTTCTATGCAGATCACATCATAATCCATTCAACATGTTCCATTATTTAAATTCAGCAAAACAAGACATAATACAAAACATGAGATCACAGATGATCTGTGTATGTAGGTTGTGATGGAACAAAATTATTAGGTGAAGTAATGATTTTGATTTTACAGTCTAATGATGTGAAATGTTGTTTGGGTCTTTTAGGTTAGTATTAACTAGATGTGGGGATACTTCCTGGGGCTTTTTAGAGTATTTTAGTTTGGTGGTTTGTTTTTTAAGGTGCAACAAGATGACTAGAGAAGGACAAAATGTTTGCTAATGCAGATTAACCACGGATTCCTGAAATATTGGAGGAATGAGATGTTAGGATAAGCATAAGAACTGATACAGTTATTTTATGAAGACACAGGTTTTCTGTTCTTTTGTCTTTCTGTCCAGCCTTATGGTCTTTTAAAGGTTCAATGATGTTACATTGCTGCAATTATGTTACATTGCTGCAATTATCAGTTCAAGGTTTCTCATTTCTGTGCTGGAGAGCTGGTAAGATTCTGTGTGATGCTGTGCTTGAGTAATGATTCCTCTGACTCAGTTTTTCAAAGTTATTTTGAGCACCTAGGCAGAGTCATGAGAGACACATTACCAGAGGTCATCATTTAAAAACATGATTACAGCAGCCAAAGAGGAGGAAGTCTGGTATCAGATGTCATAAGCTACATCTGGTTTATAGATTCAGAGTTTCAGGTTTTCACTCTGAAAAATACCAATATATTTGTAATACCAATATATTTCTCCGTATATTGGTATTACTTCAGCAATAAGGCTTTACAGTTAACTGTAGCTTCGTAAGAAGGTTTATTTTACTGCATTCTTTCAAGGTTTTCCTCTGAGTTATCTTCTTCCTCAGATTTTCAGGTCTTGAAAAAAGTCCTATAAGAGTGTGTGAATATTCAGTAAACCTCTCCTTATTTGATTAGGACATCTCGCAAATCTCAGAGTTTACAGAGATCACCAAGGCAAAAATAATTTGAGAATTTTGGGGTTCAAATATGTGAGTTCCCTCCTGTATTAAATTTACAAGCAATTGCAACATTTATGGTGTTGGAAACAGTCTTGCAAAACATTTTAAAGACAGGTAATGGAGAAGAGACTGTAAAATAGTGGGAGTGATTTGTTTCAACCAGCCCTGCAGTAGGACAGATGAGCATTTAGATATCTAGAATTATTTTAAGTAAATAGCTATTGCAGTGTTCAACATTTAAAGCTAAACCTCTTCTATTTCAAAGTGTGTTTCACAATTACAATTTCTCAGAATTCACTTTACACTTCTTGGAGGGCTGAAAATCAGAACTTGTGCTTTTATTTTCTTTAGTTGTATTCTTGCTTTCTCAGCAGTTTATGACTGGAAAGGAGCTTCCCAAGTAACAGAAAGTTCAAACAACAGAGCAATCTTGTAGTAGTCCAATAAGCAAAATTCAAGTGCTACTGAAGAAAGAGGAAAAAAAGCATATTGCTTACTGGAAAATTTAACTTAAATTCTGAGCATTATCACTTTCTTTCCAAAACATTATTTATCTTTGAGCTTTGTTTGAATAAGAAACCTCTGTCAACAATATAAAAAATGAAGACATTTAAGACCAGAATCATTTAAGTTTGGCAGATTGTCCTCTGTGAGACCCACAGTAAGGGGAGAAGGGCACAAGGAGCAGCTCTTCCTGTAGAGAGCTGCTGTTATGCAGCCTGGCCCAGCTGTTGTGTAGTTGTGAGGAGACATTTGGGACATGGTATGGTATGACGGGCACATGAGCCATCCTGGGCACTGCTGGTAACAGGATGTGTGCTCATAAAGTGTGCTGGGTGAAGTCAAATCAGCAACTCTGTGCGTGAACATATTTTTTGTGGGTAAAAGTTCTATTTCCTCCTGTATTTTAGAGCAGATCTTCCCCCAGGCCCTGCCCTTTAAAGGAAGCCACTGTACAGGAGGGGTTTCCAATGTGCAAAATAGGTGGCTGGAAGGAGGAGGAGGTGGTGAGAAGATGGGCAGTACAGCTTGTGGAAGGTCTCTGGGGAGTCCAAGCAAAACAGCTGCTTCTGGGGAGAGGTAGCCATGTCTGGCCTGGGGTTTCTGCAATGGGACTTGCCCAGGTGAAATCATTCAGTCCCACTCCTGTAAAAAAGTGGGGACTGGTGAAGAACTGGTTGATGGGTCTTATTTCTTATGACTTGCCATTGAGTTACTGACTTCTGCTCTGAGTTGCCATCTGCTCCTCCTTGGCAAAGGAACTGTTGTGCTTTTATTTTGTGTATTCATATGGTATCTCTGTTTAAACACAGTAGGTTTTGGACTTGCTTTGCTTTTCCCAGCCTTCTGAGACTGCAATTCTCAATGTTCAGAGCAAAAATTAGTTGTCATCTCAATTCAAGAAAAGTGTTTGCTTTCCTGTTGATAGAACAAAAGGGCTAATTTGCAAGAACAGCTATAAAAATTCTCTTAGACTAGCTTTAAACTGTATGTCCCTTCTGTATGACAGGCTTAGGGCTTTTTTTTTTCCCTCTATGGTGATTATGTAAGTGGTTTCCAGAAGAAAGACAACTGATAGAAGGCTATTACATTTATTGTTTTTTTCTGGTTCTTATTTAAATTCCAGTATTGCCCGAAGAGCCTATACAATTCATCTTTCTGCAGCAGTAAGACGATGACTGATGAGGTGCTTCACCTTATAGCTTCATCAGATTTGAGAGTGAGGCTTAAATGTTTTATTTCCTCCTCTTTTTTGAGGAGGTCAAGGTTTAATTCAGTAACTGAATATTGCAATTACATATGATAATATAACATAATTAGTGCTTACCTAGTGACAGCACACTTCTTTCAGCAGTACTGTAATTTCGTTCCTTAACAACCCTATGTTTTTCTTCTGAAAATGATTGCTTGTGGAGTACAAAATTAAGCGTCTTCCTTGCTGCAAGTAACTAGACCACAGTCTTGGATGTTTGTATGAAGGTTGTTGAATTACAATTTTTTATCAACAGCTCTGTCACATTCTGTCAAGCTGCCAAATTTTCTAGTAATTTGTAAGGAAGCAGAAGTTCTAACTTTCTTTTCAGATTTCTTTGATACTTTCTGTCACTGTAAAGGTTGCTAGTACAAGAAAAATTTGTGAGGTGTTCTGTCAAACTTTCAATGTTGCATGACTTAATCCAGTTCTGTCATTAATTACATCTCTTGGTTTGTTTTTTTTATTTATTAAATGCATCTGTCCAGGCATTCTTTTTCTTCTTTTTTTAACTCTTTGTCTTAAAGTGGGATATACCTACACTGCTAGTGTACACATTGCATTACATTGCAGGTCATTAATGTCCAGTTCAAGTTCTGAGTGTTCTCTGGCCAGGTCTAATCACAGAGCTTTGCTTATTTGAACTGCCATTTATCATGAAATAAAGTTTGTAACCTTACAGGGTCTTGCACTTTTCTGCACTGCCAACAGGAAAGCCTAAAGTAGCTGTAGGCTTGAATACTTTAGAACCCGAAAATGTGAACATTGCCCATTTCTAGAGTAAAGAAGCTGCATCTGATAAAATGGCATTTATGTTGGTGTAACAGTTTCCTCACTTGTGTTCATAAAATAAAAGATAGGCTTTCACAAAGCCGTATTTCCAATAAGAACTAAGAGATAACAAAACATTAGCATATTGATTAATGTTGGTTACTCAAGTAATAGAGAATTTAGCAGAATTCCATGTGGAGAGCTTATCCTGCTGCGTTTCAGATTCCTTCCCAACTGCTTTCAGTTAGCATGCTATTCAGCACGTGTTTTCCTATTAGTATTTACCAGTATTTGGGACTTCAGAGTAGTACAGCTATTCCATTCTGTATTTTATGGATGAAGTTTATTTGAAGTAGCATCATTTTAACATTCACTTAGTTTGCTTTGCCAGTTACTCATTTGCTTCTAGAGTGGCCTGTGCGTGTGGTACATTGCGATCCGCAATGTGTAATAGTGTGCTGAGTCTGAAAGGGCTTGAAGTTTGCTAGATAACCTTAGCGAAACTTTGTGCCTCTCCAATTATTAGGTAATTACTAATTTTTTCTAATCTCTGCTCTCCTAGAGGCAGCACTATTGTGTGACTACAAGCTGTCTTAATTAGTAGGTCACAATGTGGTAATTTTTCTGATGAATGCTGCTGTGTTTTTCTGAAACCTTCACATCTTACTGGCTTTGTTCTTTGGGGACAGAACTGTGAGGGAGCAACAGTGATGGCCCTAAAGTTTCAGGCAAACATCAGGGGACTTGGCACAGCAGGCTTCTGAAACACGCCATTAAATATTGGTTCAGCAAACAGTTGCAAGTTTTGCAGTTTGATTTCAGGGATACAGTAATGATTAATCTAGGCAGAGATTTTAATCACACTTGAGGTAAATGCATCCTGCCTGAAATCCATAAATACAAACCCATGCTGTACTTGCTGCATTTATTACTTGCTGTAGTGGTGGTAAAACTGGAATTAATGTTCTCCAATGTGGAATTGTTGAGTCCCCAGTTTATCTGAGGATCTGGAAAAGGTTGGTATTCAGAAAGGAAAACATGGAGAGGCTGGGCACTTGGAACAGTGCAGTAAATTGATTCTGAAAAAGGTCTGATATCACTGGAGCTCCTCACTCATGGTAGAAGCTGCAGTACATTTTTAACTGAAAACTAGTTTATAAGTAATGTTTTAAACAAGAAAAAAGCTTTTCAGCTTAACCCAACTGAAAGCTCAGATGTGATTCAGGGGAGTATCTGAGTCAGTGTTTAGAAATATCTCTAAATCACATGGGTGTCTTGAATGTATTTCAGTCATCGTCTTACTGAATTTCCCTTGCTTTAGTATTGCTTGGGTGCATGGAGATCCTATTCTTGGGTCTGACAATACCCCATAAGTAAAGTCAGTATGAACACACTAAAATGTAACCAAGCACCTCTTTTAGTAGTGCATGGTAGTTATTCTGAAAATATGCTGCTTTTTTAAACTGCTGAACTGCTTATAGGTAATTCTCAGACTTGAATATTTTTAAGCACTGCTGCAAATCTGGAAAACCTCATAGTTTCTCTTTGCTTTTTTTCATGCTCTGTGATAGTTATCTACCCACCTGGCTTATAACTGCATGGAAAGAAGCTGTAATTTGTTTTAACACCTTACGATTTTAATATCTGTTTTACTCTAACACTTTAAAGAGATCTTAGTCATATAAGCATTTTAGACCTCATTCTGCATCAATGACTTTTAGTCCCAGATGCTTGATTTGAACAAGAAGCTTCCTGTGTAGGAATTCACTTGAATGAAAGTTTGTGGTGTGCATTCTGTCTGTAATGCAGGCCAGGAGTACATTTCACTGGGCTTTGGGGTGTGACGATGTTTGCTGACAGGTAGACAGCTGTAAAGAAGCTCATGTTCTGTGAATCAAAAATAAAATATATAATGAGTGGGACTAGCCTGAACTGAGTTCAGGTGGTCTTTCATGACCAAAAAATTATTTTCAGGGAGACAGTGAAGTTCTGTGTGGTAGATCTGAGGAGTTAATCTGTCCGCACTGAGGAGAGCCCAAGTTGCTGAAGTGGCTAGTAAGCTGTTGTCTTTATTACTACAGGGAACATTTCCAATTGTCTTTAACACTTGAAAATTTGCCTAGACACTTCTTTCTTACTTCCATTCTAATTCTGGAAGTGCCAGTAGTTTAAACCACATGCATGTTGCTGGGAATTGAGTATTGCCTTCCAGTCCCTTACCCCATAAATGTTTCAGACTTTGTTTTGTACATTTTGTAAACTCTTCATAATTTGTTGTCAATTTCCAATATGAGGTTTCAATCCAGTATTAAACACCTGCCTGAAATATTGTAGGCACATGCAATTTTGCATCTGTCTGCAAGCATGTTTTACTAGCGGGAAGAAATTACACAAGTCCTTGTTTCTTAGATTTTGTCTGTGTTTAATTTACTTCTAATATGCTTACAGTCACTACTGTTGACTTCAAATGATTACCTGCGGGCTAGTGAACTTATTTTAGAGTTGAAAAATTGCCCAGAGGAAAGTGAGCCAGTGGGTCAAGAGACATTTTTAATGTGAATTTGTAGAGTAATGTGAGGATCCAGCAGTTAGAGCTGGTGAGGGAACTTGGAGTAATGATACCCGAATATTGTGACCTCTCTTCATCCAGAAGTGGAGTTCTTTGCTGAATTTAGTTTTACTTTTTGGATGAGTTTGCTTTAATTCTGATGTTGCTAAAAGCAAAATAAAATTGTATTGAGAAGAAATGTAATACTAAAGGGAGATTTTAATTAAACAAGTGAATTTTATTTTTTGCTTATTGTTTAATAAAATCATAGTATAAAATTTTCCAGTTTCTTCAAGCTAGTTTTCTAGGCAGATGTTGTTGAGCAGATACACAAGAAGTGATGCCTAGCACAATACAAGCAATATACATTTTCTCCAGTTACTCTATATTAGTTAAAAAGATAAACATTGGCGTCTTCTTCATAATAAATCTTTATCACTTTAAAGGTAATTGCTACTATAATGGATAATCTCTTGAATTCCTAAGGTACTGTTTCTGTAGGAGTCTGTCTTAGAAGACAGTGTCCCTTGTGTCCTCTTATTCTTCTATTGTCAAATTTTTGTTTGTTTTTTGTTTCTTAGGAAAGCCTGTGAGAGGAACATGTAGACATTTCTTTACCACAGGCAGGACAGAGAGTAGCTGCTTCTCCAGGCTGAGAGTCATAGCATTTGAGGAGCCACTTGATATTTCCGCACAGGCTATCCACATGCACACTTTGCCTTGCAGTCTCATAGAGTTTGACAGAAGGACTAAAATTAAAAGGCATTTTTTTGTCAAATCATAGCCCCAGATGTTTCCTTCATTAGTAGTGTAAATGTTTTTTATATTTTCAAGGCCAGGATGGATGGGGCTTTGAGCAGCCTGGTCTAGTGGAAGGTGTCCCTGCCCATGGCAGGGTTGCTGAAACAAGATGATCTTTAAGTTCAGTCTTACCCAAACCATTCTATGATTCTGTGATTCAATGCTGCAGATGATGCAGTGAAAATCTCTTCAGACTTGGAGCACTTATCTTTTGAACGAGCTTAGATTTCAGGCTAAAGGGTAGGGAAATTATTAAATCTACTAAATGTTAAGCACTATTGGAAGAAAGGGGGTGTCCTCAGTCCTCTGAGGTGGGAAAGACACGAGGGGCTCCTGTCTGTATTCCTGTATTCTTACTGTTTTTCTCAGCGTTTTGTACACCAGTCCTTTTAAACTTCTTTCCCTGGGCAGATACATCAGCCCCAAACCTACTTAAACTTCTGACAATCAGTTCCAAAATACTATAAAATGGAAAATGGTTTGACTTTCCAATAAGCTTTTTCCTTCTTACTGGCCATAAATATTGTGTCCAATTAGCAGATACAACTTAAAAGTTCTATCTACCTTTGCAACTCATGCAAAATTGCAAATGGGCATGGAAAAAAGCATTTCACAAGAAAAGGATTTTAGCTCCTTGGCACTCCAATACACACACTGAATATTAGAGCTAAGCTTAGGGACACTCTGAATATTCATAAAATGGGAATCTCTGATGAATTCCAGATCATTAATCTGGATCAGTCCAGGTTAATGAACACCACAAAGAGAACTTTTTCAAAACACAGCTTAGAAAAAAAAAATCTTACAGTAACTGTTGTGTTTCATATTTACTTCTGATCATATACAAAATGATCAAACAGTCCAAGAACTACAGGAACTTCAGAAACTAAAATATTTTGTTAGTGGAATCAAGGCCACTGCTTCATTTACAGAATACTGCAACATGCAAAACAAGAAAGAACCATTAACAAATCTATTAGCTATAAGAAAATTAATTTCATCTACCAGTTGCATGTATATCTCCCCTCTCCCACCACCACCTCTGCTCCAAGACACAAATGGTTCTGAATTCTGAAGTTATTTTATCAAAAAAAAAAAAAAAAAACAAACCTACTTTGAAAAAAAAAAAAAAAAAAAAAAAAAAACCAAAAAAAACAAACCAAAAAAGCCACAAACCTGCTAATCCAAAAAGCTTTAACTGATTTCATTGACCCAAGAGCAGGCCTGGGTCTTGTACTGGGTCTTGTAGAATTCCCTATAATATCCACAGAGGGACTTAGTATGTGTTTTGATCTGTGGAGAGTTTTTTCAAAGATGCATTGGTTAAAACATGGCAACTTAAGTAGTCTGTTTGTGAATGGTGACACAAAACAATGGCTAAGCTGTCATTTAGATCCATGCCTACCCTGTGTCTTCCCTGGAGCTTCACTGGCACAGTGAAGACAGCAAGGGGTTTAAGGCTTCTGCTTCAGCTGATAACAAGTCAGATGGTTTGCACTTATTCTAAGCAGTAAAATACCTAAAAACCAGTAGTTTTTTACAGACAGTAATCACAGGGCCAATTGCTGTGAAATATTAGTACAGGAAAGAAAATGAAAAAATAGTTTTAAGTTAATTGTTTTTTGTGTGGAACAATATTGTCACTCTTTAGATTAAATGCTTCGTTTTGAACCATTCTTTAGGAAGTAATCAAAATATACCGCTAATTTCTTAAGTGATGTATTTGCAGCTCGGTTTTTATCTTTATTACTTTCTTTCTTCTTTCTTAATTTCTCCAGTCCTGAGATCCCAACCTGTATCCCAACTATGCTATTTTTGTTTTGTTCTCTTAGGACTTCCCTTTAGAATGAATATTTTGTTTCTAAAAACAACATATGTGGGAAAAAGTAATTCTGAAAAAAACTAATGAAAGAAACCTCACAAAAAATGTACTAAAAACCAAAAACCAAACCCACATCCAAAAAGCTTTTAGAAGATAACTAATAAAATGAAGTCTGAGAAGAAATAAAAGCATTTTCCGCTTCTGTGCTTCCAGGTGTGAGCAACATACTGCTTATCAGTATTTCACAAGCAGTGGATTTCAAAGGCTTACTAGACCTACTGAAGAATATTTGTGCTAACTGAAGCAGTTTTTGTAGCAAGCTGTTCTGAAATTTATTCATACCAGATGTGTTACTGGAGTTACTTGAGGTGACCAAAAGCCCTTTGTTGTTCATCCCAGCTAAAAGCTTAGGCTGCTGTCCTAGAACAAAAGTTCAAGTCTTCTCACTGGCATGGCCATTTAAAATGTGAGGACTTTGACTTGTTTAGAGCCAATGCTAATGATTAACTTCTCTTTATTTTAAAAAAAATTATTTATTTTATTTTTGTCATTCTGCCCGGCTTCCCAAATTATGGCTTCTGCTCCTCCAGTGGATGCAGGTTTCAGAGAAACCTGCACTTATCTGCCTCGTATACTTCCCAAAAGAGACATCCAGAATTTGATCCTCTTTCTGTCAATATGGGAACGGCTGCCACCAGCATGAGGTGTTGCCATCTTGCTGCTGTGATGCAGCAGTTGTATTTCTGACAGTGGCACCAGGCAATTTAAACCTGTGAATCCCTGTCTCTTGACAAGAGCAGTGCAGGGTGGCTGAAGCCCTGAACTGCTGAAACACCAACTGTGAAGAGAAATGTGTGCAGTCATGGGAATTTCATGCTATGAAACTTCTATGGATATTTCCTTTGTACTATCTGCCACTGCCAGCTGACCAAGAAAAGCAGTTGTGGTACAAGTTTCCTAAATTGTAACACATGGTTGAAACAGATGAATCTATGGGGTAACACTAGATCTCCTTCTAATACAAATGAAGTTGTATGTATAGGGAAAGCGTCTTCAAAGCTGTGTCCAATTTTTTAGGGGCTTCTCCAATTTTTGTGCTATAAAGCATACTTGGATGCAGAACTGTTGTATTGCAGTCAGGAAGTCCAGCGTTACAAAAACATTTTGTTTCAGAAGTATGAACTTAAAGAAAAAACAGTAGTCATTCTATGTGGGTCGTTGATCATTCATCTCAAGGAAAGCTGAGGCAGGGAAGATGTAAAAGCTGCTCTGAGCACAACTGATGTGCATTAGCTGTTAGCCTGTCTGCTTATGGCTGGTGAGGACTACACAGGGGCTTTCACTGTGCTTCTCCATGACAGAGCCACCCTGCTGCAGCTGAGCTGTAATGTAGGCAAGTTTGGCACTGCGCACATCAGGATTATTCAGTTTCATCTGAGCCTAGCCTTGAGTGAAATATGTTGGAAAAGGCAGAAAGATTCTTCTCATTAGAAATAGGGGTTTCTGTTGCTTTATCACCACTTTCAAGATTTTGGGGGGCATCCAGCAGGAGCCAGTGGATCAGGATGTCTGCAGAGATCTTGGATATTCATCTAGTAACTTAGTGAAACAACAGTGCAACCTTTCATTGGAAACTTATTTTAATGACTTTTCCTAGTCAACTTCCTTCCCACTTCATTTATGCTAAAGAGCCTTAACCCTGACAGGTAGAGTTGCATATTCTTAGGTTTGCTTTTAGAAATAAGTTGGCAAATGCTCTCAGTTTTTTGTTGTTGGATTTCTTTTCCTTTTGGTTTTTAATATTACGGAAAGAAGAGGGAAGCACTCAACTCAGAAGTAATGGAAGAAAGTGAAGTCTGCTCCAGTCCTGCAGAGGAATAATATTTCACGAATCTAGATACTGCTTTTCAGTGTGGGGAATCTTTGGTGTTTTAATATTCCTAGGCATGATTTTATCATAATTCTAAAAAGACAGTAATAATTATTGATTGCAATGCTCAATCCTGGGAGGCTTCACACTGTAGTAAGTCAGTAAATCTATAAATTGGGAAACTACAGTCCAGTTGTGTAACTACAGCAGGTAGAACAAGCCCCAAAGAATGCTGATATAACATTGAGAATTGCCAATTTCCTTTTTATTTCCTTTATTACAATCTAAATTTCTATATCCATACTGCAGAAAAGCTAATTTTCCTTTAACTCTTACTGGTTTCCCCCATCTTGGACTTGTAGACAAAACTGCTGGCTCCTTCTCATTCTGGAGAAACTGCAGTACCTGGCAGAGGTGCAGAGATGCTGGGGATCAGAGACACCTTTCCCTCTTGCCATGTGCTGTGGCAAGGTTCTGCTTAATCTGTGCCAGGCTTTCCTCACATGAGGGAGCTTGAGATCAATGTCAGGATCCAAACTCCCAGTGGAGATGCTCTGTTGCCACCTGAGCAAAGGGAAGCAGTAGCTTACAGTACAAGACCCAGGCCTGCTCTTGGGTCAATGAAATCAGTTAAAGCTTTTTGGATTAGCAGGTTTGTGGCTTTTTTGGTTTGTTTTTTTGGTTGGGTTTTTTTTTTTTTTTTTCAAAGTAGGTTTGTTGGTTTTTTTTTGACAAAATAACTTCAGAATTCAGAACCATTTGTGTCTTGGAGCAGAGGTGGTGGTGGGAGAGGGGAGATATACATGCAACCGGTAGATGAAATTAATTTTCTTATAGCTAATAGATTTGTTAATGGTTCTTTCTTGTTTTGCATGTTGCAGTATTCTGTAAATGAAGCAGTGGCCTTGATTCCACTAACAAAATATTTTAGTTTCTGAAGTTCCTGTAGTTCTTGGACTGTTTGATCATTTTGTATATGATCAGAAGTAAATATGAAACACAACAGTTACTGTAAGATTTTTTTTTTCTAAGCTGTGTTTTGAAAAAGTTCTCTTTGTGGTGTTCATTAACCTGGACTGATCCAGATTAATGATCTGGAATTCATCAGAGATTCCCATTTTATGAATATTCAGAGTGTCCCTAAGCTTAGCTCTAATATTCAGTGTGTGTATTGGAGTGCCAAGGAGCTAAAATCCTTTTCTTGTGAAATGCTTTTTTCCATGCCCATTTGCAATTTTGCATGAGTTGCAAAGGTAGATAGAACTTTTAAGTTGTATCTGCTAATTGGACACAATATTTATGGCCAGTAAGAAGGAAAAAGCTTATTGGAAAGTCAAACCATTTTCCATTTTATAGTATTTTGGAACTGATTGTCAGAAGTTTAAGTAGGTTTGGGGCTGATGTATCTGCCCAGGGAAAGCCTAGGGGGTTTTCCATTGTTAACTATACACTTAGTAGTTGGGGCAAAAACATTTAGTCACTTAGTTTTACTTTGGAATTGGTTGAGTTTATAAACTCAACAGTAGGTAGTGTTAAAGCTTACTTGACAGAAGTTCCTAAAGTCTTCATTTCCAGCCTAGGCAAGTGAGCCTAGAAATGCCAGTGAAATGGAGAGTACTGGCAGAAAAAGATGAGGAATGTATTTGAAATGCCAATATACAGACCAGGTTGCAGATGTACCTCAAACTCTTAATGCTCTGTAATAATCCAGTTCTGTAGCATTGCAATTTTTTAAAATTTGTTTTTCAGTTTCTTAAACTGTAGATAGCAGTGTTTGTTTGTATTTTTTTCCCTGTTTTCTACTTTTTCTAACTTTTGAAACAGGCATCCAGAGCAGGTCAATAAGTGGACTTTGGCATAATGACTTTATTAAATTCTATGTATCTCTTGTTTTTTCTTTCTCTACAAGCTGAATACTTCCAATTTTTTTTCTGAATAATTTCACTGCTGTATCAGGAGAATCTAGTATTTGCATCTGTTCTTTTATTAGACAGAAATACATTTTATCTTTCCAGTCTGGTCATCACTGGGGATATTTTGCCAGTTTTACTGAAGGCTGATAAAATCTGTCTGTTGCCTTTTTTTCTGGGAAACTCTCACCATTCCTGTGAATAGAAGCAAGAATTTAATACTATGGTGTATTACTTGAAAAAGGCTAAGAATACTCCCTGGTTAAGAAAGCTTCTTTTCCCATGATTCAGATGGCCAGCATCTGAGTGCTGTTAAATTGACTTGCAGAAAGTGGATAAATTTTGGCAACCTGCTGTAAAAAGGACATGTTCAACACCTCCAGCTACTGCTGCTGAAGGAAGAGCTCTGGAGAGTGGTGCTTTTTACACCCCTGCTTAAAATGTTCTTGTATTTCTAAAGGTGTGCTGCTTCTCTTCAGTTCATTTTTCACAAAAGTAAAGCAGCTTATTCTTATATTTCCATGGAGGCCAGATGTGCTGCTGGAAAGAAAGCAGTCAGTGTTATTATTGAACACAGTTTTTGCTTCTTTATCTCTGTTTTGCATGGCATAGTCTGAAAGTGCTGAAAGCCTCCATTCTAAGGGAAAAGTTTTCATGCAAGGGAGCATTCAGAGTGCTTAGTACACATGGTTTTCTGCAATGTTATGCTGCTCTAGTGGAGAAGACCAAGTGTTCGATTTGTTGTGCGCATGGTTTGGGATTAGATTTGTCAGCTGAACAGCTGAAATGTGTGTTTTTTCTCAGCTCTGTTTTTATTTACACTGAAGTAAAGTATCTTGACCAGCCAGAAGTATTTCCACATGATACTCATAAAATTAAAAGGTGTGGGTGGGAAGTTCTGTTTTCCTCTGGTTTTCTGTAAGAAGTTATGTCTGGGTGAGGATTATAACAACCTGCAGTTTTGAGACAGTCAAGTCTTGGTGGTGAATGTCTGTCTTTCTGTATTTCTTTTCCTATCACATGGCTTACTTTCAACAGAAATTATTTTATTGTCTCCTTTGACAGAAAATATTATTTTTTGGTTAGTTTTTTTTTTTTCTTCCCTTCACCATCCAAGTACAAGAAGGAAATCATAAGGAAATCATTGCTGTATATTGAATGATGTTATTAGTAAAATCAAATGTTTCAAACATTTCTTTATGTAGTGTAATAGCAGAATCAGTGCACAGCAAAGCCTTTAACATCTAAACACTTAAAAATTAGATTTGTTTTGGTTTTCACTCCCTCCTCATGCCAGATATAACAAGCCTAGTCTCACTGCTTGTTTCTGCATTTGCATAGTTCTTCCCATATAGTCTCAAAACATAATTTTACATATTACAGTTACTTGCTTTCCTTTTTCTGAATTGCTTGCTCTGTGAACTACTTCCCTTTACCCTAATTGGAGTTGGAATATGTCTTGTATAAAACAAACAAAACAAAACAAAAACAAAAACAAACAAACAAACAAAAAAACAAACAAACAAAAAACCAACCAAAAAAAACACCAAAAAATTGTTTGCTAAAGTTATAAACCTTACCTTCCTCCCCTGGAAAACATTGTACATATAGTTGTGGACATGACAGAGAACAACCAGTCTTAAATCCTAGTGGTAGATTACCTCCAATAAGCTCCACATGAGAATTTTATCTTTTATAGTTGTTACTGTTGAGTTTGCAGTTCAAATCTAGGAGATGTCAGCTTCCTATGTGCTGAGTTGCTCTTTGTACATTCAGCCATACCTCACTTGCTGTTTCTGTAAGTTAAGGATAATTTTTGCTGATGCTTTCTTAGTGAAACCTTCTACATAAGCTGGAAGCCTCACTGTTACATTCTTTTCCACATACAGGCTCGTGTTATGTATGATTTTGCTGCTGAGCCTGGAAACAATGAGCTGACAGTCAGTGAAGGGGAGATCATCACAATCACCAACCCGGTAAGAAAACTGAGATGGATTTGCTTCAGTGCACTTTCCTGATCTACTTCTATCAGCAGATGGAAGGAAAATGGTGCTGGTGACATCTGAAAGCCCTGGCTACCCTTCCCTGAAGAATAAGCAAAAAAACAGAATGCGAAGAATTTTCTAATAATCTTCTGGGAACCAACATAGTTTTTTGGAGGATGGGGCCTTCTCAAACTGTGCCCACACACTTAAGAATGTGCTCAGCTTTGTTTTCCTCTAAACAGAGCTGAGAGACCTAATGGTGGTGATTGCCTTTACATCTGAATGCCTTGTCTATTTTGTGTGCCTAATATTGCATGTTTTGTGCATAGGTAATCTTTCAGGTGCTTGCCACTTGCATTTAAATGTGACATCCAGCTCACTTCTAGGTTTTGAGTTTCTTAATCAATGACTTCAGCATCCCAAGTTTGGTCAAGAACTCACAACAAAAATTTTTTACTGAATTTTTGTGTCTTTTCATAATTCAAGAAATATGAACAAGGTGTAGGGAAGAAGTGGTGACAATACTATCACAATGGTATCAGGGTGTTGTTAAATTAATAGAACTTTTTGGCACTGACATTTGATTTATGTCCACATTTTGAATTTCAGTGTACTTTAATTGTCCTGTATAATTCTTACCCTTGGTAACAAGGTATTAATTGATTCTGCTTTGAATTTTGTGTAATGATATGGCTTAGTGAATAGACTTGCCTTGTAAAACAAATACGAACAAAAAACACCTGATCATGAAGCAAGGTCTTATTTATCCATTTGTATAAAACACATAGATTCTGTAGAATAAACTTAATTCTTTGAAGATCCTAGTCATGTGTAATCCTGATAATTTTTACTTGCACTGATCTTAAATACTTGAGGCAGATATTTAATAGAGCCAGCACCCTCTTGGATAGTGTGCTCTGCTATGGTAGGGGTTACATTTTGAATGGATTCAGGAGCTTAATGCCATTTCACAAAAGTAAGGCTAAATATAAATAAATAGATCACCACTTTTAAGCTAGCTCTCACTGACAAAGACATCTGTAGCTTAAGGCAGTATAATCAAAACCAAGTAAAACTTTGTTTTATGCTGTCCATGATAAATTGCCACAAAGACTCTTGATCTTTTTTTATATGAGAAGTTTAGATGGCAATAGCTTAAGTCATGCAAGTCCACTGATGATTGCTTTCAAGATTAGCAGTGTGAATATGACTTCTGGCTTAAGATGTCATTGCTCTTGCAGTTTAACCAAACTAGTTGAATTTATAATGTGAGATGTCTAATTATTTTTATGTTCTTGAGTATTGAGCTTTTAGGTATGTAAGAGAAAATAAATGCAAGTTGTTATTTCACTAACTGCTTGATCTTTACTGCATAAAATCTTGAATACATAAGCAGGCTTCTCCTTATTGGAGTGCCTGTAAAGTGCAGGATTACATACAATTTTGAAGTGAAAGAACAAAATTGTGAATAAAAAATACATCAATTAAAAAGCAAATTAAGAAAACCTAAAATTTAGTAATCGCTGTTTAGCATATGTGTCTCAAATTTTCATCTATGAGCTAGCTTGACATATAGCTATGTATTCCCTAAACAGGTTGATTCAAAACAGAGCTGGCTTATTCCAGATGTTTCCTGGAATTAACTTAGCTTAATTGCAAATGTCTACCGAGCTTATGTAGTGTATGTAGAATATGTGTTTAAAAAACCCCAAACAATATCATGATGTCCCACTGAGATCAGAGCTGAGCTGTTGTTAGTTCTTTCTAAATTAATAGTATAAGACTGCTTCTGAAAAGAAATGTGAAGTGGAAAGAATAAGTCCAGTTCTTATGTGGCATGTGGCTCTTTTAATCTTGAGAATAGCCTTAGCATTTCTGTGGGTGATAGCTCTCACTCATCACATGTCTCTGCACCTTCAATAAATGAGGTAGAGATTTTACAGATATCACCAACAGTTTTATTCTTTGAGTCTTGTTTCTTTATAGACTGCTGATGAAAATTAAGTCATTGAAACAGACATACTAATAGCTGTGTTTACATGCAGTCTGTGGCCAGACAGTTGAGTGTGGTTTCATAAATGATCAAAAGTGCTGAAAAATAAATTATTTTCCCCTTCATGCTTGTTAAAATCTGAAGTCCAGAATAGCTGGGTAAAACCAGCATGGTCTGCATTGTGTTTAAATGGGTATCTGCTGGTTCAGCAGCTTTGAGTGAGTTTGTTCAGTTTCACAGTCATAGCTGTGTTTTGAACATTGACAGCAAGACAATGCTTCCTGCTGAGCTACATGAAGCATGTTGTAGGATCCATCTAGCAAAATTATTTCTATATTACTTCTTTTAGGATGTTGGTGGAGGCTGGTTAGAAGGAAAAAACAGCCAAGGCGAGAGAGGGCTTGTTCCAACAGATTATGTTGAGGTAAGTGACTAAACTGCTCAGCACTAAGAAAGCAGAACTGCTGAAAAGGCCATCCTCTGGTTTGCTGACCAGACTGAAATGCTCAAACAGAAAGTTTGGAATATATAATCTCATTGTAACTGGCTGTGGACACCAGTACAAACATGCTGTCTGAAGCTCCTGAGCTTCTTAGTGGTTTACCAAGAAATGCAACAGTAAGCTGTCTATAGTAAATACAGCTGATCTGCAGAACATGAGTTGTTTTGAATCTGCTTTGGTTTCGGGGGTCTCATAATCCAATAATTGGGGCTTTTTTTCTGTCTGAAGATAGAAATATGGAAGTGAAATGAGTAATGCAAGTTTGCACTGGTGTTGCTGTGGCAGACTTAATGCATGCTCATAAATCTGGAATGGAGCCACATTTCTGGGGCTCAGGAGGTGGGTTACTAAATCCAGGGACTACTCAGCTTTTCTTCTTACTGAGACCCTCTGTTGTCTCTTCAGTGTCTGGTGTTCTGATTGTTGTTTAAAGACCAGTGGTATAGTTTTGGGGGTGGCATGGGATCATAGTGCAAAGACTGCAATCTCATTCACTCTTATTCAATCTCATTCACTCTTGGATGGCCCAGTGTCTGCATGTGTGCAGGGTGCTGCTTAGGTGGGTGAATACCTTGGCTGTAATTCCTGCAGCCTCTTAAGGCATGTGTCTCTCTTCCTTCAGCAGTGCTGTATTTATTAAAAAAAAAAAAAAAAAGTGGGGGGAGGAGGGGAAGGGAAAGCAGGATCATGATGGCTCACATGACCTTGTGTTTTTGCTTTAGTTGGTTAGGTCCTGGTCTGGTAGCTTTTGGCTTTCTAAACTTGCTGTCCCAAATCCATCCCCTGAGCACTGAGTTCATAGTCTCCAGGCACTTATATTAACAACCTTTAATCCCTAAGCAATTTATAGATAGGTGTTCACTGCCATAACAATCTTGTTTGTTGTAGTTGTAAGGCAACCTAGTTCCATCTGGTGTGGAAGTAAATCCTCCAGAGTATCACTGTCAGTTTCTTGTAAAAAATTCAAGTGAATTTGAATTTAAAAAGGTTATATGCAAACATCTTAAAGTGTAGTGATATGAGTGTTAAAGTGATTGTATATGATAAAGCATAATTTGGTTAATTGAAGCATGAAAAATTATTCTCAACCTTTTGCATTTCAGATTATAACCGAAGGGGCAAAAGATGGCGTTAGCTGTGGTAACTCATTAGCTGATCAGGCCTTTTTTGATTCCCTTTCTTCAAATACAGCTCAGACCAACTCTGCTGCCAAAAGCAGTAATCAGGTATGTCTTGTGGTTTTTTGGGCACTGTGGGCATGGAAACTTCTATTGACATAATTGCTTGCTGTACTTCATTTGTGAACTTTCATGAAAGTACTAATTAAAGTAATTGTGTTTTCATTAGGGAACACTTTTGTTGAATATTAATGATGTGTGTGACTGCTCAGATACTGTCACTGCTGGAAAATTTAGTAGTCTTAACACTTTCAGAAATGGAGCATTTTTATTCTTTCCAGTCTGCAATGATATAAATCCCTAACTACTTCAGTCTCTGTAAGTGTAAGTGCACTCTTAGCAAATTTATTTTATTTTCAAGCTACTTCTTTTAGTATGCTAACCTTATTAAGGAATGAGAGCTTTCTTTTTTGGTGTCTTATACAATTAGGGGATCTATACATCAGCAGCCAGAGTGAATGGATATATTTCTTTCTCCGAATTTGAGTAAGAGTAGTTTCTTGAATTAAAAATGATGAAGCAAATTGTCAGCTGGAGAAGAGGCTGACTTTGGGTTTGCTGCAAGAATATTGTTGTTCCTCTATTCATAGCTTTTTGTCTGGTGCACCAGTTCATTAAGCAGCAAATATTTAGTTCCAGGTTAGGTATCTGAGGACACATTATCTTAAACACAAGCAGTTTATTATGGTCTACAGACTGGTGCATGTCCCACATGTGGGAAATTAAACATTTTGAAGACCATAAGTCAACAGAAGAACAAAATCTGCCTTTTTTTCCAACAGCAGCATGCAAAGGTCTTTTGTGTTGGAAAGTAAATGCTTTACTTATGGTAACATCTAGGGGGACACACCTAGTTTGTAGGTCAGTTAAATATCAGTTATTAGTTTTCTTAATTGCACCACAGGACTTTGACATGAAGTGAGATCTTTTGAAAAGTCTACATGAGACATTTTTGTATGACAGTGAACATAGCTGTTCATTGACTATGGAGTCTTTGATTTGGGCTTCCTTGTAGTCAGCTGGACAATGCCAGGATTGTTATTCTGCAATTGTGTGTCCTCACTAGGGGACTCCAAACCTCACTGTGACTGTCTCAATGTTTCAATGTTTATTTTTTAATTGATACCCAGTTAATATGTAAGGCTAAACGCAGAACTCATTAAATGCCTCATGAGTTTTTCATGTCAGACGAGCCAAAGGTTTTGATTGTAGGTTAATTTTGCCTCAGTAAAAATTGTAGTAGTTTGAGTGCAGAATGGGGAACCTCTTTTCTTCCTTGCTGTCTGTTACCCTTGCCCCATGTTTTTCCTGCTGTAGCGTTTCTAGCAAAACTTTGCATCTGAGAAAGCTTGAGATATTTGCAGCAGCTACTTGCTGCCAAATCAGAGAATACTGTTTCTCAAAGGAGAAACAAAACTTAATTTGATCTAGGAAGAATTACTTACTAACATAATACACAGAATATTTTGAATGGGAATAGAGGTATCTGTCAGATCTTGTTCTGTTCTTAACACATGGTGCTTGTGCTTGGAGAAGAGAAGAAAAAAGGTCTTGTCTGTGCAGAGGGAAAGGTTAAAATAAAGGTGTCTGCTATATTCTAAATAATAGAGAATTACTCTGGCAATCTAGTCTTGGAAGTTGCATTTCTAGAGGAGTGAAAAGCTTGAAAATGTAGTCACTTTACACTGTGGTTTACACAAGGTCAACAGTGTACTATCCCTGTATGCAGATTGCAGGGTTTTTCATAGATTTTGGAAAAGAGTAACTTCATGAAAACAGCTTGTCACATTTGCATCAGTGCCCTACTCTTAGACGTGTTCTGCTCCTCTCAGTTATCCTTCAAATGCTGTGTGAGATAGCTGGGAGGACCAATGTACTGTAGTGCATTATGGTAAAACTATACTACTGGCATGCACCTGGATGTAGTCAAGGCCATACAGGATGCAGGGGAAGCAGATTTCATCAGGCTGGTGTCTTTAGGTCTTCAGTTTTCATGTTTTTTTTCATAGGAGGAACCATTCTGTTGTGTGGTCAGGGTTTTACATCAAAAGTTATTTTCATTTTCTCAAGTCTTTCTTTCTTGAACTGAGTTCAATAACTGCTATTTGATTATATGCATTTTCTAGAAAACTGCAGATCTTGATTTGAAGACTGGTTTCCTCAGCTTCTGACATTTATCTGGTAGTTTTTTCTAGTGGTTTATTGCTAATGGGATTTTAATTTGTATACTAAGCAGTCTGGAAGCAGTTCTGGCTTCCACTTTTGACTGTTAGGCCTTTCTCCCAGATCAGAGAGCTCTCTAGTGCAGGCATTTTCTCCTTACAAAAATTCTATGGCTAATTGTCTTCTTAATTAAGAAATTCTGTCCGTTCATTCTGTCTGTGTGGTGCAAGACCCTATTTTCTTGCTCTCAGGAAAAAAGCAAGCTTTCTTCTGCAGTGACTTTGATCTCGTGTCTGTGAAGAGCGTGCATCGCTCCTGCATGCATTGATCACACAGTGTCAGACGGATTTGACATTTCTGTGCCAGTGTAGAAACACCTGATAGAGAGAAGGATTGCACTGGTTCCAGTAATACTGCACCAGGAGGTCAGGCTGAGTCACTCATCCCCTGCATACTGACATGTCTCTTTGAGCCACTTTCAATAAGAATGCAATCTTCTTTGTGGGTATGGCCCTTCTTCCTAGAGGTATTACTCTGAATTTGGTAAACATAAACTCATTTATGTTTCTCAGCACGAGTTCACTGAGGCACTTTGGCTTGAGTTCAGATGCACAGCCTGTTTAAGTGCTTTAATGACCAACTAGGTCAATATACAAAGCTTTTAATCTTAAATGAGACTCACATCAGGCTATGGAGAGTTAAGAAAGATGAAAAATTATGTGTCAATGTAAGGGGAATAGATGCTGGAGGTGGCACTGTAGTGGAAACTAAAATGTTTTTAGATAGATTAGTCTGGTAGACTTAGTAAGAAATGTCAGTATTTCTCAATACTGACATTTGATGGTATCTATTATATTTTGCAGTAACACGGCGGGGTTGCAAGTTTATTACAAGAAATCTTTACAAAAGCAATTCTAAATAAACAGGATGTTTTAGGATTTTTTTATTACTGCTATTGTATTGAAGAAATTGCTTTCTATAAACATTGTCACTCTCACATACACATGGTTGCACAACACCCCCACTCCCCAATTCAGTAAGTCAGAAAACATCTTAATTCTTAGAATTCCTTCCATTCTTCTAACAGTAAGTAAAAAAAACCCAGACCAGGTTGTTGTGTAGTCTTTCAGTGCCAAGCTTTATTAAAAATAATAGATCTGGCTGAGTTGAAATGTGGTGCTTTTGTGGTTTAACCCTTGTAGGCAGCTCAACCCACTCAGCAACTTATTACTCCCTCAAAGGAGTGGGGGAGAGAACCAGAAGGGTGACTATGGGTCAACTCTTGGGTGGAGGTAAAGACAGCATAATAGGTAAAGCAAAAGCTTCACATGCAGGCAAAGCAAAATAAGGAATTCATTCCCTCCTTCCCATGGGCAGACAGGTGTTCAGCCATCTCCAGGAAAGCAGAGCCACATCATGTATAACCATTACTCAGGAAGACAAATGCCCACTCAAACAACTCTTGTCCTTCTTCTCCCATCCCTTTTTGCTTTCCAGACAGACAAGAGACTTTTGGTTTCCTAC